>NW_027361714.1:30715833-31392500 GCF_039654945.1 Dendrobates tinctorius
GTATGATGATAAAGCATTGTTTTCTGCCTTGTTTTTTAAAGGGTTAACTAAAGGGGTTAACTAATAGAACAGTTTTATACGGCTGGTCATTATGGACATGGCGATACTAAATATGTGTACTTTTATTGTTTATTTTTTTATTTATAAAAAAAGAATTTTTTAGGGAATATTTTTTTTCTTTATTTAGGAATTTTTAAAAAATTATTTTTACATATGTTATTTTTTAAACTTTATTACTTTGTCCCAGTATGGGACATTATTATATAAATTCAGATCGCTGATCTGACACTTTGCACTGCACTGTGTCAGATCAGCTATCTGACAGGCAGTGCAGGCTGATTCTCAGCACCTGCTCTCTGCAGGCACTGAGAAGCCACCTCTCTGCATGACCCGGAAGGCCCCCATAGCCATCTTGGATCTGGGGGCCTGCAGGGTGGAGGCCCTCGGAACAACTCAAGCACATAGCGTTTTACTGAGTGTCTCAGGGAAGCATGCAGGGAGTCCCTCTCTATGTGATGCTTCCTTATGCCCCTGGAACACTGCGATCATGTTTGATCACAATATGCCAGGGGTTAATGTGTTGGGAGCAGTCCATGACCGCTCCTGGCACATAGTGTTGGGTGTCAGATGTGATAATCAGCTGACACCCGGCCATGATCAGTTGCGCTCCTCGCATGAGCGCAGCTGATCACGATGACGTACTATCCCATCCATGGGCATTAAGGCCCAGGGCACATCGACAAGATAGCACATCAAATTTCAGGAAGAGGTTAACCTCTTCTCAACATGCACTGTATATATACTGCTCTGCGGGAGCTGCGTTTCCACAAACAGCAGTAGATATATGGTTATGCGATCACATGGCCTCACGCTGAGCGCTGCGGTGATCGGTGGCAGGTGTTAGCTCTCACATAGCGGACACCCAACTGACCGGACACCTCTGATACCTCTATCAAAAGTAATAGCAACATCAAGGAGCATCAGGCAGGGAGGGGGCTCACTGCGTGCTTCCACCATGAGAACGTGATGCAATTGCTTTGTTCTGATGGTCTCCATGGAGATCCCCGGCCCCAAAATGGCTGCAGGGTCCTTGGCTTGTGAGCTTGTGAGCGCCTGCTGAGAGCTTCCTTCTCTGCCTGTCAGACCATGATCTGATGCTGTGCAGTATAAAAGCATTTAAGAGTATCAGATCAGTGAAAAAATACTTTACAGTGATGTCCCATCCTGGGACAATGTAAAAAAGTTAAAAAAATTTAATAAAAGTGTAAAATTATTTTTATAAATACCCAAATAAAGAAAAAAGAAACAAATAGCATTCCAATAAATATATTTATTTATGTAAATAAAAAAGTAAACATAAAAGTACACATATTTGGTATCACCGCGTCCGTAATGGCCCATTCTATAGAACTGTCCCACTAGTTAACCCCTTCAATGAACATCATAAAAAAAGCATTATTTAAAACTTGATAAAAAAAGAATGTAAATAAAAATAGTACTGCTGAAAACATCATCTTGTCGTGCAAATAATAAGCTGCCATACAGCTCCATCAGCAGAAAAATAAGTTATACCTTTCAGAATAAAGTGAAGCAAAAATAATTATTTTTTATATAAAATAGTTTTTATTGTGTAAAAGTTCCAAAACATTAAAAAACAATATAAATGGAGTATCGCTGTAATCTTAGTGACCCGAAGAATAAAGCTGCCTTATCAATTTTGCCACACACGGAATGGTATAAAAAAAAGCAACAAATCCTGAATTGCTAGTTTTTGTTAATTCTACCACCCAAAAATTGGAAAAGAAAGTAATCAAAAAATGTCATGTGTCTGAAAATGATGCCAATAGAAACATCAACTTGTCATGCAAAAATCAACCCATCACATGACTGTCTCAGCCGAAATATGGAAAAACTATAGTTATCAAAATATTGTGATGCAAAAACTACTACTTATTGTGTGACAGCAGTCAAACATAAAAACCCAATATAAATCTAGTATCGTTGTAATCGCACAGACCCGAAGAATAAAGTTGGCTAATCACTTATACTGCACGAGGAATGGCATAAAAAATACAACCAATTCTTCTCATGCTGTTGATTTTTCCATTCTGCCTCCCAAAGATAACATTAAGGCTCAGCACACATTTATACTGCGGTCTGCACAGAATGCTTACACTGGTGCTTTCGTGTAAAGCTCTGAAATCGGTAATTCAGTCATAACCTCTGGTGGAAGATTCCCTATATTGAGGCAGATGGAGGCACTGTGGATGCCGTCTGACCGAGCATAAATGTGCAGTCGACCACAGTTTTGTGCACTTCTGAAAAGGAAACAGCTGAGCAGAGGCCAGACGGAGTCCACAGTAACTTTGCTGCCTTATTATAATAAGTGGAATCTTTGGGGGTTTCATCTGAATCTTGTCACTTGGAGATTTAGATAGTAACCCCAAAGTAAGTGATCAGGGTAGAGCGCAGGATAAATGTGATCCCAAACATTATGTAAAATGTTCCCAATAAAAGCTTCAATTCAGTCCACTAAAAAAGCAAGTCTCCACTCAGGTCTGTCATCTGTCAATGGAAATATAGGGGGCTACCACGTTACTGGTAGCACAAAGGCTCTGGAAAAACAAATGGCTCTTCACCCCTCAAAAGAAATTCAGCAAATTCCCAAGTCCAAGTTCCTATCTTCCTTGTGAGTCCCAGTGTATTTAAACCACATGTTTTGTACTTATGTAGTTATGATAGCCCACCTAATTTATGGGTGTGTGTGTCTCCAGAAGCACAAGCTTGGCATAACGTACTGGCCACTACAATGGCAGTTTGCGTTTTTCACTCAGCAACATCCATTGCTACTTGTTTCTGGAAAACACCCATGGAGTCAAAACCATCACTACAGCTGTAGATAAATTCCCAAAGGGGTATACTTTCCAAAATGAGGTCACTTGAGAGGGTATTCTGCTTTTGTAGCACTTGAGGCTCTATATATAGAGTCCACAAACAGTTCTAGGATGATCTGTGCTCCAAAAGGCAAAGAGCGCTCTGTCCCTCCTGAGTCTCTATGTATGGCTAAGCAGTACTGTACAGCCACATAATGGGTATTTCTACATTCAATTAAAACCATGGGACAAATTTTGGTGCCATTTTTAACCATTTCCCAGTATGAAAATGTAAAATTTGGGGCTTACACACCATTTTGGTGGTAAAAATTTAATTATTTTTTCTTCACTGCCCAATGGTATAAAATTCTGTGACAAACCTGTGATGTCAATATGATCACTGCACCCCTAGATGAATTCATGAAGAGGTATAGTTTGAAAAATGGGGTCACTTATGGGGTATTCTGCTGTTCTGGCACTTCAGCTGCTCTGCCAATGTGATATGGCACACTCAAATCTGTGCATCAAAATCTGCATTGTAACATGGTGCTACTTTCCTTCTGATCTTTGCACTGTCCCTCAAAAGTAGTTTTTGACCACATATGGGGTATCAGTGAACTCAGAAGAACTTGCAAAACAATTTTTGGGGTTCACCTTCTCCTTTTAACCTTGTGAAAATACAAAATATGGGGCTGAAAAACATTCTGTAAAGCACACTGTTTAGGCACATTGGGTGCACTCTAAACATGACATGGCATCCACTAATTATCCCAGCAAATTTTACATTCAAAAAGTCAAATGGCGCTCATTCCCTTCAGAGCCTTGCTGTGTGCCCAAACAGTGGTTTTCACCCACATATGGGGTATCGGGAAGTCCAGGAGAAATTGCACAGCAAATTGTATGGTGCAATTTCTCCAGTTACCCTTATAAAAATGCAAAGTATGGAGCTAAAAAACACTTTTGTGGGAAAGATGTGATTTTCTAATTTTCACAGCACAACGTTATAAGCTTTTGGTAAGCACGTGGGGTTTCAAGATGCTCAGTACACACCTGGTTGAGTTTCCTGAGGGGTCTAGTTTCCAAAATAGTGTCGCTTGTGGGGGTTTTCCACTGTTTAGATACATCAAAGTCAAATGGCGCTCCTTCACTTCCGAGCCCTGCCCAAGCAATGGTTTTACACCACATATGGGGATTGGTATGCTCAGGAGAAATTACACAACAAACTGTATGGCTCAATTTCTCCAGTTACCCCTTATAAAAATAAAAAAAATTGGGTCTAAAGGAAAACTTTTGTGAATAAAAGTGAAATGTTTATTTTTTCTTCAACATTCCATTAATTCCTGTGAAGCACCTGAAGGGTTAATAAACTTCTTGAATGTGGTTTTGAGTATCTTGAGTGGTGCAGTTTTTAGAATGGTGTCACTTTTTGGTATTTTCTGTCACATAGGCCCCTCAAAGACACTTCAAATGTGATATCGTCCCTAAAAAATATATTTTTGTAAATTTAGTTGTCACAATGAGAAATCGCTGGTCAACTGTTAACATTTATAACTTCCTAACAAAAAAATTATGCTTCAAAAATTTTGCTGATGTAAAGTAGACATGCGAGAAATGTTATTTACTATTTTGTGTGACATGACTCTGATTTAAAGGCCTAAAAATTAAAAGGTTGAAAATTGCAATATTTTCTAAATTTGCCAAATTTCCGATTTTTTTCACAAATAAACGCAATTCATGTCATATAAATTTTACCACTATCATGAAGTACAATATGTCAAAATAAATCTCAGAATCATTGGAATCCATTAAAGTGTTCGAGAGTTATAACCTTCTAAAGTGACAGTGGTCAGAATTGAAAAAAATTGCCTGGTCAGGAAGATGAAAACAGATTTTGTGGTTAAGGGGTTAATTAAATGCACATTAACTCCTGATGAGCCTATTTGAGGAGAAACTCATCTAGTGTGGCATACATTATTGTTGCATATGCTATCTGTTGTGGCGACCAATTTGTGCATATTTTCTTCATGTATTTCTGTGTATTCTGTGGGTCTTAAACCCTTGTTTGGCAACAGTGGGTGTAATCCTAATCCTTTGGATGTTACCTGTTGAAGTCTTACATCTTGCTTAGGCTAGTTTCACACTTGCTTTTTTTTGCAGCGCGTTTTTCCCGCAAAAAAACGCATTGAAAAAACGCATACATAAGCATACAACTGCTGCGTTTTTTTCAAGCATTTTTATGAGCATGCATGAAAAAAACGCAGCGTTTTTATGCGTTTGTATGCGTTTTTAGTGCGTTTTTACCGCGTTTGCGTTTTTTTCCAACATTTTTAGGTGGCCCCTCACACTACCCAAACCATGACTTTACTAACCCTAACCCTGACCCTAACCCTAACCCTAACCCTGACCCTAACCCTAACCCTAACCCTGACCCTAACCCTTAACCAAATCATACTTAACCCTAACCCAAACCCTAAACCCTAACTAACCCTAACCCTAACCCTAAACCTGACCCTAACCCTAACCCTGACCCTAACCCTAACCCTAACCCTAACCCTGACCCTAACCCTAACCCTAACCCTGACCCTAACCCTTAACAAAACCATACTTAACCCTAACCCTGACCCTAACCCTAACCCTAACCCTGACCCTAACCCTTAACCAAACCATACTTAACCCTAACCCTGACCCTAACCCTGACCCTAACCCTAACCCTAACCCTAACCCTGACCCTAACCCTTAACAAAACCATACTTAACCCTAATCCTGACCCTAACCCTGACCCTAATCCTTAACAAAACCATACTTAACCCTAACCCTGACCCTAACCCTAACCCTGACCCTAACCCTAACCCTAACCCTGACCCTAACCCTGACCCTAACCCTTAACAAAACCATACTTAACCCTAATCCTGACCCTAACCCTGACCCTAACCCTTAACAAAACCATACTTAACCCTAACCCTGACCCTAACCCTAACCCTGACCCCAACCCTAACCCTAACCCTGACCCTAACCCTAACCCTAACCCTGACCCTAACCCTTAACAAAACCATACTTAACCCTAATCCTGACCCTAACCCTGACCCTAACCCTTAACCAAACCATACTTAACCCTAACCCTGACCCAAACCCCAACCCTAACCCTGACCCTGACCATAACCCTAACCCTAAACCCCCTTAACTAACCCTAACTCTAACCCAAACCCCTAAATTCCATGGTTAAAAAAAAAAAATGCATATGCAAAAAAACGCATACATGAGCATGCCAGTGCGCACATATGCGCATCCATAGGCTATAATGGCCATTTTTAGTGCAAAACGTGCGCATATGTGCGCATGCGCTTTTTTGCAGGGCCAAAAAATGCAACATGCTGCGTCTGGAAAATACCAACGCACACCCCAAAAAAACGCAGCGCATGAAAATCGCATACATGCGCTTACCAGCGCGCAGGTATGCGCACCCATGTTAAATATAGGGGAAAAAACGCATGCGCAGGTATGCGTTTTTTTCCAGCGCTAAAAAACGCAAATGTGAAACCAGCCTTAGCTTCTCATTATTCAGCACTTTTTGTGATATTTCTATTGGCTATCTTGTGATAAAAATTATATATGGACACATGATGATTTTTACATATGCGCTTGTGTCAGGAGGAATGTGTTTATGTTATCTTGATATATTCACAATTTTGCAACATTATCTTCATATAGAATACTTCATGTGCTGAACTGTTGTCTGTTATATTTTGTCCAGAGGAGATAATTAATATTGTATTATCATTTTGTGGTCTGTGAATATTGAGAGCTATCATGAAATTGGGTGCAATTTGTGTCCAAGAGGGAGCTAACCTCTGCTGGCAGGTAGCAACAAAGCCAGGGGACAGAATAGGGTGATGGCCTTGTCCTCTCGTAACTAGCATTGTGCACCACTCTGGATTGAAATTTTCATGGGGATTTTTTGTATGTTTTTTGTATTTATTTTTATTGATATCAATTGCGGAGACACGGGGGGGTCAGTGGGCACCCGGTCCACTAGTCAAAGCTGCATTGACCAGGGATCATCCCACAAAATGCCCTATCTCCTTTTAATGAGGGCGTAATACTACTCAGACTACACAGGGTGAGGGTAAAGCAGTGAACCACAAAACAGGCAAATAATAAGTAGAACAGTCCCAGCAAAATACCCCAAGATGGTGCATATTAGAGTCTCACCATTCCGCTGACTCAACGGGATAAGAGCAGCTATTACTTCAGAGCTTTCAGGGTCAAATACCCCACCTGTTGCATGCACACAGAGAGAAGGTAATGACAAGCTTAGGAAAATGACAGTCCATTCATATACATGGCAAGTTAACAAGATGGTCACAACCTGGCTTTTCCGAACATCTACATGGAGACAGGCGACCGGCTGGTTTCAATCCTGGTTTTCTCCAAACGTATCCATGGATTCATGATGGTCAATGGATCTGATCTGTATTCTTCCAGCTGGGGCCATTGTCCCCTTTGCTGGCATCCTGTAGAATGGCAAATTTCTGTCCCTCGTGATGGAGCTATGATGTCTTGGCTACTGTTCTGTCTCTGGTCTGTTTGTTGTTTTGATGTCTTGGCTGAATCTCTGGCTCTCATACAGAGGCATATAACCTCTTTTTATGGTTAACAGGTGTCCTTCAATCCAGCAGTCACAGATAAGTGATTTTTTGATTATGTAATCTATTTGCATAGTTTTTCCTCTATTTTTGAAGTCAACAAGTTTCTGGCTTACACAATGTGTAATTAATCAGCAAACAACATTAGTCATCCAGAATAACAGCACAGTATGTTACATCAAAGGTCAAGCTTACACAAGCAAAAGTCTGTTTTCTTGACCAACCAGAAAGAAACAAATAAATTCAAAATTCAACATATAGATAACAATGTAAACAGTGTATTTTTTTGCTTTCTGAAAATAGACGTCTCGCTAATTAGGATACAATGCTGTGTCCTCACACCAATAAATAAAGGTTTTATGTGTATATTCTGTGAACCAATAGATTGAAAACACCATGTCTCATTTGCAGAGCACATGAGGTACCAAAACAGCAGAACCCCACACAAGTAACCCTATTTTGGGAACTAGAGACATAAAGGAATTCATCTAGGGCTGTGCCGAACATGTTGAACCCATGGATGCTTCACAGAACTCTTTTGCTATAATTCTCACAATGCATAATAGGAGAAAATAGACCCCATCATTTATTACACAATTTCTCCAAAATGTGATACTTCCCAATATGTGATCAAAAATTGCTGATTGGGCACATGGCAGAGCTTAGAAAGACAAGAGTGCTATTTGATTTTGGGAGTATAAATTTGGCTGGATTAGATTGTGAATGTTATACTGCATTTGCAGAGCCCCAGATTCCATTTGAAGAGGATGGAGGCTCCATTAGCCAAGCCCCTAAGATACCAAAACAGCAGAAACTCCCCAAAGTGACCATACTTTGGAAACTAGACCCCTTAAAGAATTCATATAGTGGTGCACTGAATATTTTTATCCTATAGGTGATTCACTAAGTTTTATAACATTTAGATGTGAAAAGGAAAAAATTACTTTTTTATCCACTAAAATACTGTTTTAGCACCAAATGTATAATTTACATGAGGGGTAATAGGAGATAATGGATTCCATAATTTGTTATTCAATTTTTGCTGAATGTGGCAATACCACATATGTGGCTGTACACTACTGTTTGAGCACAAGGCAGAGACTGGATGGGAAGGAGTGCTACTTGGCTTTTGGAACATAGATTGCACTTGAATACATTTTATGTGCAATTAGCAGAGCCCCTGAGGTGGTAGATCAGCAGAAAGCCACGTAAGTGACTCCATATTGGAGACTTCACTGGTACAGAGGTTTAGTAAGCCTTTTGAACCCACAAGTGCCTCACAGAATTGTATAACATTTGGAAATGAAAATGTAACATTTTAGGTGTAAAAATGTATTTTTTTTGTTTGCTGCAAATCTGTCAAGGTTTAATAGGTGAAACTGGACCCTACAATTTATTGTGCAATTTGTTTAGAATGCTGTGATGACCCATATGTTGTCAAAAATTACTGTTAGGCCACATGTCAGGGGTGAGATGGCAGTAGTACTATTTGGCTTTTGAAGCACAGATTTTGCTTGAATAGTTTGAGCCCAGCTTGTTCTTCTGGAGAAACGCACCCCATAAATTGTTAATTGAGCTCAACCCACTACTATAATGCCAAACATGGGTGTGATTACTGTGGTTTAGGCACAGTGGGGCTAAGAAAGAGGGGGACATTTGTATATGTAACACAGTTTTTACTGGATTTTAAGTGAGTGGGTGAGAGCCGTGTTTCCTTTTCCATAGTCTTTGTCCTATCAGTAATGTGGAAACACCTTACATTTCCAATGACAGATGACAGACCTGAGTGGGGGTGACCTAGGGTTTTTGTTGGTGCCATTTTGAGGCACATAATATTTTTTTATTGCTTTTAGTATAAGTCCAGAATCATATTCTTGTGTTCTACACTGAGCACATATGATGGGGTTTCTGTGTAAATCCCACAAAAATGCAATTCAGAAGAAACCTACAAACAGAAACACTCACTATAATAAGGCAGATGGAGACACTTTCAAATGATTTTGTGTCTGTTCTGGTGGTAATCATTTTGTTAGGCAGGCATCGAACTGTGTTTGTCCACACTTGTGTGCTAAAAAGACATCCAAAATAATGTGATACCACCAGAACAGAGTGTAGTTCCATCAGGGTTCTTGTCTAAATCTCATTTTTGTCGATTTATACAGAAACCCCAATGTAAGTGCTAAGCGGATACGCAGGATAAATGTGACCAGACTTGACTGGTCCACCTGCGCCTAGTAACTAGTTAAACGGCGCTGTCAAATGCTGACAGTGGCATTTAACCGGCACTTCTGGCCACCCACGTGGCCGGAAATGCGTGCATCCCCGACCCCCGTCACGTGATCGAGGGTCAGCGATGCATTGGCATAACAAAAAGACGTCTCCTGGAGACTTCTATGGTTATTGATACCGCATTGCTGTGAGCGCCACCCTGTGGTTGGCGCTCATAGCAATGCAGTAATTCAGCTACATATAGGCGATATGCTCATTGGATATATGTAGCAGAAGCAATCAAGTATGGGAAACTTCTTTCCTACCATGGAGACTATTGAAGCATGCCAAAATTAAAAAAATGTTTTAAAAAATATGAAAAAAAAAGAAAAAAAGTTTAAATCACCCCCCTTTCGCCCCTTTCAAAATAAAACAATTAAAAAAAATCACACGTTCGTGTATTAGGCATTGCTGCATTCAGAATCTCCTGATCTATCAATTAAGAAAAGGATTAACCCGATCACTAAACGGCATAGCGAGAAAAAAAATCAAAACGTCTGAATTACATTTTTTAGTCGCTGTGACATTGCATTAAAATGCAATAAAGGGCGATTGAAAGAACGTATCTGCACAAAAGTGATATCATTACAAACGTCAGCTCGGCACACAAAAAATAATCCCTCACCCAACCTGAGCTCACGAAAAATGGAGATGCTACGGGTCTCGGAGGATGGCACAATTTTTTTAACAGATTTTGGAATTTTTTTTCATCACTTAGATAAAAAAAAACCTAGACATGTTTGGTTGCTATGAACTCGTAATGACCTGGAGAATCATAATGACAGGTCACTTTTAGCATTTAATGAACCTAGCAAAAAAGCCAAACAAAAAACAAGTGTGGGATTGCACTTTTTTTTGCAATTTCACCGCACTTGGAATTTTTTCCTGCTTTGTAGTACACAACATGGTAAAACCAATGGTGTCGTTCAAAAGTACAACTTGTCCTGCAAAAAAAAAAAAAGCCCTCCCATGGCCATAGTGAAGGAAAAATAAAAAAGTTATGGCTCTGGAAAGAAGGGGAGTGTAAAACAGAAATGCAAAACCAAAAATACCCCTGGTCGTTAAGGGGTTAAACAGCATTCGAGGTGTATTGAGGTGAATTATATGTTATTTAATATTTGTTGCCGGATTTCAGATAAAAAAACTTTCCACATTAAATACAAATAGCAAATATTGTATTGCAGAAATAGACAAATGCATCCATAATTTTATGACTTTGGAAGTTAAGTGTAAATGAATAGAGGTTTTCTTTTTAATATATGCACTTCTGTGGCTGGGACAAATTCAGAGAACGTTAAGTGGCTTTTCTTTTCAGAAAATAGAATAATATGGATACAATGAAGGTTTTTAAAGAATAGACGGTTAAATCCATCAAATAGGATTTCAACTATATAAATATCCTACAGCAGCTTCCACTGCAGCGCCTCATGGATACATGTGGCTGTTTTGTTACATACACTGCCCTTCTTATCATGAAAACAAGGCCAATCCCATAGAGGAACAGTTTCATTACAGAATTCGGCTGCTCTTATCTTACTCACTGAGCATCAGAGTATGGATATATCATTTCAATTGCTCGCTCCCAGCAAAAGGTAACTCAGATGCAATTAAATCCTAACTATTTCTTATGCCTGAGAGTTATATTGTCTAGTTTTCATTTATACCATGAAAAAAAACTAAAGACGAAAAACTTTTCTTGCTATTACTTTGAGATTACACTAAACTGCTAGCTGTGCATCACACCACAAATCAATCAGATGGAAAGCAAATGATTTTCATATTGTTTTTCCTTTGTAAATCCAAGGAATAGATTGATTGCATAATATTTATGAAACAACAAGAGACATGACTATTGCAGTTTCTCAAATATCATGGCATTTTTGCTGCAAATTAGAAAAACAATGCTTATTGTTTAATAGTAATTGTGATTATTATTCATAATTCTGTAAGTCTGTATGCTAGACGTGCAGTGTGCAGGAACTTATGTATGTAGAACCATTATGTATGGAGCAATATATGGGGCTCATTATACTGTATGGAGAATATATGGGGTTCATTACTCTGTATGGAGCAATATATGGGGTGCATTATTCTGTATGGAGAATATATGGGGCTCATTATACTGTATAGAACAGTATATGGGGCTTATTCTGTATTGAGCAATATATGTGGCACATTTTTCTGTATGGTACATTATATGGGGCTCATTATTCTGTATGGAGCAATATATGGGGTCCATTATACGGAATTGAGCAATATATGTGGCTCATTATTATGTATGGAGCAATATATGGGGCTCATTATGCTATATGGAGAATATATGGGGTTAATTATTCTGTATGGAGAAATATATGGTGTACATTATTCTGTATGAAGCAAAATATGGGGCTCATTATACTGTATGGAGCAATATATGGGGCTCATTCTGTATGGAACAATATATGTGGCTCATTATTCTGTGTCGAGCAATATATGGTGTCCATTATACTGAATTAGGAAATATATATGGCTCATTATATTGCATGGAGAAATGTATGGGGCTCATTATACTGTATGGAGTAATATATGGGGCTTATTATTCCATATGGAGTAATAAATGGGGCTCATTATTTTGTATGGCACTATATATGGGAACCACTATTTTGTATGGAGCACTATGTGGTGCCCATAATCCTGTATAGAGCAATATATGGGGTTCATTATTCTACATGGAGCACTATGTGGTGCTCCTAATACTTTATGAAGCACTATGTGGTGTCCATAATACTGTATGGAGAACTATACTGTCCAGTTTCTGAGTTATTGTAGAATTTAAAATAGTTATCACTCATGTAATGTAAGAAGTAAGTGACATATTTGGCATTGCACTATTCCTATACTTCTCTGCCGTAACTGTGCATCATGAATCGTGGTGTGTGCTACAGGGACCCACTGAGACTCTATCGCCCAGGGCTCACGAAAACCTAGAGCTGGCCTTGGTTTCAGCTTTTATAAACTATGATCCACCAACTAAATTATCAGCCAGTTAAGTGGTAATGGTAACCTTTAGTGTGGGCTGACAACTATACAATAAAACAGTACATCAATTCAGGTATTGAGGCAAATTTCATGAACAAATAACAGAATAAAAAGATTAATGTAATCCAAACTTTGCGATACTCCAGATGAAGGTTCAGAGTGATGAGGGAAATATTTAAGGAATCTGTCATTAGGACAGACCCTTTTCATTTAGATTTTCTAATAGGCTGGTGAAGATGCCACTACAGAGTAAACCTTCAGAGGGTACAATCTACTACACCTTACATACCACGATGATAGCAGTTTAATTTTCTCACCATTTCCAAAACTGAAATTGAACTAATCCTAAATAGAGGATATAAATGTATATTTCTGGAGTTCATATAATACAATATACTCAAAAACTACAGCTTTAAAGGAGTTTGCTCCATCCATTCTCCCAATATATTACTTTTTAAAGCTTTTTTTTCATTTTTTATTACACCCTATATTTTTTATTGATAAAAGACAATAGGGTGTTTCTTGAGGCTGGAGAGAATAGAAAGTGTGGGCTCCTTGAAAGCATCTTCCACTGACTGAAGGTCATCTGTAATTATCTCATATATCATTTTTCCAAATTTAATATGACCTTATAAATATAAATGCTGAAAATTAAAAGTAAAAAGTACCGTATGTGGTTTCCAGATTTTATGGTCAGTCTTAATTATATTGAATAGAAATACAAATGTGGTCAGACTTAATTATATTATTAAATTGAATAAAAATGTCAGTAACATACAACGGCTTTTATGAAAGGTTACTGTAGTTTCCTGTAATGACATAAACAACATTGTCAAAAATATCATCGTAAACTAGAGGAAAATGTGTTACCATACCAGTTTTAGAAAGGTCAATAAAGTTGAACATAGGAAAATAAGAAAAATCTTAGACATTATAAAACATTCCAAAGTAAGAAGTGAAAGAATCAGTTGAAGTGTTGAAAATGGAAATGGGCACAAGTCTGGTCTATAAAATGGAGAAGGGGGAGTGGGCATAGGGAAACGGTGGTCATTATTAGAATCTGAAGGGAACAAGGATAAAAAAAAATTTGAATCAAATTCTCAAAGTTTGCCTGCTAAAAAGATAACATACTACATTAATGTTTTTTCCACTATTTCTTCCATCCGTAACCCGCAAAATGTAACAAAGACAACTTTGGCTTTTGCAGCATTCTATTCACATTCCATCACCTCTATACAAATTCTAAAGAGTGATAAACAATGCCCTAGACCGTATTAATGTCCCCTATGTCCTGTACCATAATAATTAGTGATGAGCGAGTGTACTCGTTGCTCGGGTGATCTCCGAGTATTTTGGCCTGCACGGAGATTTAGTTTTCGTTGTCTCAGCTGCATGATTTGTGACTTGCAGACAGGCTGAATACATGTAGGAATTCCCTAGCAAACAGGTATTTCACACATGTATTCAAGCTGTCTAGCAATCGCAAATCATTCAGCGAAAACTAAATCTCCGAGCACGCCAAAATACTCGGAGACCACCGAAGCATGCTCGGGAAAACACGAGTAAAGAGTACACTCGCTAATCACTAATAATAATATTATTTTGTGCCTAACACAATAACACTGCAGCCTCTGTACAGTAATAATGCTTCCTCATTGTAATAATGCTCCCATTTCCATCCTGAAAGTTATACAGCACCATAGAGTAATTATGTCCCTTTTGTGCCTCCTTCTAATAATCCACTATGCCCCTCTTTTATTAATAACCCCTGTACCTCTTCTAATAAAAATCCACCATAACCCTTTGTAATAATAATGATCCTGTACCCACTTATAATGATGACAATAGCCCTCTGCTTTCTTATATTAATAATAATGCCTCTTGCGCTTACCATAAAATAAAAATTATCCTCCAGTGTGCCGTCTTGTAATATTGCACCCTAATTATGCCACCTCTTAATAATGACTCCAAGCTCTTCTATATTGTAATAATGTCACTGAGCAGAGGGCATGCTTAGGAATCATGGAATCCCATAGCAAAAGTCCTATCACAGTACAAAGGCTCAGTCACAGAAATTCATTTGTTCCAACATGTATTGAGGCACTTGCATAGTTATTTTGCTCCTAGTTATTTTACTCCCCTACTATGAAACCCCTTACTTGGCCTAAATGATGTATGATGTCCCCAAAATGCTCCAAAGCAATATGATCACCCCAAAGTGCCCCAACACTGTATAATGTTCCTACATTCCTACAACAACACAGTATGATGCCTCCTCAACCCCAACACACAATATGATACCCTACAGAGTCACCTACATATTATGATGGCCCTGACAGCCATACATAAAATATGATGGTCACCTCAGCACTAATACAACATAGTCATCACAGCTCCTTACACAGTTTGATGCCTCACAGCCACTACACATCTTTTAAAAAATGGAAGACAATTTTGCCATTCAGTCAGATGATGCTCATGAGGCATTGCACAGAGGAAAAAGATTTTTTGGCTCAGATTAATTAATTTTAGAATTTTTTTGTATTTCTTTTGAATTTTTTTAGCATTTTTTTATTTTTTGTAATTATGGAGCACCCACCAGGGCAGTGGGGATACTCGGTACCTGGCTGGTATTCAAAGGGGATGTGTCACGGCAGCAGTGACCATGGTCCGTGGCCCTGGGCATCCAATTAAAGGGATATTTACAAGGGAATAAAGTTTATAATAAAGTGTTCGTGACGCCACCTGTGGTACTCAGCAACATAGATGTTAGCCGAGGCTGCAGATTCAGTCCACTGGGACAGTTGTTGATGCAGCAGAGTTGGTTCAGCTCTCAACAGGCAGAGTTATATCCCAGGGCAGTTAGGATATTAAAGATAATGTTGAAAGTGAATGTGGTGCAGGGCAGGTGACGCAGGAGAGATTCAGAAGACACAAAAGAGTGCAGTTTCCTTTACCTTTTACTGAGCTGTGCAGGTACAGTCTGGGGCTCAGGCTACAGATGGTTCTGGAGTCGGTCAGCCTGTAAGTAATTTGGGGATCTCCTTATTCAGGTGGGTTGTGAGGCCTCCTTTCTAGCGCTATTCTCTGAGGTATTTGCTGCTGTAGACTCTATTCAAGTTCCTCTCTCTGCTACTTAGGTAGAACTCCACTCGCATGACAGGCAACTGTAACCTGCTTCAGGGATCGCTCCTACCTGGCATCTCCAGCTCACACGTGGTGCTGTGTCATCGGGTATCAGTTGGGAACAGAGGATCTGCGGTCTTCTGACCTCTGGTTTCTGATGCTGGGGATTTAGTACCCACACAGCCTAGGGCTCCGGGGCCTGGTCTCTGGCACCCAAGCCTGGGGGTGAGCTCAGCTATGGCTCCTGTCCCCCAGCTCCTCTCTACATGTTCTTTCTCAATCCTGTTTGGGCACAAACTCACACTAACTTCTTCCTCCTGACCAGAGAGAGAGCAGCTCCCCTGAAGTCTGGTTTAGAGCTCCCTCTGCTGGTCTGGAGCAGGAACTGTGTTTTATGCTGGAACTACCTGGTAAGGAGATTCCTTGTTTGCTTCAGGCATGACATCACTCCTTCCTGGAGGGAGGCAAGGCCACTGTGGCAACCGAACTCCTGGGGTGCCACAATTATTATTTATTATTACTGTTATTCTTTATTTTGTATAATATAGAGCTCTGGCAAAATTTAATAGACCACTTCCAATTGTTCAGTTTGTCTGATTTTTGTCTTTATAGGTATATTTTTGAGTAAAATGTAAAATGCTCTTTTATTCTATAAACTACTGACAACATGTCTCCGAATTTCCAAGCAATACATTTTGTTTTTTTTTTCTGAAAAAAAAGAAATGTTCAAAATTGAAAAAAAAACCCAGTGCTTTCAGACCTCAAATAATGCAAAGAAAAAAACTTCATAATCTTTTAGAAACAACAATACTAATGTTTTAACATAGGAAGAGTTCAGAAATCAATATTTTGTGGAATAACCATGATTTTTAATCACAGCTTTCTTGCGTCTTGGCTTGCTTGCCACCAGTCTTTCACACTGCTTCTGGCACAAAAATTTAAGCAGTGCTTCTTTGTTTGATGGCTTGTGACTATCCATCGTCCTCTTGATTACATTCCAGAGGTTATCAATGGGGTTCAGGTCTGGAGAATGGGCTGCCCATGACAGGGTTTTGATGTGGTGGTCTCTTAATTTTTGCCACAGCTGTATAAAGATTTTTTAAAAGATGAGAGTATTGTCTAAACAGATGAATATGTCATTTCTTTTGAGAGACATCTCAGTAAGCTATGTGTTATAGTATATAAAGCAGTTAGAAAATTATTTGTCAGTCCCAATGAAGGGGAATCCTGAAACTAGTAGATTTGGCTCTGTTTGTTTATTTGTTATTGGGTTGCAAAATTATTTTTATCTATCAAATTAATTCTCTCCGTCTCTGGCTGGATTGGAAATCAGGGGCTGGATTGGAAATCACTCCTGCATGTGATATAACTTCCACTGCATTGTTCAGTGTGCAAGGATGAGAGGCTGACCTACATAGTAACATAGTACCATAGATATTAAGGTTGAAGGAAGACTTTAAGTCCATCTAGTTCAACCCATATCCTATTCTAACTTGCCCTAACATGTTGATCCATAGGGGACCTGGAAGAAGAGGGGATAGAAATCTTCCTCACCCCTATGTAGTAAGTGGAGCTTCAATCCTTCAACTCCCCAAGCCCCCGTGTGGATCTACTGTGCTTTTTGGCTAGCACTCCTTTTTTGTTTGTTTGTTTTTTCAGCAGCCACTACACAGTAGGATGACCTCCATAGATCCCCATACAGTATCATGGAATGCTGGGATTTCTCATTGATTTTAATATTGAAGCGGCTATTTTTTTTGCACAAGGTTAGAGGAGCCTGAGTTTTTATAAAGCTGGGAAATTTACATTGTCTGGCTTTTCCTAACGATGAACAAGCCGAAACCCTAACAGGCTAATTAACCCCTTAATGACAGAGCCAATTTGCAGCTTAATGACCAATCAATTTTTACAATTCTGACAACTGTCACTTTATGAGATTATGACTCTGGAATGCTTTAACGGATCTTGCTGATTTTAAGAATGTTTTTTCATGACATATTATACTTCATGTTAGTGGTAAAATTTCTTCGATATGACTTGTGTTTATTTAAGAAAAAAATGGACATATGGCGAAAATTTTTAAAATTTAGCAATTTTCAAAGTTTTCATTTTTATGCCCTTAAATCAGAGAGATATATTACACAAAATTCTTAATAAATAACATTTCCCACATGTCTACTTTACATTAGCACAATTTTGGAATCAATTTTTTTGTTAGGCACTTATAAGGGTTAAAATTTGACCAACAATTTCTTTTTTTTGGGGACCACATCACATTTGAAGTCACTTTGAGGGGTGTACATGACAGAAAATACCCAAAAGTGACACCATTCTAAAAACTGCACCCCTCAAGGTGCTTAAAACCACATTCAAGAAGTTTATTAATCCTTTGCGTGCCTCACAGGAACTGAAACAATGTGGAAGGAAAAAATTATCATTTAACTTATTTACAAACATTTTGCTTTAGAACCAAATTTGTATTTTCACAAGTGTAAAATGAGAAAATGAACCACAAAATTTGTTGTGCAATTTCTCCAGAATACGCCGATACCCCATATATGGGGGTAAACCACTGTCTGTGCGCACGGCTGAGCTCGGAAGGGAAGGAGCGCCGTTTGACTTTTCAATGCAGAATTGGCTGAATTGAGATCTGACACCATGTCGTGTTTGGAGAGCCCCTGATGTGCCTAAACAGTGAAAACCCCTGACAAGTAACAACATGTTGGAAACTAGATCCCTTACAGAACTTATCTAGATGTGTGGTGAACACTTTGAACACCCAAGTGTTTCACAGAAATTTACAGCGTAGAGTCATTTAAGTAAAAAAATAATATTTTTTTCCACAAAAATGATCTTTTCGTCCCAAAATTTTTATTTTCACATGGGTAACAAGGTAAATTAGACCCCAAAAGTTGTTGTGCAATTTGTCCTTAGTACAATAACACCCCATATGTGGGGGTAAACCATTGTTTGGGCGCATGGCCGAGCTCGGAAGGGAAGGAGCGTTGTTTGACTTTTTCAATGCAGAATTGGCTGGAATTGAGATTGAACGCCATGTCATATTTGGAGAGCCCCTGATGTGCCTAAACAATGGAAATCTCCCAGAAGTGACACCATTTTGAAAACTAGACCCCTTAAGGGCCTTATCTAGATGTGTGGTGAGCACTTTGAATCCCCAAGTGCTTCACAGAAGTTTATAAAGCAGAGCCATGAACATAAAAAATCATTTTTTTCCTCCAAAATGATTTTTTTAGCCTGCAATTTTTTATTGTCACAAGGGTAACAGGAGAAATTGTACCACAAAAGTTATTGTCCAATTTGTCCTGAGTATGCTGGTACCCCATATGTGGGGCCGCCACTGTTTGGGCACACATCGGGTCTTGGAAGGAACGTAGTGATGTTTTGAAATGCAGACTTTGATGGAATTGTCTGCGGGCTTCACGTTGCCTTTGCAGAGCACCTAATGTGCCTAAACTGTTGAAACCCCTCACAAGTGACCCCATTTGGAAAATAGACCCCCAAGGAGCTTATCTAGATGTGTGGTGAGCACTTTTAACCCCCAAGTGCTGCACAGAAGTTTACAACACAGAGCCATGAAAATAAATTATCATTTTTTTTCTACAAAAATGATTTTTTGGCCCGTATTTTTTTTTATTTTCACAAGGGTAACAGGAGAAATTGGATCACAAAACTTATTGTAGAATTTGTCCTGAGTATGCTGGTACCCCATATGTGGGGGGAACCACTGTTTGGGCATGCGTCGGGGCTCGAAGGGGAAGTAGTGACATTTTGGAATGCAGACTTTTAATGGAATGGTCTGCAGGCATCAAGTTGTGTTTGCAGAGCCCTTGATGTGCCTAAACAGTAGAAACCCCCCACAAGTGACCCCATTTTGGAAATTAGACCCCCCCAAGGAGCTTATCTAGATGTGTGATGAGTAGAGTTGAGCGATACCGTCCGATACTTCAAAGTATCGTATCGGATGGTATCGGCCGATCTTTAAAAAAAGTATCGGTATCGCCGATTCCGATACCGGAAGTCCCATTCAAGTCTATGGGACTTCCGGTATCGGAATAAGAAAAACCCTTTCCTGCCCTTGTACAGCCTCTCTGGGGTCTGTACGGGCCTTTCGGGGGGCTGTGCCGGCCTGCCAGGGGGTCTGTGCAGGCTCCGGTGGTCTGTGCCGGCCTGCCGGTGGTCTGTGCAGGCTCCGGGGGGCTGTGCCGGCCTGCCGGGGGGCTGTGCAGGCTCCGGGGGGCTGTGCCGGCCTGCCGGGGGGCTGTGCCGGCCTGCCGGGGGGCTGTGCAGGCTCCGGGGGGCTGTGCCGGCCTGCCGGGGGGCTGTGCCGGCCTGCCGGGGGGCTGTGCAGGCTCCGGGGGTCTGTGCAGGCATCGTCCGATGGGACTACAAGTCCCATCGGGCGATGCCTGCTACCATGACAGTGATTGACACATTAGCCAATGATGGGACAGTAGTAGTCCCATCATCCGGCTAATGTGTTAAATGTAAAAAAAAAAAAATTACATGCTACATACATACAACATGCATACTACATACATGCTACATTCATACTACATACTACATACATGCTACATTCATACTACATGCAACATACATACTACATATATACTACATGCATGCTACATACATACTGCATGCTACATACATACCACATATATACTACATACATACTACATGCATGCTACATACATAACACATATATACTACATGCATGCTACATACATACTACATGCTACATACTACATATATACTACATGCATGCTACATACTACATGCTACATACATACTACATGCATGCTACATACATACTACATGCATACTACATATATACTACATGCATGCTACATACATACTACATGCTACATACTACATGCATGCTACATACATACTACATGCTACATACTACATATATACTACATGCATGCTACATACATACTACATACATACTACATATATACTACATGCATGCTACATACTACATGCTACATACATACTACATATATACTACATTCATACTACATACTACATACATACTACATACATACTACATACATACTACATACATACTACATGCATGCTACATACATACTACATGCATGCTACATACATACCACATACATACTACATGCTACATACATACCACATATATACTACATACATACAATACATTCATACAATACATACATAGACATACAGTACATATAACATAGAGTAACATACTTACCAATACTTGTCACATTGTTCCCCGAAGCCATTGTCTATTCCGGGATAAATATTAACATAACAAACCACAAAAATACTCACCCACGATCCGAAGCAGTCCACGAGTGTGTCCCACGACGATCTTGGGTAGAGAACGGCAGCATCAGATGATGCTGCCGTTCTCTACGGGCTGCAGGAATCCAATGACGGAAGGTAGGTATCCTTCCGCACTGTATTCCTCCGCCACTTAAAAAAAAAAAAGTCCCTAGTCTCACTTTATGCCATTGCTGTGTGGGAAATTCCCACACAGCAATGGCATAAAGTGAGACTAGGGACTTTTTTTTTTTTAAGTGGCGGAGGAATACAGTGCGGAAGGATACCTACCTTCCGTCATTGGATTCCTACAGCCCGTAGAGAACGGCAGCATCATCTGATGCTGCAGTTCTCTACCCAAGATCGTCGTGGGACACACTCGTGGACTGCTTCGGATCGTGGGTGAGTATTTTTGTGGTTTGTTATGTTAATATTTATCCCGGAATAGACAATGGCTTCGGGGAACAATGTGACAAGTATTGGTAAGTATGTTACTCTATGTTATATGTACTGTATGTCTATGTATGTATTGTATGAATGTATTGTATGTATGTAGTATATATGTGGTATGTATGTAGTATGTATGTGGTATGTATGTAGCATGCATGTAGTATGTATGTAGCATGCATGTAGTATGTATGTAGTATGTATGTAGTATGTATGTAGTATGTATGTAGTATGTATGTAGCATGCAGTATGTATGTAGCATGTATGTAGTATGTATGTAGTATATATGTAGCATGCATGTAGTATGTATGTAGCATGCATGTAGTATTTTTTTTTTTTTTTTTTTTTTTTAACATTTAACACATTAGCCGGATGATGGGACTACTACTGTCCCATCATTGGCTAATGTGTCAATCACTGTCATGGTAGCAGGCATCGCCCGATGGGACTTGTAGTCCCATCGGACGATGCTTGCACAGACCCCCGGACATCAGCACAGCCCCCCGGCAGGCCGGCACAGCCCCCCGGCAGGCCGGTACAGACCCCCACAGGGTGCACAGACCACCGGCAGGCCGGCACAGCCCCCCGGCAGGCCGGTACAGACCCCGGGCAGTCCACACAGCCCCCCGGCAGGCCGGCACAGCCCCCCGGCAGGCCGGCAGAGAACCCCGGAAGGCCCGAAATGACGGCGCATCATGATGCGCACACACCGCGCATCATGATGACGTCAGGCCGTCAATCAACTGAACTTCCGATTCCGATGCCGAATTCCGATATTGAAAAAATATCGGAAGTCGGTATCGGAATTCCGATACAGCAAGTATCGGCCGATACCCGATACTTGCGGTATCGGAATGCTCAACACTAGTGATGAGCACTTTGAACCCCCAAGTGCTTCGCAGAAGTTTATAATGTAGAGCCGTGAAAATAAAAAAAATCTTTTTTTCCACAAAAATGATTTATTAGCCCTCAATTTTTTTTATTTTCCCAAGGGTAACAAGAGAAACCCCAAAGTTGCTGTGCAATTTGTCATGATTATGCTGATGCCCTATATGTTAGGACAAACCACTGTTTGGGCGCACAGCAGAGCTTAGAAAGAAGGGAGCACCGTTTGACTTTTTCAACATAAAATTGGCTGGAATCAATGGTGACGCCATGTCATGTTTGGAGACCCCATGATGTGCTTAAGCAGTGGAAACCCCCCAATTCTAACTCCAACCCTAACCCCAACACATCCCTAACCCTAATGCCAACCTTTACCACAACCCAAATCACAACCCTAACCCCAACACACCCCTCAACCTAATTCCAAGCCTAACCATAACCCTGACCACAACCCTAACCTCAACACGCCCCTAACCCTAATCCCAACCCATGCCCTAATACCAACACTAACCCTAATTCCAACTCTAAACATAACCCTAACTTCAGCCCAACTCACTGTAGCCTAACTCTAACTGTTGATTCTGCCGCACTAGGGTGTGGCCCGTCTTAATTGTCTGTGGCCAAATTGGATCTTTGGTAGAGATTTTACGTGCACGGAGAAAAGAATACACAAGACAAGGTGTATCATGTCAATATGATTCTTCTCTGTCTTTAATCCAAAAATGAACAGCTTTTATACAGAGTTTGTGTTATTACATCATGGGTACATTTTTAAGTTACTATTTACCGTTCCCACGTTCCCATGCCGCTACATATCACTATGTACGTTTTTGAGTTACTGTTTACTGTTCTCATATGCTGCATAATCACCGTGTACATAAGTATTGTTCTTTAGCCCGATCCACCCTTGTCCACCCAGTATTGCGGTATTACATGAAGCCTAGGTGGGTCCTACACAGAAATAATTCAGCAGAAAATCAGAAATATCTTAAAGCAACATGATCCTAAAAGCGTCTATATAGTGGTACAGTTTTGATTCTTGTATATATTCATGTGCCATATATTCTCCCCTTAACAGTCCCTCCTTTGGAGATATGCAAAATCAAAATCCTAATCTCGTCGAACCTATCGATCTGTCCTCCCGGCCTACCTATCTCAACAATGCTGGAACCTAGCTAACTAATCTTCACCGTATATACGAGACGACCCATCTCTAGTAGATGGACCCCCTCCTAACGGACTTTGCACACGAGGAAGTCAGATCCTGGACTTTCCCTCGTTGGCTTGCTTCAAGCAGGCATATTCCGGAGGTGGTGCTTGCATGTCTTCATCGGGACATTTTTCATACAGGGGATCTTCAAAAATGGCATGCATGGTCATCACTGTGGTTTCCATGGTCATCGTCATCATTTTCTTAAGGCATGGATCTATGCAGCATAGAATTAAAGAAGATATGATCAAAGAACATAAAATAACTTTTGCAAACTTAATGGGTCAATAATTGCTTTTATGGCATCCCCAGTGTATTTTATAAACCGTTGTTGATTATTGTATAAATAGTTTATCCGCTTTGCATTCTTGTTTACGGTGATGGTACATTTAAACACAACTATTGTCTCGTTCTTGACTCTGAATTTGTCAAGTGCTCCCTGTGTGCCCCCACTGGTATCTATACTTCTTAGCCAAAATTTACCTTTTGTGTCACCATTTTCCCTCCCAAGTTTAGTACTTGAGCCTAGTACATATAACCCTTGCTCATTCTCTGAGGGGTTCTCAATGGTGAGGTACAGAACTATGATCCCTCCTTGGGGCAGTGAGCGGTAGTGATGGGGAGTATTGAATCTGGAAGGCCACTCTGACCCTTAAAGTGGGCTTTGGACAGGGTCATGCGACTTTATAGGCTTATTCCCCATTTGTCCCTTTGCTGTAGGGCCTGGGCTGGTTGATGTCTCCAGTCACTTTCACCAGTGTGCCACACAACAAGAGACTAATCCTCCCAGTTTGAACCTTCCCCTATTTCAGCAGTAGTGACACAGATGAATTGTGTATTTAACCCGATATGAAACTGTACCATGGGGCCTGGACATTCTTATTGTGGGACAGTAGTCAAGTTGATATGTTACTCTTGGGGTGGAGACATTATACCAGAAAGTCCGTATGCCCTTCTCATGAGTGACTACCCCTTGGTGACTGACTACCCCTTGAGCTAGGAGAAGGATAAGTGCAGACGGATGAAGAGTGGCAGCCGCTACTGGACTCTGGATCCGGCATCTCCTTGCAGTGGAAGCGTGGACCCATGGACTGCTGCGATAGCTGACAGGACTTGGAACAGGCTGTCATCTCTAGGTTCAAGGGTACGTCTGTTGAACCTCTTGGTGATGAGGACTCAGTCACCGGGCAGGATCTGGTGGGCTCCTATGTCCTCAGGATCTGGGATGGATGAAAAGACTCGAAAATGCATTTTAGTCACATGTTTTTAAACTTAGTCTACATATAGGCAATTATAAAGAACAAAATATAATCCTAAACTGTGAATATTTACAAGTAGGATCTTATAGGGCTGAGTTTTGTTTGAGGCCTTAAATTTTCCTTGTTCATCCTTAGGCGTATTTCATCCTGTATAACTTCATCTTAGGTCCATTTCTTCTTTTCTTCCTTGGATACTTGTTTCTGGAGTGTCAGAACATCTTTTTCCAGGGTTATTCCTTTTCCTCTGTTTCCGTGTCAACCGGTATTACTGCTGCTTCTTTTGCTGTTACTTCAGCTAGTCTGTTGCCCACTGCTTCCCTTGAAGTGTCTCCAGTGTGTGTGCTTTTACTTTTACCACCGCAACTCTTCCTGGCATCAACAAGGACTCCATTAATTCTTGTATGTCTTTGTGGTGTCTGACCGGCATTCCGTTAGCCGTGATGAAGTCTCTTTCCCTCCAGATTGATCTTGATAGCTTCATGTTGAGTGGACCTCTCGTATGCTTCTGTCAAGGCCTGCAGTCCTTTTGGATATAGGCAGTGGTTTTGCTGGCAGCAAGTTACTTCTGTGGCTACTGCTATACCAGTGTGCGAACGGCCTTCTTGGTCTGCATACCTTGGTCTATCCACAAAGAGCATCAGGTCAGGATCTTCCAGGTGTTCTCTTGCCTCATGACAGCAAGACAATCGTGTTCAGCCATTTCAGAGTCGACTACCTCTTCCACTAATGTGTCAGAGATGTGGTTTTCATCCTCCATCTTCCTCCCCCTTTGGCAGAGGTAGAAGAGTAGCTGGATTATGGACAGCACATATGGAGATGGTGACGTTGTCCGGGAGCAGAGTAGGGCATTGCAGACAGGTGCTTTGGGCCAGGATCTTCAACTGGTGACCCATAAAAATTTCAGAAGCTTTGTCCAGCACAGGTGGGTTGCAAACACGGTTCTCATGCAGGTTTGGACTTCACGAGTTACTTGGTCAAGTCTTGGAGAGTAGAAGCCAGGAGGGCATTGTCTTCCTCCGAGAAGCTGTGTTAGGACTCCATTTACATGGTCAGGCTTCTTCATGACAAACAGACAAAACAGTTCGGTATAGCAGTCCTAGAGCTGTGAAAATGTGATTGCAATTTAGTATATAAAACACACTGATTACCTTCTTGGAAAGTCTTGAAATAATTATAAAAAGGTTACATGTGTAGAAGAGCAGTATTGGCTTGGCTGTCTTCAGTCAGGGGAAGAGGTCATCCATATATATTGTAAAATGAAGTGGCTGTGGGATGTATCCTCTTCCAGGGCTCCAGGACCGTGGTCATGGCTCGGGTGAACATAGAGAGGCTATACTGTGCCCCTTGAGGCATCATAGTCCAAATATATTGCTTGCCCTCGTGTGAAAACAAACAGGTACTGGCTTGCAGCATGTAGAAATAAACTGAAGAAAGCATTGGCCAGGTCAATCACCGTGAACCATAGAAAAATAAATAGAATTGATAAAAACAAAACATAGTGTGTGGGTTTGGTACCATAGATGTGTTCAGTACTATAACTTCATTGACAGCACATAAGTCATGTATTATCCATAACTTCATAGAAATAATTGCAAATTATGAAATGGAGGGTGAAATAGGATGAATATTGCAATTTCCTTGGCAGCAGGGCTACTGGCTTCGGCCCCACCTTTACAAACTGGATTTTCAGCCTGCCAATATTGAGTCTGGGATCAGTGCCATTAGTTCAACGCCCACATGATCTACAGATGTGTCCTGTAAAAAAAGAAAAGACTACATACTTCTTCAGCAAGTAGATCAATATCCCTGATTTCTCTTCTGATTGCATCAGAACCCACCAGGAATTTGAGAGGAGTATCCTCAACCTCTGTCTGGGTGAGAGATGTTGTTTCTCTACTGTATTTTTGTGGGGGGGCGAGCTGTAAGAGAATACGTACTTTCATGGGTTGTGGACTCAGTATGCCAATACCCTATTAAAATCTGGAGCTCGATGTTGGTGGGTGTCAAGCTTCTTCCAACTGGGAACTAATTTGCATTTCAAATCTGAGATCCAGAAACTTTTTGTTACATTGGTGGAAGAAATTATCCACAGGTTCTCCTTTTCCCTGCATGACATCCTGGAGAATGGGGGTCTGACAAGCTGCTTACTAGGGTATCTGTCTCCTGGTATTTCCAGGAGTCCTTGTGTGGAGTAGATTGTGTACAAAAGAATGAGCTTTGATGATAATTATGTCCCCTCACCATATAACGATAAATACTGTAGATTATCAGTCTGAGCTATTTATTTCCTGTCTCCTCCGGTTCTGTTTAATTATATACCTCCATGTCATATTCATCTTTTTCTTCATTATTCTTTTCATAAACTACATTAATTAATAAACCTATAATGGATGCTGGACAGGATGTAGCATAAGGCGTGCCATCTATATAAATAGTTGGAAAGAAGGTACGGCTCTTTGGGTTGCTCATCTAACAGTCAGAACAAGTCTCACGATATTCTGCATTCTGCGTTTAACAGCTGGCACACGTCCAGTCATCGGGAATGTATATAGAAGTATAAATGAATGTAATGCAGATATTGCAACTGACATCTTCCTGTGTAAATATTTGTTTTACACAAAATTCAGCAATCTTGTTATATTCCTCTCCTCATGCCCTTTTTTTTTTTTTCCCTAACTTCCTCTGCCATCTTATAAAATGCTTCAGGGTCCTGTAACACCTCATAATACCTGAGGCTGGGACGCTGCTCTCCACTCATTAACACATCTGAATTCTGAGTATATCTGAAAAACATATGTATGTGTGCGTCTTGAAACAAATTCTCACGGGGTTATGAACAGTTGGATATGTGACTGTAAAAGCTGTATGTACTCCTTATGTCTGAGTAAAGGGGTCTTCAATGAACATAGTTATGTCTAGCTATCTTGAACACAGTAATATAGGGAATTAACCAACAACTAACACCAGAGTATTTCACAAATCTTGTGTATCCAGAAACTGCGTAGTATAAAAATACCTTATAAATTGTTAAAATTTCTGCTTCCTCAAAACTTTCGCTCTAAAACATTTCAAAGAAAACCATCTCATAGAGAAATGTAGTGACATTAGTAAAACAATAACTAAAAAGTAACAATAGACCTCGGATCTCACAGAGATATCTGTACAAATCAAGCAATTACCATTACCAATGGGAAAATGGAAATAAATATATTTTCTTTATTTCATTATTTCTCCCTAACTAAGGGGGTCATAAAGGGGGGGTTTACTTATTATTTTTTTATTTTGATCACTGTGATAGGGTTTATCGCAGTGACCAAAATGAACCAAAAGGAAAAATCTTCCTATTGTTGATGGATACCGGCTGGCAGATCTCGGCGGGTACACTGCGCATGCGCCTGCCATTTTCTTACTAGTAGAAGATGCTGGTGGCCGTGGAGGGAAACCAGGAGACCCAGGGACACTGGGAGGTACCTGGGGGATCAGAGACCCTATTTCTCTGTCATATGATGTGTGATCACATCAGAAAAGAAAGAAATTAAATGGCAAATCAGACTTTTTTCTTTTGCGGTTGCCGTTATATGGTTAATAACGATGATCGCAACACCGGGATCAGTAAAAACTGACCCGAATCTTGTTCTCTGGGGTCTCAGCTATCCGTGGCAGCTGAGACCCCAGAGAAATTCTGACTCTGCGGGGCGCTTTCCACTTTTTCCACAGCGCCGTGAGTTCATTTATGTACACTTAACTACTGCTGTTAAAAGGCGTATCAGCGGTCGATAAGGGGCTATGGTATGAGTCCTTGGTCAACGTGATCTGAGCACACAAATCTCCAAGTGTCCTCAAATTTTTGCATCAGCTCATTTTCTTTTGTTTTTGCAATTTTTAAAATGTAAAGGATGAAAATATAAAGGGGAAGATTTTTCAGGACTGATGAGTAGCAAATGCTGCTGGGAAGTAAAGCTTTCCCAGATAAGCATAGGACTACTCATTCTACTATGTAATCCCTGTTATCGTAACCAAGAAATGAAAAAATGGTACCAAAGAATGGTATACAATAGGTAAAAATATTTCCTTTATTATAAATACAATTAAAACAATAACAAACAAAGGTTGCTAGATCAAGTAAGAGCGACTACATGCAACACCGATATAATGCACACAAAAAAAATAAAATACAACATCAGATAAACTATACAATACCAGAATACAAAAGGGTAAGCAATCCAATAGTTAATACTGGTAAGAATACTCTATAGTAGCCTGCCATATAATATAGACTGCCCAATGGAGCATATTGCAGTAAATAGCCAGGAAATTAGGTGTCCAAGAATATTTCCATATTGTAGAACCACTTACCATAGAGTGTGCTAGGCACTATAGATTTGTAACAAATAGTGTCCAAACATATTAAATATACTGGTGTAACGGCTGGTGTGGGTCCCCCGGATGTTGTTGGTTTATCTAAAGTTGCATTTTATTTTTTCTTTGTGTGCATTATGTCGGTGAGCTTATGTTGCAGGGGATCCAATGATTGTAGTCCCTCTTACTTGATCTAGCACCCTTTGTTATTGTTTTAATTGTATTTATAATAAAGGAAATATTTTTATTTATTGCATACCATTCTTTGGTACCATTATTTCATTTCTTGTTTGCCATAACAGTGATGATATAGCATGAGCAGTGGTATATTTGCCCTCATTCATAGGGGGCATATAATTTAGGGCTATTTTTGTAATTACATCATTCAACTACGTCAAGGTGCATGCATCAAGAGGCATATAGAAATGAAAAACTAACAAGAAAGAAAGAAAACAGATTGGGCTTAGTCTGTATATTAAAAAAATATGCATTTACTGCGCTTTCTGAAAATTATTGTGATGCTGGGAATAACCCTTTAAGGAATTACTTTTCTTCCATATCTATATCTATATATCTATCTACCCATCTATCTATGCAAAGACAGATAGAAAATTTAAACAGCACCTTGGCAATAGTGGTAGCGGATACCAGGACCTCAACCAGGTCCTCAAAAGATATAGTTCAAAGAATGGCAATACTCCAGTGTCCCACTATAAAGAAGATGCCTTTATTAATTAGAGATGAACTTATCGATCTTCTGTGGATCAAAATTGAGTCCAATTTCTTGAAATTAGCAGATTCCAATATATTTGAGCAGTTTGACGTTCAATTCATGAGGATTGGCAAAAAAAATTTACTTTGTAATTTCACACACTGCTAAAGATTGAAACAGCCAAACAGTCCAGTAACTACATCAGGCACTCCAGATTGGATTTCCCCATAATGCCTTCCAGCTCTCACATCACATAGTCTAATGTGGCCAATAAGGAAGAATTATCACAGCCACTATAAAAGATAAGAGTCAGCCATGCAACACTATTTTAGGATATTAAAGTCTAGGGATAGGAGGTCAGAGCGCACAAATAATTGCACATAGGAATAGAAGAATTGCCTAAATCTTCTTGTGGTGCACTTTCTACAGTGCTCAAGCTTATTGAAAATAGGAGTGTTATAGTCAGCCTAGGAATAATACACCAAAGATTTAAGTAATAGGTATGTGCTGTACTTGCAGAGTCAGTGTTATTATTAATTGATTGATCTGTGATATACAGCCATAACAGCACTTTTGCTTTTCTTTTTGTACATCTAAAACAAGGAGCTCAGTTTCAGACCCCTCCGTACTAATTTTGCAAATAAAAAAAAAATATGAAACCAAGACTTGTGTGTCACATAGTGCTTCCTTGCTTTTGAGACAGACAAACCACAATTTAAAAAAAATCTCCACATTCCAGATATTTAAACATAATTGTCTACCTCACAAACTGTCTTTGTTGTAAAAAAAATATATATTTTCTTGTAATAGTCCAATATTAGATCCATACATACACCATGAATATCGCTGTTGGATACCACCAGTTTTACCCTAGCCAGATAGGTTGAGACCACTTGGACTATAACAAGGCTATGCTAGCCTTAAAGACTACAAAAGGGGTTCAGTACACTAGGAGACCTCGGAGTGTTATATGTAACTTGTCCTGGCAATTAGAGGGTTTGCATTATTGAGTATTTACGGTGAATCAAGTTTTGTGGAAACTAGACAGTTTGATTTTTAAAAATATGCTCTTCTCTATTATTAATCCAAAACTTACAAAAACAACATTTTAGTTCCATCTGGAACCTTTTTAACCCCTTCATGACCCAGCCTATTTTGACCTTAATGACCTGGCCATTTTTTGCAATTCTGACCAGTGTCCCTTTATGAGGTAATAACTCTGGAACGCTTCAACGCATCCTAGCGATTCTGAGATTGTTTTTTCGTGACATATTGGGCTTCATGTTAGTGGTAAATTTAGGTTGATAATTTTTGCATTTATTTGTGAAAAAATCAGAAATTTGGCGAAAATGTTGAAAATTTCGCAGTTTTCAAATTTTGAATTTTTATTCTGTTAAACTAGAGAGTTATGTGACACAAAATAGTTACTAAATAACATTTCCCACATGTCTACTTTACATCAGCACAATTTTGGAAGCAAAATTTTTTTTGTTAGGAAGTTATAAGGGTTAAAAGTTGACCAGTGATTTCTCATTTTTACAACAAAAATTTACAAAACCATTTTTTTTAGGGACCACCTCACATTTGAAGTCACTTTGAGGGGTCTATATGGCAGAAAATACCCAAAAGTGACACCATTCTAAAAACTGAACCCCTCAAGCTACTCAAAACCACATTCAAGAAGATTATTAACCCTTCAGGTGTTTCACAGCAGCTAAGGCAATGTGGAAGGAAAAAATGGACATTTTAATTTTTCCAACACAAATTTCCTTTCAGCATCAATTTTTTTCATTTTCACATGGGCAACAGGATAAAATGGATCCTAAAATTTGTTGGGCAATTTCCCCTGAGTACACCGATACCTCATATGTGGTCATGAACCACTGTTTGGGCGCACGGCAGGGCTCAGAAGGGAAGGAGCACCATTTGACTTTTTGAATGGAAAATATGCTGGAATATATAGCGCTTGCCATGTCGCGTTTGGAGAGTCGCTGTGTGCCTAAACACTGGAGCTCCCCCACAAATGACCCCATTTTGGAAACTAGACCCCCCAAGGAACTTATCTAGATGCATAGTGATCACTTTGAACCCCCAGGTGCTTCTCAAATTGATCCGTAAAAAAAAAAGTACTTTTTTTTCACAAAAATTATCTTTTAGCCTCAGTTTTTTCATTTTCACATGGGCAACAGGATAAAATGGATCCTAAAATTTGTTGGGCAATTTCTCCTGAGCACACCAATACCTCATATGTGGTCATAAACCACTGTTTGGGTGCACGGCAGGGCCCGGAAGGGAAGGAGCGCCATTTGACTTTTTGAATGGAAATTTAGCTCCAATCGTTATCGGACATCATGTCGCGTTTGGAGAGCCCCTGTGTGCCTAAACATTGGAGCTCCCCCACAAGTGACACCATTTTGGAAACTAGACCCCTTAAGGAACTTATCTAGATGTGTAGTGAGCACTTTGAACCCCCAAGTGCCTCACAAAAGTTTATAACATAGAGCAGTGAAAATAAAAAATCATTTTTTTTTTCCTCAAAAATGATTTTTTAGCACGCTATTTTTTATTTTCACAAGGGTAACAGGAGAAATTGGACCCAAAAGTTGTTTTCCAGTGTGTCCTGAGTACGCTGGTACCCCATATGTGGGGGGGACCACTGTTTGGGCACACGTCGGGGCTCGGAAGGGAAGTAGTGACATTTTGAAATGCTGACTTTGATGGAATGGTCTGCGGGCGTCATGTTACATTTGCTGAGCCCCTGTGTGCCTAAACAGTAGAAACCCCCCACAAGTGACACCATTTTGGAAACTAGACCCCCCAAGGAACTTATCTAGATGTGTGGTGAGCACCTTGAACCCCCAAGTGCTTCACAGAAGTTTATAACGCATAGCCGTGAAAATAAAAAATAATTTTTTTCCCCCAAAAGAAATGATTTTTAGCCCGCAATTTTTTTTTTCACAAGGGTAACAGGAAAAATTGGACACCAAAAGTTTTTGTCTAGTTTGTCCTGAGTACGCTGATACCCCATATGTGGGGGATGATCACTGTATGGGCACACGTCAGGGCTCGGAAGGGAAGTAGTGACGTTTTGGTATGCAGACTTTGATGGAATGGTCTGCGGGCATCATGTTACATTTGCAGAGCCCTTGATGTACCTAAACTGTGGAAACCCCCCACAAATGACCCCATTTTGGAAAATAGACCCCATAAGGAACTTGCCTAGATGTGTGGTGAGCACCTTGAACCCCGAAGTGCTTCACAGAAGATTGTAGCGCAGAGCCATGAAAATAAAAAATCTTTTTTTCCTCAAAAAATGAATTTTTAGCTCGCAATTTTTTATTTTCACAAGGGTAATAGGAGAAATTGGACCCCAATAGTTGTTGTCCAGTTTGTCCTGAGTACGCTGGTACCCCATATGTGGGGGGAACCACTGCTGTTTGGGCACACGTTGGGTCTCAGCAGGGAAGTAGTGACATTTTGAAATGCTGACTTTGATGGAATGGTCTGCGGGCGTCATGTTACATTTGCAGAGCCCCTGTGTGCCTAAACAGTAGAAACCCCCCACAAGTGACCCAATTTTGGAAACTAGACCCCCCAAGGAACTTATCTAGATGTGTGGTGAGTACCTTGAACCCCCAAGTGCTTCACAGAAGTTTATAACGCAGAGCCGTGAAAACAAAAAATCATTTTTTTCCCTCAAAAAAAATGATTTTTAGCCTGCAATTTTTTTTTCACAAGGGTAACAGGATAAATTGGACCCCAAAAGTTGTTGTCCAGTTTGTCCTGAGTACGCTGATACCCCATATGTGTGGGGGAACCATTGTTTGGGCACACGTCAGGGCTCGGAATGGAAGTAGTGACGTTTTGAAATGCAGACTTTGATGGAATAGTCTGCAGTCGTCATTACGTTTGCAGAGCCCCTGATGTGCCTAAACAGTGGAAACCCCCCACAAGTGACCCCATTTTGGAAACTAGACCTTCCAAGGAACCTATGTAGATGTATGTTGAGCACTTTCAACCCCCAAGTGCTTCACAGAAGTTTATAATGCCTATAAACATGAAAATGAAAAAAACATTTTGTTTCCACAAAAACAATTTTTTAGCCCCCAATTTTTTATTTTCCCAAAGGTAACAGGAGAAATTAGACCCCAAAAGTTGTTGTGCAATTTTTCCTGAGTATGCTGATACCCCATATGTGGGGGTAAACCACTGTTTGGGCACACGTCGGGGCTTGGAAGGGAGTGAGCACATTTTGACTTTTTGAATGCAAAATTGGCTGGAATCAAAGGTTGCACCATATCGCGTTTGGAGACCCCCTGATGTGCCTAAACAGTGGAAACCCCTCAATTCTAACTCCAACCCTAACCCCAACACACCCCTAACCACAACCCTAACCCCAACACATCCCTAACCCTAATCCCAACCCTAACCATAAACCTAACCCCAACACACCCCTAACCCCAACACTAACCATAACACTAACCACAAGCCTAACCCTAATTCTAACCCTAATTCCAACCCTAACCCTCTTTTCAACCCTAACCCTCATTCCAACCCTAACCCTCTTTCCAACCCTAACCTTCTTTCCAACCCTAACCCTCTTTTCAACCCTAACCCTCTTTCCAACCCTAACCCTCTTTCCAACCCTAACCCTAACCCTCTTTCCAACCCTAACCCTCTTTCCAACCCTAACCCTCTTTCCAACCCTAACCCTAACCCTCTTTCCAACCCTAACCCTAACCCTGATGGAAAAATAAAAATATTTTCTTTATTTTATTAGTTATGCCTACCTATGGGGGTGATAATCGGGGGGTTCATTTACTTTTTATTTCATTTTGATCACTGTGAGAGTGATCAAAATGAAATAATGGAATCTGCAGCCGGCAGATTCGGGCGGGCGCACTGCGCATGCGCCCGCCATTTTCCAAGATGGCGGCGCCCATGAACCGGACCCGCCGGACACCGGGAGCGACGGGGGGACTTAGAAGGTGCCGGGGGCGGTGAGAGTGGGTGAGGGGGTTATCGGAAGCTGGCGGGGAGCGGAGGGAAAGGGAGGGGGGGCAGATGATGACAGCGACGGCAGATCGCCGCTGTCATTCAGTGGCGGGGGGGCGATCGCCGGTGGGGGGGTCGAATCGGTGTCTCCAGCCATGTCCGATGCTACTGCAGCATCGGCCATGGCTGGATTGTAATATTTCATCAATTTTCATTGATGAAATATTACTATCGCTCTGATTGGCTGTTTCACTTTTAACAGCCAATCAGAGCGATCGTAGCCACGTGGGGGCGAAGCCATGCCCCCTGTGGTGAATTACAAAGCCCCCTATATCTGCGGGTCAGGTGACCTTTCATTGACCCCGGTCACCCGACCCGCAGGGGGGCTTTGAATTCATGACACAGGGTATGCGTCATGGGTCGGATTGGCACCGACTTTCATGACGCATGCGCTGTGTCACAGGTCGGGAAGGGGTTAAACCAGTCTAATGATAGTGATGTTGAATAGCATAGTGCCGACTTAATTACATATTTGGCAATCTAATATATACACTGTGTTCCAAATTATTATGCAAATTGGATTTAAGTGTCATAAAGATGTAATTTTTTGTTTTTCAAATAAACTCATAGATGGTATTGTGTATCAGGGCTCTTTGGATCACTGAAATCAATCTCAAATGCCTGCTGTGATAATTAGTTTACCAGGTGAGCCCAATTAAAGGAAAACTACTTAAGAATGATGTTCCACATTATTAAGCAGGGCACAGGTTTCAAGGAATTTAGGAAAGAAAAAGGATCTCTCTGCTGCTGAAAAGCATCAAATAGTGCAATGCATTGGTCAAGAGATGAAAACATTAGATATTTCCCAAAAATTTAAACGTGATCATCGTACTGTTAAGAGATTTGTGGTTGATTCTGAGCACAGACATGTTTGTGCTGATAAAGGCAGAATGAGGAAGGTTTCTGCCAGGCAAGTTCATCGGATTAAGAGAGCGGCTGCTAAAAAGCCATTACAAATCAGCAAACAGATATTTAAAGCTGCTAGTGCCTCTGGAGTCCCTCGAACCTCAAGGTGTAGGATCCTTCAAAGGCTTGCTGTGATGCATAAACCTACTATTCAGGCACCCCTAAACAGTGTTCACAAGCAGAAATGGTAGCAGTGGGCCCAGACATACATGAAGACTAATTTTCATACAGTCTTGTTTACTGATGAGTGTCGAGCAACCCTGGATGGTCCAGATGGATGGAGTAGTGGATGGTTGGTGGATGGCCACCATGTCCCAACAAGGCTGCGACATCAGCAAGGAGGTGGAAGAGTCATGTTTTGGGCCGGAATCATGGGGAAACAGCTGGTAGGGCTCTTTAAGGTTCCTGAAGGTATGAAAATGACCTCTGCAAAGTATATCGAGTTTCTGACTGACAGCTGTCTTCCATGGTATAAGAAGCAGAAACGTGCCTTCAGGAGCAAAATCATTTTCATGCATGACAATGCACCATCTCATGCTGCAAAGAATACCTCTGAGTCATTGGCTGCTATGGGCATAAAAGGAGATAAACTCATGGTGTGGCCATCATCTTCCCCTGACCTCAACCCTATAGAGAACCTTTGGAGTATCATCAAGCAAAAGATCTATGAGGGTGGGAGGCAGTTCACATCAAAACAGCAGCTCTGGGAGGCTATTCTGACTCCATGTAAAGAAATACAAGCAGAAACTCTCCAAAAATTTCCAAGTTCAATGGATGCAAGAATTGTGAAGGTGATATCAAAGAGGGGTTCCTATGTTAACATATAACTTGGCCTGTTAGGATGTTTTGGAGTTAAATTGCTTTTTTGTTCAGTGAATGTGACCTCCTAATGCTGCAAATTCCACAAATGAGCATTTTCAGTTCTTTAAAACATATCAAATGTTTAGAAATTCTACTGTGCCTAATAATTTGGAACAGTGCAATTTGAGTTTTTATTCATTTTGGAGATTATACTGTTATCATTGGGAGGTTTCTTCAATAAAATTCGATGTATAATCTAACAGGTGATGACTTTTATTAAACTGACTGTCATTTGTACCGACTATTTAGGAAAATCATAGAAAAATATCATTTGCATAATAATTTGGAACACAGTGTAAAGCTCAAAGTGTGTATGTATGTATGCATGTATGCATGTGTGTATGTGTGTATGTCCGGGATAGGCATCCGCACCGTCGCAGCTACAGCCACAAAATTTGGCACAGTCACACGTCTGGACCCCGAGAGCGTCCTAAGCTATGTTGTGAGGTGAAATTTTAACCCCACGCGTTCCAATTCACCAAACAATTTTGCCCCTATCTACATACTGGGGAAAAAGTGTGTGCGCGTCAAGCCCCGCCCCTCATTATGATGTTATAATGCCCCTATTTGCATAATGGGGAAACAGTGTGTGCGTATCAAGCCCCGCCCCTCATTATGATGTCATAACGGTTGCCATGGCGACGCTGATGTCGTCATAGGCTGCAAGCCCTGCCGCCGCTCATTATGATGTCATAATGGTTGACTATGGGATGGAGGATGTGTGATGGGTATATGGGCACTGGACTATGGGATGGCGGATATGTATGATGGGTATATGGGCACGGGACTATGGGATGGCGGATATTTATGATGGGTATATGGGCATGGGACTATGAGATGAAGGATGTGTGATGGGTATATGGGCACGGGACTATGGGATGGCGGATATGTATGATGGGTATATGGGCATGGGACTATGGGAAGGAGGATATGTATGATGGGTATATGGGCATGGGACTATGGGATGGAGGATATGTATGATGGGTATATGGGCATGGGACTATGGGAAGGAGGATATGTATGATGGGTATATGGGCACGGGACTAAGGGATGGAGGATATGTATGATGGGTATATGGGCTTGGGACTATGGGATGGAGGATATGTATGATGGGTATATGGGCACGGGCCTATGGGATGGAGGATGTGTGATGGGTATATGGGTATGGGACTATGGGATGGAGGATATGTATGATGGGTATATGGGCATGGGCCTATGGGATGGAGGATGTGTGATGGGTATATGGGCATGGGACTATGGGATGGCAGATATGTATATGGGCACAGGACTATGGGATGGAGGATATGTATGATGGGTATATGGGCACGGGACTATGGGATGGAGGATATATATGATGGGTATATGGGCACGGGACTATAGGATGGAGGATATGTATGATGGGTATATGGGCACGGGCCTATGGGATGGAGGATGTGTGATGTGTATATGGACACGGGACTATGGGATGGCAGATATGTAGATGGGCATGGGACTAAGAGATGAAGGACGTGTGATGGGTATATGGGCACTCAACTATGGGATGGCGGATATGTATGATGGGTATATGGGCACAGGACTATGGGATGGAGGATATGTATGATGGGTATATGGGCATGGGACTATGGGATGGAGGATATGTATGATGGGTATATGGGCACGGGCCTATGGGATGGAGGATGTGTGATGGGTATATGGGCATGGGACTATGGGATGGCAGATATGTAGATGGGCACGGGACTATGGGATGGAGGATGTGTGATGGGTATATGGGCATTGGACTATGGGATGGAGGATATGTATGATGGGTATATGGGCATGGGCCTATGGGATGGTGGATATGTATAATGGGTATTTGGGCACAGGACTATGGGATGGAGGATGTATGATGGGTATATGGGCACTGGACTATGAGATGGAGGCTATGTATGACGGGTATATGGGCAAGGGACTATGGGATGGACGATATGTATGACGGGTATATGGGCACGGGACTATGGGATGGAGGATGTGTGATGGGTATATGGGCACTGGACTATGGGATGGAGGACATGTATGATGGGCATATGGGCACGGGACTATGGGATGGCAGATATGTATGATGGGTATATGGGCACTCGACTATGGGATGGCGAATATGTATGATGGGTATATGGGCATGGGACTATGGGATGGAGGATGTGTGATGGGACTATGGGATGGAGGATGTGTGATGGGTATATGGGCATGGGACTATGGGATGGAGGATGTGTGATGGGTATATGGGCACTCAACTATGGGATGGAGGATATGTATGATGGGTATATGGGCATGGGCCTATGGGATGGAGGATTTGTGATGGGTATATGGGCACGGGACTATGGGATGGAGGATAATTATAATTTGCTATAACTAACCACAGTTAGTTACTATGCCCGGGCAGCGCCGGGCTCTTCAACTAGTTAATAAAAATATCAAATATAGTGACCATAATTCATGATTGAGTTTACATATCCACAAACTTGTGAAGCAACAACTGATACATTCCCAAAATGTAGATATATGCATACATCTTGAAAATTAGATACATTTAAAAATTTTAAACTGTTCACAAAGTAGAGCTGAGGGGGTTTTATGATTATGCAATGATTACTTAATAAAAATAGGTACTGCTTTAAGAATTTTATCAAACTATTGTCCTTATTTTTTCCAGTTTTTTGTAGATATGCAACTCCTTCATTTTTGTAAATTGTTGTATACTTACAGTAACTGTATCACAATTTATTTTATATATAACATTCTGTAAACAAAGTTTCTTGAATTATCATTCACATCAGGGTGGCCTTTATCTATTATATAGAAATTGTACTTTAAATAAAATGTAATTGTTTGCCCCTTCTGTAGTTTTCTAATTAATAATGAACAGAGCAATTAAGCTGTAAAGTAAAAAAGTAACATTATTTGTGTTTGAATTAATAGATTTTTGATCTCTTTTGTGCTGAAAGAAAATAATGAAATTGTGCATATTGTATGCTTTGTTTCTCTATTATTCCATTCAAAGGACTAGCTCGGAATAAAATATGATTCCTTCATTTCCAAACGTGTATTTAAAATAAAGCTGTCAGATACCATCAAGCATAATTTCAACTAAATAGTAGCTTGAATTCCATTAGAGTTTGAGTGTCTGCTGTGAAGAATTAGCACCTTAGGTCAAAGAAACCACATGTATCAGTAAGCAGATACTGCATTTCTAAGTGCATTTGTCCTGCTGACTAAAATAAATTACATTAAAGTCCCTTAACTAATAGATTGATTTTTGAAGTACAGTAGTTGAACTGTTGGGAGTAACTCACAAGGGCGCATTTTCTACTCTATTGGCTAACCTTTTGCAGATTAATGATTTCATCAAGATCAATTGAAATAATCTTTGTGCACTGAATTATTCTTTTTTTCAGCCAGATTCAGTGTCCCAACCCTCAGTGGACATTCATTTCCCTGATTCACAGCTTCCTAAAATTACATTAAATTTCATGACATATTTACGATTCTCTCTAGGCTCGTGCTTGTGTCCTATTTCTAGAAATGTCTTAGCCATGCTTATAGACAATTATACTTGCAGGGTACTTACATTATCATAGCAATGTAATAATAAAAAAGACCTTTTTTTTCAAAACATAGTAAAGGAAACCTGTCATATCCCAAATGCTATTAACCTGTATATATGGGGATAATCTGCTGAATAATAACATTACAACCGCCACTCGTAACTCACCACTCGCATACCTATTTAATTGAAAATCTATCTCTCCCAAGAGTTCATTTTCTCCCGTTAACCTCACTTTCAATAAGGTGGCCGGAAAGCATTACAATGCTATTAAGCTGCAAATTAACCCTACAGGTGATTCTCACAAAATTAGAATATCATAAAAAAGTTAATTTATTTCAGTTCTTCAATACAAAAAGTTAATCTCATATACTGTATTATCTAGAGTCGTTAAAAAGAGAGTGATCTATTTCAAGTGGTGTTTATTTCTGTTAATGTTGATGACTATGGCTTACAGTCAATGAAAACCCAAAAGTTATTATCTCAGTAAATTAGAATTCTTTATAACACCAGCTTGAAAATTAATTTTAAAATCCAAAATGAAGGCATACTGAAATCTATGTTCAGTAAATGCACTCAATACTTGGTTTGGGCTCCTTTTGCATCAATTACTGCATCGATTTGGTGTGGCACTGCTAAGGTGTTATGGAAGCCCAGGTTGCTTTGATAGCAGCCTTCAACCCATCTGCATTGTTGGGTCTGGTATCTCTCATCTTCCTCTTGACAGTACTACATACATTCTATATGGGGTTACGGTCAAGCGAGTTTACTGTCCAATCAAGCACAGTGATACTGTTGTTTTTAAACCAGGTATTAGTACTTATGGAGGTGTGGACAGGTGCCAAGTCCTGCTGGAGAATGAAATTACTATCTCCAAAAAGCTTGTCAGCAGAGGGAAGCATGAAGTGCTCTAAAATTTCCTGGTAGACGGCTGCACTGACTTTGGTCTTGATAAAACACAATCGACTTACACCAGCAGATGCCATGGCTCCCTAAACCATCATTCATTGTGGAAACTTAACACTAGACCTTAAGCAGCTTGGATTCTGTGCCTCTCCACTCTTCCTTCAGACTCTGGGACCTTGATTTCCAAATGAAATGCAAAATTTACTTTGGAAACAGCACCTTGGACTACTGAGCAACAGTCCAGTTCTTTTTCTCCTTGGCCCAGGTAAGACGTTTCTGGCATTGTCTACTGGTCATGAGTGGCTTGACACAAGGAATGCAACACTTGTAGCCCATGTCGTCCTGGATACGTCTGTGTGAGGTGGCTCTTGAAGAATGACTCCACCAGCAGTCCACTCCCTGTGAATCACCCCCAAATTTTTGAATGGCCTTTTCTTAACAATCATTTCAAGGCTGTGGTTATCCTGGTTGCTTGTGCTCTTTTTTTCTACCACACTTTTTCCTTCCACTCAACTTTTCATACTATGCTTGGATACAGCACTCTGTGAACAGCCAGCTGCTTTAGCAATGACCTTTTATGGCTTACCCTCCATGTGGAGAATGTCAATGTCTGCTTTCAGGACATCTTTCAAGTCAGCAGTCTTCCTCATGATTGTGGAGCCTACTGAAACAGACTAAGGGACCTTTTTAAATGCTTAGGAAGCCTTTGAAGGTGTTTTTTGTTAAAAATTATAATTTACTGAGATAATGACTTTTGGGTTTTCATTGGCTGTAAACCATAATAATCAAGATTAACAGAAATAAATACTTGAATTAGATCACTCTGTTTGTAATGACTCTTAATAATATGTGAGTTTCACTTTTTATATTGAAGAACTGAAATAAATTAACTTTCTGATGATATTCTAATTTTGTGAGAAGCAACTATATTTTTGGGATAGGTCATCAATGTCTGATTGGTGTGGTTATGACACCCGGCAACCCCGCTGATCAGCTGCTCTAGTTGCTGGAAGTGCTCAGTTACGGAGATGCTCTGCTTACTGATGGTGGCCTCAGCCATGTACTGCATGTAGGGGCAGATGTGCAGTACTCTGCTTTGGCCACTATCAGTAGACAGAACACCACCATAACTGAGCACTTCTGGCAGCTGATGGCACTAAAAACAGCAGATTGGTGGGCTGATGGGTGTTGAACTCTCACCAATCAGACATTTATAATCTATACTAATGATAGGCCATCAATGTTATAGTCAACATTTTTTTTAATGTTACTTAAGAGTTCTATTCACCTGATGGTGAACAAAAGAGTGTCCTTTAGACTTCCTTTAGCATGCTATGTGCCACCATAATGTTTTGCATTTTTCTATACTGATGGCTACTGAGAGGAAATATGGGTGACATATGCCACTGTATGCCTATACATTAGCATACAGTGGAGACTTGCATTGGAGTTATATTAAGGGAACACTGTGCACAGAACCTAACTTCTTTTCCCTACAAGAGTATTCTATCATCACAATATGGCATCCCATCAGTGATTATGTAAGAGAACGTCTACAAGGTGAAGTTATCACTTGTGAAACAAGGGTGGGTACAACACATTTAATTAAGTACAAAATAAATTACATTGGCATGTGCATTATTGAAGCATCTATTTTTTCAACTGAAAAAATGCAATTAAAAATCATTCTATTTACCCCATATTACCAAAATGTTTTCATGTCAGTCATAATGGGATTTTAAGTTTGTCTATTATAAATGACATAATATGCAACCTTAACTTTGTATGGAATGCAGAAAAGATAAAATAATACTGTTTCAGAAATGGATATGAATAAATAAGAACATTTACAGTTAAAATTTCCAACAAAAACAACTTTTAGGACCCAATGATTGTATAAAACAATATGTTCCTGCCAGAATTTGAAATAATAAAATTTACTTTTGCCAATTTAATTTTTAAAAAAGTTAATCAGAATTAAATACAACGGGCTAAATTGTTAACATATCCCGCCTGCCTGTATTCATCAAAAGTACATCCACCCAGTGAATTAGAAGACAAAACAAAATGAAATATTGCTACAATTCTAAACAAGAATTACTAAATTAGAAGCATCTATTGTCTACAATATAAAACATTCCTGCTGGTATTATATTGGAGTTAATTAATAGACATTATTTAATTTAACTAGCAAGCATCTGAACAAATTTTTCGACTTGTAGAGTTATACTAATACATTGTATGTTCATAATTTGCTAAGAATTTTAACAAAGGTGTAAAGCCAGCTAAAAGTGTTATGTAGATTAACTAACTCCTGTTAAGAAATATATTATTATTATTTATTATTATAGCGCCATTTATTCCATGGCGCTTTACATGTGAGGAGGGGTATACATAATACATACAAGTACAGTAATCTTAAACAATACAAGTCACGACTGGTACAGGATGAGAGAGGACTCTGCTGGCGAGGGCTCACAATCTACAAGGCCAGGGATCGTCCATCTGGCTAATCGGTACTCAGACCCGTCCGCTCTTCGCCAGTCCTTACATTGGCTGCCCATTCATCTCCTCCAGTGGCTGTCTTGGTATTTAGGGTAGTTCAAATAATTATTCAGCAGCAGCTTAATTTAAAAGGGATGTTCCCTTTCAGATAATCTTCGGCCCTGGCCCCAGTGTGTAAAAAACAAAAAATGACAAACTGTGCTGTGCTCATTTATGGGAGTGTCACCACTGCTGCATTGATGTCTGGCACTGGCTGCAGTGCTTATGTAATGTTGACAGAGTGGCAACAAAACAATGACCTATTTGGTTCTGAAAGGAGCATTATATGAGCACTGGCAGAGTCACTGAGCTCACTCATTGACTGCAACACTGTTGATGTGGCCTCGGCGCCACAGCCAATGCAAGACACCAAGTGCAGAATTGGAGATTCGTCGGTGGACTGATGAACCATGAATATAGAACACTTTCTTATTTTCTAATGAAAGAAACATAGGAAAAACATTAACTGAAAGGGAACAACTCCTTTTAAACTCTTCTCGGTATTTCTATCATACTTTGACTTCATGGTGATCATTTCATTTTGTAGGGTAACAAGTATTATTTTGGTAAAAATATGCTATTGATGTAAGGAAAATGATCAATTACATTTTGATGATTGCAGTGGGATATCACCCAGACTACCTTTACTCAATGATGCCAAAAATTTGAAATTAGTATGTGAAATTACAAAAATATTCAGAATTGAGAGTCCTCAGTGGTTGATACCTTTTAATGGCTAACTAAAAAGATGCAAATTCCTTAACTGATGTAAAAAGATATCCATGGATTTATGTCATTTTACATCAGTTAAGGAATTTGCTCCTATGACCTTGTGGGGGCATCACAACACATTGCCAGACCCCAATCAGAGGACAATAAAACTTTCACTCCTTATCTATGAACTGGTCCAATATTTATGGCCATAACTATCTATCACTCCCCCATAATGATAGTTCTGCTTCACGTCACTTGTCTTATCTATTGCATTATTTCTGTGCTGTATTGTGCATAAATATGTTATTCTTCAGATTTTGTATTAGTCAATGCCTGCTGAACAGACCTGAGTAGTCTCGAAAGCTTGCAATTTGTTACCATCTTTTCAGTTAGCCATTAAAAGGTATCAACCACTGAGGACTCTCAATTCTAAATATTTTTCAATTGACCCATCCACATTCTAAATATTTTTTATCTACTGGCTAACACAGTGCAAAGATATACATCTTCCCTGTAGGTGAAACTACATAATTTAGCTAACTCCTTACCAACATCGGACGTAATAGAACACCGATGTCGGACTCCCCCTGTTTGGTGTGGGCTCCAGCGATGAGCCTGCTCTTTTCTGGGCACAAGACAGCAGATATATACAGCTGACATGCCCGCAACAGCCAGGGGTCAAATCGTGATCCACCCGCGGCTGTTAACTAGCTGAATGCTAGTCTCTGTCTCTGACAGCGGCATTTAACTTGAGCTTACTGGAAGCACATCACTAAATCTGCTCATAGGTGACCCTGTCACATGATCACAGGTCACCAATGGGTTGGTTTGACAACCCAAGGTCTCCAGCAGATCTCTATGGTTGTCATAGCCAGACTGGTATGAACTCTGTCCAGTGGTCGGCGCTCACAGCAAGTGAGCATTTCTGCTACATACAGGCGATCTGATCATCACCTGTATGTAGCAGAGATGATCAGACAACTGCAGCTTCTAGTCTCTCATGGAGACTATTGAAGCATGCAAAAAGTATATAAAAGTTTAAATCACCCCCTGTTATGCACCAGAATTCTCCCGCTAAGCGGGATGGATCCCAAGCTTTGTCTGGTGCTGTAGTCCCCCATTTGGGTCTGACCACTGTGATTCCTGCTCAGCACAGATGTCAGTCCCAGTGTCTTGCTCAGGCTCGTGGTATAAGTTTGGTTACTGCAGGCTTTCCAGCCAAGTCAATGGTGACCAGTGATATGCAGGTGCAGCCATGCGCTCTGGAGTCTAAGTCCAAAGATCATCTTACTGAGCATGACCATGATGAAGCGTCTTCTCATTAGTGGTTTTACGTTGGATGCTCTGGTGATGTGGCAGCTCTGGATTGGCCCGCGGGCAATGTGTTGGCTGACTGGGTGAGAGTGTTTGGGGTGGAGTCTAGCGCATAAAAGGCTCTCAGTGGCACACACGGGTGATAATGTCATTTATGTTTGTTGTGTTTGTGTGGATACTGTACCACTCTGCATTTTGCGTGTGTCTACTTATGCTCTGAGACAGTACACGCTGGCAGGCAGGTTGCAAACTCATGCGGTTTCATTCTCTTGGATCAGCACCAGAGTCTCTAGTTTGCTACATGTTTAGTGGGCTGGTTAGGCACAGGTTCCATAGTATCAGGACAAAGGGGTACCAGCCGCTTAGCTTAGCATCTGTTTTGTTCTTGTGTGCGGTTAGCACAGTTGAGTTACAGAGCAAGCTCAACCCTTTTGCTATACCTCTCTATGAAAGCAACTGGGAATTCTAGTGTCATAAGAGTTCTTGCGTTTGGCTCATCATCTGCATCATTTGTGTGTGCGGTTGGCACAGTTTAGTTGCCGATCGAGCTCAACTCGCATGCTAACTTCCCTGTGACGTTAACAGGGCAAAGTACTCAATATAAGAGAAAAAAGCCCATGTATAAGGGTAGGATCACCACACAGAAAACCAATGAGTACAAAAAATATATACATTTTATTGTTAACAAGCCAGAAATCAACACACATTTAAAAACATTTAAAAACCCGACTGAGGGTAATTCATGAATGCTCCAACAGGTGACAGAATAGCATACTCAGTATTTAAAACTGTAGCACCTGACCACTAATAATAAGTATTATACAAAGAAGGATATCTCACAAAAGTGCTGCTAGCATGAAACCAACAATAAGAGACTGTGGGAGAATGCAGCCCCTATTTGCAGAGACATGTATATAAAAATTTGGCCCTGACCCACACCATGTGTGATGCACATAAATCCCAAAGGGCAAGGTGGCAGCTATACATAATACATGCACGATAATCTGAAATGAGGATTTAGACAAGCTGAATATATCACCCTATATAAGTCAAGGCAGTAGAAACAGTCAGTCGTCCCATCATCTAAGTAGCAGCAATGCGGTCAAAGTGATATTGAGAGTCCATGGAGTAGACCATGGACTCTCAATATCAGTCAGGTGCTACATTATTGGGCTTTTTTCTCTTATATTGGATTTCTCTACATGTCATGCATTTATGTGATCCCCCAGCGATTGCATATTTGATTTAATATTGTTGTGATCGTGCCCGCTTGACCCCTTTTTCTATTAACAGGGTAAAGTACTTAGCATACTTAGTGCAGTACCTCTCTTTGTAGTAACAGAGGTTGGTACTCAGTATTCCAATCACACTGTGTGACGTAAACTCAGGGTGACTAAGGAAAACGCTCGCTGTTTGGTTCCGCCATTGTTCACACTAGCAGCAGGTTACGTCTCTGCACGGTGGAGCCCAGGTTGCAATTGCACTTTATTTTATACTAGCTGAAGAGCCTGGCTCTGCCCGGGCATAGTAACTAACTACGGTTAGTTATGACTAGAATTGAGCGAAACGGGTAGGTCAAATTAAAAAATAGCCGAGTTTAGCTAAAGTCGGGTTTCGCAGATCAAAACGCGACCATAGCATGAGGTCGGCCATGAGGTCACCGATTAGAGCGCCAAAGTCGCGTTTCAAATAATGCTTCCAGCGCCTTTTCTCAGCCAATGAAGGTGGACGCACACTGTGGGCAAGGCGATGACATGGGCAGCGGCCACCACCATCTTAGAGAAGGGCATTGAAGTGATTGGCTGCCTTTCAGAGGCATCACAGTGGGTATAAAAGGCTGTGACCGCCAACCGCCATCTTACTTCTGCTGATCTTGGAATAGGGAGAGGTGCTGCTGCTGATTCTGAACAGGGAGAGCGTTAGGTAGGGAAGAAGAAAAAAAAATCATTCTGCTGATAGCGCTTTTCACTGTACAGTTAGGGGAGAATTTTTGTTGTGTGCAGCAGCGCTGGTGGTGATTAGGCTGCATTTTAAGGCTACCTGCTAGCTGCATTGCTGTGTGCACACTGCTGTTCAAACTGCTTTTTTCAAAGCACTTCAAGTTTTATTATTTTGTCCTGGTGAGTTACTGAGCGTTCATTTTTTCACACACCAAATAGCGGTGTGCGCTCCTCACACACTACCGTGTACCGGCTGGTATCACGGACAAATAGAAGCTATCTGGGTGTCACTCTGGAAGAAAAAGCGGAGGAGTTTTTCCGTTTTTCCAGACCTACACCTTAGAGTGCAGTCCGCTTTTCAAACAGTTTTGTATATCTGCTGTTTGATAACGGTCAAAACTAGACAGAGACAGCGTGTGTCAGTCCCTATACAAATAGACGGAGATTCACAATTTTCCATACCGACACCGTATAGTGGTGTATGCTCCTCACACACTTCTGTGTACCGCCTTGTCTCATGGACATAGAAGCTATCTGTGTGTGACTCTGGGAAAAAAAAGCCGAGGAGTTTTTTCGCTTTTCCAGACCTACACCTTAGAGTGCTGTCCGCTTTTCAAACAGTTTCGTATATCTGCTGTTTGATTATGGTCAAAACTAGACAGAGACAGTGTGTGTCAGTCCCTATACAAATAGACGGAGATTGACAATTTTCCATACAGACACCGTATAGAGCTGTCCGATTCTCAAACAGTATTGTATATCCGCCGTTCGCATTAAAGTCATATCTATACAGAGTCAGCGTGTGTGTGACACTCCGTAAATACATATACGGAGATTGTTAATTACACAAAAAGCATATACAGCTGTACACTTCTGATACAGTTACGTATATCTGCTTGTTGGATTACGGTCCAATACATACTGTGAGAGCGTCTGTGACTAACAAAATATATACTTAAAAATTTTTTTTTTAATACACCTTACACAGCTGGATGCTCCTCATACAGTACCATCTCTCTGCTGGTATTTTTGGTACATTTTCCCAAACATGAGGAAGTATGATGGAAGAGTTCACGGACGTGGGCAGGGTGGTGCAGCTGGTACTGATGGTGGTGGTGCATTGGCTGGTTCTGGCAAAAGCACAATAGCAGCTAAGGCAGGAGGTGTTGAGCCTGCGTCATCGTCTGGCCCAAGAATGCCTGTAAAGTTGCCTTTTCTTGGAGTAGGAAAACCGCTTTTAAAGCCGGAGCATCAGGAACAGGTTTTGGCGTACATTGCCGAAACAGCCACCAGCTCTATTGCCTCCTCTTCTGAACGTTTGAAACCTGTAAGCACGGAGTCATTTGTGCAGGGTTCTGGTCAGGAAAAACACCTTTCCTTGTGTCCTTCACCACCACCAAAAGTTAAGGATGCGGCAGCCCACACTTCAGATTACTCTATGGAACTCTTTTCATATACCATGCCTGGGTTATCCAGTCCAATCCAGAATTCCCCAGTCCAAGATGAATCTGACATGGAGTGCACTGATGCACAGCCACTGCTAGATGACTCTGCTGGTACATTGACCCAGAGCACTACATTGCCCTCGCAGTCTATTGAGCCAGAATCTGACCCTGATGAATCTCAGGTGCCCCTTCCCACATACTATACCACCTTACATGGTGACACAGAGGAAGGTAAAGAGGAAGGTGCAGATGACTTTGAAGAGGAGGTGATGGATGACCCAGTTCTTGACCCGGATTGGCATCCATTGGGGGAGGAGGGTGGCGCTGACAATAGTTCAGATAAGGAGAAGGATCTGCAGCAGGCATTGACATCGCAGCAGCGGTTATCCGCCAGGCACGTAGCTGTCCAAAAACGTGGAACAAAAACTAAAAGCGTTGCAGGACAGCTTGGCCAGACGGTCAACTTAGCACAGTGTACAAGGCCAGAAAATGTATACCATAGTAGGAAGAGTGCAGTGTGGCACTTCTTTGTCCAAAATACTACTGATGAGGCAAAGGTTATGTGTAAGATTTTTATGGAATGACCTTTAGCCAAGGTAAACAACTCAGAAATTTGAATACCAGTTGCATGCTTAGACATTTAATCAACATGCACTTGCAAGCGTGGACGGACTACAAAACCTCAGGTAGCACATGTGCACCTGCTCTGACTGAAGGTAGCCAGCAATGCTCCATCACTTCCCCCACTGTAAGACCACCGCCACTGTTAAGCACACCACCAGCACTAAATGTGGAGGTGTCGTCGCAAGCACAAAGCACTCAGGGAATCATAGTGGATTTGCAACACAACACTGAATCTAGGCCATCACCACCAATACCATCACCAACCCCCTCTCACTCCGTCCGCTCCACCGCTACTTCCCCCATATGCAGCTCTCCAGTCCAGCTCACCCTACCAGACACTCTGAGTAGGACACGAAGGTACTCAACCTCTCATCCGCGCACACTTTGTTTGAACACCTACATTGCCAAACTAATCTCATTAGAGATGATGCCCTACCGTTTGGTTGAAAGTGAAGCTTTTCACAACCTCATGGCCTATGCTGTCCCATGCTATGACCTACCCAGTTGGCACTTCTTTTCTCGAAGAGCCATCCTTGCCCTCCACCGGCATGTGAAAGACCGCATTGTCCATGCACTAAAACAGTCAGTGAGTGGAAAGGTGCACCTCACAACAGATGCATAGACCAGTAGGCATGACCAGGGCCATTACGTGTCCATCACTGCACACTGGGTTAATATGGTGGATGCAGGCTCCACTGGGGACAGCGGCGGTGGAACAGCTGCCTAGCCCACGGTATAGGAAACAGTTGGCTGTAGGCTTTCGATCCGCCTCCTCCTCATCTATCAGCGAAAGCACGTTCACAGAGCGCAGTCACAGAAGCACTCCTTCCGCAGCTGGCAGTGTTGCACACAAGGTGTCCCACTATCGAACAGCTAGTGGTAATCGTCAGCAGGCTGTGTTAAAGGTGATGTCTTTGGGCGACAACAGACACACCGCAGAGGTACTGGCCGACTACTTGCAACAACAAACTGAGTTTAATACTCTGAAGGGACATTTTGAGTACCTGGTGATGCCTTTTGGGCTCACTAATGCCCCTTCTGTCTTCCAATCCTTTATGAATGATATTTTCCGGGACTTTGTGGATAAGTTTTTGATCATCTATCTGGATGATATTTTGATCTTTTCCAGTGATTGGGATTCTCATGTGGAACATGAGCGGACTGCGTTCCGGATTTTGAGGGAGAATTCCCTGTTTGTTAAGGGATCAAAATGCCTCTTTGGTGTACAAAGGATTTAATTTTTGGGATTTATTTTGTCTCCGTCGACTATTGAAATGGACCCGGCCAAGGTACAGGCCATTTATGATTGGGTTCAGCCCAATTCTTTGAAGGCTCTCCAGAAGTTTTTGTGTTTTGCTAATTTCTGTCATAAATTTATAGGTAATTTTTCTGGTATTGTCAAACCACTGACTGATCTGACCAAGAAGGGCGCTGATGTGCTGAATTGGTCTCCAGAGGCTGTCTCGGCATTTCAGGAGCTTAAGCAGAGATTCACTTCTGCTCCGGTTTTACGGCAACCTGATGTCTCACTTCCATTTCAGGTGGAGGTAGATGCTTCTGAGATTGGTGCGGGAGCTGTTTTGTCCCAAAAAGATCCTGTGCCTTCTTTTCTCGAAAGTTCATCCCATCTGAACACAACTATGATGTGGGGAATCGGGAATTGTTGGCCATGAAATGGGCATTTGAAGAGTGGAGACATTGGTTGGAGGGAGCTAGACATCAAGCTGTGGTCCTCACCGACCACAAGAATTTGTTAGATATTACTAGAGTTGAGCGACTTTGGTCGGATCGGGTTTCGTGAAACCCGAATGAAACAAAATAAGTTTCAGATGAAACTCGTCCGACTAGAGCAAAAAAAGTCGGAGTTTCGTCCGACTTTTATTTCCCATTGACTTGCATTGGGGTCGGGTTTCGGACGAAACTCTGACTTTGTTTTGCTCTAGTCGGACGAGTTTCATCTGAAACTTATTTTGTTTCATTCGGGTTTCACGAAACCCGATCCGACCAAAGTCGCTCAACTCTAGATATTACTTGTTGTATCTGTTGTTATATATTATGTTGCCTCTTTGCCACAAAGAATTCCTTGTATATATGTAATATGTACTTGGCGATAATAAATTTGATTGATTGATTGATTTATCTGAAGTCGGCCAAACGCTTGTATCCTAGACAGGCTAGGTGGGCCTTGGTTTTCACACGTTTTAATTTTGTGGTCTCTTTTCTTCCTGGAACTAAGAATGTTAAGGCAGACGCCCTTTCTTGGAGTTCCTTTGCTGATTCTCTTATTGTGACTGAGCCTACTACCATCCTAGCTGAGGGGGTAGTTCTTTCTGCCATTTCGCCCGATTTGAGACGCTCCCTGGAGGAATTTCAGGAGGATAAACCTGAGCCTTATCCTATGGGAAAATTGTGTTCCTGACCAGTGGAGGAAGAGAGTGATGTCTGAAGTTCATTGCTCTGCATTGGCTGGTCATCCATGTATTTTTGGTACCAGAGATTTGGTGAGTCGGTCTTTTTGGTGGCCTGCCTCATCTCGTGATGTCAGGAATTTTGTGCAGTCCTGTGGGACTTGTTCTCGGTCTAAACCCTGTTCTCGTTCTAGTGGGTTGTTGATACCCCTGCCGGTGCCCAAGAGGCCATGGACCCATATCTCAATGGATTTTATTTCTGATCTTCCTGTCTCTCAGAGAATGACTGTTATCTGCGTGATTTGTGATAGATTTTCTAAGATGGTCCATCTTGTACCACTCCCAAAGTTGCCATCGTCCTCAGTGTTGGTGCCCTTGTTTTTACAACAGGTGGTTCGGTTGCATGGGATTCCTGAGAACATTGTGTCAGACAGAGGAGTCCAGTTTGTTTCCAGATTCTGGAAAGCCATTTGTTCCAATCTGGGAATTCAGTTATCTTTCTCCACTGCGTTTCATCCTCAGACCAATGGGCAGACTGAGAGAACAAACCAGACTTTGGAGTCCTATTTGAGATATTTTATATCTGCTGATTAGGATGAGTGGGTCTCATTTTTGCCCTTGGCCGAATTCGCGCTAAACAATAGAGCTAATTCTGCCACTTTGATGTCGCCCTTTTTCTATAACTTTGGGTTTCATCCTCGATTTTCTTCAGGGCAAGTGGAATCTTCAGCCTGCCCAGGTGTGGACATTGTGGTAGAGAGAATGCAGCAGATTTGGGACCAAGTGGTGGATAAGTTGTCACTATCTCAGGAAAAGGCCCAGCGGTTTGCCAACCCGCATAGGACCATTGGTCCCCGGTTTAAAGTGGGTGATATGGTTTGGTTGTCATCAAAGAATATCTCTATGAAGGTTGCATCTCCAAAGTTCATGCCAAGATTTATTGGACCTTATAAGATCTTGGAGATTCTTAAGCCTGTTTCTTTTCTATTGGCTCTTCCAGTAACGTATTTCCATAATGTATTTCACAAATCTCTGTTGAAGAGGTTTGTTGAGCCAGTAGTTCCTGTGGCGGCGCCTCCTGACCCTTTATTGGTTGAAGGCAATGTGGAATATGAGGTAGAGAAAATATTGGATTCTTCTTTGGCTAGACTGAGACTCCAGTATTTGGTCAAATGGAATGGTTATGGCCAGGAGGATAATTCTTGGGTTTCTGCCTCTGACATTCATGCCAAAAGATTGGTTCGTGCTTTTCACTGGGCCCATCCTGATCAGCCTGGTGGCACGGATGAGGGTTCGGTGACCCCTCCTCAAGGGGGGTACTGTTGTGAACTCATTTTCTGGTCTGCCTCTGGTTTCTGGTGATGGAGCTGGTTGTGCTGATAGAGGAGTTGTGAGTTCTCTTTCCGGGATCCTCTGGTGGTGGCAGGAGGTAGTGAAGCTGATCTAATTAACAGAGACCTGCCACCTGATAATGAGGAAGAGGATTGGACATCTGGAGTCTCAGACTGGATTTAAGACAGTTTTTTGTGTGGTCAGTCAGCCCCGGCTGGGGCTGTGCTGAATTTTCACTCTTATGTCACTGTATGTGCCAATTTGCTTTTTGTCCCTTATTAGATTGGCCTCTTTTTGCTCTGTTCTCAGAATATGCCAGAGTGCTGATATAGTGGGAGAAGTCTAGTGATTTCAGGGTATTTTTTGCTATCAGAAGTGTTGGACATTTTTGCAGGGTTTTTTGGCGTGATTGCAGACAGTATCTTTCGTTTCCTGTCCTTTCTAGCTAGTGTGGGCCCCATCGTTTGTTCAACCTATTTTTCTACCTGTGTTCATGTTTTCATCTTGTCTCACCATCAATACATGTGTGGAGGCTGTCTATTCCTTTGGGGTCTGCTCTGGGGCAGTTTTAGATTTCCTCTTTTCTTGCTTTAGGCTTATTTAGTCCTCCAACTGTGACAAGGCGTCTAGAATCATCGTAGGTACACTCCACGGCTGCTGTTAGTTGTGTGGTTAGGATCAGGGGTCTGCAATCCGGGTAGTTACCAACCTCTCTGGATTTCTGTGACTTGGATTGGTCATGTTTTCCTCCTCGGTGACCCATTCAAAACACTGAGTCATGGCTGGGCAGTCTACATCTTGAGGCAGTCAAGGTAGTCAGTGATAACGGCAATAATTTTGTGGCAGCCATAGCCCGTGCAAAACTCACACACATACCTTGCCTGGCTCATACTTTGAACCTGGTGGTGCAGTGCTTCCTCAATAATTATCCGGAGTTAACATCCCTGTTCCATAAGGTGCGAAGACTGTGCTCGCACATCCATCGCTCAAACGTCCATTCCAGTCGTATGCAGAAGCTGCAGCGATTGCTCCACCTCCCCAAGCACCGCCTAATCATAGACGTTGCAACAAGGTGGAACTCCACCCTGCACACAGCTGAGAGTCTGTGTGAACAGAGGCAGGCTGTAATGCATTTGTGGGAGGATACACGGGCAGGCAGTTTGAGGGAAGACATGGAATTGACGGATGTGCAGTGGACAAAGCTGAATGACCTCTGTAAAGTCCTTCAGTGTTTTGAGGAATGCACTCGGCTGGTAAGCGCAGATGACGCCATCATAAGCATGAGCATCCCACTTATGCGTCTGCTCTTGCAAAGTTTGACGCACATTAAGGATCAGGTATCTGCAGCGGAGGAGAAGGAGGGAAGCCTTGATGACAGTCAGCCATTGTCTGGTCAGGGAACTATGCTGGACGAGGTGGAGGAAGAGGAGGAGGATGAGGTGGATGATTATTTTGGGCAAGAGGATGCTTCTCAGGGGGCAAGAGAAAATGTTGGCGTTCCAAGGTCAGGTACAGTGTTTGTGCGTGACTGTAGGGATGTGGATTTGCCAGAAAGTGCTCCTCCACCCACCACTGGCAGTGCATCATTGACACCTGGATCATTTGCCCACATGTGCAATTATGCCTTGCGGATCCTAAAAAGGGACCCCCATATTGCCAAAATGATGAGGGATGATGACTACTGGCTGGCCAGCATCCTCGATCCACGCTACAAAGGCAAATTACACAACATCATGCCACAGTAGAACCTAGAGATAATATTGGCTACCAAACAAGCAACTCTGGTAAACCGTTTGTTTGAGGCTTTCCTAGCACACAGCAGCGGTGCTGGTTCTCCCACGAGCCGTAGGGGGCACAATGGAAGAGGTGTTCATGTTGCACACAGCCGAAGTGGCATTGAAGACAGCGGTTTAATGACCATGTTGTGGAATGATTTCTCAAGTACCGCTCACATGACTGCTAATACTGCATCGATTACAAGTGACAGGAGACAGCAGTTGTCAACTATGGTTACTAACTACTTCTCCTCCCATATCCATGTTCTCCCTCAAAGGTCATTCTCCTTTGACTAGTGGGCCTCTAAACTGGATGCCTGGCCTGAATTGGCACAATATGCCTTACAGGAGCTCGCTTGCCCTGCTGCTAGTGTGCTATCTGAAAGAGTCTTCAGTGCTGCTGGATCAATCCTGACAAAATGAACCATGCATGAGTTCCCTAGGATTTTGTCCCACCTTCCCCTGATGACACAAATTCCACCCTTAGCTGAATGTCCAGCCAACACATCAACAATGCCATTTTTTAAACCTCCCTAAGTGGGCTGCCCCCCATGGCTTGGTCAACACCTGGCACACCCGGGCAAGTGCCGTTGCTCTGAACAGGTGGATGGGCCCACAGATGGCCGACGGCCCTGGCACAGGGCCCCTCATAGTACAATACAGTGTCTCTGATGGTGGGGGGACCCACTCACCATCAGACACACCAGCGTACTATGAGGGGCCCTGTGCCAGTGCCGTCGACCATGAGTGTGCCCCCCCTGCTTGGTCATGGCCACAGCACTTGCAAGTTGCAATACTGACCTCTCCCTGCTCCACCGCTGTGTAGTCTGGGCAGTTAAATCCTTCACAGAGACAACCACTAGAAATTTGGTTTATTGATCGATGATGGGTAAGATGTAGCTATGGCCTTTCCTGCTGGCCTCTACCTTCAGATGATCAATGGCTACCATTTGTAATGGACATCAACTTACAAGCGGATGCAGTGGTGCTTTATGATCACCTTTGTGATAGTCACAGACGTGTGACCTTCCTGCCACCATTTTTCAATGTCTCCTCTCATGCCAATCCAATAGAATCACCTACGGTCTGTGGCTTCTGTCTTTTGCATTCGAAAATGACCAGACACATCATGATAGGCAGTGAGGACCATGTCTACATCTCTCCCTGTGATCACAGTTTGATGGAGATGAGTAACGTTGATGTGATCCATGCTACTGCGATAAAGCAATCCTTTCTTTACAAAGAACCATTTTCACTGTCTCCATAGACACAGTCATTGAGGGTCTGCATCGCCTCTGCAACATGTACCGAGAGGTTTTCCGGCGATGAGTAATTCCCACATTTCTGCTAACACTCGACTTTCCGTCTGTACTTGTATCCATGTTGTTTCCAGTAGCAGAGAGTATGGACTGGCTTACTGAGATTGAAATATATACGAAGATTTAAAAGTACCACAACACTGTATACTGTTGTACTCTTCGACTACCTTTCCCTTTTTCTACTTGTTAAATTCTGGTGTAATACATACTGAGCCTGTGAGTGTCAGTGTCTGACTCCGGAAGTATAGACGGAAATTTAAAATTACCCCTTGACTGGATACACCTGGTATGTGCTGATACAGTACCTTTGTTCAAAATTTTGTATTATGGTATCATCCATTGTGAGTGAGATTGTGTGGTTTACGCCTTCTATATATACGGTGAGTCGGAGATACCAATTTTTACCCTATACTCGATACAGCTTGTATCTTGTTATACATTACCTTTGTTCAACATTTAGTATTACGGTCAAATCTGTACTGAGTAGGCGTCTGAGAGTGACTATGGGACTATGTATACGGAGATTTCAATTGTACCCTATAATATACAGTGGGGCAAAAAAGTATTTAGTCAGTCAGCAATAGTGCAAGTTCCACCACTTAAAAAGATGAGAGGCGTCTGTAATTTACATCATAGGTAGACCTCAACTATGGGAGACAAACTGAGAAAAAAAAATCCAGAAAATCACATTGTCTGTTTTTTTTTCATTTTATTTGCATATTATGGTGGAAAATAAGTATTTGGTCAGAAACAAGCAATCAAGATTTCTGGCTCTCACAGACCTGTAACTTCTTCTTTAAGAGTCTCCTCTTTCCTCCACTCATTACCTGTAGTAATGGCACCTGTTTAAACTTGTTATCAGTATAAAAAGACACCTGTGCACACCCTCAAACAGTCTGACTCCAAACTCCACTATGGTGAAGACCAAAGAGCTGTCAAAGGACACCAGAAACAAAATTGTAGCCCTGCACCAGGCTGGGAAGACTGAATCTGCAATAGCCAACCAGCTTGGAGTGAAGAAATCAACTGTGGGAGCAATAATTAGAAAATGGAAGACATACAAGACCACTGATAATCTCCCTCGATCTGGTGCTCCACGCAAAATCCCACCCCGTGGGGTCAGAATGATCACAAGAACGGTGAGCAAAAATCCCAGAACCACGCGGGGGGACCTAGTGAATGAACTGCAGAGAGCTGGGACCAATGTAACAAGGCCTACCATAAGTAACACACTACGCCACCATGGACTCAGATCCTGCAGTGCCAGACGTGTCCCACTGCTTAAGCCCGTACATGTCCGGGCCCGTCTGAAGTTTGCTAGAGAGCATTTGGATGATCCAGAGGAGTTTTGGGAGAATGTCCTATGGTCTGATGAAACCAAACTGGAACTGTTTGGTAGAAACACAACTTGTCGTGTTTGGAGGAAAAAGAATACTGAGTTGCATCCATCAAACACCATACCTACTGTAAAGCATGGTGGTGGAAACATCATGCTTTGGGGCTGTTTCTCTGCAAAGGGGCCAGGACGACTGATCCGGGTACATGAAAGAATGAATGGGGCCATGTATCGTGAGATTTTGAGTGCAAACCTCCTTCCATCAGCAAGGGCATTGAAGATGAAACGTGGCTGGGTCTTTCAACATGACAATGATCCAAAGCACACCGCCAGGGCAACGAAGGAGTGGCTTCGTAAGAAGCATTTCAAGGTCCTGGAGTGGCCTAGCCAGTCTCCAGATCTCAACCCTATAGAAAACCTTTGGAGGGAGTTGAAAGTCCGTGTTGCCAAGCGAAAAGCCAAAAACATCACTGCTCTAGAGGAGATCTGCATGGAGGAATGGGCCAACATACCAACAACAGTGTGTGGCAACCTTGTGAAGACTTACAGAAAACGTTTGACCTCTGTCATTGCCAACAAAGGATATATCACAAAGTATTGAGATGAAATTTTGTTTCTGACCAAATACTTATTTTCCACCATAATATGCAAATAAAATGAAAAAAAAACAGACAATGTGATTTTCTGGATTTTTTTTTCTCAGTTTGTCTCCCATAGTTGAGGTCTACCTATGATGTAAATTACAGACGCCTCTCATCTTTTTAAGTGGTGGAACTTGCACTATTGCTGACTGACTAAATACTTTTTTGCCCCACTGTATATACTTGCTATCTTGTTATCCAGTACCTTTTTTACAACATTTTTTATTATGGTCAAACCCAGACTGAATGAGCGTCTGAGGGTGACTCCGGAAATATATACCGAGATTTAAATTTGGCCACACTGTATACAACTGTACGCTTGTGTTACATTACCCATTTACAGCTTTTCATATTCTTGTGTAATCCATACTGTGCCTGAGAGCGTTTGTGTCTGCCTCCTGAAATGTATACAGAGAATCAGAATGTTTACACTATACTATTTGTACCTTGTATCTGGTGACACTGTACCCTTTTTCACCTTTTTATTTTATTGGGTAATCCATACTGAGCCTGTGAGCATCTGTGTATGACTCATGAAATATATACGGAGATTTACTGTTATCCCTAGACTGTATAGAGCTGTACGCTTCTGATACAGTACCATATATCTACTGGTATTTTGGGTCAATTTTCTAAAACATGAGGAAGTATGTTGGAAGAGGACACGGACGTGGCGTGGGTGGCCACCTGGTACTGATGGTGGTGGTGGTGCATCTGCTGGTAGTGCCAAAAACACAATAGCAGCTAAGGCAGGACAGGCACAAACCTTATACATTAGTACAGTAGAGAAACCTTCACACAAATTTTCATGCACCGTCAACTTGTAATTTGTCCGGCTGAGTTGCTCATGGATGTACAGCATCTGTATGCAGTATAGTATCATATTTAATGGGTTGTTATGGGTATATTCAGAAGAATTATGGGGAAAGTAGCACTTTAAAAAAACTCACAGCATCAGAGCACAGTAACACATCAATAATGCATAAAAGTGTCTGTGAGAAAATATTAAATCCACATGACATTTGACATGACATTCTGGGGTCAGAACCAAAGCACTGGATGGATTTGCCCTGCCTTCCATACCGGAGATCCCTTTAAGAAAAGCCTGGGGTCAGTACCAAAATGCTGAGTGGTCTTGCCCTAACTTGCATACCAATGATCCACGGGAGGAGGGGATTGATTTCTGTCATGTGCTCTGTGCTCCTGTCTGGGGGGAAGACAATGGCTGGGAGCTTATGTTCCCAGGGATGCTAGATTTCTTCCACCATGTCAGTGTCTGCTGAGGTGTTGTCAAGTGGGAAAACTTGCGCATAGCAACCAATCAAAGCTCAGCTACTTTTAGCCAGCTCTGGTGAAATGAAAGATGCTTCGTGATTGGTTGGTGATACACACACACATTGATTTTTTTATATATAGATTTTATTTAGTGCAATCTGCAAACCCTAACACCCCACTTTCACCCCATTCAAAATAAAACCATAAAAAATCAAATATACACATATTTGGTATCACCGAGTTCAGAATCGCCCGTTCTATCAATACAAAAAAGAATTAACCCAATTGTTAAACAGCGAAGCAAGAAAAAAAGACAAAATGCCAGAATTACATTTTTTTGGTCGCAGAAACAATGCATTAAAATGTAATGACGGGCGATCAAAAGATCGTATCTGCACCAAAATGGTTATCATTCAAAATGTCAGCTCAGCACACAAAAAATAAACCCTCACCCAACCCGAGATCACAAAAAATGGAGACACTATGAGTATCGGAAAATGGATCAATTTTTTTTTTACCAATTTTGAATTTTTTTTTCACCACTTAACCCCTTTCTGCCATCCGACGTACTATCCCGTCCATGGGACCTGGGCCCCTATGCCCATGGACGGGATAGTACGTCTAGTGCGATCAGCGGCGCCCACGTGGTGAGCGCCGCTGATCGCGGCCGGGTGTCAGCTGATTATCACAGCTGACACCCGGCACAATGTGTCAGGGGCGGTCACGGACCGCCCCCGACACGTTAACCCCTTGCACACCGCGATCAAACATGATCGCGGTGTACCGGGGGTTAAAGGGAAGCATCGGCAGGGAGGGGGCTCCCTCCGTGCTTCCCTGAGCCCCCCACGGCAGCGCAATGTGCAGCGCTGCTGCGGGGGGCTCCTTTCCTCCAGGCCCCCAAATCCAAGATGGCGACGGGGGCCTTCGGGGGCCTGAGGAAGCTGGCTTCCTCAGTGCCTGCAAAGCGCAGGCATGAGGAAGCCTTCTGCAGTGCCTGTGTCAGATCGCTGATCTGTCACAGTGATCTGTGATGTGACAGATCAGCGATCTGTCACAGGACAGTGATGTCCCACCTGGGACTATTTAATAAAGTAAAAAAAAAATAAAAAAAAGTGTTAAAATAATTTAAAAAAAAATCGCCAAATAAATTAGAAAAAAAAAAAAATATTCCCCCAATAAATCCATTTTTTGGAAATAATAAAAAAAACAAACAATAAAAGTACACATATTAGGTATCGCCGCGTCCGTAATGACCCGCCCTATAAAACTGTCCCATTAGTTAACCCCTTTAGCGAACCCCTTAAAAAATAAAAATAAAAAACGAAGCAAAAAATAATGATTTATTATCATACCGCCAAACAAAAAGTGTAATAACGCACGATCAAAAAGACGCATATAAATATCCATGGTACCACTGAAAACGTCATCTTGTCCCGCAAAAAACGAGCCATGACACAGCATCATCAACGAAAAAATAAAAAAGTTATAGCTCGCAGAATAAAGCGATGCAAAAATAATTATTTTTTATATAAAATAGTTTACATTGCATAAAACCGACAAAAACATAAAAAAATGACCTAAATGAGGTATCGCTGTAACCGTACTGACCCGAAGAATAAAACCGCTTTATCAATTTTACCGCACGCGGAACGGTGTAAACACACCCCCCCAAAAGAAATTCATGAAACGCTGGTTTTTGTTCATTCTGCGTCCCAAAAATAGGAATAAAAAGCGATTAAAAAATGTCACGTGCCCGAAAATGGTACCAATAAAAACGTCAACTCGTCCCGCAAAAAATAAGACCTCACATGACTCGGTGAGTCAAAATACGGAAAAATTATAGCTCTCAATATGTGGTGATGCAAAAACTATTTTTACAATAAAAAGCGTCTTTTAGCGTGCGACAGCTGCCAAACATAAAAACCGCCATAAATAGTAAATCAAACCCCCCCGTCATCACCACCTTAGTTAGGGAAAAATAATAAAATTAAAAAAAAGTATTTATCTCCATTTTCCCATTAGGGTTAGGGTTAGGGCTAGGGTTAGGGCTAGGGTTAGGGTTAGGGCTAGGGTTAGGGCTAGGGTTAGGGCTAGGGTTAGGGCTAGGGTTAGGGCTCAGATTAGGGTTAGGGGTGTGTTGGGGTTAGGGTTGGAGTTATAATTGGGGGGTTTCAACTGTTTGGGCACATCAGGGGCTCACCAAATGCAAATCATACATATATATCCCTTAAAAATGATACTTTATTATTTAAAAAACCACAAATGTGGTATACACCAGAAAAAGTGTGAATAAAGATGAAAAACAAAAATTAAAGTGTTCAAACAAACAAGCCCATGCTAAGGTGACACCTTGGAATCCTTCGTAAAGACTAAGCTGTATCCTGCCTGTCTGCGGAGGTTGGCACCCTAGGGGAGAACGTTGTGGCGCCCCCGCTCAACGATGGCTGTCCCTAGGGGCCCTGATAAGCCCTACCGCCACTAGTGGTCCCTTCTACCCGATGCAAGATATGGGAACCCCTATCTCTAGACAGAGACCAAGCTGCTCTAAAGAGGACCCTGTGTCCCAAAGTAAAGAGGTTAAAATAAATAGAACACATATGGCAATCGGTGGTCAGATTAGAGCAAGAGACATCATAATAGAAAAAACAGTTTGTGAATAGTGCCTCAATCTCATGTAGAAGATCTCTTAATATATAGAAAAGGCACTGACTCTAATAAGTCATAACACACAGAACGGATAAAGGCTATATCCCATTGCTGTATAAATACAGAAAAAATGCAGAACTGCCACAGCGATACTCATCTGCATTTTCTGCCACCTGCCAACAACCAGTTAACGCCTCAACGCGTTTTGCCTTATTAGGCTCATCAGGAGGCCCGATGCTGTGATATCTTGTGTCCCATAAAGGTGCAAATAGCTTAACGATACTCAGTGCAACTCCCCTCTTTAAAGCCGCCGCGCCGAGCAATAGCTCCGCCCACTCACATTGCATGGCGTCTCTGCGCGCCAATTGCCTCGACACCCATCCACTGTTGCTCCAATCAGCTAACCGGACTCTCCAGCAGCGTCATGGTGACCAATCCAATGTCCTCAGACAGAAAGTCTCCCAGCATTCACCAATCAGCAGAGCTGAAACTGTTTGCCACGTCTAACATACACGCAGCGTCACTGCAGGATCGCCAATCAAATGTCTGTGGATAAGCCATCTCACAGCGCTCTCAAAGCGCTGCGGCTTAGAATCGCTGTCCACTCCGAAGTATATCACCCACATGTAAAATACACTCTCCAAATAAATCCACAGTAAAGCGCTAGGTATGGCATATAGACCGATGCTCAGTAGTCTTAATATGTTTTTCTTTTTTCGGCATGATGATTAGCATGCAGGTACGCAAATGTAAATCGCATCATAACCTTCAGCGGTGTGAACAGGAGTCAGTGGGCATGCCCCTCATTAAATGAATTGAACACTCTTTTACAATCAAAATATATATACCTATAGGAAAAAAGCATTATAGCACATATATATAGATCCTATAGTTGTTAATCCGATGTTAAATGATTTGCAAACATAGTTGGAGATAATAATAGATATGCATCAATATATATATACAGCATCCCTAGCACACACCTGTTAAAAAATTATTATGCCAATGGAGCTGAGATTAATAAGAGCTGCTCACATTCATTAGAGGGTGGATCTAGAAACGGCAGTGAGGAGGGGAATTTTTTATATATATCCAATATTCCATGACAATGCATGGGGATCCCATTAAAAATGGGAAACACAAACAAAAACCCAAAAGACCAATATCCTCAAAGCAGAACACATTATTCTACTGTGGCTCATAAGAAACAGGCAAACGACAGTTGCTCATTCAACCCCCTCGGCTCTAGGGACTCCATCCTGAATATCCATTCACATTCTCTCCTAAGAATCACCTTGTCCACATTACCTCCGCTTGGGTTAACATTAACAACCTCTATAGCACAAAATTTGATGTCACCGAGGTCGCCTTTATGGCACGTCCACATATGCATTGCAAGCGGGGTTTCTCTTTGATGCCTTATGTCCCCAAGATGTTCCCCTACTCTTCTTCTGAACTCTCTCCTAGTCTTACCTATGTAATTTTTAGGGCACGAACACGTGGCCATATAGATGACCCCCGTTGTCTTGCAGTTAGAGAAGTCACGATGATAGAAAATCTTGCCTGTACTCGCACTACAAAAGGACTTCCCTGGTCTCATATATTTACAAAAACTGCAATCCCCACACTTAAAAAAGCCGCAGGGTCTCCTATCTAGCCATGTCCCACCAACCCCTGGTCTCCTATAAAGGCTATGGACCAGCATGTCCTTGATTGATTTGCCCTTTCTAAAGGTAATATTGGGACGCTCACCAATGATATTTTTCAAATCCGGATCTACCCTAAGGACATCCCAGTGCTTGGACAGGACCTTCCTGACCTCCTGATGATTTACATCAAAAGTCCCGATGACTCTTATTATTTCTGTCGAGTCTCCAGTCTCACGTTTCTGCAGCAATTTACCCCTGTCTGCTTTCCTTGCAAAGTCATACGCCGTGTTTAAAACATGTTGTGGGTATCCCTTTGCCTTAAACCTACAGAACATGTCACCAGCCTGTTTATGGAACAGGTCATTCCTGGAACAATTCCTCCTCAATCGTAGGAATTGTCCCTTCGGGATGCCTCTCTTGAGGGGAACTGGGTGGTGGCTCTGCCAATGTAATAAACTATTTGTACTTGTCGGTTTCCGAAATATACTAGTGGAGACACCTCCCATTAGATCTTTTTTGATTTTGATATCTAAAAATGGTATTTCGGTTTTATGAATTTCTGAGGTAAATCTCAGGTTCACATTATTTTGATTCAGTTCTCTTACAAACTCTTCAAACTGATCTTTTTCCCCTGTCCATATCATAAAGACATCACCTATGAACCTGTACCACAGAGAAATCAGACCGTGCCACCACTTCTCTTCTCCTCCAAACACAATAGTCTCCTCCCACCAGCCCAGGAACAGGTTTGCATACGAAGGGGCACAGGGGCACCCCATCGCAGTGCCCCTGAGCTGGTGGTAGAATTTTCCATCAAAACAGAATGCATTATGGGTCAATACATATCGCAAGAGCGAGCACAAAAAAGTATTATGCCCTCTACAAGCTATTGACCTCTGACTCAAATAGTGTCCCACACCTCTGATGCCTACGTCATGTGGTATATTGCTATAGAGGGCTTCTATATCAATAGAAGCCAACCAAGCATCCCCCTCCAGATGTACGCCCTCTAAATTTAGCAATAGGTCGGATGTATCCCTTAAGTATGATGGCATAGAGACCACAAAGGGGCGTATTATCTGGTCGATATATAAACCGCTATTTTGTGTCAAAGAGTCCACACCTGATACAATCGGCCTCCCTTATGTATCTTTGGCAATTCATAAAAGGTGGCTACCATTGGAAACTTAGGAATAATGAAATCAAATTCAGTCTTTGAGATCAAGCCCTCCACTAGGGCCCTATCCACAATCAATTGCAACTCCCCTTTGAAGGTGACCATAGGATTCTCTTTTAAGACCTCATATGTCGAATTATCCTGCAGTATAGCCTGGCACATTTTACGGTACTCAGCGTGGTTCAAGATTACCATATTACCCCCTTTGTCAGAGGGTTTCACTACTATTTGGTCATTTTTCTTTAAGGCCTCAAGTGCTAGTCTCTCACTGGTCAACAAGTTATCATTATTCTCCCATTCTGGTCCTGTTAATCTCTTAAGGTCCCTTTCTACCAAACTGGCAAAGATATCAATGTTTCCCATATCCCCCAGAGGTGGCATCTTTTCGCTTTTATTTCTTAAAGTAGTAAAGGGACCTTTCCTGTTCACACCGCTGAAGGTTATGATGCGATTTACATTTGCGTACCTGCATGCTAATCATCATGCCGAAAAAAGAAAAACATATTAAGACTACTGAGCATTGGTCTATATGCCATACCTAGCGCTTTACTGTGGATTTATTTGGAGAGTGTATTTTACATGTGGGTGATATACTTCGGAGTGGACAGTGATTCTAAGCCGCAGCGCTTTGAGAGCGCTGTGAGATGGCTTATCCACAGACATTTGATTGGCAATCCTGCAGTGACGCTGCGTGTATGTCAGACGTGGCAAACAGTTTCAGCTCTGCTGATTGGTGAATGCTGGGAGACTTTCTGTCTGAGGACATCGGATTGGTCACCATGACGCTGCTGGAGAGTCCGGTTAGCTGATTGGAGCAACAGTGGATGGGTGTCGAGGCAATTGGCGCACAGAGACGCCATGCAATGTGAGTGGGCGGAGCTATTGCTCTGCGCGGCGGCTTTAAAGAGGGGAGTTGCACTGAGTATCGTTAAGCTATTTGCACCTTTATGGGACACAAGATATCGCAGCATCGTGCCTCCTGATGAGCCTAATAAGGCGAAACGCGTTGAGGCGTTAACTGGTTGTTGGCAGGTGGCAGAAAATGCAGATGAGTATCGCTGTGGCAGTTCTGCATTTTTTCTGTATTTATACAGCAATGGGATATAGCCTTTATCCGTTCTGTGTGTTATGACTTATTAGAGTCAGTGCCTTTTCTATATATTAAGAGATCTTCTACATGAGATTGAGGCACTATTCACAAACTGTTTTTTCTATTATGATGTCTCTTGCTCTAATCTGACCACCGATTGCCATATGTGTTCTATTTATTTTAACCTCTTTGCTTTGGGACACAGGGTCCTCTTTAGAGCAGCTTGGTCTCTGTCTAGAGATAGGGGTTCCCATATCTTGCATCGGGTAGACGGGACCACTAGTGGCGGTAGGGCTTATCAGGGCCCCTAGGGACAGCCATCGTTGAGCGGGGACGCCACAACGTTCCCCCCTAGGGTGCCAACCTCCGCGGACAGGCAGGATACAGCTTAGTCTTTACGAGGGATTCCAAGGTGTCACCTTAGTATGGGCTTGTTTGTTTGAACACTTTAATTTTTGTTTTTCATCTTTAGTCACGCTTTTTCTGGTGTATACCACATTTGTGGTTTTTTAAATAATAAAGTATCATTTTTAAGGGATATATATGTATGATTTGACTTTGAGAACCCTTACAACATTGTAATTGAAATTGCTCTCCAAATGCAACATGGCGTCTGATCTCAATTCCAGCCAATTCTGAGTTGAAAAAGTCAAATGGTGCTCCTTCCCTTCCAAGCTCTGCCATGCGCCCAAACAGTGTTTTACCCCCACATGTAGGGTATCAGCTTACTCAGGACAAATTGCAAAACAATTTTTGGGGTCCAATTTCTCCTGTTACCCTTAGGAAAATAAAAAATTGGGGGCAAAAAAAATATCATTTTTGTGGAAAAAAATGATTTTTTTATTTTCACGTCTGAGTGTTATAAACTTCTGTGAAGCACTTGGGGGTTCAAAGTGCTCACCACACATCTAGATAAGTTCCGTGGGGGGTCTAGTGTCCAAAATGGGGTCACTTGTGGGGAGTTTCAATAGTTTAGGTACATCAGGGGCTCTCCAAACGCACATGACACCCGCAGACCATTCCATCAAAGTCTGCATTCCAAAACGTCACTGCTTCCCTTCCGAGCCCCGACGTGTGTCCATACAGTAGTTTTCTCCCACATATGGGGTGTCAGCGTACTCAGGCCAAATTGGACAACAACTTTTGGGGGTCCAATTTCTCCTGTTACCCTTGGGAAAATGAAAAAATTGGGGACTAATTGATCATGTTTGTGGAAAAAATACGATTTTTTTATTTTCATGCCCTGGCATTATAAACTTCTGTGAAGCCCTTGGGGGTTCAAAGTGCTCACCTCACATCTAGATAAGTTCCTTACTGGGTCTAGTTTTCAAAATGGGGTCATTTGTGGGGGGTTTCCACTGTTTAGGTACATTAGGGGCTCTCCAAAGGCAACATGACACCCGCAGACCATTCCATCAAAGTCTGCATTCCAAAACGTCACTACTTCCCTTCCGAGCCCCGACGTGTGCCCATACAGTAGTTTTCTCCCACATATGGGGTATCACCATACTCAGGACAAATTGGACAACAACTTTTGGGGTCCAATTTCTCCTGGTACCCTTGGGAAAATAAAAAAAATGGTGACTAAAAGATCATGTTTGTGGAAAAAATACGAATTTTTTATTTTCACGCCCGGGCATTATAAACTTCTGTGAAGCACTGGGGGGGTTAAAGTGCTCACCACACATCTAGATAAGTTCCTTAGGGGGTCTAGTTTCCAAAATGGTGTCATTTGTGGGGGGTTTCCACTGTTTTGGTACATCAGGAGTTTTCCAAACGCGACATGGTGTCCGATCTCAATTCCAGCCAAAAACGTCAAATGGCGCTGCTTCCCTTCCGAGCTCTGCCATGCGCCCAAATAGTGGTTTATCACCACATGTGGGGTATCAGCGTACTCAGGACAAATTGCACAATAACTTTTAGGGTCCTGTTACCCTTGGAAAAATAAGAATTGAGGGTGAAAAGATCATTTTTGTGGAAAAAATATGATTTTTTAATTGTATGGCTTTATGTTATAAACTTCTGTGAAGCCCATGGGGGTTTAAAGTTCTCACCACACATCTAGATAAGTTCCTTAGGGGGTCTAGTTTCCAAAATGGTGTCATTTGTGGGGGGTTTCCACTGTTTTGGTACATCAGGGGTTTTCCAAACGCGACATGGTGTCCGATCTCAATTCCAGCCAAAAACGTCAAATGGCGCTGCTTCCCTTCCGAGCTCTGCCATGCGCCCAAATAGTGGTTTACCTCCACATGTGGGGTATCAGCATACTCAGGACAAATTGTACAATAACTTTTAGGGTCCTGTTACCCTTGGAAAAATAAGAATTGAGGGTGAAAAGATCATTTTTGTGGAAAAAATATGATTTTTTAATTGTATGGCTTTATGTTATAAACTTCTGTGAAGCCCATGGGGGTTCAAAGTTCTCACCACACATCTAGATAAGTTCCTTAGGGGGTCTAGTTTCCAAAATGGTGTCATTTGTGGGGGTTTCCACTGTTTTGGTACATCAGGGGTTTTCCAAACGCGACATGGTGTCCGATCTCAATTCCAGCCAAAAACGTCAAATGGCGCTGCTTCCCTTCCGAGCTCTGCCATGCGCCCAAATAGTGGTTTACCCCCACATGTGGGGTATCAGCGTACTCAGGACAAATTGCACAATAACTTTTAGGGTCCTGTTACCCTTGGGAAAATAAAAATTGGGGTGAAAAGATCATTTTTGTGGAAAAAATATGATTTTTTAATTTTACCGCTGTACGTTATAAACTTCTGTAAAGCCCTTGTGGGTTCAAAGTTCTCACCACATATCTAGATAAGTTCCTTGGGGGGTCTAGTTTCCAAAATGGGGTCACTTGTAGGGGGTTTCTACTGTTTAGGTACATCAGAGACTCTCCAAACGTGACATGGCGTCCAATCTGAATTCCAGCCAATTTTGCATTGAAAAAGTCAAACGGCGCTCCTTCCATTCTGAGCTCTGCCATGCACCGAAACAGTCGTTCCCCCCCACATATCAGGTATCTGCGTACTCAGGACAAATTGCACAATAACTTTTGCAGTCCAATTTCTCCTGTTACCCTTGGTAAAATAAAAAAAATTGAACCTGAAGTATTTTTTTTATGAAAAAAAGTTAGATGTTCATTTTTTTTTAAATATTCAAAAAAATTCCTGTGACGCACCTAAAGGGTTAATAAACTTCTTGAATGTGGTTTTGAGCACTTCAAGGGGTGCAGTTTTTAGAATGGTGTCACTTTTGGGTATTTTCTATCATATAGACCCCTCAAAATGGCTTCAAATGTGATGTGGTCCTAAAAATAAAATGGTGTTGTAAAAATGAGAAATCGCTGGTCAAATTTAACCCTTATAACTTCCTAACAAAAAAAAATTTTGGTTCCAAAATTGTGCTGATGTAAAGTAAACATGTGGGAAATGTTAGTTATCAAGTTTTTTGTGTGCCGTATCTCTGTGATTTAAGGGCATAAAAATTCAAAGTTGGAAAATTGCGAAATTTTCAAAATTTTCGCCAAATTTCCGTTTTTCTCGCAAATAAACGCAAGTTATTTGAATGAAATTTTACCACTAACATGAAGTACAATATGTCACGAGAAAACAATGTCAGAATCACCAGGATCCATGGAAGCGTTCCAGAGTTATGACCTCATAAAGGTACAGTGGTCAGAATTGTAAAAATTGGCCCGGTCATGAACGTGCAAACCACCCTTGGGGGTGAAGGGGTTAAATAAAAAATAACCCATACATGCTTGGCATCTATGAACTCGTAATGAACAGGAGAATAATAATAGCAAGTTATTTTTAGCATTTAGTGACCAAGGTAAAAAAACTAAAAAACACCTGTGGGATTGCACTTTTTAGCAATTTCAGTGCACTTGGAATATTTTCCCATTTTCAAGTACATGATATGTTATAACCAATGGTATCGTTCAAAAGTATAATTCATCCCACAAAAAATAAGCTCTGACTTGGCCATTTTGACGAAAAAGTAAAAATGTTATGGCTCTGGGAAAAGGGAAGCAAAAAACAAAATGCAAAAGCTAAAATACCTCTGGTTATTAATGGGTTAATATGCATCTAAAATATAAAACAAGTTCTCCTAAAACATGAGCAGTGTAACATGGTTATCTCATCTCACTTCAGTGGCATCTAACATTACTAACAGACATTACCTGGGACCGGCTGAGTGGAGTAGCTAGTGCAGAATGACCCCATAAGTAATGATGGGTGAACCCAAACAGTGAAGTTTGGGTTCCATATCAAACACCTACTGTTCAGGCATGGATCCCGAACAAGGACTTTTCCAGGAAGTCTGTGATATTGTTCGAGTTCAACATCCTGAACATAGGGTGTTTCCCACTATGTCATCTGCATGACAGCGCAATAAACACCGCTGACTCTGATAGTCGGTAAAATTATTATAGCAGATCAGCGAGCGGCAGTTCATCAGACAGCCAGTAGCTGTGAACGGTGGTAAAAAGTTTACCTTTGGTCACAGAAGCGTTAGCTGATGTAAGTACTACTCCCATCCGCCTACACCTGCTGCTGCTAATAACAGCAAAAGTAGGCACAACTGATGGGAGTATTCATCAGCCGGCTCCTGTGCAATAAATAAATACATATTTTTAAATGATGTGGGGTCTTTCTGTTTTTGCTAACCTGCATGGCAAAACTAACAGCTGCGGGTTGCAACCCTCAGCTGTCAGCTTTACCATGGCTGACTGCCAAGAATAGCCTTTTTTATAATCAGGCAGGATAAAGCTGACAGTTGGGGGCTATTCTAAAGGCCCTTTTACATTTAGCGATGCAGCAGCAATCCGACCAGCGATCCGACCCGGTCAGGATCGCTGGTGCATCGCTAAATGATCGCTAGTGAGCTTTCATACAGAAAGATCTCACAGCAATGCAGCAGCGACGCAGCGCACGATACTCACCTTTCACACACAGCGATCCTGGCGTCCTCCCACCCGCCTCCACGCGTCGCTCGTCTCACACAGCAGGAAGCCCAGCAGGAAGTGCCCGACGAGAAATGGAGCCGGACATTCTTGCGCGATCAGCGGCGGACAGCGGGGGAGATGGTCGGAGGTAAGTATCACACATAGCGATATCGCTAGCGATATCGCTATAACGTCACGAAACCAGTGACGTTTTAGCGATATTGCTAGCGATATCGCTTAGTGTAAAACCCCCTTAAGGCTGATAAGGGGCCATGAATAATGGCCCTCTCAGCTTAAAAGTAACAGCCCGCAGCCATTCCAAAAATGGTGCATCTATTAAATGTGCTAATTCTGGTGCTTTGTTCAGCTCTTCCCTCTTGCCCTGTGGTGGAGGCAAGTGGGATTCATATTTGTGGGGTTGATGTAACCTTTATATTGTCAGGTGACATCAAGCCCAGCAGTTATTGATGGAAAGGCGTCTATAAGACTCCCCTCCATTGCTAATCCCATAGTTATATGGTCAATAATAAAACGAGAATAAAGTCCTTTATTTTAAAATAAAAATACACACGGTGTCACAAATTTACTTTTAATAACAAAACCCATTACAATCATCTTACACTCATTCCATTAAAGCCTTGGTCCAGGGGAAAAAAAAGCTGAAAATAATAAACAACAAATATGCTCACCTAATGTCCATTCCTTTGAACCCTGGTGTCCTGTAAAAACAAAAAATAAATAAAAAAACAACAATATTCCTCACTTGTCTGACATACTGTCCTCTGCCATAATCCATGTATGCAATAATTTGCCTTCATCCTGAACAGTGCCAAGACGTGATCGCCAAGGCTGAAAACCACGGGAGAATGAGTTGCTACAATTGTAGTGTCAGTGACCAGCAGTGAAATCATCGAGGTTACCACAGGTCACCGAGGCTACATTGCCAGCTCACTTTAGTGTGAGCTTAACCATTGAAATGCAGCGAGCTCAATAAGATCACCGCTGCCGCTAACATCATGAGAAAAAGTATCATGACTTCATGAGCTTTGAGCTCAGTGAAATTACCTCAGTTCACCAAAATAAATTTCTCAGTAGCTGTCAGTTTTGCCATGCTTGTTATCAAAAACAGAAAGACCCTCCACATCATTTTTTTAAATGATTTATAGCACAGGTGCTGGCTGTTGAATACTCCCATCAGCTGTGCCTGCTCTCGCTGTTCTTAGTGACAGCAGGTGTTGGCTGATAGTATTATTCTCTCATCAGCTGACGCCTCTTTGACTGGACATCTGACAGCATGGGAACCGCAGCTCTGACTGCAGGTAATAATCTGATCAGAGGCAGTGTTTGCTGCACTGTCATGCAGATGACAGTGTGACAAACAACGGATGTTCAGGCATCCCATTCATTTACTGTAATAGTTTCCAAAACAAACTTTTTTAAATGTTTGTTTGAATCCACCGGACCCAAGCATCCGAGGATCACCCATCACTACTTGTAAGTAATATATAGAATTGTCTGATGTCAATGACCAGGGCCATTATTGCTGAAACATTGCTATCTCATATTTATATATGGATTTAAAAGAGCTACATTTTTTCTTTGTTTTCATCAAATCCTCTTGATCCTTGGACGTCTGGAGAGTACATGTTACTTAGGGATGTGGAAAAGCTTACCCAATTTTACACAAGGATACAATTGTGGTACATGGGCTCTTTTATACATTTGACATGAGATAAACTATATTTTAAATAGTAAAAATCCAAAAAAGAAAATAGGACCAAGGAGCAGTAAGTAAAATATATAAATTTTATTGTTACAAAAAATTAATAAAACAAGTAGTATATAGTATATAACAATATGAAAAAGGGAATCAGCGACACCTAGATGCAACATTCAGACTAAGTTTAATATATGAAAGGCAAATTGGTTAATTAAATCCATGTACCACATATATCCAGAATATACATAATTGGCCATAAAAAAGCAATAAGTATGGAAATGTAAATAAACAATAGCCACCAGGTAAAAAATATAAATAGTTAAATAAGCAAATATCTCTCAATCATTAAGTATAAAGTGCAATAGTGCAATATAAGTCCAAAACTCGGACCTACAAATAATAGTGCATACTTTAACCCCTTCACCCCCAAGGGTGGTTTGCACGTTCATGACCGGGCCAATTTTTACAATTCTGACCACTGTACCTTTATGAGGTCATAACTCTGGAACGCTTCCATGGATCCTGGTGATTCTGACATTGTTTTCTTGTGACATATTGTACTTCATGATAGTGGTAAAATTTCATTCAAATAACTTGCGTTTATTTGTGAAAAAAAACAGAAATTTGGCAAAAATTTTGAAAATTTCGCAATTTTCCAACTTTCAATTTTTATGCCCTTAAATCACAGAGATACGGCACACAAAAAACTTGATAACTAACATTTCCCACATGTTTACTTTACATCAGCACAATTTTGGAACCAAAATTTTTTTTTGTTAGGAAGTTATAAGGGTTAAAATTTGACCAGCGATTTCTCATTTTTACAACACCATTTTATTTTTAGGACCACATCACATTTGAAGCCACTTTGAGGGGTCTATATGATAGAAAATACCCAAAAGTGACACCATTCTAAAAACTGCACCCCTTAAGGTGCTCAAAACCACATTCAAGAAGTTTATTAACCCTTTAGGTGCGTCACAGGAATTTTTTTGAATATTTAAAAAAAAAATGAACATCTAACTTTTTATCACAAAAAAAGTACTTCAGGTTCAATTTTTTTTATTTTACCAAGGGTAACAGGAGAAATTGGACTGCAAAAGTTATTGTGCAATTTGTCCTGAGTACGCAGATACCTGATTTGTGGAGGGGAACGACTGTTTCGGCGCATGGCAGAGCGCAGAATGGAAGGAGCGTCGTTTGACTTTTTCAATGCAAAATTGGCTGGAATTCAGATCGGACGCCATGTCACGTTTGGAGAGTCCCTGATGTACCTAAACAGTGGAAACCCCCTACAAGTGACCCCATTTTGGAAACTAGACCCTCCAAGGAACTTATCTAGATATGTGGTGAGAACTTTGAACCCACAAGGGCTTTACAGAAGTTTATAACGTACAGCGGTACAATTAAAAAATCATATTTTTTCCACAAAAATGATCTTTTCACCACAATTTTTATTTTCCCAAGGGTAACAGGACCCTAAAAGCTATTGTGCAATTTGTCCTGAGTATGCTGATACCCCACATGTGGGGGTAAACCACTATTTGGGCGCATGGCAGAGCTCGGAAGGGAAGCAGCGCCATTTGACGTTTTTGGCTGGAATTGAGATCGGACATCATGTCGCGATTGGAAAACCCCTGATGTACCAAAAGAGTGGAAACCCCCCACAAATGACACCATTTTGGAAAATAGACCCCCTAAGGAACTTATGTAGATGTGTGGTGAGAACTTTGAACCCCCAAGGGCTTCACAGAAGTTTATAACATAAAGCCGTACAATTAAAAAATCATATTTTTTCCACAAAAATGATCTTTTCACCCTCAATTCTTATTTTTCCAAGGGTAACAGCACCCTAAAAGTTATTGTGCAATTTGTCCTGAGTATGCTGATACCCCACATGTGGGGGTAAACCACTATTTGGGCGCATGGCAGAGCTCGGAAGGGAAGCAGCGCCATTTGACGTTTTTGGCTGGAATTGAGATCGGACACCATGTCGCGATTGGAAAACTCCTGGTGTACCTAAACAGTGGAAACCCCCCACAAATGACACCATTTTGTAAACGAGACCCCCCAAGGAACTTATCTAGATGTGTGGTGAGCACTTTGAACCCCCCAGTGCTTCACAGAAGTTTATAACGCCCGGGCATGAAAATAAAAAATTTGTATTTTTTCCGCAAACATGATCTTTTAGTCACCATTTTTTTATTTTCCCAAGGGTAACAGGAGAAATTGGACCCCAAAAGTTGTTGTCCAATTTGTCCTGAGTATGCTGATACCCCATATGTGGGAGAAAACTACTGTATGGGCACACATCGGGGCTCGGAAGGGAAGTAGTGACGTTTTGGAATGCAGACATTGATGGAATGGTCTGCGGGTGTCATGTTGCCTTTGGAGAGCCCCTAATGTACCTAAACAGTGGAAACCCCCCACAAATGACCCCATTTTGAAAACTAGACCCCCTAAGGAACTTATCTAGATGTGAAGTGAGCACTTTGAACCCCCAAGGGCTTCATAGAAGTTTATAATGCCAGGGCATGAAAATAAAAAAATCATATTTTTTCCACAAACATGATCAATTAGTCCCCAATTTTTTTATTTTCCCAAGGGTAACAGGAGAAATCGAACCCCAAAAGTTGTTGTCCAATTTGTCCTGAGTACGCTGACACCCCATATGTGGGAGAAAACTACTTTATGGACACACGTCAGGGCTCGGAAGGGAAGTAGTGACGTTTTGGAATGCAGGCTTTGATGGAATGGTCTGCGGGTGTCATGTTGCCTTTGGAGAGCCCCTAATGTATCTAAACAGTGGAAACACCCACAAATGACTCCATTTTGGAAACGAGAACCCCTAAGGAACTTATCTAGATGTGTGGTGAGCACTTTGAACCCCCAAGGGCTTCACAGAAGTTTATAATGCCCGGGCATGAAAATAAAAAAATCGTATTTTTTCCACAAACATGATCAATTAGTCCCCAATTTTTTCATTTTCCCAAGGGTAACAGTAGAAATTGGACCCCAAAAGTTGTTGTCCAATTTGTCAGGAGTACGCTGACACCCCATATGTGGGAGAAAACTACTGTATGGACACACGTCGGGGCTCGGAAGGAAAGCAGTGACGTTTTGGAATGCAGACTTTGATGGAATGGTCTGCGGGTGTCATGTGCGTTTGGAGAGCCCCTGATGTACCTAAACTATTGAAACTCCCCACAAGTGACCCCATTTTGGACACTAGACCCCCCCACGGAACTTATCTAGATGTGTGGTGAGCACTTTGAACCCCCAAGTGCTTCACAGAAGTTTATAACGCTCGGACGTGAAAATAAAAAAATAATTTTTTTCCACAAAAATGATATTTTTGCCCCCAATTTTTTATTTTCCTAAGGGTAACAGGAGAAATTGGACCCCAAAAATTGTTTTGCAATTTGTCCTGAGTAGGCTGATACCCTACATGTGGGGGTAAAACACTGTTTGGGCGCATGGCAGAGCTTAGAAGGGAAGGAGCACCATATGACTTTTTCAACTCAGAATTGGCTGGAATTGAGATCAGACGCAATGTTGCATTAGGAGAGCCCCTGATGTGCCCAAGCAGTGGAAACCCCCAATTCTAACTCCAACCCGAACCCCAACACACCCCTAACCCTAATCTCAGCCCTAACCCTAACCCTAGCCCTAACCCAAGCTCTAACCCTAGCCCTAACCCTAACCCTAGCCCTAACCCTAACCCTAACCCTAGCCCTAACCCTAACCCTAGCCCTAACCCTAACCCTAATGGAAAAATGGAAATAAATACATTTTTTTTTATTTTATTATTTTTCCCCTAACTAAGGGGGTGATAACGGGGGGTTTGATTTACTATCTATGGCATTTTTTATGTTTGGCAGCTGTCGCACGCTAAAAGACGCTTTTTATTGTTAAAAATAGTTTTTGCATCACCACATATTGAGAGCTATAATTTTTCCGTATTTTGACCCACTGAGTCATGTGAGGTCTTATTTTTTGCGGGACGAGTTGACATTTTTATCGTTACCATTTTCGGGCACGTGACATTTTTTGATCGCTTTTTATTCCGATTTTTGGGACGCAGAATGAACAAAAACCAGCATTTCATGAATTTCTTTTGGGGGAGTGCGTTTATACCGTTCCGCGTGCGGTAAAATTGATAAAGCACTTTTATTCTTCGGGTCAGTACGGTTACAGCGATACCTCATTTAGGTCGTTTTTTTATGTTTTGTCGGTTTTATGCAATGAAAACTATTTTATATAAAAAATAATTATTTTTGCATCGCTTTATTCTGCGAGCTATAACTTTTTTAATTTTTTGCTGATGATGCTGTGTGGTGGCTCGTTTTTTGCGGGACAAGATGACGTTTTCAGCGGTACCATGGATATTTATATGCGTCTTTTTGATCGCGCGTTATTACACTTTTTGTTTGGCGGTATGATAATAAATCATTATTTTTTGCTTCGTTTTTTATTTTTATTTTTTAAGGGGTTCGCTGAAGTGGTTATCTAATGGGACAGTTTTATAGGGCGGGTCGTTACGGACGCGGAGATACCTAATATGTGTACTTTTATTGTTTTTTTTTTATTATTTTCAAAAAATGAATTTATTGGGGAATATTTTTTTTTTTTTTTTACTAATTTATTTGGCGATTTTTTTAAAATTATTTTTACACTTTTTTTATTTTTTTTTACTTTATTACATAGTCCCAGGTGGGACATCACTGTCCTGTGACAGATCGCTGATCTGTTACATCACAGATCACTGTGACAGATCAGCGATCTGTCACAGGCAGTGCCGAAGGCTTCCTCATGCCTGCGCTTTGCAGGCACTGAGGAAGCCAGCTTCCTGCAGGCCCCCAAAGGCCCCCGTCGCCATCTTGGATTCGGGGGCCTGGAGGAAAGGAGCACCCCGCAGCAGCGCTGCACATTGCGCTGCCGTGGGGGGCTCAGGGAAGCACGGAGGGAGCCCCCTCCCTGCCGATGCTTCCCTTTAACTCCCGGTACACCGCGATCATGTTTGATTGCGGTGTGCAAGGGGTTAACGTGTCGGGGCGGTCCGTGACCACCCCTGACACATTGTGCCGGGTGTCAGCTGTGATAATCAGCTGACACCCGGCCGCGATCAGCGGCGCTCACCACGTGGGCGCTGCTGATCGCTGAGACGTACTATCCCGTCCATGGGCATAGGGGCCGAGGTCCCATGGACGGGATAGTACGTCGGATGGCAGGAAGTGGTTAAGAGAAGATATAGACTGACAGCAAAAGTAACGTTCAGTAATACTGGCCATGACGATACATAAAGGAGGTATATGGAGGTTAGTAAAGTGATAGTGCCAAAGACCAACCTTGCTGAAATGTGGGCAGGGGGACCCCAACGCGCGTTTCGCTTCCTTGCTTCTTGGGGGTTATCCATTCAATGAGGCTGCCCTCTCCCCTAGCCTTCTTTTTTGCAAGCTAATCATTCCCAGATGCTTTAACCGTTCCTCGTAGGGCAGAATTTGCAGATCTGAGACCCCTTAGTTGTTGGCTGCTAGGCATGCATGAAATGGCCAAATTATGTGCTAAGCGTTTATATTTTTTCTTATTATCTAGAGCAGTAATGCCATTCATATTCAATATATTACATATTTACATGCTTTATCTCTATAGCATGCAACTTTATTTATTTGCTGTATATGGCGGTGGCTACTCCTAGTTCGCACCTGTACACACCAGTTTTCTGATGATACAAGGGTGTCATTCTCAGAAAAGGAAGCCCTAGCTACGAAAATAGCCCAGCTAGTATCCATGTAATGGTAATAGAGGTAGGGAATAAATAGTTATAAAGGTTTCTTTAATCAGGAAGAAGGATAGGATTTGTGGCTAGGAACTCCTCAGCCAAATGGTTCATTTTCTCCTTAATTCCTCAGGTTTGGCATGGGTAGAATGGATTGATAAATTATTGGAGGAGAGCTGGATTGTGATGACACAGCTGTCATGGTCTACATGGTTATGAATAACACATGAAGTGAAATAAAAATCCTGAAAAATAGTTTTCAAAAACTAGCAGGTCCTCCAAGATAATGTTATCTGAAATTACTACCACAATATAAAAAGAGTGGGTTTTTAGTGAGCTAAATGCCTCTCTTAAAGGGGTATTCCCATCTCCAAGATTCCATATGTAGTAGGTGCAATAATAATAATAATAACAGCAAATAATTAATAAATACTTCCAATTAGAAATGTAGTGTAGCTTTTCTGCTTCGCTATGTCTCTTTTCTCGTGTGCAATTGCAGGATCTTAGGTATCCATGTTTACAACCACTGATGTAGTGACAGTTAGTTAGCTAGTTGCTAGTGGTCGTAGCTATGGATATCTAAGATCTTGTAAAGCCTGCACATGAGGAAAGAGACATAGTAAATAGAGTTAAGCGAAACGGGTCGAAAAATTTCAAAAGTCGGGTTTCATGAAACGAAACCCGACCCTAGGATGAGGTCGGCCACGAGGTCGGCGACTTACGCGCCAAAGTCGCGTTTCAAAAGTTTGTTTTGCGCTCTTTTTCAGCCAGTCAGGATCCACAGACACTGTGGGCAACGTGATGACATAGGCAGGGGTCACCACCATCTTTCAGAAGGGCATGCAAGTGATTGGCTTGCTTTGGTGGGCGTCACAGGGGGTATAAAAAGGCGTGCACGCCGACCGCCATCTTACTTCTGCCGATCTTAGCATAGGGAGAGGTTGCTGCTGCTGATTCTGTAGGGAGAGCGTTAGGCAGGGAAGAAGAAAAAAAAACTGCTTCTGCTGCTAGCGATTTTGCCTGTACAATACACCAGTCACTGTGTGTGCAGTGCAAGGGGAGGCTATATTTTGGTGGATCAGCGGTGTTGGTTGTTAGGCTGCCTTCTAAGGCTTCCTGACGGCTGCATTGCTGTTTACCCACTGCTCTGCAAACTGCTTTTTTAAAAGCAATCCCAATTTTTTTTTTGTCCTGCTGAGGTACTGAGCGTGCATTTTTTCACACCATACAGCGGTGCACACTCCTCACACAGTACCGTGTAACGGCTGTTATCACAGCCACAGTGAAGCTATCTGTGCGTCACTCTGGAAGGATAAGTGGAGGACTTGTTCCGTTCTTACAGACCTACACTCTAGGGAGATTCCTATTCTGCCCAATTCTATATACACCTTGTAGTTTGTGATACACTAGCCAATTTCTGCCTGTGACATAGCGCTGTGATATTCAGTGGGCCTCACACAATCCATAAGTGTCCAGTGTCCACAAGTGTGTGCAGAAATTCAAAATCTCTGTGATCCTGTAGTCACTTTTTTCACACCTGTGCCATCGAGCCTGTGACATAGCGCTCTGATATTCAGTGGGCCTCACACAATCCATAAGTGTCCAGTGTCCACAAGTGAGTGCAGAAATTCAAAATCTCCCCTGTCCTATAGACACCTTGTACCTTGTTTTACATAACTATATAGTTTGTTGGATTTTGTCAACATTTCTACCAAAAATGAGGAAGGCTGGTGGAAGAGGCCGTGGAATTGGGCGGTGGTTGGCAGCTGGTAATGATGGTGTTGGTGGTGGATCTGATGGTAGTGGCAAAAGCAAAATAGGACCGAATGCAGGAGGTGTTGAGCCTGCGTCATCGTCTGGCTCCACAAGGCCTCGAAGGCTTACTTTTCTAGGAGTTGGCAAACCGCTTTTAAAGCCAGAGCTGCAGGAAAAAGTTTTGGCTTACATTGCTGACTCAGCCTCCAGCTCTATCGCCTCTTCTTCTGAAGTTGTAAAAAATAAAAGCACTGAGTCGTCATTGGAGGCTCATGTTCATGAACCACACCTTTCCTTGTGTCCTTCACCCCAACCAAGATTGAAGGATGACGCAGGCCATACTACTGATTACTCCATGGAGCTGTTTTCACATACCATGCCTGGATTATCAAGTGAAATGGTGAATTACCCTGGCAAAGATGAATCTGACATGGAGTGCACTGATGCACAGCCACTGATAGATGATTCTGCTGGTACATTCACTCAGAGCACTACATTGTCCTCGCAGTGTACAGAGCCAGATTCTGACCCTGATGAGACTCAGGTGCCCCTTCCCGCACACTATACCACCATACACGGTGACAAAGAGGAAGCTGCAGATGAAAGTGCAGGTTCGGCCCACCCGCCATCAGACACACCACCGTACTATCAGGGGCCCTGTGCCAGTGCCGTCGCCAACGAGTGGGCCCCCCTGCTTGCTCAGGATCACAGCACTTGCAAGGTTGAAATACTGTGCAGTGAGATGGAAGATGGGAACGACAAGGAGTGCAGACTAGTACAGGGATTCCCTAGCGAGGAGACTTATTTCATTGTTTTCAATGTTGGGACAGCAATTTTTGGGGAGCACTATACTCTGGAGAATGATAGATGGGGCCCACCATACACTGGAACATTCCAAAGGTGGACATCAGACACTGGAGCAGCATTTACAGGGCCCATTATACACTAGAGCATTAGAAATGGGGCCCATTATGTTTGGAGCATTATTTGGGCCCATAAGACAGTGGAGCTTCATCCATGGGGACCAACATATACTGTAGCATTATGTGGAGCTCATCATATACTGTTTCCAACATTATATGGGACCAATGATTCTGTATGGAGAAATAGATGGGCCTTGTCATGAGATGTAAAAAGTGAAGTATTTTTCATTGTACTATACCGCTATTTCTCTGCCGTATCGGAGCATGATGAGTTGTGGCATGTGTTAAAGGGGCGCTCTTTCGCCCAGGGCACATGAAAACCTGGAGCCAGCCCTTCCCCCCCACAACTTTAGCCAATAACCCCCATTTTTCAGTGCGTAACTTGTATTATGAAGTTAATTAAGGTTGACAAGCTTAAGTAAGAAGAATTGATGCTTTTGGCATTCAAATGGGCACTGTAGGTGTGTTTCCTGTCCTCCTCTCACTGCCGACTTTTATTCCCCATTGACTTACTGTCATGATCCAGTGTTGGATCTGGCGGTATTAAATGCATTAAGTGAACTTTTTTTCCTTTGGTTCCAAAGTGTGTCGTGATTGCCCCCGGTGGCCATTAGAATCATCACGTGGTGTCGTTCATTCTAAGTTGCCCGGTGGTGGGGAATGGTATCGCACCTTAGGTTTAGGTTAATGTTCACTTAATTATGGATCAGGTGTGTCACCCTATAAAGGTGTGCTCAGGATGTTCACTCACTGCCTGTGATATTGTGAGATTGCTTTCACTTTGAAGTGGAGAGCCTGGAGGAAAGATGGAGCTGGTGAGGAGTCCTGCGCAGCTTAGCCAGGGGGGACGTGTTGCAGCTATGGTGTCTGGACGAAGGGCTGGAATGGCGTGGTGGGGTCGCAGTGATGGAGTCAGCGGGAAGTGTCTGCATGGTCTGGTGGAGTGGCTACTATGGAGAGTGGCACTCACCATGTGGGACTTGGCGGCTGAGCTGGACTCAAGCATGCTTGACTTCGTGGCAGAAGCTGAACACTTTCTTGGGACTCTGGTTCTAAGCAGCTGCAACTGGTGGTGGACTCTGCTCCGAGGCTGCACTAAGGTGAAGGATCCTTTTATGGTGATGGATCCGGGTGGAGGAGAAGACGCACGCAGGTGGTGGGCTCTGTTGCTGGGAGCGCACGCAGCAGAGCAAAGCTAAGTGGTGTTTCCCCTGTATTGTCTCTTTCCTCATGTGTGTTATTAGTGCAGTGGTGGGATTAGTCTCCGCACCGACCCATTCCCTAGTGAGGGTTTAGGGTCAGGGTGAGCAAGGGCATTAAGGTACGCGTGCGGCGACAGGTGCGGAGCCTGTTTAGGGAATGTAAGGAGTGCAGGGACACTGGCTCAGGGGAGCTTAGGAGGTCTCCATGTCCCCATTCCCTATCGCAGGGCCCACCATTGTTAAAGTTTCCCAGGTTCCCCCTTTATTATTTGATTATTGTATGTATAATGTGTAATACCTAAATTCGCCAGGTGGAGGCGGCGTATCCACCTGCACGTTTTATTATTTAAATGCGCCCCACTGGAGGCAGTGTATCCAGGGTCACGTGTGTTATGGGTCCGCCTTGCGGCATCATCTGCGTCCTGACACACGTGATCATGACACTTACATTGGGTTTCGTGTTTTGGGATGACCCCGACTTTTCCCTATAGTCGGCCGATCTTGCTCGACCCGACTTTTGGAAAAGTCGGGTTTCACGAAACGAAACTCGACCCTAAAAAAACAAAAGTCGCTCAACTCTAATAGTAAATCAGAAAAACTATACTGCATTTCTAATTGGAGGAATTTGCTATTATTATTATCATTATTATTATTACACCTACTACATATTGGGATAGGATCTTGGAAATGGGAATACCCCTTTAAGTCTTAGTGTAGAGCAAAATATGTAATTTCCTAGTGCAATTGACTGAAATTTTATTTGGGTATAATCTTTTTTCTGCAGAAAAATTGCACATGAATGTAATGGGTCTGTTATGTTGGGGGTGAGAATCCTTGCAGGGGTGGCAGAATGTTTAAACTCACAATAAGGGTTTAAAATAAGGCATAAAATAGTGATGTATATAGGATAGAGTGTGGCCATTCGATATTGGAGAGTGGGGAAGAGGACTGTGGGAGGAGGATTAGGGAATTGTATAGGAAGATCTATTTCTTACAAACAGTGAAGACAAATGTCTACACAAAATATCCCGAAATAGCTTTTTTGAAAATGAATGTAGAAAACTGAATAGAAACAGTGCATTATCACAAATACTGGGAGTCTAGTAAGCAAAATATGAGAGCTTGAGGCCCTGATACTGGAGGAGTATATTTGTGGTTGGTGTTGCTGAGACATGGCAGGACTCTTTATTGGCTCTTGATCTTCCTGCCTTTACACCATTCTTTCAGAAAGACAGTAGTGATTATATGAGACTGTTAGCTGCGCAGATATTGGCTGGGGTCATCAACTGCAAAGGGTAGAAAATTCATCAGCTTGTTGCAGTATCGTTTTACTGTTCAGTTTGCGCAATACCCAACAAGAAGCGATGCTCTATTCAACGCTGGAAAATGTCATGGTGACCACAATAGAATTTACTTTTGCTTAAATTGTATAAAACATATTTGGACAGGGGAATAGGCAAATGCACTTAAAGAACCACGCCCATCAAGTTTTATTACTCTTAATATATTGCAATCATCATATTATTTAGCACTTATCATTACACAATATGTACTTACAATTGCTCATTTTGCCTTTCAACCCAGTTAATTCTTCTGTTTTCCATTAGGTCTATGACATCACATGGTTAGAAACTGACTAGCTAAATCCTTCTATGCTCTATGTAGAAACAGGAAGTCAATTTTCTTGCATGACTCATGAGTCACTCCAAAACTCCCTGGCAGGGGAAGGAGTGAATCAGCTGGATCAGGAGTTGATAAGATGGATGATTTTTGTAGGACAAGAGACTTCCTGTTTCTACATAGAGCAGATAAAAGAGAAAAAAATCACTGGGTAGAAAGGCAAAATGAGCAATTGTAAGTACACAGTTCTATATAATATTATGACTGCAATATATTAAGTGGATAAAAACTTTGATGGGAGGGCTTCTTTAATTTTATAAAAGGTGAAGGCTACACTTCCATACATTGGCTTGGAGCAGCTATGGTCAGAGAGCGATAATAGAAATGACAAATGGGAACACTTAAATATAGATGACAGAAAAATATACTTCATATTGCTTTTACCTGTTAGGTGACAAATGAAACAAAAAAGGTATTTCGAGTAGATCAAATTGAAGGGTCAACTCTGCTTGTTAAAAACTAAAGAGATGAATGGAATCTGAAAAAAAGTAATCAAATCAATTAAATAAGCGAAACCAAAAGATGAAAGATAAGTAACCAAGGAAATCAAAGAAAATGGCCCCAAAAATTATAAATAATAAAACTCAGTTTGTTCCCAAAGTGCATCAGCCAATCGGTAAGCCAATTGGCTCTAGCCGAACACAACGTCAGAGATATGGAGCTTAGTTGTCTTCAGCGCTGCAGACAGTAGACACTGTGTAGCGTCAGAGACCCAGCACTGGACATGGGCAGGTTAAGTAAAGCACAATGTTTTTATCAGTGCCAAGTTCATTACAAGTCAACTTCTTTCATAATAATGTAGAAATAATATGTAGAATATTGTAGTATGTAGTTGGTTTTATTTTTGCATATGGCACCAAGCTGTATACAGTAGTGCAGTCCATGGAAAGAATTCAAAAATTTCAAGATGACTTGGTCAAACTGAGTATTTGGGCATCCTCTAGGCTAATGACGGTTCAATGTGGATAAATCTAAAGTTATATATCTGGGCATCGAAAACCTGGGGGTACAATATTTTCTAGGGGGAGTAAAACTAGGAGAATCACTTGAGGAGAGGAATCTCTGTACTTGTAGATCACAGAATAAATAACAGCATGCAATGTTAAGCAGAAGCTGTTTCAGCCAGCAGGGTGACTTGATGTTTTAAAAGACGTATGGTCTCTAGGGATACAGGTGTAATACTACCACTTTACAAAACATTAGTGCAACTGAATTTGGAATATTAAGTTCAACTGGGGCACCAGTTCATAGAAAGAATGTCATGGAAAGAGAAATGGTACAAAGAAAAGCTGAAACACTGATAAACGGCATGTCAGATCTTAGTTATGAGGAAAGATCAAAAGTAGAAGATTAGCACTAGAGAACCAGTTGTGTCATGCATTTTAACCCATACCCTACCAATGCTTTCTGACAATTTACAACATCTATAAGAAAGCTGCCCATCAGTGGTGCGGATGGGGTTTTTCAGAACTTAGCATTCGAAGATCTGCGAAGAGAACATCGTAATTTTATTAAAATGACTTCATGCAGAGCAGTAAGTGACAAATCACTGGAATCAGGGTCTCTGTACCTACATCATGCTTATCTTACATTATATAGCAAAACATGATGACAGATTACCTTAAAGTAAATGTATAAAAAATGCTTGATCTAATTGTTGATCTAGTTGTTTGACGCTCGAGATCTGGAGACCAAAATCTACTCTTTAGGGCACATTAGTTGATGCATTATACTCTTCATATATTGGCTGATACATTATACTTTTAGGGCAGATTGATGCATTATGTACCTATACTCTGTCATGATGCTGCTATGCAGGTAGATGCAGCTCCACTAGATGGCAATAGAGTGGAGGGAGGACTGCACACAGCAGGAGCAGACCTGTAGTGCAGCAGCGAGGCTGCCACCAGGTTGCTCGGAATAGTAAAACAAGCCAGGTCAATATTAGTTAGTAGCACAGTACAAAAGGAATAAACAAGCACAGAATCAGAAACAAAGCCAAATGGGTCAATAGCAATCAGGAGCAGATATGCCAAAAACAACAGACAAAAAGCAGGTCAGGATCCAAGCTAAGTCAAATACCAGGGAATCAAAACACAAGAAGGGGATCACAGAGTCAAGACGGGAAGAGGGGAAAAACCAGACACAGATGCAGTCAGCAAAAGCAGCATGACAAATCAGGGCAAGCAGAGTCAGCTAAACACGCTATGGGCAGAAACTAGAACTGACACTGCCTGCAGGATGCAGTGGAGAGAAAAAATCAGCCTGTATTTAGAGCAAGGAAAAGTTAACCCTTGACATGATCAGACTGGGAAACAGAGGCAGGAAACAAAACCGTGACATGCTCCTTCCCTATAATGACTCCCATCCTTCGATTGAACTTAATAAACCTGTCTTTTTTCAACTTTACTATGTAACCATGTAACTGTCCTTTCAATGAACTAGCAAATGCAATTGGTCAAAGCCATTATTGAATCCTTATTTTGAAACCAGAAAAAACACCTTACGCCATGTTCACGTAAGAGTAACTCATCATCTCCACATGACATTTTATTAAATTTCGACTGTTATATTACATTTCACCTTCTCATATGCTGTACTATAAAATAAGTACAATATCATCCACCTAGGATAAGAATGATATCACCAATCTACACACTATAGCAATGGCTGTGTCTGGGGACCCTAACAAAGCAATATGAAAGCTTGCTGTCTAAAGCAGGCAACTGCATTAATAAGACTGTATGCAAATAATAGGCATTACTTCTATTTCTCTATTCATGGAGGTACATTTGGTCAGGTACTTTTAAATTGAAAAAAAAAAACCTGAATACCTGTTTTTCAATTCCATTTTCCTAAACATCGCCAAGAGGAATTTTCCCCTATTTTATCCTGTATTTCTTTTAGTTAAGCTGTTGAAAGAGTCATGTAGAAGCAAGTGTAATGTGTTCCGCAACTGAATTAAATGTAAATAACTTTTTGTCACTTCAAAAGCCCCATGAGTAAAAGGCAGGAGCTGAGATGATACTTTCCATGTCAAAGAGAAGTCTTTAGCATGCTTTGTATTGATGTGTAGCTTTGAAGTGGGCCCTATAAGCGTTCTAAGAGGCGAGATACACTGAAATTACACTTGGGCATTATTTCTTCTGCCTTGATCAAGATGATGAAACAAATAATTCAGTCTTCAGGCTGTTAATGAACTATTATAGCTTTCTACTTTTTGTGTGTGATGCACTTAACTATCCAATAGCAACTCTACATAAGTATAGTCCTTGTATGGATGAGGCAATCTACACAAGTGATTTACATGGAAATGCTTTCAAAAATGTGTTTCATTGGTTAAAATCATAACACTGAAGTTAACCTACTCTTTATTACTGTCTCCTTTATCATTTGTTTTTTCAATGGGTGTAAATTACCCTGAGTTCAAACTGGTCATTTATTTAACAAAGCATTCCCATCAAAGTTTTTATCCTCTTAATATATTCCAGTCATCATATTATATAGCACTGTGCACTTACAATTGCTCATTTTGCCTTTCTACCTAGATAGTAATTCAAAATATAAAGACTTCTTTAAGCCCTTCCTAATTTCCATTTTGCCTTTTTGCTATTTTCCACTTTTTTTTTTCCAAGAACCATAAATGTTTCATTTTCCATCCACAAAGATGTAAGAGAGCTTATTGTTATGTGTTGAATGACATCATTCATTTTACCGCATAGTGTACTGGAAAACAGACAAAAATTTTCAAGTTTAATGAAATTGCAAAAGAAAAACCCCGCAATTCTTACATTGTTTTGTGAGAATTCTTTTTTTTTTTGCTAACATTAGGTCAACAAAATGACCTGTCAATATGATTTTCCCCATCAGTACAAGTGCAGCAATACCAAACGTGTCTAGTTTTTAATTATTTCAGTGGTGAAAAAGTCAGAAATTTGTATGAAAAACATGTTATTTTATTGTGTCACCATATTCCGAGACCCATAACATTTTTCAGTTGGTCGGTTTTTTTAGAGCCGTGTGATGACTTATTTTTGCAGGGCAAGACAATTTTTTATTATTGATACCATTTTGTGATAGATGCAACATTTTGATCCCTTATTAAAGCAATTTTTGTGATATTGTCACAACAAAAAACAGCAATTTTGGTATTTTTAAATTTTTTGTATTTGCAGGATGTCATCATGACATCTGGTCACCATGGCAATGATCCGGACCTAGCAAAACCACGAAATTTCCGATCCAAAGGCCGAGGGGCTGTCAGCCCTCTGTCAGCTCCCTGAATGCTGCAACCTCGTTCGATATCAGCATTTTGGGGGTTAAAGTGCCGGAAGCAGTGCGTGACCACTCCTGGCACTTAATGCCGGGTGTCAGCTGTCAGAATCAGCTGACAACTGTCGGTGACCGCTTCACCCTTGACCTCATCTGCATCTATTGATCCTGTCCTGCCTTCTCTAACCTTGGACCATCTGACCACATTTTGGTCTATGCCCTCTTGCAGCATGTACTCATGCCTCTGACCCTCTGGTCAGCTGCTGCAGTCTCAGGAAAAACCATGGAATTGTATCTGCTGACTACCTGTGGCCAAGCATATCCTTACCACCAGAAGGTCTAGTGAAAACAATATAGTAACTTAGTCACACACCCCAGGGTAAACCCGGCCCATGGCGCAGTGGGTCCAGACCCACCAGTGTTACAGAATGATTGCATTTTTTGCTAATAAACCTAATTTGCAATGAAGGTTGAATGACTGTGATTTCATAAGTACTTTAATATGGAACAAGCATAGTTTACTAAGCAATTCTGTATCAGAGCAAAAAAGGTGTTTCCACATTTAAACACTATTGTACGTACACTTGAATATGAAGGAAGATATCCTTTATGTCAGGCCAAATTATTATGCCTAAAGATTCTTGCTTCCCAAATGAATGTACCATGATAAACCTGTTATCTATGTGGGCATGGCATGTAATGAACATATCTCTAGACTCAGAGTGTAAACTGTGTCACTGATGACGAGCAGAAGTCTTGCAACTGGTGAATAATTAAAATACAAGCTATATTAGAACAATGCAAAATATTTCATTATTTATCATTAAGTTTTTTTAGGCTGCATATCACTTTATAAAGGGTTAGCACTTATCAGAAATATAGCTGATAATTTGTCATTGATGGTAATGTCTACTTTTATATTTAAATACATGAACAGCTTACCCTACTTGCAAGTGTAATGAAAGACTCACACCGCCCATAGATACAAGACTGTGGCATTGAAAATACAGAATCACAATGGTTACAACCATCTATACTCTCAGTATGGCTTAAGTAATTCTGATAGCTTTCTTTACTGGCAGGGACAGATGAATGGTAGAAAAAGTGTATATTTCAGGACCAGAATAGTGTGAATATGTCTAAGAATGTAATTTGTCTTCTCTTGTGAGACACATTCTTTGAGGTAATGATGTGCATGCATTTTTATTATTCATGTATGTTTTAGAACAGAGTGACAGGATGAAAGAAATCAGATAAAGGGAGTGGGAGACATCCAAAGGAGGAAACTAGAAAGTTGATGTGCAGTGCAAGTCTGTTCAGAATGCTAATTAGTTTAGGAATCAGAACAAAGCTACCTTATGTTCCTACAGAGAAGCCGATAATGGCATTTTCAAAAAAAAATATTAAAATTGACCCAGATATTGAACTAGCTTACATGGTCACCTTTCTAAAGCTTTTTTCTGAGACATAAGTAGAACAGGGGAATCGTAAGATTAATTTGATTTGAGATCAGAATTTAAGGTAGGTTCTGTCAAATTAAAAATAATAGCACTGATATTTTGTCCTATCTTTTTCAGAATCACACTGATGTCGTTCCACTACTGCAATGTATTAAACTGCATGTTAATCTGTAAACCATCTTTATATCTAAGCCAAAATTTGAGGAGCAGGTTTCGAGCCAGAGCCTGTTTTTGCCTTCGTGACCCAGCCATTTTTTTTTCAATTCTGACCAGTGTCAATTTATGAGGTCATAACTCTAGAATGCTTCAACGGATCCCGGTGATTCTGAGAATGTTTTCTTGGGACATATTGTACTTCATGATAGTGTTAAAATTTCTTTGATATGACTTGCACTTATTTGTTTTAAAAAATGGAAATTTGGCAAAAAATTTTGAAAATTTGGCAATTTTCAAACTTTTAATTTTTATGCCCTTAAATCAGGGAGTCATATCACAAAAAATAGTTAATAAATAACATTTCCCATGTGTCTACTTTACATTAGCACAATTTTGGAAACAATTTTTTTTTGTTAGGAAGTTATAAAGGTTAAAACTTAACCAGCTATTTCACATTTTTACAACAAAATTTACAAAGTCATTTATTTAGGGACCACCTCACATTTGAAATGAGTTTGGGGGTCAATATGACAGAAAATACCCAAAATTGGCACCATTCTAAAAACTGCACCCCTCAAGGTACTCAAAACTACATATAAGAAGATTAATAACACTTCAGGTTCTTCACTTGAATGAATGGATTGAGGAAGGAAAAAACAAACATTTGTTTTTCTTTCACAAAAATTTTCCTTTAGACCTAATTTTTTTACTTTCACAAGGGTAACAGGAGAAATTGCTGAATACAATTAGTTGTGCAATTTCTCCTGTGCATGCCGATACCCGATATGTGGGAGAATACTTCTTTTTGGGAGCACGGCAGGGCTTGAAAGGGAAGGAGCACCATTTGACATTTGTAATGCAAACTTGGCTGGAATCGATAGCAGATGCCATGTTGCGTTTGGAGAGCCCTTGACATGCTTAAACAATGGAAACCCCCAACAAGTGACCCCATATTGGAAACTAGACCCCTTAGGGAATTTACCTAGATGTGTATTGAGCACCTTTAACCCACAGGTGCTTCACAGAAGTTGAAAATGTAGAGCCACAGAAATAAAATAACATTTTTCACAAATAAATCTTTTTAGCTCCATATTTTGCATTTTTATAAGGGTAGCAGGAGAAATTGCTCCATACAATTTGTTGAGCAAGTTCTCTTGAGCATGCTGATACCCCATATGTCAGAGAATACTACTGTTTGGGTGTAGAGCGTGGAAGGGAAGGAGTACCATATTGGAAAGCAGATTTTGCTGGAGCTGTTTGTGGGTTACATGTCATATTGTAAGAGCCCCTGATGTGCCTAAACAGTGAAAACCCCCAACAAGTGACCCCATTTTGGAAACTAGACCCCCTATGGAACTTATCTAGATGTGTGGTGGGCACTTTGAACCCCTAAATGCGTCACAGAAGTTAATAACTTAGAGCCGTGAAAGTAAAAACTCACATTTTTTCCACAAAAAATGATCTTTTTTCCAAAGGGTAACAGGAGAAATTGGACCCCAACAGTTGTTGTGCAATTTGTCCTGAGTATGCTGACACCCAATATGTGGAAGTCAACCACTGTTTGGGTGCATGGCAGAGCTCGGAAGGGAAGGAGCGCCATATTCATATTCAAATTTTGCTGGAATGTTTTGAGGATGTCACATCACATTGTCAGAGCCCCTGAGGTTCCAGAACAGCATAAGCCCCAAAATTGACTACATTTTACAAAATACTTCCCTGAATGAATTCTTCTAGTGGTGCAGTGAGCATACTGACACCACAGCTGTTCCATAGAAAATTATACCATTGAGCAGTGAAGAAAAATCTTACATTTGAAAATAGGTAGATAGGTAAATGTCACTAAACCCATAGATGAATTCACAGAGGGGTGTCATTTCCATTTCCCAGAGGGGTGTCATTTGCAATTTGCAGAGTGTGTAATTTCCAAAATGAGTTCACTTCAGGGGGGATTTTGCTGTCATGACACTTTGGAGAGCCGCTAAGTGCCAGAACAACAGAATCCCCCCTGAAGTGACTCTATTTTTGTAATGACACCCCTCTGGGAATTCATCTATGGATATAGTGACCATTTTCACTACTTGGATGATTTCCAGAAACACGTAGCGGAAGTTTTAGAGCAAAAATTTAATTGTAGTGCCCAATATATTGTGTCTCTGGAGCCATCCCCCACCTACTCCCAGAAATTGTTTAGTCAGCTCTACTCAAATGTGTCTGTCACTTAATTAACCAAATACTTGAATGTCAAAATATTTTAAAAACATGGTTCTGTGTGGAAGATTTTAAAGCAGTCATGGAGGCATAAGGCAGGCAATGATGGGCATTGTGGGCAATAATCGCGGGTATCATGCCTCATTCTTCTCTTGGAACGTACACGACATCTTCTCTTGGGGTTCTTTTTTATTCCTGTTACTGGGATGAGTGCAATAAAATGTCGCTCAGTGAGTCTTCTGACATCTTCAGATTCTAAAGAATTGGCGGGGATAATATTTTTAAAAACCAGATGTTCAGTGACCTTTTCCTGATAATCAAGGAAAGTATCTGCATTTCTGTCTTTTTTGTACAACACAAAGGAATTATATACTGTATGGCCACCTGAAATAAATAAATTGATAACTTCTTATACCAGGTATATGATTTTATTGATATCTGTTATGGCTGTAGAACCTGATCTGCAAGATCCACACCCCCATATATTTGTTGAAGTCAATGACAGACACACATTTTGGAGTAATGGATCCCTGTTCTTCAGTGGCCCTTGTGGCATCTGTGTGGATTGAGCTAAGGATAAGAATATCTTTTTTTATCCTTATTCTTAAGAGAAAGCAGCTGTCCATTGAGTAAAGCCCCTGACTGCCCCTTTCAGAACTTTTCATTGACCAACGATTGTGGAAACCCCTGACAGTTTTTGCAAATGATCCAACAAGCCCCTATGTTATGGTCAACCAGACTCTTAAATCGGGGTATGCTGGTGTAGTAGTTGTCAACATACAGATTATACCATTTTTGCAAAAATGTAGTTATCAGCTCCCAAACAATTTTTTCAGTTATCCCCATATAAGTAGGGCATCCTGGTGGGTTTAGTTGGCTATATTTCTCCTCATAAATGCAAAAAGCTGATGTGTATCCGGTTGAACTCTCACACTTTTTACAGAGCTTTATTCTGAACCTTGCCTTGTGCAGTCTTCCTTTGAATTTTACAAGGGACTCATCAATGGAAATGTTTTCTGTGTGTAGAGCTTTAAGAACTTTTCTGTCGAGTCTTTAATGATGGGTCTGATTTTTAATAGTCTGTCATGTTCTGGGGCATCTCTGTGCAGGGATTGACTATTGTCGTCAAAATGCCAACACCTCTTGATCATTTCATAACGGGTCCTAGGAAGAAAGTCAGAAAGCATAGGGGTGGCTTAAACAGGAGCAGTTGGACCAATAAGACCAAATGCTTGTTTTTTTAACAAGCCCCATATCAAGTGTAAGTCCTAAAAATTTTTTTCATTTCTAGGACATTAGTTGGTGTCCATAAATATGAGCTAACATAAAAGGATTGTGGATTGTGGCTGATGAATTGGGATGAAAATAAATTTGTTTGTAGGACAACATGCTCTAAGCTATCTGTCATAAACAAATTAAAAAAAATAATTGGTCCAAAATTTTCCACCTCCACATTTATAACAGGAATGGCATTAAAATTAGGGATGAATGCAGTAGCTGAATCCGAAGCCTCCCATCTGGGAAATGCTACATCAAGAAGCAAAGCCCCTTGGACATTGGCATGTGCCAATTCACGAGCACTAGGGACAGCTCTAGTACTGAGCATTGTTTCCTGAGTTGGAGACATTTCTCCAGAAGTGCTATTTGCCCTTCTTGTTGCACCAGTCTTTGTGAGTGAGGATGGACCAGAATCATTGCTCATTTCTGAGCTATCACTGTCTCTGCTACTAAAACCCATGAAATCCACATCGCCATCTGACTCTGCAGTTTCCTCGCTGTCAGAACATAAAAGCGCATAAGCCTCCTCTGCACTATAATACTGATGGGCGATTTTATTCTTTTTTATTTTTTTTCCGGAAATAGAAATCTCTGACTTGATGTGACTGACTGACGTGATGTGACCAAATTATTGGGGAGACAAATAAGAAAAGCCTCATTCTTTGTCCTAACCCTAACTTTAGCCTAACAGTAACACTAATATTAGCCTAACAGTAACCCTAACTTTAGTCTAACAGTAACCCTAACACTAGCCTAACAGTAACCCTAACTTTAGCCTAACAGTAACCCTAAGTTTAGCCTAACAGTAACCCAAACCCTAACAGTAACTCGAACTCTAACAGTAACCCTAACCCTAACAGTAACCCTAACTATAGCATTAAACCCTAAGCTGCCGGATCTGTCTTTTTAACTTTATAGCAAAAGCCACAATGTTGCCAGTGGCACTTGCAACACTGTTTGTCCTCAAATCTCTCACTGACAGGAGATCTGAGGAGAAACAGCACTTTTATGAGGCAGATCACCTGGGAAAGTTCATTGCTACAACAAACTTTCCTAGTTATCTGTCTCATTGTCTGCTGTGAGGATAATATCATCAGGACCTGAACCAATTAAGTCTCGATGAGGTCGGGGGTCACAGGAAGCATTATGCACAAAACTGCCAACCGTAGACAAACATCAGCGCTGCACAAAGCCCGGCAGTTGGGAATCGGTTAAAGATAAGCAAATCGATTTGATGCAAATTGAATTCATGGAGAATTTTTAGGAATTAATTGAACCTGGCCAATTTGAACAGGCTGTCACTACAAACATGCAAAATGCCAAAATTAAATCTCACTATTTTACACATTGCAAATAATAATAATTTTATTTCTGTAGCGCCAATATATTCCGCAGCACTTTACATTTTAGAAGGTATTTGGACTGACAATAAATGACATTACAGATTACCAATAATGCATAAAACAAATGAAACAAAGTGGAATGAGGGCCCTGCTCGCAAGCTTACAATCTATGAGGAAATAGGGGAGACAAGAAAGGTGGATGGTAACAATTGCTTTCATTGTTCTGACCAGCCATAATGTCATAAATCTGGTGTTCATGTAATGCTGCATGAACTGGTAACAAACCAGTATGTATAAAAGTACAGACATAGAGGGCTATTAAATGCATAAAGGGTGTGAGGACAGATCATGAAAGGGTCCTGGTTATGAAGAAAATTTTGAATTGGCAACACAGGGATAGTTAAATAAATGTGTTGAGGCGCTAGGCCAGTCTGAAGAAATGCGTTTTTAGGGCACACTTAAAACTGTGGGTATTGAGGATTAATCAAATTATCCTGGGTTGTGCATTCCAAAGAATTAGCACAGCATGTGAGAAGTCTTGGAGACCGGAGTGAGAGGTTCTGATTATTGAGGATGCTAATTTTAGGTCATTAGCAGAACGCAGGGCATGAAATTGCAAAAGATTGTATTGACCAAAAAAAGATTAAGCAAACATGGGCATGGATGATTGAGCTTCTACATAAATCCTTGCAGCTATCAAATAAAATGGTACAGCATTGCCAATTAGGATGGACTATCATAGTCTGTGTAAAAGAAGAGGCAGGGAATGAAGCAGCTATTTTGTGGTGAATTGTGATAAGATGTCACAACTCAATGCTTGTTTGAGAAAGTCATAAAACAGAATAAATTCTACAGATAATGTGTGATCGAACAGCAGTGAAAAACTATTACAATTTGTTTACAAAGCAACATTTATGTAGAGATTACATTGACATCAATATGGCAGTGTTTGCAATAAAGACTAACTGTGAATTCTCAATGTGCCTCATGGATTTATGTCTTTTTACATCAATTAAGGAATTTGCTCTTCAGACCTTCTGGGGTCATCACACAACACAGAACTAGACCCCAATCAGAGGGCAATAAAACCTTCACACTGCTTATCTATGAACTGTTCCAATATTTATGTTTATCCCTCTCCCATAATGACAATTCTGCTTCACATCACTTATCTTATCTATTGCCGTTATTTTTGTGCTGTTTTGTGTATAAATATGTGATTCTTCAGATGTTGTATTAGTCAAGCCTGATGAAGAGACCTGAGTAGTCTGGAAAGCTTGCAATGTGTTACCATCTTTTCAGTTAGCCATTAAAAGGTATCAACCACTGAGGACTCTCAATTCTAAATATTCTTCAATTGATCCATCCACATTCAAAAACCATACTGGTTTATAAGAGCTCAGTACAGTGGATATTCAAGTCCATAAAATTAAGAAACATAAAATTAAAAACATGAAAGCCACATTTTTCTCTTGTCTCTTTCAAGTAAAGTACACGCAATCTATGAAATGTCAGAAGTTTCTCTTCCTATACATTTAACCACGATGTTTGCATATGTAAGTGACATACCGCTCTGGCAAAAATTAAGAGACCACTGCACAGTTTTATAAAAATTAGCTTCTCTACATGTCTGAAAGCCATTCCATTCCAAAGTCAGTTGAATTCCAACCAGAGTACACCTCATTCTACTTAATGTGGTTCTAATTAGGTGATCACCTGAACCAAATCTTATTTAATGAAGGAAAGTATAAAAAACCCTGCTGTGGTGTTCACAATCCTCTTGCAATAGGACAAGCTGGATGGCAAAACAAGTGCTAGTAATATCCCAAAAGTAATAGGAATGAAAAAATAACTTTTAACCATGCCAAAGGAGTTGAAAAGAAAAGTCTTGAGTGAGAAAAAGAAGGGCTCAATTCTGGCTTTACTAGCAGAGGGATACAGTGAGCATCATGTTGCCTCCATCCTTAAAATTTCTAAGATGGCAGTCCATTACAACGAGGTAAGCAGCAGACATTGGGGACAACAAAGCTACAGACCGGAAGAGGGCGAAAATGACTCTCCACTGACCGGGATGACTGTCCTCTTATTTGAATGTCACTCAGAAACTGCAGGATGACATCAAGTGACCTACAAAAGGAATGGCAAATGGCAGCTGGGGTGAAGTGCATGGCAAGAACAGTTCATAATAGGCTCCTAGAGACAGGGCTCAATTCATGTAAAGCTAGAAAAAAGCCTTTCATCAATGAGAAGCAAAGGAGAGCCAGGCTGAAGTTTGCCAAAGACCATAAGGATTGGACCATAGAGGACTGGAGTAAGGTGATCTTCACTGATGAGTCTAATTTTCAGCTTTGCCCAACACCTGGTCATCTAATGGTTAGACGTAGACCTGGAGAGGCATACAAGCTACAGTGTCTTGCACCCACTGTGAAATTTGGTGGAGGATTGGTGATGATCTGGGGATTCTTCAGCAAGGCTGGAATTGGGCAGGTTATTCTTTGCGAAGGACGTATGAATCAAGTCGCATACGAGGTTATCCTGGAAAAATAGTTGATTCCTTCTGATCAGGCAATGTTCCCCAACTCTGAGGACAGTTCTTCCAGCAGGACAATGTGCCATGTCACACAGCTAAGTTAATCAATGTGTGGATGAAGGACAACCACATCAAATTCCTGTCACGGCCAGCCGAATCTTCAGAGCTGAAGTCCATAAAAACCTCTGGAATGTAATCAAGAGGAAGATGGATAGTCACAAGCAATCTAGCAAAGAAGAAGGGCTTACATTTTTGTACCAGGAGTGTCATAAGGTCACCCAAAAGCAGTGTGAAAGACTGGTGGAAAGCATGCCAAGACACATGAAAGCTGTGATTAAAAATAACGGTTATTCCACAAAAAAATTGATTTCTGAACTCTTCCTGAGTTAAAACATTAGTGTTGTTGTTTATAAATGATTTTCAACTTGTTTTCTTAGCATTATTTGAAGTCTGGAAGCATTGCATTATTTTGTAATTCTGACCATTTCTCATTTTCTGAAAATAAATACAAAATTTAGTGCTTGGAAATTCGAAGTCATGTTGTCAGTTGTTTTTAGAATAAAAGAGCAATTTACAGTACATTTTACTCAAAAATATACCTATAAAGAGAAAAATCAGACAAACTGAAAATTTTGCAGTGGTCTCTTAATTTTTGCCAGAGCTATATATGTACCCATGGTGGTCCTGCTTAGTTAAATATAAAAAATCTTTTCTGAAAAGAACATAGCTAGTAGTTAGCACCAATTTCAATAATGTGAGGAACTGAATGGAGCTGTTAGGAGAAAACAAAATAATTGATCAATTTACACGTAATAGTTTCAATACAGAATCATAAGTGTCAAGTATTTATATAAATCTGACCCCACTGACAATGTTCTTAAAGGTTAATCTTAGAATAAATAATAGTTGATAAAGGATGGAATCAGAGTCTGATACAAATGGGTATTCTGGTAGATTAGATATTTTTAAAGAATTTTATATTATTGGGAAACATAGCACTGTTGTAGTAATAAATTCAACAAAGAGGTTGCATTACCACTACTTTTTCTTAGTTGTCACCATGCTATGCTTGATAGTTCATGTATATAGAGAGAAAAATGAGCGATCAAAAAGTCCAATACAATTGTATATGAAAATACCATATAATTTTATTGACGTTTAACAGGAAAAGAGGAAATGGTGGGATAAAAAGTCAAATGACCACAGAAAGCACATGGGCACAATGGGGTACACGAAGGGTGAAAGGACCAGAAGGATAATAATTAATTACAGCATAACATAGTAGCATGGTTCAAAGATATATAGTATCATCCCAAATCAGAACAATATAACCAGTCATGGTATGCAAAGTCAAAACATACATTGTATTAACCCAAGTTATTATAGTACAATAAAACGTGGTATAAAAATAATGTAACAATAGCAAGGGTTAAATTGACTAAATATATATATTACCTTGACTGGTATGTAGATGGGATCCACCCTGGCGTGCCCCCCCAATGCACATTTCGGCCAGATGGCCTTTATCAAGGGGTGAGGGGAAGTAGGAAACAAGGGGTATTTAAAATATAAGGTCCACCAATGAGATTGTGAAGCTTACACACGTGATCAAATAAACCAAGAGTCTCATGTATATGGTATCCCTCCCATAAGATGGCCCTTACCACCATGGAAATGCCTGGTATATTGCACATAACGCCCTACCAAATTGATGTGTGAAATATGTAGCAACAATGAAGCAGGAAAGGAGGAAGGGGTAATTAATATGTGATGCAACCCGACGCCGCTAAGTGCGGTTAAAAGCAAAAGAATAAATCCGGGAGCATAACAAAGTGAAGCTCCTCCCACATTGTGTCACATACTGCGTCGCGTCCTCCAATGATGACGCACATGTAACCACGTCAACCGAGACACCAGAAAGCGTTGGCATCACGTGTCCGGTGATGTCACAACCATGTGACTGTTCACCAGGCAACGGCTGACGCTGAGAGCCGCCGGATGTGTAGGAAGCAGTGGCCCACGCATGTGCTGGGGGGTTGCAAGCAGCCGTGAATACTGCTATAATAGCTTATAAGAATGGCTACTGCTATAATGTTATAGTATTGAAAAGAAATACATAAAAAATAGCTATTACATGGCACATATAGGGGACCATCGATGTCAAAGGATGAAAGGCGGCACAGATAATATATAATGCTAAAAAATATATATAATAATATAAGAGACCGTAGATCTCAAAGGATGAAAACATAACACAATTAGCATATAATACCAAAAATTATAATAGACAATAACATGGTGAGAAGCAAAACAAAGATGGGAGATGGCTACTATTTGAATATGCAAAAAATTAACTATTTAACAACCACATGATTGGCATAAATACGTCAAGCACATGAAAAAATAGGACATAGGACGAGATGACATACAGAGCATATAATCATAGAAAAAACAATATATATATAAACATGTATATGCTGGTAGTCTTTTAATTAGCAAAAATGCCATCTGAGGTCATAATTTACAATACATACATATACACTAATTAAGTAGATCAAAATCGCATACAAGTGTGAAAATGTTTCTTCATGATAAATATAAAGCCAATGAAGTCTTCATGTGCTGACATTCCGGAAGATTGTTGTCATATTACTATTTTGATATACTTAATTAGTGTATATGTATGTATTGTAAATTAGGACCTCAGATGGCATTTTGGCTAATTAAAAGACTACCAGCATATACAGCAGACCCTCGGAAGACAGATACCACGACAGCTAGAACCAAGAGGGACGGCTCAAGGGACCAGAGAGCAACTGGCGGAACAAGAGCACCAGATGAACCAGAGATACAGGACGAGTCAAGAACACAGGGCAGAGCACGGAGCGCAGGATGGAGTAAGGAGCATGGGACTGAGTGAGGAGTACAGGACGGAGTACGGAGTACTGGACTGAGTACGGAGTACAGGACGGAGTAGGGAGTACAGGACTGAGTAGGGAGTACAGGACTGAGTACGGAGTACAGGACTGAGTGAGAAGTACAGGACGGAGTACGGAGTACAGGACTGAGTAAGGCATGGGTACAAAAGGAAGTTGTAGGGAAGCCCCTACAACTCAGCCAGAAATATCGCTAGGAAAAGCACATGATAATCTGGCATCTCCACCATCTTGGAAACACCTGATATACCATACACTGCCGGATGATTGGGTGGCCAGGGCCTCTGGGCGGGTGCTGCAGGGTTAAGAATCCTGCAGAGTGCACGCCCGCGGCCTAGGGCGCCTTCGCGGGACAGCCACGAGCCGGGAAGACGGGAGCAAGGAGGAGGCGAGCAGAGCGCGGTGAGACATGGGCTGTGAGTAGAGGCGGCGGCGGACCGCCACTGACATGACAGAATCTTTTATTTGATAATGGACTGACATCTTTTTAATTCTTCTCGGTTGGGTCAATGGAGTTTTCCTCATCTTGTATTGAATTAAGACTAAGAAGCATGACAATATTTGTATACAGGTTGGAATAAATTAATTTTTAAATAGGATACTATATACTGTGATGCTGAATTTATATTAGCAAACAAAGACATAAAGAAGTCATTTCTCAATCCTTTTTAATAAGGGATAATTACTTTCCTTTTGGATGCGTTATGAAATTGGTGAGCTCAAATATCTACCATATTGCAAAAGTTTTACATTTTGTTATATGATTTATGTTCCAATACTATGTGAAAAATGGTAAAAAAAGCACATTCATGTGCTTCTTGGTGTAAGTGAGAGATCAGATGTCTCTGAAAAGATGTCATACAGGAGTAATGATCACATGAAGGTGTTGTACTGTAGATAGGGATGAGAGGATCCGTGGAAGTTTGAGTTTTGGTTCTCAACCCAAACTTTAGTCCAAAGTTCGTTTTGTGTACCAGAATTTACTTGACATTGAACCAGAATCCGAACCCCATTTAAAACAATGGAGACTCAAACTTTGTATCTGGAAAAAATCTCTGTCTGCAACTGACTTCCCTTGGAACTCCGAACAACGCAATGGATTTCCGAGATTTCTGGGAGAAGTTGATGTTTGGCTTTTAACACTGGACACTAACTGTCCGGTACGAGCCTCAAACTTTTAAGTTGGCATTCACTCATCTCTAACTGTGGGTATGACCCCAAAAGACAACATACCACCAGTCATTGCTGCTATTACTTTACCCTAAGTGCAATAGATTCCCAAACCATAATAAGAAAGGGCACTGGATCTGAATAGGCCAGCAAATGCAAAAGGGACCTTAAGAGGCCAAAGCACTAAATGATCACTGCTCCACTTGATCCTATACTCACTCAAAGCATGCAACATGTTTCAACTATAAGAGACAGAGGACAGAAACAGCTCACCCAGGCTCTAGGCATCAGAGCCACTTGTATGATAGGCAAGGTAGAAAAAATCCAACTTCTGACAAATGACATATGGTGCATTCAAAACACGTTGCTATGTATCATTGATTGATGTATCATGATGGATTACCTTTTTGAATAAATACTGGATTTTTTCTGAATCTGGATGTTTCAACTATGACTGACCTGAATCCTCATCAATTCAGTGAATAATAATAAGATTAAATTAAAAAATAAAGCTAGTCTTCATTAGTCTTACATAAATTCAGTGAATGATAATAGGTTAAATAAAAAATAAAGCCACAAATGCCTCATTAGTCCAAGGTAAACAAAAAATACCAATGGATATTAAAAAAAGACAATTAGAATACATATACATATATTTTTAAACTATTGTTGGACAGACAAGGTATTGTCCTACTAAAATTTAAGAAGGGACTGGATGCCTTTCTTGAAAAGTATAATATTAGAGGGTATATACACTAGTTTCCTTAATATTGCGTTGATCCAGGGAGCTAGTCTGATTGCCGCATGTGGAGTCGGGAAGGAATTTTTTTCCCCAATGTGAAGCTTACTGTTTGCCACATCGTTTTTTTTTGCCTTCCTCTGGATCAACATGTTAGGGCAGGTTAGGACAGGATATGGGTTGAACTAGATGGACTTAAAGTCTCCCTTCAACCTTAATAACTGTGTTACTATGTTACTATGTTACTATTTCTGGTTTTATGGGGTTTATAAACCTACTAGCTGAAGAGCCCGGCACTGCCCGGGCATAGTAACTAACTGTGGTTAGTTATAGCAAATTATAATTATCCTCCATCCCATAGTCTTGTGCCAATATACCCATCATACATATCCACAATCCCATAGGCCCATGCCCATATACCCATCATACATATCCTCCATCCCATAGTCGAGTGCCCATATACCCATCACACATCCTCCATCCCATAGTCCCATGCCCATATACCCATCACACATCCTCCATCCCATAGTCCCATGCCCATATACCCATCATACATATTCGCCATCCAATAGTTGAGTGCCCATATATCCATCACACATCCTTCATCTCATAGTCCCATGCCCATATACCCATCATACATATCCTCCATCCCATAGTCCCGTGCCCATATACCCATCACACATATCCGCCATCCCATAGTCCCGTGCCCATATACCCGTCATACATATCCTCCATCCCATAGTCCAGTGCCCATATACCCATCACACATCCTCCATCCCATAGTCCCGTGCCCATATACCCGTCATACATATCCTCCATCCCATAGTCCAGTGCCCATATACCCATCACACATCCTCCATCCCATAGTCCCGTGCCCATATACCCGTCATACATATCCTCCATCCCATAGTCCAGTGCCCATATACCCATCACACATCCTCCATCCCATAGTCCGGTGCCCATAAACCCATCACACATCCTCCATCCCATAGTCAACCATTATGACATCCTAATGAGCAGTGGGGCTTGCAACCTATGATGACATCAGTGTCGCCATGGCAACCATTATGACATCATAATGAGGGGCGGGGCTTGATACACACATTTTTTCCCCATTATGTAGATAGGGGCAAAATTGTTTGGTGAATTGGAACGCGCGGGGTTAAAATTTTGCCTCACAACATAGCCTAGGACACTCTCGGGGTCCAGTCGTGTGACTGTGCCAAATTTTGTGGCTGTAGCTGCGACGGTGTGGATGCCAATCCTGGACATACTCACACACATACTCACACACACACACACATACACATACATACATACATACAATTGAGCTTTATATATATTAGATTGACATTCATTGATTTTGTGTCTGATGAAGACTATGTCATGGTTGGAACGCACTGCTTGCTTTTAGTGAATAAAAGATCAATCAAATGCAATTTTCCATGTGGATTTTTTTGGGGTGTTATTGATGTAATCAAGCATCAGTGCACCAGAATTTATTCAACGCCTTGCCTCATAAAGGTTCACGTTGCATTGTAGAAAGCTATTTTGCGAAATTTAAATGAAGCTCCTTGCTTTAATGTCACATTCTTGTGATGTGTGGGGGCATTGAGGTAAAACACTGCAATGCTGTAATATGTACCTTTTTGATAAAAATGTGAATACTATATCATAATAAGGTACTAAAGCCTGGTATTATCAGTACTGGATAGAACGCTTTAGTATACATGTCTTGTATCAACATGTTAAAAAAATGTTGTGTCTCTTTCTGCAGGTTTTCCAGATTGCTTATGTTATCGTTAAAGCTGCCAACTCCCCTCGACCTGGAAATTGGATTTTAGAAAGATCTCTTGATGGTATTACTTATAAACCATGGCAGTACTATGCCATAACGGACAGCGAGTGCTTGACCCGGTATAATATTGCTCCACGACCTGGCATTCCCTCATACGTGCAGGACGATGAAGTTATCTGTACATCTCATTATTCAAAGATTCACCCACTTGAAAATGGAGAGGTAAATTGTGCAATGAACCAATTGTAAAGATTTGACAGCGCCAAAAGCTGACTTATCCGTGCTCTAACTGACAGGTTTTATTTCCCTGACAGCAGCACAGTGCAGGCTGACAGTGCTCTATGATTGCCTGTAACATAGCAGGGGTTGGGGTTGAATTGGGAAATGCATTTACATTTCCACTAAGTAATGTTTCAGCACAAAGAAGACAGATAGAGAAGCAAAGGTGACAGAAAGATGCACCCACAAGTTGAAAGTTGAAAAAGAAAATTCATTACATTATGCATAGATGTCAGCAGTGGCAGCAGTGTTTTGTGATTGTTTAATACGCTTGTGCTAAATGTATTTACTTTGTATACTAATGAGACTTGTGTGTGAATTTATATTTCCATGTATTGCAAAAAAGTCCGTGCCACATTTCTCAGATATAGCTAAAAGTGAAACAGCACTTAAGAGTAGAATAAAGACGTGAAATGCATTAAAATAACAATAATATGCAAATGTTTGTTAAGAACTACCTAATAATAAACGTTTAAGTTAGATAAAAATGAATGCAAAGAGGCAGCTATGAAGCAGAGTACAGAAGTCAAGATCTTAGATATTGTTATACTATCTTTAAAGAGGATCCATCAGTAGAGTTGAGCGATACCGTCCGATACTTCAAAGTATCGTATCGGATGGTATCGGCCGATCTTTAAAAAAAGTATCGGTATCGCCGATTCCGATACCGGAAGTCCCATTCAAGTCTATGGGACTTCCGGTATCGGAATAAGAAAAACCCTTTCCTGCCCTTGTACAGCCTCTCTGGGGTCTGTACGGGCCTTTCGGGGGGCTGTGCCGGCCTGCCAGGGGGTCTGTGCAGGCTCCGGTGGTCTGTGCCGGCCTGCCGGTGGTCTGTGCAGGCTCCGGGGGGCTGTGCCGGCCTGCCGGGGGGCTGTGCCGGCCTGCCGGGGGGCTGTGCCGGCCTGCCGGGGGGCTGTGCAGGCTCCGGGGGGCTGTGCCGGCCTGCCGGGAGGCTGTGCCGGCCTGCCGGTGGTCTGTGCAGGCTCCGGGGGTCTGTGCAGGCATCGTCCGATGGGACTACAAGTCCCAACGGGCGATGCCTGCTACCATGACAGTGATTGACACATTAGCCAATGATGGGACAGTAGTAGTCCCATCATCCGGCTAATGTGTTAAATGTAAAAAAAAAAAAAAATTACATGCTACATACATACAACATGCATACTACATACATGCTACATTCATACTACATACTACATACATGCTACATACATACTACATATATACTACATGCATGCTACATACATACTGCATGCTACATACATACCACATACATACTACATACATACTACATGCTACATACATACCACATACATGCTACATATATACTACATGCATGCTACATACATACTACATATATACTACATGCATGCTACATACATACTGCATGCTACATGCATGCTACATACATACTACATACATACTACATGCTACATACATACCACATATATACTACATACATACAATACATTCATACAATACATACATAGACATACAGTACATATAACATAGAGTAACATACTTACCAATACTTGTCACATTGTTCCCCGAAGCCATTGTCGTCTACGGAATAAATATTAACATAACAAACCACAAAAATACTCACCCACGATCCGAAGCAGTCCACGAGTGTGTCCCACGACGATCTTGGGTAGAGAACGGCAGCATCAGATGATGCTGCCGTTCTCTACGGGCTGCAGGAATCCAATGACGGAAGGTAGGTATCCTTCCGCACTGTATTCCTCCGCCACTTAAAAAAAAAAAAGTCCCTAGTCTCACTTTATGCCATTGCTGCGTGGGAATTTCCCACACAGCAATGGCATAAAGTGAGACTAGGGACTTTTTTTTTTTAAGTGGCGGAGGAATACAGTGCGGAAGGATACCTACCTTCCGTCATTGGATTCCTGCAGCCCGTAGAGAACGGCAGCAACAGCTGATGCTGCAGTTCTCTACCCAAGATCGTCGTGGGACACACTCGTGGACTGCTTCGGATCGTGGGTGAGTATTTTTGTGGTTTGTTATGTTAATATTTATTCCGTAGACGACAATGGCTTCGGGGAACAATGTGACAAGTATTGGTAAGTATGTTACTCTATGTTATATGTACTGTATGTCTATGTATGTATTGTATGAATGTATTGTATGTATGTAGTATATATGTGGTATGTATGTAGCATGTAGTATGTATGTAGTATGTATGTAGCATGCATGTAGCATGCAGTATGTATGTAGCATGCATGTAGTATATATGTAGTATGTATGTAGCATGCATGTAGTATATATGTAGCATGTATGTGGTATGTATGTAGCATGTAGTATGTATGTAGTATGTATGTGGTATGTATGTAGCATGCAGTATGTATGTAGCATGCATGTAGTATATATGTAGTATGTATGTAGCATGTAGCATGTATGTAGTATGTATGTGGTATGTATGTAGCATGTAGTATGTATGTAGCATGCATGTAGTATATATGTAGTATGTATGTAGCATGTAGCATGTATGTAGTATGTATGTGGTATGTATGTAGCATGTAGTATGTATGTTGCATGCATGTAGTATATATGTAGTATGTATGTAGTATGTATGTAGTATGTATGTAGCATGCAGTATGTATGTAGTATGTATGTAGTATATATGTAGTATGTATGTAGCATGCATGTAGTATGTATGTAGTATGTATGTAGTATATATGTAGTATGTATGTAGCATGTAGTATGTATGTAGCATGCATGTAGTATGTATGTAGTATTTTTTTTTTTTTTTTTTTTTTTTTTTTTTTAACATTTAACACATTAGCCGGATGATGGGACTACTACTGTCCCATCATTGGCTAATGTGTCAATCACTGTCATGGTAGCAGGCATCGCCAGATGGGACTTGTAGTCCCATCGGACGATGCTTGCACAGACCCCCGGACATCAGCACAGCCCCCCGGCAGGCCGGCACAGCCCCCCGGCAGGCCGGTACAGACCCCCACAGGGTGCACAGACCACCGGCAGGCCGGCACAGCCCCCCGGCAGGCCGGTACAGACCCCGGGCAGTCCACACAGCCCCCCGGCAGGCCGGCACAGCCCCCCGGAAGGCCGGCAGAGACCCCCGGAAGGCCCGAAATGACGGCGCATCATGATGCGCACACACCGCGCATCATGATGACGTCAGGCCGTCAATCAACTGAACTTCCGATTCCGATGCCGAATTCCGATATTGAAAAAATATCGGAAGTCGGTATCGGAATTCCGATACAGCAAGTATCGGCCGATACCCGATACTTGCGGTATCGGAATGCTCAACACTATCCATCAGCTTTCCAGAAATGTTTTGTTCCATAATAACATTGTATTAACAAATACCATTTTCTTTATTTCTACATTTTACATAACTATCACTGTTCAGAGAGTGTCATAGTGTGTAACCACACACCTTTCACAAAATGAATGGCAACACTCAATTTTCAACATATTTATACATCTCCAAGTAGAGCAATAGAAGAGCAGCTCCACACAGATGCTTCCGAATTGTTACTGTCTGGGGAATACAAGTGTATTCTTAGCAGATATATCAGGAATGCTAACTGGTAACTGGTCCTCTTTAAACCTTAAATCAATATATAATGCACATACGTGAAAAAACGTGTTTGCCCCCATCCTGCTTTGCTATTCTTTTGCATGTTTATCACATTTAAATGTTTCAGATCACTAGACAAATTTAAATATTAGACAAAGATAACGCAAGTAAACACAAAATATAGTTTTTAAATGAAGGTCTTTATTATAAGGTAAAAAGAAATCCAAACCTATAGAGCCCTGTGTGAAAAAGTGATTGCCCTACCCTCCCCTCTTAAAACATAAATCAACTGTGGTTGATCATATCTTTGGGAAATGGAGTTCAAATTCCCTAGCTACACGCAGGCCTGATTACTGCCACTCCTGTTCTTAATTAAGAGTTCACTTAAATATGACATAAATAGGACTTGCCTGACAAACTGAATTAGACTGAAAGCTCCTCAAAAGCTAGACATCATGCCACGATCCAAAGAAATTATGTAACAAATGGGAAAAAAATGATTGAAAACTATCAGTCTAGAAAAGGTTATAAAGCCATTTCTAAAGCTTTGGGACTCCAGCAAACCACAGTGAGAGCCATTATCCACAAATGGCGAAAGCATAGAACAGTGGTGAACCTTTTCAGAAGTGGTTGGCAGACCAAAATTACCCCAAGAGTACAGTGAAAACTCATCCAAGAGGTTACAAAAGAACACACAACAGCATCCAAATAACTGCAGGCCTCACTTGCCTCACTTAAGGTCAGAGTTCTTAACTCCACCATAAGAAAGTGACTGGGCAAAAATGGCCTGCATGTCAGAGTTCCAAGATGAAAACCACTGCCAAGCAATTAGAACAAAAAGCCTCATCTCAATTTTTCCAGAAAATATCTTGATAATCCCAAGACTTTTGGGAGAATACTCTGTGAACTGACGAGATAAAAGTTGAACTTTTTGAAAGGTGTATGTCCTATTACATCTGGTGTTGAAGTAACACAGCATTTCAGAAAAGAAACATCATACCAACAGTACAATATGGTGGAAGTGATAGTCTGTGGTTGTTTTGCTGCTTCTGGACCTGTAGCTAAATCCTAAAATGTCCATATAAATGTCTATGGCACTTCAACTGACATGTAATCCAAAGCGAACTTATATACACACAATAGCTTCAAGAAGAGAATCATATAGATAAAACAATACATAAAGCTTTATTCAAATATTATTAAAACACAAAACAAATCATAAAACTGTAAATAACAAAGTGTCCAGCAAGGAGCCAGACTCCATTACACAGTGCTCCCTGAAGTAAATATTGTATAAACTCAAAGTTCTACCTACAGAGGCATAATATATGGCAAGGGTATCCTAAAAGGAATTATACAGTCAGCAATTACAATGTATTTTGATAATTAAAACCAATATAATACAATTATTTCATGATATTGGTGATACCTGTAGCCTCAATGTTGTCTATTATAAACAGTAGTGTGGTCACTGTAAGGTATAGTGAAATAATCCTATGTACTTGTATGCTAATCCTAGCTTAAGTATGCTTTAAGTTCTAGTATTGTAACACAAGAACAGATATACAAATGCAAATGCTATGAATCTCCTGTAAGTAAATACCAGTATTCTGTAGAACTAGCAGATAAACAACAAAAATGTTAAGATGTAATATGGCACTATACCTTGCTGGAGAGATCAGGAAACCACTGGGTATGGTGTATGGACAGGTCCTGTCTCCCCCCTCCATGCCTACGCGCTTTTCACCCCCGGAAGAAGCTCTGGGCGAAACGCATATGGGGTGGAGGGGAATACCGACCTATCCATATACCCAGTGGTTTACTGATCTCTCCAGCAAGGTATAGTGCCATATTGCTTCTTAATGTTTTAGTTGTTTGTCTGCTAGTTCTACAGTATACTGGTATTTACTTATAGGAGATTCATGGAATTTGCATATGTAACTCTGTTCTTGTGGTACACCACTAAAACCGTAAAGCATATTTAGAATAGGATTAGCATACATGTACATGAACATAGGATTATTTCACTATACCTTACAGTGAAACTGTTTACAATAGGCAGCATTGAGGCTACAGGTATCACCAATATCATTAGCTAATTGTATTATATTGGTTTTAATTATCAAAATACACTAAAATTGCTGACTGCATAATTCCTTTTAGGATATCCTTGCCATGTATTATGCCTCTGCAGGTAAAACTTTGAGTTTATACAATATTTACTTCAGGGAGCACTGTGTAATGGAGTCTGGCCCCCTGCTGGACACTTTGTTATTTACAGTTTTATGCCTTGTTTTGTGTTTTAATAATATTTGAATAAAGCTTTATGTATTGTTTTATCTATATGGATCTTTTCTTGCAGCTATTGTGTGTATATAAGTTCGCATTGGATTACATGCTTCTGGACCTGGAAGACTTGCTGTAGTAAATGGAACTCTTCATTCTGCTATCTACCAAAATATCCTGAAGGAGAATGTCCGGCCATCTGTTCGTGATCTCAAGTTGAAGCACACTTGTGTTATGCAGCAAGCAGGACAATGATCCAAAGCACATCACCTATGAATGGCTTAAGAAAAACAAAATAAAGACTTTGGAGTGGCCTAGTCAAAGCACTGACCTTAATCTCATAGACATTCTGTGGCGTGACCTTAAAAAGGCAGTTCATGCTTGTAAACCCTCCAATGTGACTGAATTACAACAATTCTGAAAAGATGAGTGGGCCAAAATTCTTCCAGAGCGTTGTTAAAGACTCACTACCAGTTATTGCAAACGCTTGATTGCAGTTCTTGCTGTTAAGGGTGGCCCAACCTGTTACTAGGTTTAGGGGGCAATCCCTTTTTCACACAGGGCCCTGTAGGTTTGGATTTATTTTTCCCTTAATAATAAAGACCTTCATTTAAAAACTGCATTCAGTGTTTACTTGTGTTACCTTTGTCTAATATTTAAATTAGTTTGGTGATCTGAAATGTTTTAGTGTGGCAAACATGCAAAAAGATCTTATGAAATATAATTTAGTAATGGTAATAAAGGAATCTCAAAAAGTTTATGCCATTAATCTGAGAGCAGCATAAAATAGAGACAGAAACCACAGTTCCAGTGATGTGTCACTTACTAATCTGCTGACTGTAGTTTCTATATCATCAATGCTTTATCAGCAGGAGATTATCACTAGCGGACTGTTAAACCTGCTGTCATGTAATCAAGAGTATAACTATAGTAGCTTCAGGGATTGCAATCGTGCTAAGGAGCTTGGGGGGGGGATGTGGGCACAATATATCTTTGCCCTCTATGAAAAGACTACAGTCATGGCTGAAAGTGTTGGTAACCTTGTAATTCTTTCAGAAAATTCAGTATTTCTTGTAGAAGATTAATGCAATTAAACATGTTATGCATATACAAGTGCTTCTCACAAAAATAGATTATCATCAAAAAGTTAATTTATTTCAGTTCTTCAATGCAAAAAAGTGAAACTCATATATAGTGGTATGCAAAAGTTTAGGCACCCCTGGTCAAAATTACTGTTATTGTGAACAGTTAAGCAAGTTGAAGATAAAATGATCTCTAAAAGGCCTAAAGTTAAAGATGACACATTTGTTTTGTATTTTAGGCTAAAAAGTAATACACATTGTCAATTTTTCACATTTTAAAAATTACAAAAAGAAAAATGGTCTGATGCTAAAGTTTGGGCACCTTTGGAGATTTGTGTGCTCAGATAACTTTGACCAAGGTTTCAGACCTTAATTAGCCTGTAAGGGATATGGCTTGTTCACCCTCAATGTTAGGAAAGGCCAGCTGATGCAGATTCCACAGGTTTAGAAACACATAGCCTCCTCTAACCTTGTGCGAAAAAACAGCCACCATGGGTTCTTTTAAGCAGCTGCCTAGCACTCTGAAAATGAAAATGGTGGAGGCCCACAAAGCAGGAGAAGGCTATAAGAAGATAGCAAAGCGTTTTCAAGTTGTCCTTTCCTCAGTTCAATATGTAATTCAGAAATAGCAGTTTACAGGAACAGTGGAGGTCAAGATAAGGTCTGGAAGGCCAAGCAAAATTTCAGAGAGAGCTGCTTGTAGGATTGCCAGAAAGGCATATCAGAACCCCCACTTGACTGCAAAAGACCTTCAGAAAGATTTAGCAGATTCTGGAGTTGTGGTAATTGTTCTACTGTTCAGAGACACCTTATCAAATATGGCCTTCATGGAAGAGTCATCAGAAGAAAACCTCTCCTGCACCCTCACCATAAAATGTAGCATCAGTGGTATGCAAAAGAACATCTAAACAAGCCCAATGCATTTTAGAAACAAGTTCTGTGAATCGTTGAAGTTAAAATAAAACTCTTTGGTCGCAATGATCAAAGGTATGTGCAGAGAAAAAATTACATAGAATTTCAGGAAAAGAACATCTCTCCAACCATTAAGCATGGGGATGGATCAATCATGCTTTGGAGTTGTGTTGCAGACAATGGCACAGGGAACATTTCACAGGTAGAGGGAAGAATGGAATCAATGAAATTTCAACAAATTCTTGATGCAAACATAACACCATGTGTAAAAAGCTGAATTTGAAAACAGGATGGCTTCTACAAATGGATAATGATCACACACATCAAAATCCACAATAGACTACCTCAAAAGGCGATAGCTAGAGGTTTTTCAATGGCCCTCACAGTCCCCCGATTCGATCATCATTGAAATTCTGTGGCTAGCCCTCAAAATAGCAGTGCATGCAAGATGACCCAGGAATCTCACAGAAATGGAAGAATTTTCCAAGGAAGAATGGATGAAAATCCATCAAACAAGAATTGAAAGACTCTTGGCTGGCTATTAAAAGCGTTTACAAGCTGTGATATTTTTAAAAGGGAGTGCTACTAGGTACTAACTATGCAGGGTGCCCAAACTTTTGCATTGGCCTATTTTCTAGTCACTAGTCACAATAACAGTAATTTTGACCAGGGGTGCCCAAACTTTTAAATGCCACTGTATAGTCATTACAAACAGAGTGATCTATTTCAAGTGTTTATTTCTGTTAATGTTGATGATTATGGCTTACAGCCAATGAAAGCCCAAAAGTCATTATCTCAGTAAACTAAAATACTTTATAACAGCACCTTGAAAAATGATTTTAAAATCCAAAATGTTGGCCTACTGAAACGTATGTTCAGTAAATGCACTCAATATTGCATCAATTACTGCATCAATGCGACGTGGCATGGAGGCGATCAGCCTGTGACACTGCTGAGGTGTTATGGAAGCCCAGGTTGCTTTGATAGCAGCCTTCAGCTCATCTGAATTGTTGGGTCTGGTGTCTCTCATCTTCCTCTTGACAATTCCCCATAGATTGTCTAATGTCTAAGGTCAGGCAAGTTTTGTGGACAATCAAGCACAGTGTTACTGTTGTTTTTAAATCAGGTATTGGTAGCTTTGACAGTGTGGACAGGTGCCAAGTCCTGCTGGAGAATGAAATTTCCATCTCCAAAAAGCTTGTCGGCAGAGGGAAGAATGAAGTGCTCTAATATTTCCTGGTAGATGGCTGCGTTGACTTTGATCTTGATAAAACACAGTGGACCTACACCAGCAGATGACATGACTCCCTAAACCATCACTGATTGCGGAATTTTCACACTAGACCTCAAGCAGTTTGGATTGTGGCCTCTCCACTCTTCCTCCAGACTCTGGGACCTTGATATTCTAATGAAATGCAAAATTTGCTTTCATGTGAAAACAACACCTTGGACCATTAAGCAACAGTCCAGTTCCTTTTCTCCTTGGCCCAGGTAAGACGCTTCTGTCATTGTTTATTGGTCATGAGTGGCTTGACACAAGGAATGTGACACTTGTAGCCCATGTCCTACATACATCGGTGTGTGGTGACTCTTGAAACAATGACTCCAGCAGCACTCCACTCCTAGTGAATCTCCCCCAAATTTTTTGAATGGTCTTTTCTTAACAATCCTTTCAAGGCTGCAGTTGTCACGGTTGTTTGTGCACCTTTTTCTACCACACGATTTCCTTCCACACAACTTTCCATTAATATGCTTGGATACAGCACTTTGTGAACAGCCAGCTTCTATAGCAATGACCTTTTGTGGCTTACCCTCCTTGTGGAGTGTGTCAGTGACTGCCTTCTAGACATCTGTCAAGTCAGCAGTCTTCCCCATGATTGTGGCGCTTACTGATATAGACTAAGGGGTCTTTTTAAACGCTTAGGAAGCCTCTGGAGGTGTTTTTTGTTAATTATTCTTATTTACTGAGATAATGACTTTTGGGTTTTCATTTGCTGTAAGCCATAATCATCAACATTAACAGAAATAAACACTTGAAATAGATCACTCTGTTTGTAATGACTCTATAAAATATACGAGTTTCACTTCTTGCATTGAAGAACTGAAATAAATTAACTTTTTGATGATATTCTAATCTTGTGAGAAGCACCTGTATTTATTGCCTTTGTGTGTATTGAACCAACGCAAGAAAACAGAGAAAAAAAATCCTACAAAACCCCTGAAATAGGCCTGACAAATTTGTTGGCCTTTCCAAAATTATAGGTAAACATCTTTGTTTGAAGCATGTGATGCTCATTCACACTCACCTGTGGCAAGTAAAAGATGTGGGCAATATGAAAGTGAATCCTGATACCAGATAAGCAGGAAGACAATGACTCAATATTTGCATTGTGTGTGTGTGTGCTACACTAAGCACGGAAAACATAAAGAGGAGAAGAAAACTGTCTGGGGAAAGAAATTATACATTGCTGTAATCAGGATCTCTGCCACTACATCACGCTGGTCTCAGATGGAGTAGCAAAAAACTGGTGGCAGATTCGCTTAACGGGATGCAAAGTTGAAGTCTCATCCAACTTAAGGTTATGCAAAAATGCAAGTACATTATGTACATGAGTGGATAACGCAATTATGTATTCTAATGTTCAATATATGAGCTATTCAGCAAGGAGAAAGATGCCTTATGGTAATAATATGGTAGAAAAACTTTTCACTTGTAGTGCAATATAAAAAAAGACTGCAGTAGTACTGATCCTCTCAAGCCATATCTTATTCCACTTTACAGGGCTACAGATAGCTGGAAACTAAGTTTGAAAAAAAAAGTAGAAATAAAAAGAAAAAAGTCTAAGCCAATATTTTCATAATAGAGGAATTATCACCTAGTAATTCTAAAGCACAAGCTTTAGATGCAATAGGGATGTTTGCATTCAAAGAATCTTGCTTCCCAGTTGAAGTTTGTAGCAAAAAATCAACCCGTGCTTTAATCACTGTGCTGTCAACAATATTCCTAATGTCCAGCATTGGCTACGGTGCAATGCCACTGTGACAGCACCAAAGCTACATTAGTAAGCTTACTGTTTGGATGTCATGCTGTTGATGGAACATCAAGTGGAATTGTACTCAAATTTTACAAAAATCTGCATCTGACAAAATATAGATCTTTTTGTAAATTGCTTCTGCATGCATTTATCAAAGTGGTGTCCACTGGCTGTCAGTGTTCAATACTATAAAGAGCAATTAAATAGTGCAATGTCATGGACAAGGCATGAAAACATTACACATTTCATGAAAATTTATGCGTGATCATCATACTGTGAAGCTATTTGCGGCTGATACAGAGCACAACCAGGTTTGTGCAGATAAAGTCATAATGAGGAAGGTTTCTGCCAGACAAACTCATCAAATTAAGAAATAAGCTGGTAAACTACCACTGCAAAGCAGCAAACAGGTGCTGGTGTCTCTGAAGCCCCGCAAACCTCAAGGTATAGAATCTTCTAGAGGCTTGCGGTTGTACATACTATTATTCTTAAACAGTACTCACAAGCAGAAATGGTTGCAGTGGACCTAGACATGCATGAAGACTAATTTTAAATTAGTTTTCTTTACTGATGGGTGTCGTGCAACCTTGGTCGGTCCAGATAGATGGAATTGTGGTTGGATGGTGGATGGCTTCTAAGTCCCAAAAAGACTGCAACATCAGCAAGGAGGTAGCAAAGTCATGTTTTAAGCCGAATTCATGGGGAGCGTTCTGGTAGGTCTTTTTAGGGTCCCTAATGGTGTGAAAGTACCCTCGGCAAAGTATATAAAGTTTCTAACTGACCGCATTCTTTCATGGTGAAAAATGAAGAACCTTGCCACCCATAGCAAAATCATTTTCATAAATGGCAATGCATCATTCCATGTGACAAAGAATACATCCCAGTCATTAGCTGCTATGGCATAAAAGGAGAAAAACTCATGGTGTGGCCACCATCCTCCCTTGACCTCAACCATGCTGAGAACCTTTTGGAGTATCCTCAAGTAGAAGATCTATGAGGATGGAAGACAATTCACAACAAACTGAAGCTCTGAGAGGCTATTCTGACATTCTGCAAAGAAATTCAAGAATAAACTATCAAAAAACTCACAAGTTCAATGCATGCAAGAATTATGAAGGTGACCTCAAAGAAGGGTTCCTATGTTAACCTGTAACTTTGCCTGTCAAGATGCTTTTGATTGAAAAAACTATTGATTTCAGCAAATGTCATCTTTTAATCCTGCAAGTTGAACAAACGACCATTTTCAGTTGTTTGCAACCTATAAAATGCTTGGAAACTCTGTTGTGCATAATAATTTGGAACACTGCACTTTCACTTATTTTACTTTTGAAAAAAAAGTACTATTATCCTTGGGAGGATTGTCTAATAAAATTTGATTTATATTCTAACAGTTGATGATTTGAACATTATACTGACTCATTTGCATTAAGTATTTAGGAAAAATAACATTTGCATAATAATTTGCAACGCTGTGTATATGCCATAAATCTTAAAAGTGACGTCTCTGAGACTCCCCCTCTTGTTTGGCAACCTCTCCACTTAAAATGGGGCAAGATGTGTCCTATTTGTTCTACTCACAGAAGAGGGACTCTTATTTATCAGACATTTGTAGCATATCTTATGGTCACTGGTCATGATAGTATTGTTGGCTGGGGAATCTCTCCTGTGTGGAAACCAATGCAATTTTAAAACTACAAAAACCAAGAGAGGGCACTGAAACTATAATATTGGAGCAGATGTAAACACTAAAGTATATTATATAGGTAAACCTATATATATTTACATACAGAATAGAACATATTTTTATGCCATTGAACAACCCCTTAAAATACTTATTGTTTATTTACTAGTGATTCATTCTAGTACTATTATTTTTATGTGTTTTGGGAGATAAAGAATTATTTTTTTTTAAATCTATATAATGTTTACAATTTATTCAAGCAGTTTAATGTATATATGGTACAGACTTGTAAAATTAAAACTTGGAATATGTTAAATATTTCATTGGTATTTCTTCTACATATATTTATATTATGTTAATGTACCATATATACTCGAGTATAAGCCAACCTGAGTATAAGCCAAGGCACCTTATTTTGCCACAGAAAACTGGGTAAGCCTATTTACTCTTGTATAAGCCGGGTATGCATTGTCCACTCTTCCCTGTCATGGTATGCATGGCTCCACCATCCATGTCCTTGTATGCATTTTTCCCCATTGCTGTCCTTGTATGCATGGCTCCCCCATCGCTGTCCTGTTATGCATGACTTCCTCGTCTCTGTCCTTGTATGCATGACTCCCCCATTGCTGTCCTGGTATGCAGGCTACTCTGTCCTGTCCTGGTATGTATGGCTCTCCCGTCCTGTCCTGGTATGCATGGCTCTTATTAAAAAAAGAACAAACATCCTACTCACCCTCCATCCACCCTCACAGCATCTAGTTGGTCCCGGCGCCGGCAGCTCTTCCTGTGCTGATCAATCACGTGGCCCCTCTCAATAAGGTAATGAATATTCCTTCCACACCAAATGGAGTGGAGGGGCATGCATATTCATTACCTTAATGAGTGTGGCCGTGATCGCTCAGCACAGGAAGAGCTGCTGGCACAGGAGGGTGAGTAGCGGCTGCAGGTGTTACTGTGCACGCTATAAGAGAAATGAATATTAATTTCTCTTTAGCAGCTGCACAGGCTTTAGCCACAGCCGCCGACTCCTACCTCTGTGACCCGTTGCTCTGCCGCTTCCCCACCCCAGGCTGAAAAACTCAGCTTATACACAAGTATATACGGTATTTAAGCAGTGAACTGAAGCCTATGTCATTTCATTTGTTGAGTGATCTCAAGAGGTCATAAGAGATTAACAAACATAATCTCACAGCAATGGTTCTTTCCTGGCTTTTTAACACATAAATCAGACTTAAGCGTAAATAATACAATAGCTATTCTAACAAAACTGCCAAAAAATAATGCAGATGGAATGTAGTAAAATTGCAATATTATATAATATTTCCTGCATTTTGAATTTCGAGCTCTGTCTCAGTGACATAATAGTGACATGTTGGCATGGTACCAGAGCAATAATGCTTCAATACCAGATGGGGAGCCCAATCTGTGAATGCATAGGTAATTGTGGCGTAGTCAGAGTATCACAACATCAATTTTAGAAAACATGATGTAGATACTTAAAGAATACATCAAGTTCTACTCACACAAATGACACAACCCATAAATAATTCAGATAAGTATTTTCAGCTTCATCACTTCGTTGAATATCATTTCTTTTGTCACTGTACAGGAACTATGCTGCAGTGTGCTAAAATTACACAGCACACATATATTTATATAGCCTAAAAGGCACACTGAATGATGTAAAATCAATAGACTTGATGCATTCGGTTCATGACAATGAATACATTAAAGCCCTGTCATGTTGTTTGGAGAACATGCTACGGATTCATTCTCTGTTATTTATCTTACCATTGTGATCTAGCTATATTCAGACATGAGTTTCCTTTCAGTAGTTTGGAAACGTAAAAATAATTTTACTATTCAAGTTACAATTTTCCTTAAGGACTAGACATAATTTGTACTTAATGACCAAACGTTTTTTATTGTGCTAGGGTATGTTTCCACGGTCAGGAAGCGCAGCGGATTGGACACTGCATACAGCTGCAGTGTCCAATCCGCAGAGGCTAGATGTTACAGCATAGTGGATGGGATTTTATGAAATCCCATCTCCACTATGCGTGCGGGGACACCAGCAGCTTCCCTGCGTATCCGGAAATGCGGCGCAGTTTTCTAGACCGCAATATGTCTATTCATCTTGCGGAGACACTCAGTCTCCGCAAGATAAATATTACAGTCTATGTATAGGATGCGGTGATTCTGCATGGTTCAATGAATACATGTGGAATCACCGCACATACAAAAGCCAGCAGAGCTTTGGACGGAGCTGCGTCCAAAGCGCTGCCATTACGGACCATAGAAACATACCCTTAGGAGATTCATATTTTTTTTACTTTACATCAGCATAGTTTTTGAAGACCTTGTTATTTCAGATGAGATGTATTTGTCAGTGTAACCCATTTAGGATTCATACAGTGGAGAAAAAAGTATTTAGTCTGCCACCAATTGTGCAAGTTCTCCCACTTAAAAAGATGAGAGAGGCCTGCTGTAATTAACATCATAGGTAGACCACAACTATGAGAGCCAAAATGAGAAAGCATATCCAGAAAATCACCTTGTCTGATTTAGCAAGATTTATTATGCAAATTATGGTGGAAAATAAGTATTTGGTCATTAACAAAAGTTCATCTCAATATTTTGTTATATATCCTTTGTTGGCAATGACAGAAATTAAACATTTTCTGTAAGTCTTCACAAGGTTGGTGGTATGTTGGCCCATTCCTCCATGCAGATCTCCTCTAGAGCAGTGATGTTTTGGGCCTGTTTCTGGGCAACACGGACTTTCAAATCCCTCCAAAGATTTTCTATGGGGTTGACATCTGGAGACTGGCTAGGCCACTCCAGGACTTTCATATTCTTCTTACAAAGCCATTCCTTCATTGCCTTAGTGGTGTGCTGGGGATAATTATCATGTTGAAAGACCCAATCATGTTTCATCTTCAATGCCCTTGCTGATGGATGGAGGTTTGCCTCGAAATCTCACGATAGATGGCCCCATTCATTATTTCCTGTACATGGATCAGTTGTCCTGGTCCCTTTGCAGAGAAACAGTCCCAAAGCATGATGTTACCACCCCCATGCTTCACAGTAGGTATGGCATTCTGTGGATGCAACTCAACATTCTGTCTCCTCCAAACACGATGAGTTTTGTTTTTAAGTGGGAGAACTTGCACAATTGGTGGCTGACTAAATACTTTTCCCCCACTGTATAACATAGTATTTAATGCCTAAATTGTTTTACCTCTTTATAGGGAGAAAAATAGAAAAACAGCAAATCTGTGCTTTAAAAGTAAAATAGTTCTTCCTTCTAAGTCCTAACATGTAGATAAACAGTAGTTTTCATCAACATATGGGAAAATTCATTCTGTAGACGCTATGCACCAAAATTTGACCAAATATGAAATACTTGAGTACTCATGAAAAATTTCTTTACAAATTGTAGTGTCCATTTTCTTCTGTCACTACTTGTATTTAAAAGTAAAATTTGGAGCTAAAGTGACATTTTAGTGGAAAAATATACAGTATATTTTTTGGTTTAACAGCTAAAAGTTATAACATTTGGGAAGCACTTGGTTCAAAATGTTCACTGCAGTTTTGGATCTTTATACCTCAGAAACTATGTAAATGTGACATGGAGCCCACAACTTATGACAGCCAAAATATTGAATTCAAAAGATACATACATATTTTTTTAAAAGCAAATCTTTCAGCTGTTTTGGCCGACATAAGATGCGGCCACTGCCTTTCAGGGCTTATCTACAACATTCTATAATGCTGTAGAAAAGCCCCCAATCTGATCTGCAGGATAAGAAAAATAACTTTTATTATACTCACCCGGGGGGCCATCTGGTCCGATGAGTGTTGCAGGTCCTGGTCCAGCACCTCCCATCTTCTTATGATCAGCGCCCTCCTGCTTTCTTCATGTTCCCCGGCATTGCAGTTCTGCACAGGTGTACTTATCTACCCTGTTGAAGGAAGAACAAAGTACTGCAGTGCGCAGGCACCGGGAAAGGTAAGGGAGGCCCAGCACCTGCACACTGCAGTACTTTGCTCTGCCCTCAACAAGGTAAATAAGTATGCCTGTGCAGAAGCATGATGCCAGGGAGCCATGAAGCAAGCAGGGGGCAGCATCGCAAGAAGATGGGAGGCGCCAGATCTGGACCTGAGAAACCCATCGAACCGGATCGCCCCCCAGGTGAATATAATAAAATGTACTTTTCTTATCTTGCAGGTTGGATCAGCGGCTTAACTACAGCATTATAGAATGCTGTAGCTAAGCCCTGAAAGGCTGTAGCCACATCTTATATAGGCCAAAACAGCTGACAGATTCCCTTTAATGTTCCAGCATCATAAAATTTAGTGAAACACCGGTTGGTTCAAAGTGCTGACAACAACTTCCATGAAAGAGGTTTATCTGTAATCACTTTTCAGGGTTTCTGCTATTTTGCATTTCATGGGCTCTGCTAAATTGACATGGCATCTGTGACACCGGTTTACTCATATCCTCAGCCCCGTGGCATGGTCCTCAGCGTTCTCCTGATTCCCTGTCACTCCCCTACCTGTGTGTGCATGCTGCAGTCGAGCGGCACGCCTAGTTATGCGTGGCCGCACTTCACCATTCTTAAAGGGGCAGTACATATTTTGCTAAATGCCCTCAGCTTGTTGCTGATTGGCATTTAGCACAAGTAGTACAACTGCAAGATGGCTCTCAACCAATAGCTGGGAAGCATCTTGTATAAAAAAACTCCCTCTCCCCTAGGGAGTCAACAAGCCACATATTAAATCAATAGTCCTCTCCCCTCTGTACCAGTCTGTCATTGTTAGTCTGCTTACTGTAACTGATATATGTATTTTGATGTAACCCTCTTATGTAAAGCACCATAGAATAATGGTGCTATATAAATAAATAATAATAAAAATACTAGTAAGGTGTACTTCTAGTGAGTTGTCGGGTCCCATGATCCTGGTGTGACCAAAGCCTGAACTTTTTCCCCTGGTCTCGGTGTGGCCAGTCCTGTGTCCATAGTCCCCTGGTCCCGGGGCAGCCAGCACCTGAACCTCATCCCCGAGTGGCCATTGCCTGAACCCTGTCCTCTGGTCCCAGAGTGGCCAGTTCCAAAACATTGTCCCCTGGTCCCAGAGCGATCAGTCCTGTTCCCTAAGCCCCCTGATCCTAGTGTGGCTAGTGTATGAACACTTTTTCCTGATCCATGAGTGGCCTATCCCTGATTTATGAATCTTAGTCTAGCTTGTCTAAACTAAGCCATAAATTAGTGTCTGCTTACCTGACCCCTATGGTCAGCAGCTGCAGTGCCGGGTTCAGCCCAGGAGTGGTACTTGGTGGCTACCTGCCGCACATGCCTGACCTCACCACTACAGGCTCAAGTGAACACTAAGGTACCCGATTAGTTACACCCCTGCCTGGCTAGTCCTAGCGCTGTGGCACAGTTGGTTCACAAATCCACAAGCACCACCATTGGGCACAACAACATCCACAATTTATGTCAGTCAAAATTGTGCTACACAAATGTCAATAAATTATGGGGTAATGAGAAAGTGGAAACGGTCTTAGGAGCATAGGAAAGAGACTCAGACAAGAGATGGGGTTAAACCACAACGCGTTTCGATGGAGAATCCGTCTTCATCAGGTGGAAGTTTTGAAGACGGATTCTTCGTCGAAACGCGTTGTGGTTTAACCCCATCTCTTGTCTGAGTCTCTTTCCTGCGCTCCTAAGACCGTTTCCATTTTCTCATTGCTCCTATCCTCCATTGGAGGTTTTCGGCTGGAGCTGCAGTGGAGACCTGACATTTTTGTCTTCCCCTGGGTTGCTTCCTAAGCGCTCCTCTATGACCGCTTATCACTGACTCTTAATAAATTATGGGGTATCACTTTATTCAGGAGATATTGTGCAGCATGTTGTATGTGCTTTTTCTTCTGCTACCCCTTGTGAAAATGAAAAATTTAGAGCTAAAGTAATATTTCATTTCCAATGCCCAAATGGAACATGGAAATAAATTCTGCTAGATGTTTCATTTTTTTTTATTTCACTTTGGGTTAATTACTTTGAAGTACCTTAAGGGTTATCAAACTGACTGAATATCATTTAGAATTCTTTATTGGGTGCAGCTTTTAAATTAAGGTTTTGTTTGTGGTTTTATGACATACAGTATAAGCTCCTCAAAGCTATAGTTTGTCCCTTAAAAAATATATATTGCTGTCCGTGTAAAAATTAAAACATATAGTTGTCCCTGAAAATATATTGTTGTAAAAATTAAAAATTGAAGCTAAATTTTTGTCTTTTATAGGGATGAGCAAGCACTAAAATGCTTGGATGCTTGTTACTTGATTCAAGTAATTCCTAATGCTTGGGTGCTCGTTTCGATTAACGAGTATAATGGGAGTCAATGGGAAATCTGAGCATTTTTCCGCCAGACCCTACAAGGAGGTTTGGATAGCAATGAAAATGTTGAAATGGATGGAAAAAGTGCTGAATGGAAGGGGGACAACATGGAAAAAACCCCTGGAAACATCTGACTCCCAGATCGCTGCTGAGAATAATGGTGTCACATTTTTTCTCCACTTTAAGGACAGACAATAAAACCTTCAAAATCAACAATAAATTGGAGTTTACAGGAAAAAAAATGTTAAGAATTTTTTTTCCTGTATAATGACTTTTATGTAAGTGAAAATGTAAAAATTATTTAAAAAAATATGCAAGTTGTCTTTTCAGAGAGGAAGAGACTAGAACTCCAGTGCCATCTATAGGAGGTATCAATCCTAAAAGTCAATATCAATTCTCTAACAAACCTTGTCACATGACTTGGGATAAAAGCCAAAACCAAATCTTACTTTGCAGACACTGTGTTTCGAGGTACTGACCCTCTTCGGTGCAAAGTGTAAATCATTCTCCACAAGGAGAAACGTTACCCCTTTGATACCGGCAAGATGCCTTTCGCCCAGTCCATCCAGATCTCACACTTTGCAGAGACGAGGGGCATTACTCTGAAACACATTGTCTGTAAATTGAGGTTTTGGTTTGGCAAATTGAGACTTTGGTCATTCATACTGTTAGGATTGGCGAATTGCACTGAATAAAAATAAATAAAGTGCAATCGCAGCCTGGGGTCCAACGTGCAGAGATGTATAACTGCTGCTAGTGTACAATGACGGAACTAAACAGCAAGTGATCACCTTAAAAGCACTGTGTTAAATGTCACGCAGTGTGAACAGAACTCAGAGTACCCAGCTTGATTACTGCACATAGTGGTACTGCTAAAAGTACGCAAGGTACTAAACCCTGTTAAACATCAAAGGGAAGTAGCATGTGGGTTGATCTTGCTCTGTGACTGAACTGTGCTAACCGCACACAAGAAGGAGACAGATGCTTAGCCAAGGAAAATAACTCATGTGACGCTAGGTGCAAGACTCTGTCGCTTTCCCAGAGAGGAATAGCCTGAGGGTTGGACTTGCTCTGTAACTCACCTGTGCTAACAGCAGACATGAAGGAAACAGATGCTAAGCCAAGGGAAAGTTACCCAGTCCTAACCCTACCTGCCTTCGAAGTACTCTCAGTGTGTAGCACGACACATGCAAACAGAGTGGTAGAGTATCCACTCCCACACACCACAATTAAATGATACTAGCATGCCTGCGTGCACCTCTGGGGACCTTTTATACATTAGGCTCAACCCCAAATACTCACACCCAGTTGGCCAAGATGTCGTTCGCATGCCAATCCGGTGCTGCTACCTCACCAGAGCAGCAAATGTCCGGCCATTAATGAGCAGATGCCACATCACCGACGTGCTCAGTCGGGTGAACTCTGGACATAGAGTCCAAGCATCAGGCTGCACCTGCATCTCACTGGTTACCATAGACATGGCTGGAGAACCAGCAGTACCCAAATGAATATCATGAGCCTAAGCAACATGCTGGGATTGACATCTGTGCTGAGCAGCACTCGCAGCGGATGGGCCAGAATGGGAGACCGCAGCTTCAGGCAATGCTTGGGATCTATCCTGCACCATGGGAGAATCCCAACACATACTGGAGTGCCTCTTCAAAAATTAAAGTGTAGCTGTGGCATTTCTACAATCATAGCATTAGAAAAAAATTATAAGGAGGGTCACCAATAGATGATTAAAAGAAACTACATGTGGGCCTCATTCAAACATTTTGACTGAGTATTTGATGTACCCCTTCACTCATAAAGGCTTTGCACAAAATGCAAAGCCAAGAACAAATGATAAGGAGGGTAATACAATAATCCATAGACCCTTGAAGGTAACATTTTGGGGACCTTATTCATATATTTTGAGTGTAGTTGATGTGCTACTACATTCATTTAGGCTTTGCACCAAGTGCAAAGCCAAGAGAGCATGATAAGGAGGATAATACAGTAAGTATCTTCAGACGTCTTCTGTTTTGTATTTTTTTTTAACAATTCCCTCCTTCCAAACCCCCCAAAAAAAAATGTTAGCACACTACCAAAAACAATACTGGCAGCAGAATTTTAATGGCATGTACATTAAGTTTTTTCACATTGGTATGTCACACAAGTACTGCAGCAAATCAGCGCTGGCGTTCACTCTCCCCACCTTCAAACGAATGGGAGATCAAGAGGAGGTCATAGCTGCCACTGGTCTCTCACTTCCTCTTGCTGTTTGATTTATCCAAAGGCAGGAGAGTGACGCCAGAGCTGATTGGTGCTGACATAACAATATGATGTGAGCCCCGGGAGAGTGAATACCAACACCGCTTCAATGGCACCAGCAACGAAGGTGAGTATTAGTGTTGTTATATTACTAGGGACAAACATGGTGATTGTGAAAGTAACAACCTCTTTAATTGTTAAAGATTCTCCCAAAAATAAAAGTTGAACTGTTAATCTTACTTCATTTTATGCAACAGCAAATAAAGTAATTTATTGAAACAGAAAAGTAATCAGAAACATCCCTGTTAAATCTTTATTGCCATGCAGTAAAAGTTCTTTTTGTATAAAAGTAACTCTTAATGGGTATCTCTAGTTTAGTTCAGAGACACCTTGCTAACTGACTTATATGAAGGAAAGTGAGAACTCAAACAGTCCCGTATGTTCAATTGTGCACACTGTTTATTGCATCACAAATTTGTGATCCGACCACATTCATAGCACTTTTGGCCAGCAGAATTTTATGTTTTATATTTCAATGTTATAGGCTTAAATGTCATAAAATTATCTGCTGTTTTAGTCATAAAGGACATATGCAGTGATTTCTATCAGTGTACAAAAATGAACCTGAAAGCTATTGCAATTTGTCATTCCAAAGTGCATTTAGAAGAGAGAGGTGACACAGGCAAGTAGCGGAATAATGTTGAACAGAGGTCCCATTAAGAACTGAGCTGAAGGGTATAGTTGTCAATGACACAACAATATTTGCTAAACAGTTCATTAGGCTGACATTTCCCCTAACTCTTAGGGGAATGAAAGAGTTAGGAAGAGTGCGACAAGCACAGTCTATGACATTTCACCAGAAATGTAAAACATGGCATTTGAAACAGATCTGTACTCATTAACAATACCCTAGAAACAAGCTCATATTGTTTCTTTTAATTTATTGAAGCAGTAAGCCATCTATTGGTTGTGATATCTCTGATATGAGAAGAAAAATGTAGGATGCTATTTTCCTGGAACGTTTGTGGATTTTGCTATTATGCCATAGAACAATGTGATGTTTCTGTGTCATTCTTCTTTGTAAATTGCTAAAACTAAAAAGCCAGAAGATCCTATGATGTTCTGATTGTCCATTCTAATGTACATAGTGAGCTAACATGATACTATTCATACTGTTTCAGTTATATTAAATTAAAAATTAATTAATTTACTTATAAACTAACTGCTTATTAGCTCCATTAAAACGGTAACTCAAATTACAGGAAAGATATATATCTTTGTACCGTGTTAGCAAGTAGATAGAAGAATATTTAGAATTGAGAGTCCTCAGTATTTAGAATTGAGAGTCCTCAGTGGTTGACACCTTTTAATGGCTAACTGAAACAATGGTAACAAATTGCAAGCTTTCGAGACTACGCAGGTCTCTTCATCAGGCTAGTCTAGCCTGATGATGAGTCTAGCCTGATGAAGAGACCTGAGTAGTGTTGAGCATTCCGATACCGCAAGTATCGGGTATCGGCCGATACTTGCTGTATCGGAATTCCGATACCGACTTCCAATATTTTTTCAATATCGGAAGTCGGCATCGGAATCGGAAGTTCAAAGTTGATTGACAGCCGAAATGACGTCATCATGATGCGCGGTGTGTGCGCATCATGATGCGCCGTCATTTCGGGCCTTCCGGGGGTCTCTGCCGGCCTGCCGGGGGGCTGTGCCGGCCTGCCGGTGGTCTGTGCACCCTGTGGGGGTCTGTACCGGCCTGCCGGGGGGCTGTGCCGGCCTGCCGGGGGGCTGTGCTGATGTCCAGGGGTCTGTGCAAGCATCGTCCGATGGGACTACAAGTCCCATCTGGCGATGCCTGCTACCATGACAGTGATTGACACATTAGCCAATGATGGGACAGTAGTAGTCCCATCATCCGGCTAATGTGTTAAATGTTAAAAAGAAAAAAATATATATATACTACATACATACTACATACATACTACATACATACTACATGCATGCTACATACATACTACATGCTATATACATACCACATATATACTACATGCATGCTACATATATACAGTGGGGAAAAAAAGTATTTAGTCAGTCAGCAATAGTGCAAGTTCCACCACTTAAAAAGATGAGAGACGTCTGTAATTTACATCATAGGTAGACCTCAACTATGGGAGACAAACTGAGAAAAAAAAATCCAGAAAATCACATTGTCTGTTTTTTTTTTTCATTTTATTTGCATATTATGGTGGAAAATAAGTATTTGGTCAGAAACAAAATTTCATCTCAATACTTTGTGATATATCCTTTGTTGGCAATGACAGAGGTCAAACGTTTTCTGTAAGTCTTCACAAGGTTGCCACACACTGTTGTTGGTATGTTGGCCCATTCCTCCATGCAGATCTCCTCTAGAGCAGTGATGTTTTTGGCTTTTCGCTTGGCAACATGGACTTTCAACTCCCTCCAAAGGTTTTCTATAGGGTTGAGATCTGGAGACTGGCTAGGCCACTCCAGGACCTTGAAATGCTTCTTACGAAGCCACTCCTTCGTTGCCCTGGCGGTGTGCTTTGGATCATTGTCATGTTGAAAGACCCAGCCACGTTTCATCTTCAATGCCCTTGCTGATGGAAGGAGGTTTGCACTCAAAATCTCACGATACATTGCCCCATTCATTCTTTCATGTACCCGGATCAGTCGTCCTGGCCCCTTTGCAGAGCAACAGCCCCAAAGCATGATGTTTCCATCACCATGCTTTACAGTAGGTATGGTGTTTGATGGATGCAACTCAGTATTCTTTTTCCTCCAAACACGACAAATTGTGTTTCTACCAAACAGTTCCAGTTTGGTTTCATCAGACCATAGGACATTCTCCCAAAACTCCTCTGGATCATCCAAATGCTCTCTAGCAAACTTCAGATGGGCCCGGACATGTACAGGCTTAAGCAGTGGGACACGTCTGGCACTGCAGGATCTGAGTCCATGGTGGCGTAGTGTGTTACTTATGGTAGGCCTTGTTACATTGGTCCCAGCTCTCTGCAGTTCATTCACTAGGTCCCCCCGCGTGGTTCTGGGATTTTTGCTCAACATTCTTGTGATCATTCTGACCCCACGGGGTGGGATTTTGCGTGGAGCACCAGATCGAGGGAGATTATCAGTGGTCTTGTATGTCTTCCATTTTCTAATTATTGCTCCCACAGTTGATTTCTTCACTCCAAGCTGGTTGGCTATTGCAGATTCAGTCTTCCCAGCCTGGTGCAGGGCTACAATTTTGTTTCTGGTGTCCTTTGACAGCTCTTTGGTCTTCACCATAGTGGAGTTTGGAGTCAGACTGTTTGAGGGTGTGCACAGGTGTCTTTTTATACTGATAACAAGTTTAAACAGGTGCCATTACTACAGGTAATGAGTGGAGGAAAGAGGAGACTCTTAAAGAAGAAGTTACAGGTCTGTGAGAGCCAGAAATCTTGATTGCTTGTTTCTGACCAAATACTTATTTTCCACCATAATATGCAAATAAAATGAAATAAAAAACAGACAATGTGATTTTCTGGATTTTTTTTTCTCAGTTTGTCTCCCATAGTTGAGGTCTACCTATGATGTAAATTACAGACGCCTCTCATCTTTTTAAGTGGTGGAACTTGCACTATTGCTGACTGACTAAATACTTTTTTCCCCACTGTACTACATGCTACATACATACCACATATATACTACATGCATGCTACATACATACTACATGCTACATACATACTACATATATACTACATGCATGCTACATACATACTACATGCTACATACATGCTACATACATACTACATGCATGCTACATACATACTACATGCTACATACATACTACATATATACTACATGCATGCTACATACATACTACATGCTACATACATACTACATATATACTACATGCATGCTACATACATACTACATGCTACATACATAACACATATATACTACATGCATGCTACATACATACTACATGCTACATACATACCACATATATACTACATACATACTACATGCATGCTACATGCTACATACATACCACATACATACTACATACATACTACATACATACTACATGCATGCTACATATATACTACATGCTACATACATAACACATATATACTACATGCATGCTACATACATACTACATGCTACATACATACCACATACATACTACATACATACTACATGCATGCTACATACATACTACATGCTACATACATACTACATATATACTACATGCATGCTACATACATACTGCATGCTACATACATACTACATACATACTACATACATACTACATGCATGCTACATACATACTACATACATACTACATGCTACATACATACCACATATATACTACATACATACTACATGCATGCTACATACAATACATGCATAGACATACAGTACATATAACATAGAGTAACATACTTACCAATACTTGTCACATTGTTCCCCGAAGCCATTGTCTTTTACGGAATAAATATTAACATAACAAACCACAAAAATACTCACCCATGATCCGAAGCAGTCCACGAGTGTGTCCCACGACGATCTTGGGTAGAGAACTGCAGCATCAGCTGATGCTGCCATTCTCTATGGGCTGCAGGAATCCAATGACGGAAGGTAGGTATCCTTCCGCACTGTATTCCTCTGCCACTTAAAAAAAAAAAGTCCCTAGTCTCACTTTATGCCATTGCTGCATGGGAAATTCCCACACAGCAATGGCATAAAGTGAGACTAGGGACTTTTTTTTTTTTAAGTGGCGGAGGAATACAGTGTGGAAGGATACCTACCTTCCGTCATTGGATTCCTGCAGCCCATAGAGAACGGCAGCATCAGCTGATGCTGCAGTTCTCTACCCAAGATCGTCGTGGGACACACTCGTGGACTGCTTCGGATCATGGGTGAGTATTTTTGTGGTTTGTTATGTTAATATTTATTCCGTAAAAGACAATGGCTTCGGGGAACAATGTGACAAGTATTGGTAAGTATGTTACTCTATGTTATATGTACTGTATGTCTATGTATGTATTGTATGAATGTATTGTATGTAGCATGCATGTAGTATGTATGTAGTATGTATGTAGTATGTATGTAGCATGTAGTATGTATGTAGCATGCATGTAGTATGTATGTAGCATGCATGTAGTATGTATGTAGCATGCATGTAGTATGTATGTAGTATATATGTAGCATGTAGTATGTATGTAGCATGCATGTAGTATGTATGTAGTATGTATGTAGCATGTAGTATGTATGTAGCATGCATGTAGTATGTATGTAGTATGTATGTAGCATGTAGTATGTATGTAGCATGCATGTAGTATATATGTAGCATGCATGTAGTATGTATGTAGCATGCATGTAGTATGTATGTAGCATGCAGTATGTATGTAGTATATATGTAGCATGTAGTATGTATGTAGCATGCATGTAGTATGTATGTAGTATGTATGTAGCATGTAGTATGTATGTAGCATGCATGTAGTATATATGTAGTATGTATGTAGCATGCATGTAGTATGTATGTAGCATGCATGTAGTATGTATGTAGCATGCATGTAGTATGTATGTAGTATATATGTAGCATGTAGTATGTATGTAGCATGCATGTAGTATGTATGTAGTATGTATGTAGCATGTAGTATGTATGTAGCATGCATGTAGTATATATGTAGTATGTATGTAGCATGCATGTAGTATGTATGTAGCATGCATGTAGTATGTATGTAGCATGCATGTAGTATGTATGTAGTATATATGTAGCATGTAGTATGTATGTAGCATGCATGTAGTATGTATGTAGTATGTATGTAGCATGTAGTATGTATGTAGCATGCATGTAGTATGTATGTATGTAGCATGCATGTAGTATGTATGTAGCATGCATGTAGTATGTATGTAGTATGTATGTAGCATGCATGTAGCATGCATGTAGTATGTAGCATGTATGTAGTATGCATGTAGTATATATGTAGTATGTATGTTACATGTAGTATATATGTAGTATGCATGTTGCATGCATGTAGTATATATGTTGTATGTATGTTGCATGTAGTATATATGTAGTATGAATGTAGCATGTATGTAGTATGTAGTATGAATGTAGCATGTATGTAGTATGCATGTTGCATGTAGTATATATGTAGTATGCATGTTGTATGTATGTAGCATGTAGTATATATGTAGTATGTATGTAGTATGTATGTAGTATGTATATATGTAGTATGTATGTAGCATGTAATTTTTTTTTTTTTACATTCAACACATTAGCCGGATGATGGGACTACTACTGTCCCATCATTGGCTAATGTGTCAATCACTGTCATGGTAGCAGGCATCGCCCGATGGGACTTGTAGTCCCATCGGACGATGCCTGCACAGACCCCCGAAGCCTGCACAGCCCCCCCGGCAGGCCGGCACAGCCCCCCGGAGCCTGCACAGACCACCGGCAGGCCGGCACACCCCCCCGGCAGGTCGGCACAGCCCCCCCGGAGCCTGCACAGACCACCGGCAGGCCGGCACAGCCCCCCGGCAGGCCGGCACAGCCCCCCGGAGCCTGCACAGACCACCGGCAGGCCGGCACAGCCCACCGGAGCCTGCACAGACCCCCTGGCAGGCCGGCACAGCCCCCCAAAAGGCCCATACAGACCCCAGAGAGGCTGTACAAGGCAAAAACAGGGTTTTTCTTATTCCGATACCGGAAGTCCCATAGACTTGAATGGGACTTCCGGTATCGGAATCGGCGATACCGATACTTTTTTTTAAGGTCGGCCGATCCATTCCGATCCGATACTTTGAAGTATCGGACGGTATCGCTCAACTCTAGACCTGAGTAGTCTCGAAAGTTTGCAATTTGTTACCATCTTTGCAGTTAGCTATAAAAGGTATCAACCACTGAGGACTCTCAATTCTAAATATTCTTCTAACTCAAATTAAACATGAGTTGATTATATGCCACATCTCATATTTCTTATGAGTTTTTAGACAACTTTGTGTCTGATTGAACAAGTGTCTAGAAATGGGGTGTGCCTAATGGAGTTTATAAAATACACAAAAACTAATATTGGGATTCATAGTATTTGGCACAAAAACTGATTTAAACTTAAGCCATGAAGTGGTGTAAAGTTACACAAGGTTTTCTAAAGATGCACCAAAATTATCATTCATAATAAGCCACTGTGATAAATTTGGTGCATTTTAATATTGTCTAATCTAAATTAATAATTTCTAAAAATTAGACTCGGCCTTGGTGTCTCAAGACTGGTGTTTAAGGCTCATTCAGACATTTTGGTTTATAGTGATAATGAAATCCACAAGAAGAATTGGAGTCATGTCTGTTTTTAATCCTAAACTTAGGATCAAACTTGCCAATTCAAGTCTAAAAAATTGGACAGTGCTAGGATGTAATTTTCCTTTTCTTATAGAAGAAACTTAACAAACCTTGTGTGCAAAAAATCTGATGAAACGCCAATTGCAAAAACTGACAAAATGACCGAATACTGATGAAAAGGGAACAGTTATATGAGAAAAAAATGATGTCTATTTAGTTTATCAGCATATACATGGGGCTTCTGAATAGAATCATTAAGACAAATGTAAAGTGTTTGTTCTTCTTCATACTGTGCTTTTCATACAAACTAAGAGTGTACAAATTGTGGTTTCTACAATGTGTTTTTTTGTGGCTATTGTAATTTTTAAGAGTTAGTGTAAGAAATCCATCTCATGCAGCATATTAACTATCATTTTTTGTGTATTGAAATCTTAATGTCACCACATTAACACACAAGGTATTTTTTCTTTCATTAGATTCACACTTCACTAATTAATGGAAGACCAAGTGCTGAGGATCCCTCTCCAGCTCTCTTGGAATTTACATCTGCTCGCTTCATTCAACTGAGACTACAGAGGATACGCACCTTAAATGCTGACTTAATGATGTTAGCCTACAGTGATCCAAAAGATATAGATCCAATTGTCACCAGAAGGGTATGTTAAACTTATGTGCATAGTTCCTTTTTGAAGGTCCCATTATTGGTTACAGATAATATGAAGCTGGCATAGTGAGTTGTGCTACTGTGAACAAGGCAATACTCAAAGCTGCATGTAAAAAAACAGCAAAAAAAACATAGTTTTTATACTTATTTCAATAATTGTGAATTTTTAAAGAAATAGTTCCAGGAACATCGAAAAAAATATCAAAATGTAAATGCCATCCACAGATTTGCTACAATTTTAAGGATTCACTCAGATAGGTATTTTTTTGTGGATGTATTATATCCATGTTTTTTCATAGATAGAATATTTTGGGTGCATGTGCTATGGGTACATTCAAGTCTGGTTTTTGGGTTTTTTGTAGACTGTCCATGAAAAACAAAAAAACTGAGAGATGTCTATTGTTTATCTGAATTGACGATCAAGCTTGCCCATTACAGTTAATAGGCCCTTTAATAAACAGCATATGGGTGTCATCTGTGGGAGACAATTTAATCACTATCAGGTAGCTCAGCACCTGGGACTTCGATCGGGAGACATACAAAGATGCGGATACCAGGTTGTTTACCTGAGATTCTCCCATTTTATGGCAAATATCTCTCTATTTGCAGGCTCTTTGATTACATAAGAGATTTAATTTTTTTTCCTAACCACACTCAGGTGGAACAAATATCAGCTTGGTAGAGCACTAATGTTAGAAAATTGCAAGGATAGTAACGAAGTTAGCTGACTGAAATTAAGTGCAGACCTGCCAGTCTGGGAGCCCTACTGCTACAGGCAACACATATTAAGGAGGCCCAACATGGATTCTCCACATTTCTAAAAAATTATTGTTACACACCACTAAAGTGACATAATTTTCCACAGAGTAGAAACAGTATAAAGGGCCTTTGACACACAGGCAACCAAATAGATCCAAATTGGAGTCTCCACATTTCAAAAAATTGTTTGTAACATTAGCAGCAGTAGCAAAGGCATGCACAGAAGACACTACAAAGATGGTACAGACTATAATAATGCAAGATCAATGCATGACACTAAAAAGAGCACCATTGCTTAGTCTGCCCAGTCTGCAACTGGGTTGCAAAAGTCATTGGAAATCCAGGACATGTTCATTTTGATGAAAGATAGGAGGTGTACACTTTCAGGGGCCAGCAAGATGAACTTATCTGTCAGGACAACACCTGCAGTGCTGAAGATATGTTCTAAGAGAACGCTGCTGCCGGTCAAGATAAAACCTCCAAGGTATGACAGACAAGGCAGGCCACTCTTCCATTTTTAAAGACCAAATTACAAAAGGGCCCAAACCCTCCATCATGGCATTGATATTGAGCTCAAGACACTCCTGAATGATTCTCTCTCATCTTTCACAATGTGTCAGACTTGTGCTCTGTTCTGCTGGTGCATGGGCTGTTTTTAAAAAAAGTGTGAAATGATTCATAGAAATTGCTTATGCCACTTATGCTGCTGCTAATGTTTTTGCGATGACACCTTGATGTTCCTGTTGTTAGACGTCTAGAACTGAGATGCACACTGTGTGCCTCACTGCTGTCTTGTGCAAAACCACTCTTAAGTTTGTCTACAAGCATATTTCAATACTCCAGGTTGCGTGCATCCCTTTCCAGGGGAGGAAGCATCTTGCTAACTTTTTTCTTGTACCATAGCTCTAACAGAGTGGCAATCCAATAGTTAGCACTATTTCTAACCCTAAGAAAACGGGCATCATGTTGAAGATAGTGCAGCAAGAAGGCGCTCTTGTGTAGGGCATTTCAATGAGGTCCAAGTCCATGGTGTGTTGCTGGCAGGGTGACACTCAAGGTTGCTTCCTCTGTCCCCTCCTACCAACCATGGGCAACAGAGAGGGGATCATTATCTTCTCCTGACTGTTGTGCATCCATCACCTCATCCTCCTCCATTTGTTCCTCAGCTTATGCTCCTTGATTAATAGTTTGTCTGGTACCATCAGCCCTCCTCGATCGCTATGAGCCACCCTCCCATGGCACCCACCTATGTGATGACAGCACGGAAATTTGAGATATTGTTATCCCTTCTGAATCCTCCTCTACTCCACCTCTTCTTCTGGGGCCACCATCTCCTCACCCAGACCATTCAAAGTACACTCTAGCATGTAAATGACTGGAATAGTGATGCTGATGATGATATTGTCAGCTCAAACCATCTTAGTAGCTATTTTAAAACTGTGCAGAAGGGTGAAGAGGTCCTTCATGTGTGCCCACTCCACAACCATGATTTATACCATGTCCGGACTGTGCTGGCCCAAGCAATGCAAAAGGACATACTGCACCAAGGCTTGTTACTGCATCATATGCAAAGTGGAATTCCACAGTGTCAGAACATCAAAATCAAATGATTAACCAGTTGGCCGAAAGACCTCTGTAGCGATGCAAGTCTGTGACCTGTGAGGTATGTGCAGAGAATGTGAGCACACAGTGAACATGCATTCTGCAGCAACGCATCCAGGCTGGGATAGTGGTGGAGAAATTGCTGTACTACCATACTACCGAGTTGAGGTTTTTATTCACAGCCCAGAAAGATTGTCTTAGAAATACACAATCTTGACAAGTTCAAAGAAAAGACCCCAATTATTTCACTATATTAACAAATAGCTTTTATCAATCTAAAATTACCAGTCAGTGCAATCAGCATAGTACCATCACCAATTATCAAAAAGACACTATATCGAAAAGACCATAGGGGGGTGCCTACCCCTACCCTATGTCTATAACAGCCCTAAGTATCAGCAGAGGTTGGCACCCTATTCCTTCGCAGTTGACATCCCCGCTCACCGTTGACTCTCCCTTGTAAGCCTTAAAGTCCCTATGAGGTATAGGATGGAAAAGCCTAATGGTCTGCTGAAGTGTGAAAACAATATACATACACTATAAAAATAGCACTAATGGAGTTGGTCAGTAAAGAAGGGGAGAGAATAGGCAGACAAACAATGTACACATATATTCTGGAAAAGCGGAGGAACGTGCAACTTTCCCTATTCTGCCCCTGCCTGTCAGAAGAGATTGATACCCTTTAGACGGCAAGATTGGTGCCCCTGATCCTCAATGGCTATCCCAAACAGCCCTAATAGGCTAATTTCATAAGGAGTTAAATGGCATATAAAGTGCTAGAGTACTTTGACAAAACAACAGTACTGATTAACTGCTGAGTCGGACATATAATGGTCTAACAAAGTAGTTAAATTGTTTAGATTAGAAGTGGTATTATCAAGAAGAGCTCATATGAATAGAAGATATGGTGCAGATTTGCTGTTATAGACAAGTGGAGTTATTAGATTTGCTAGATACAGGTGATAGATATAAATATTCAGCAATTTTGTTTCAGATACTCTCTATAATATATCAAATCCTCTATATTAATCACCAAAGCCATATCCAATATACAGAGCATATATCCACAATGATAAGTAGACAATCAAATTGGATAATGTATAGTTAATGAACTCATCATTGAATAGTAAATAGTCCAAAAAAATAGGAAAAAACACCATATATGAAATACATAGACTCGACGCATTTCCCCTCTGAAAGAGGTTCATCATGAGTGCATACACATGTTCAAAAGACTACTTAGCTTGCCATTTGTGATAAATAATACTGGTGAAGTCCTCAGCACATAGGTGAAATCCCCTCTTGGTGTAGTGCCTGCTCCAGACTATTATCAAAAGTGATTTAGATTATGAAATAAGGTCTGGTGCCTGCACTAGACTAATATCGCTATTATTTTGAATATGAAATGAGGTCTGGTGTCTGCACTAGACTAGTATCTCAAATGGTTTGGATTATGAAATGACGTCAGGGGCCTGCACCAGACTATTATCCCAAATGAATTTGATCAAGAAATAAGATGGGGTGTCTGCACCTGACTATTATCCCAAACAATTTGGATTATGAAATGAGATCTGGTGCTTGCACCAGACTATCAGTCCAAACGTTTTTGATTAGGAAATGTGACCTTCAGATTTCTCACTGCAACACAGTTTTATCACAAACGATTTGGATTAGCTAAATGGGCCTCGTGGCTGCACCCCAATTTTAGGCTTAATGATTTTTAAGTGGAAATTTGGCCTGATTTGTCACTGAAACACAGTTTTCTCACAAACAATTTGGAGTAGTAAATGGGGCCTCTGGAGATTGCCACAGAGTTTTTGCACAATCTAGCTAGATACTGGAAGATTGATTTCACACAGGACAGGATCCAATCTAGTCAACTGTCAAGTTCACTTTCAGCAGCAGCACTAGTGCAGAAGCGACTTTTCTGCACTGACACTGAGAAAATGGCACCAGCAAAACAAGATTTCCGCTTTTTATATGGCCATGGACATATGACTTTGGCAGTCAATCACAGAAGACCTTGTGTCAAGATGTTGTGGATTGTTTCTGCACCCTGATTGGCTGCTGGAATAAACACAAAGTTAAGGGACAAAAGAGAGCGTGCCACTCTTCTAACCTCTCCACACCCCCTCCCCTCATCAAACATGTCAATCTGTCCTCCCGCTCATCATACAGCACCACTATCATAACTAAAGTAATAACAAAAGCATTAGAGGAAACACAATGATTTATCGAACTGTGACTGAATTTTGCTGACTGAGTAAAAAATGCTCGTGAAACCAAACACGAATCTGAATGTGCTACATTTGTGCCAAAATTGAAATTGGCGACTGTTTTCCAAACAAATTCGCTCATCTCTATTCACAATAACAGTAATTTTGACCAGGGTTGCCCAAACGTTTACATATGACTGTATTAGGTTAAGTTCCAAGCAGAGAAAGTCGCCTTTTCGTTGGCTGCTGGGCACGCATGAATTGACTAATTTATGCTCTAAGCATCTTCATTTTTAACTCTTTTTCTAAAGCAGTAAGGCAATTCCAATTTCATACATTTAACCCCTTCACCCCCAAGGGTGGTTTGCACGTTCATGACCGGGCCAATTTTTACAATTCTGACCACTGTACATTTATGAGGTCATAACTCTGGAACGCTTCCATGGATCCCAGTGATTCTGACAATGTTTTCTCGTGACATATTGTACTTCATGTTAGTGGTAAAATTTCATTCAAATAACTTGCGTTTATGTGTGAAAAAAACGGAAATTTGGCAAAAATTTTGAAAATTTCGCAATTTTCCAACTTTGAATTTTTATGCCCTTAAATCACAGAGATATGGCACACAAAAAACTTGATAACTAACATTTCCCACATGTTTACTTTACATCAGCACAATTTTGGAACCAAAATTTTTTTTTGTTAGGAAGTTATAAGGGTTAAAAGTTGACCAGCGATTTCTCATTTTTACAACACCATTTTATTTTTAGGACCACATCACATTTGAAGCCACTTTGAGGGGTCTATATGATAGAAAATACCCAAAAGTGACACCATTCTAAAAACTGAACCCCTTAAGGTGCTCAAAACCACATTCAAGAAGTTTATTAACCCATTAGGTGCGTCACAGGAATTTTTTTGAATATTTAAAAAGAAATGAACATCTACCTTTTTTTCACACAAAAAATACTTCAGGTTCAATTTTTTTTATTTTACCAAGGGTAACAGGAGAAATTGGACTGCAAAAGTTATTGTACAATTTGTCCTGAGTACGCTGATACCTGATTTGTGGGGGGGAACGACTGTTTCGGAGCATGGCAGAGCTCAGAATGGAAGGAGCGCCGTTTGACTTTTTCAATGCAAAATTGGCTGGAATTCAGATCAGACGCCATGTCACGTTTGGAGAGTCCCTGATGTACCTAAACAGTGGAAACCCCTACAAGTGACCCCATTTTGGAAACTAGACCCCCCCAAGGAACTTATCTAGATATGTGGTGAGAACTTTGAACCCACAAGGGCTTTACAGAAGTTTATAACGTACAGCGGTACAATTAAAAAATCATATTTTTTCCACAAAAATGATCTTTTCACCCCAATTTTTATTTTCCCAAGGGTAACAGGACCCTAAAAGTTATTGTGCAATTTGTCCTGAGTATGCTGATACCCCACATGTGGGGGTAAACCACTATTTGGGCGCATGGCAGAGCTCGGAAGGGAAGCAGTGCCATTTGACGTTTTTGGCTGGAATTGAGATCGGACATCATGTCGCGATTGGAAAATCCCTGATGTACCAAAACAGTGGAAACCCCCCACAAATGACACCATTTTGGAAACTAGACCCCCTAAGGAACTTATCTAGAAGTGTGGTGAGAACTTTGTACCCCCAAGGGCTTCACAGAAGTTTATAACATAAAGCCGTACAATTAAAAAATCATATTTTTTCCACAAAAATGATCTTTTCACCCTCAATTTTTATTTTTCCAAGGGTAACAACACCCTAAAAGTTATTGTGCAATTTGTCCTGAGTACGCTGATACCCCACATGTGGGGGTAAACCACTATTTGGGCGCATGGCAGAGATCGGAAGGGAAGCAATGCCATTGACATTTTTGGCTGGAATTGAGATCGGACACCATGTCACGATTGGAAAACCCCTGATGTACCTAAACAGTGGAAACCCCCCACAAATGACACCATTTTGTAAACTAGACCACCCAGGGAACTTATCTAGATGTGTGGTGAGCACTTTGAACCCCCCAGTGCTTCACAGAAGTTTATAACGCCCGGGCATGAAAATAAAAAAATTGTATTTTTTCCACAAACATGATCTTTTAGTCACCATTTTTTTTATTTTCCCAAGGGTAACAGGAGAAATTGGACCCCAAAAGATGTTGTCCAATTTGTCCTGAGTATGCTGATACCCCATATGTGGGAGAAAACTACTGTATGGGCACATGTCGGGGCTCGGAAGGGAAGTAGTGACGTTTTGGAATGCAGACATTGATGGAATGGTCTGCGGGTGTCATGTTGCCTTTGGAGAGCCCCTAATGTACCTAAACAGTGGAAACCCCTCACAAATGACCCCATTTTGAAAACTAGACCCCCTAAGGAATTATCTAGATGTGAGGTGAGCACTTTGAACCCCCAAGGGCTTCACAGAAGTTTATAATGTCAGGGCATGAAAATAAAAAAATCGTGTTTTTTCCACAAACATGATCAATTAGTCCCCAATTTTTTCATTTTCCCAAGGGTAACAGGAGAAATTGAACACCAAAAGTTGTTATCCAATTTGTCCTGAGTAAGCTGACACCCCATATGTGGGAGAAAACTACTGTATGGACACACGTCAGGGCTCAGAAGGGAAGTAGTGACGTTTTGGAATGCAGACATTGATGGAATGGTCTGCGGGTGTCATGTTGCCTTTGGAGAGCCCCTAATGTACCTAAACAGTGGAAACCCCCCACAAATGACCCCATTTTGAAAACTAGACCCCCTAAGGAACTTATCTAGATGTGAGGTGAGCACTTTGAACCCCCAAGGGCTTCACAGAAGTTTATAATGCCAGGGCATGAAAATAAAAAAAATTTATTTTTTCCACAAACATGATCAATTAGTCCCCAATTTTTTTATTTTCCCAAGGGTAACAGGAGAAATTGAACCCCAAAAGTTGTTTTCCAATTTGTCCTGAGTACGCTGACACCCCATATGTGGGAGAAAACTACTGTATGGACACACGTCAGGGCTCGGAAGGGAAGTAGTGACGTTTTGGAATGCAGACATTGATGGAATGGTCTGCGGGTGTCATGTGCGTTTGGAGAGCCCCTGATGTACTTAAACTATTGAAACTCCCCACAAGTGACCCCATTTTGGACACTAGACCCCCCACGGAACTTATCTAGATGTGTGGTGAGCACTTTGAACCCCCAAGTGCTTCACAGAAGTTTATAACGCTCGGACGTGAAAATAAAAAAATCATTTTTTTCCACAAAAATGATATTTTTGCCCCCAATTTTTTATTTTCCTAAGGGTAACAGGAGAAATTGGACCCCAAAAATTGTTTTGCAATTTGTCCTGAGTAGGCTGATACCCTACATGTGGGGGTAAAACACTGTTTGGGTGCATGGCAGAGCTTGGAAGGGAAGGAGCACCATATGACTTTTCAACTCAGAATTGGCTGGAATTGAGATCAGACGCAATGTTGCATTTGGAGAGCCCCTGATGTGCCCAAGCAGTGGAAACCCCCAATTCTAACTCCAACCCGAACCCCAACACACCCCTAACCCTAATCTCACCCTAACCCTAGCCCTAACCCTAGCCCTAACCCTAACCCTAGCCCTAACCCTAACCCTAACCCTAGCCCTAACCCTAGCCCTAACCCTAACCCTAATGGAAAAATGGAAATAAATACATTTTTTTTATTTTATTATTTTTCCCTAACTAAGGGGGTGATATCGGGGGGTTTGATTTACTATATATGGCGGTTTTTATGTTTGGCAGCTGTCGCACGCTAAAAGACACTTTTTATTGTAAAAATAGTTTTTGCATCACCACATATTGAGAGCTATAATTTTTCCGTATTTTGACCCACCGAGTCATTTGAGGTCTTATTTTTTGCGGGACGAGTTGATGTTTTTATCGGTACCATTTTCGGGCACGTGACATTTTTTGATCGCTTTTTATTCCGATTTTTGGGACGCAGAATGAACAAAAACCAGCGTTTCATGAATTTCTTTTGGGGGGTGCGTTTACACCGTTCCGCGTGTGGTAAAATTGATAAAGCGGTTTTATTCTTCGGGTCAGTACGGTTACAGCGATACCTCATTTAGGTCGTTTTTTTATGTTTTGTCAGTTTTATGCAATGAAAACTATTTTATATAAAAAATAATTATTTTTGCATCGCTTTATTCTGCGAGCTATAACTTTTTTATTTTTTCGCTGATGATGCTGTGTGGAAGCTCGTTTTTTGCGGGACAAGATGACGTTTTCAGCGGTACCATGGATATTTATATGCGTCTTTTTGATCCCTCGTTATTACACTTTTTGTTTGGCGGTATGATAATAAATCATTATTTTTTGCTTCGTTTTTTATTTTTATTTTTTAAGGGGTTCGCTAAAGGGGTTAACTAATGGGACAGTTTGATAGGGCGGGTCGTTATGGACGCGGCGATACCTAATATGTGTACTTTTATTGGTTTTTTTTTTTTTTTTTCAAAAAATGAATTTATTGGGGAATATTTTTTTTTTTTACTAATTTATTTGGCGATTTTTTAAAAATTATTTTTACACTTTTTTTAATTTTTTTTTACTTTATTACATAGTCCCAGGTGGGACATCACTGTCCTGTGACAGATCGCTGATCTGTCACATCACAGATCACTGTGACAGATCAGCGATCTGTCACAGGCAGTGCCGAAGGCTTCCTCATGCCTGCGCTTTGCAGGCACTGAGGAAGCCAGCTTCCTGCAGGCCCCCGAAGGCCCCCGTCGCCATCTTGGATCCGGGGGCCTGTAGGGAAAGCGCCCCCCGCAGCAGCGCTGCACATTGCGCTGCCGTGGGGGGCTCAGGGAAGCACGGAGTGAGCCCCCTCCCTGCCGATGCTTCCCTTTAACTCCCAGTACACCGCAATCATGTTTGATCGCGGTGTGCAAGGGGTTAACGTGTCGGGGGTGGTCCATGACCGCCCCTGACACATTGTGCCGGGTGTCAGCTGTGATAATCAGCTGACACCCGGCCGCGATCAGCGGCGCTCACCACGTGGGCGCCGCTGATCGCGGTAGACGTACTATCCCGTCCACGGTCATACGGGCCCGGGTACCGTGGACGGGATAGTACATCGGATGTCAGGAAGGGGTTAATGTTTGCATACTATGGCATTACAGAGTTCAGCTTTAATTTGTAAGTTACATATAGAGTGTCTCTCTTAACTTGCACCTGTTCACATTTGTCTTTCTGTTTAGAAGTGATGGCCAGTATTTTAAAATTTATATATTACTAGCCATCAGGGGATAGAATGTGTGCACTGCTTGAATATAACCAACAAATGCCACAGTATTGAGCTCAATAAATACAATACTTTGCTGTAGCCAGTGATTGGCATATAACAGCTCCAGACAATGGAAACAGATATTGGCATGGAATCATCGCCTCACAAACTCAAATGCGATCCAATGCATGCACACTTTATAGGCTCACATGGGCCATTTACCTAGTGAACATAAGACCCATCTAAAAATGACTGGTGGCCCAAAATGTAATTATAAGAAATAAGATAGAAGAGCTAATCAGTGGACAACAGGTGAGAGTTGAGGAGAGGTGAGTATAAGAATCATTTTAACCCATTCCATGCCTCTATTAACATTTTGCTGAAATTAGCCACAGCAATTTACAAAAAAAACACATTTATGTGAATTAATTTTTTTTTTAAATTCAAGGTAAATTCAAGTCTCCTCAAATAAATTTCAAGCAAAAACAAATTTGAATGATTCTGCTTGAATCCAACTTTCAGAGAGGCAGCGTTACACATTTGGTTTCTTCTTGTGACTCTGGGATCTCCCCTTCATCTAATCCAATACCCAGCTATATGACAATGTACCTTTAAACTCAGGTGCCATCTCACCTATTTCACAGAGTAGTAGACTACAATCTAGTCCCTCACACCAACAGTTTTTAACTCTTGATGAGTATCAATTAACACCATCTATAAGTCAGGCTGATAATTCTGTAGGTTTTTCTATTTACACAGATACCAATTCTACCCAATATACACCAGTCTCAATACAAAAAGACAAGGATCAACCAATCCTGACCCCAGTATGCCATTAGGTGTACAATACTCTTCATCTAATGAACCAACAATTTTATATAATAATGTTCCGACTTCAAACAGATATTCTCAACTTTCTCAAAATATAGTGGAAACACAAATGCATTATACTCAAGTGATCCTGATCCTAGTACTCATGTACCCACTATTACTAGCAAAAATAATCCTTTAATTAATTTTAGTACCAATAATCCACCAGGGGAACACATAAATTAAATCTGATGTCCAATCAAGCTCCTCGCATGTCCTTACCAGCCAGGTCAATTTCTGGCAGAAATCAACACCGATATAAAACTAATAATACCTTAGGGAGGAACAGAGGATCTGTATCTCAACCTGTTATTAATCGGGATTTTTTTCGGCTAAACACTGGAAAACAAAAAGAGGCTAGAAATGTGGGCAACTCACCAAAAAGAAAATAACTTTGGCGGACACATCCCAACAACAAAAAATATTTAATCTAAGTTTGTATATATTATCCTCTAATGAACAGTCATTACTTCAAAAAGGATTAAAATTTGCTCCTACAACAGCTATTATTTCTTTCAATCTCTATATTAGTACTAAAAAATTCCTAAGGAATTTAGCTCTTAAAAAGTATTTTCTAAAGAGGACACAGTCAATACAAACAGTTAATTCTGTTCTACCAGTACAAGGAAAACCATCAATTATACACACTTCATTATCTAAACCTTCTACTTTCAATCCCATCAGTGAGTATTCCAATGCTTTCCACTCCTTTGAAACCATGGTCACAGCTGACCTGAGAAAATTATATAAGGGAAAACCAAATTCCTCAAATACAATCTCAGTAATGCAGAAAAGAAATCAATTATTGATCTTCAGGAAAATAAGAATATAATCATCTGCCCAGCAGACAAAGGGGGGGCATTGTGATTCTTGATCAGAGCAAGTACCATCAAGAATCCATTAGATTACTGGAAGATGAAATAACCTATCATAAATTATTCAGTGATCCTACCACTAATTTTGTCAAACAACTGACTGAACTAACCCAATTTGGCAAAATTTCGGGTATCCTTACAAAAAAGGAACATTCGTTCATCCCTAACAAAACTCCTACGCTGGCAGTATTTTACCACATCCCAAAAATACACAAGGACTCTACCCACCCTCCAGGCAGACCAATCATATCTGGCATCAACTGCCTAATGGCAAACCTATCTAAATACATGGATAATCATCTGCAAAGATGTATGACCCTTCTACCAGCGTACCTCAATGACACCACACATATGCTCCAAATTTTGGAAACCGTCAAATGGAAACCAAATTTTTTCCTGGGAACACTAGACATCAAATTACTCTATACAGTGATTAATTACCAGAAAGGCTGCGAGGCAGCCACCTATTTTCTTCATAAATTGGGTATTTATGAAGATAGTCAAATTAGCTTCATTGGGAAAAGCATTGAATTTATTCTTACGTACAATTATTTTATCTACGAAAAACTGTTTTATTTGCAGATATGTGGAACTGCAATGGGTATGCGCTTTGCGCCCAGTTATGCCAGCACATATGTTGGCAAATGGGAGGAATTATTTATTTATACAAATGGTGACAAGCTACAAAAAAGGGTTAAGTCTATGGTGTCGTTTCATAGACGACATTTTTTTCATCTGGGAGGGCTCAAAATCGGAATTGGAAACCTTTTTTTCAGGTTTAAATAACAATGGCTTTGGCCTTGAGTTCACACCAACCATTAGTCAAAACAGTGTGAATTTTTTGAACTCACAATTTATACTGAGGGTAATATTTTGGTGTCTAAGTGCTGTAGAAAAGGAGTTGACTCTAACAGCTATATTCATCTACATAGCTACCATTTACCAATCTGGCTCACAAAAGTCCCTAAAGGACAATATATTCGAGTCAGAAGAAATTGTGTAAAAAACGATAACTATGACAACGACTCTGAACAACTCACCAACAAACTAGCAGCCAAAGGCTACCCGCTTGATTCATTAGAAAAAACCTGACTAGCAATTAAAAATACCCAAAGATCTAATTTTATTCATAGATCTGTTCCCATTAAACACCGGCCAAGTCTCCAGGAGCAAATTTACGAGCTATCCTTCATTACCCAGTATCATTCAGGACACACAAAATGTAATAAAATTATTAGAAAACACTGGCCCCTTTTATAGAAGGACAAAGTCATTGGTAATCTTTTACCTCCCCGCCTCAAATTCATATACAGGAAAGCTCCAAATCTAGGCCTCTTACTAGCTCCTACCACCAAACCTGTATTCCCCCCAAAAATACCCTCTGCGAATCATTTTTGACTCCATAAAAGGGTTTTATTCCATGTGGCAAATGCTCATGCTGTTTACGTACTCGCACTTAAAAAGAATTGCAAACTCCTTTTTATGACTCTGACCATATAAAAAATATAATATTAAAAGTACAATCTCATGCCAAGGAGTCATATATTTATTGAAATGCCACAGTAATAAAATTTATGTGGGCAGAACTACGAGAAAATTAACAGACCGCATAAAAGAACACCTGGATAATATTAATAAAGGCTTCAAGGGCCATCCCCTGTCCCGTCACTTTTTGGACACTCACAATCACTCCTGCTAGGGGATTACTTTCTGTGGTATTCAATTGGTGTGCCCCAGCCCAAGAGGTGGGGACTTCTTGAAACAAATGTCCAGAATTGCATCTAGATGGATTTTCCTTCTAGATAGTATGGCTCCTAAAGGACTAAATTATGAAATTGAACTTTATGCTTTTAAGTAGTATGTTCCTATCGATAAGCAAGCATCATGCCCTCCCTTAGTTCCATATATACCGATCACATCTGTCGGCTGATTTTTATATATTTTCACCATCGGGGACATATGCAGGGATTTTATGTTTATAATAATATATATATCAAGTATATATTATACAATTTATCATACTTACATTTTTTTTCCATTTTTTACTACTTTTCTACTACTTTTTTCCTTTTTCATTACTTTTTATCATTTTCTACTGTGTGGACCTCCATTTTTAATATAATTAATAAAGATTAATTTTAATTACACATATTCAATTTTTTTATATACTCAAACAAACATCATTCATATATATTCATTCATCTTATTCTCCTACGGTTGCACAATATTCATTTTGTAACCCATTAGGCATAGCAATACATTCTTTTATGAGGGAGGCGTGTTTTTGCCTAGATGGAGTTTAATGGATATGCAGGAGGTTAAAAGGATGGATCAGGGACTATTCATGTAATCTTGAAGAAGAGGGACCGCGTCCCTCGAAATGCGCTGGTTAGTTTTGACCGTCACAGGCACCCGTCATTCCTAGCAGCCAGCTACGTGACGTCATGGTTTTCAGCTTCCTGCTATTCAGCTTCACAGCAGCGGGCTTCCGGCCAGAGCCCGCTGCTACCTTCTGCCTGAACGCACTCGTGGACCTCACTCCCAGAGCGCTTGTCAGCTGTTAGCCTAAACAGGGGCACGACCTCGCTCTCCACACCGTTGTCCCTCCGCATACCAGGCATTCCAGTCCAGCAGTCTCGGACCCCACTCTGAGCGCTTGTCAGCTACCAGCATGCACAGGGGCACAAACTCGGTCTCCACACTGCGGTTTCTCCGCTTGTCAGGCATCCTAGCCTAGCACCTCTCCCAAGTCCTTGTAAGTGCTCCTTTATTTATCATTATTATACATGGTTCAGCCCATATCTTGACACTGAGACGCTGCACTGATTACACATGTCGGCATGCCTAGATCTATAGGTGCAAACACATAAAGAATTGCACTGGCAGCAAATTTGCATGTGTCTTTTGCACATTTATATTAATTTCAGCAGATCTGTACTACACATATCTTCAATACAGAGATTTCTAATCCAGGATCACCAATTTGTTCCATCTAATATTTGCTCTGGTATAATGTAACATATCCTATTGTTTTCCCTATCTTATTTTAGAAGTAAGCGCAGTGAATTTATATCTTTTGATACATTGGTTCAATTTCTAGCAGGTTTGCACAGTTCCTGTTTTTTCACTTGCAGCTACTATAGTCCTCTAGTCCCAGGTGCACCAGTGTGCATTTTCTATATTGCTTTTATATGATATTTTGATCCATATGTTTCAGGCTAATTTCACACTAACATTTTTTAGCGCTGCGCTTTGTGTGCAATAGAATCGCATACAAAAAACGCATCATGCATTTTGTATGCGTTTGCTTTTTTTAGGCGCATGCGTTTTAGCCAGTTTCTAGCCATGTTAACTCTTAAAACGCATGCGATTTTAAACGCAGGCGTGCGCATGTCCATGCTCACGCCTGTGTTCCCATAGACTGTAATGCGTTTTTTGACAGGTCGGACGGACCAAAAACGCAACAGGTTGCGTCTGGCGCGCCTAGGCACACACTACAAAAAGACACATGCACACAAAAACGCATACGAATGCGTGCAAACCCTAGACCATGCACCCCATGTTAAAGATAGCGGCGCAGGATGCATGCACATGGACGCGCACGAAGCGCAGCGCTAAAAAACGCTAGTGTGAAAACAGCCTTAGATTTGTGTAGACCAAGCTTTCCACAAAAAAAGCCAACATGTATACAGCTCCATATGCTACAATGGGTATGAGTTCTAGTCATGAATAACATAGAACTTGTACTTGAAAAACTGATGTCTCAAAGAGCCCTTATGTAGTATTACACTATACTTAAATTACGGTGATTTTTGTGAATTTTATAGTGTCTATTTTTTACTGCATTTTGAGTAATACTGGGATCCTACATAAAGAAACATTGTATTTGTACTGCTGGTCACTATTCATTATTCTCCTATGGCATTGTGCTTTTATGTTTAATTGTTTTTTTCTGTGTGTGCCAATTTATATATATTTATATTTGGGTGAGAGTAGACTATTTTGTCGGATGTATGGAAAATTTAGATGGGTTGGTTAAAAGAAATACCTACTAAAACTATCTGATTTTTTAGTTTTTTCCACTTTGCTTTCACTGAAACATTTACTAAACACGAGATAAAATCTCTGACAATATTTAAAGAAATGGAAAGTCAAAGCTTTCCTCAAAAGCCCCCTTCACAGATAGCGAGATCGCAAGCGATATCTCTAAAGCGTCACTGATTTTGTGACGCAACAGCGATATCGGTAGCGATCTCGCTACATATGACACTTACCTCCGACCTGGCTCCCTGCTGGATATCGCTGATTGCGCGAGAACGGGATGGTCCATTTCTCGTCGTAGGCTTCCTGCTGGCACTGACAAGCGACTCCATGGACGCGGGTGGAAGTCGTCACCCTCACTGCGTGTGACAGGTAAGTATCGACCACCGACCACTGCTGCATCGCTGGTGAGATCTGCCTGTTTGGCAGCTTACTAGCGACCATTTAGCGATGCTAAATGCTTGAGAGTTTTCCCAGGAAAAGTTACAAAACAAATGAGAACGCTATAAAAAAAGCTTCTAATGTTTTCTCAGTTTATCCTAAAATCATTTGTAAATAGGATTAAAGAAAAATTTGAAGCCAACTAATAACCAAAAACCATGTTTAAAAGGAAACTGTCATCTTATTCATGGTGCTTGACCAATAAATGGTAAATCAGACACCGGCTGTGTTATTGCAGCTGTGCATGCTTCTTTCTAAATGCTTTGACGTTTCAGAGAAACATGTTTTGAACAGCCAACCGGGGAGTATATACTTCTCAGATGACCATTCCAAAGCTATTTCCCCACAGCTCCTCCCTGTCTCGTCACCTAGACTGACAGGTTTCTTACAATGTATGTGTTTTGGTACAAGCCTAGAGATCAGTCAAGGGGAGCGGTGTTGGGATCAGCCACTGGAGATCTGCAGAGAACTGGTCATCAAAGATGAGCTGTCCATATGCTGGCTTCTCAAAGTATGTTTTCTCTGAAATGCTGAAACATTTCAAAGTAAAAAATACATGGCTGCAATAATGCAGTCAGTGTCTGATTCATGCTGTTTGACATCCGGCCAGCATTAATAAGATAACAGGTTCCCTTTAATTAAAATTTCATGCACTGTAACTTGAATATAACAGCAACAGCCACTATAACATGCAATCTAAATTTTAAAAAGTTTATCATTACAAATCCATTATATAAATTCAAGAAAAATCTTAAAGAGCCGATCAACTGAGGGCACATTGTAAGACCACTCAAAAGCCATAATCTTAGTCTCAGCCACTAATTCTGTCTTACATGACCTTACCGTGCTACGGTAGCCCAACAACTTGTCTTTTTGTCTTGTTAAGAATGGTCTGTTTTGAAATTCATGCACCATAATCATTCAATTATGCCTGGACCATATTCTGAAATTTCCCTTGTTTGTCCCTCTATATTGCCTTTTTTAACATAATGAACCAGTTTTGCTATTCTCCATGAAAACTTCACCAGTCTGTCATTTGTTAAAAAATAATGAACTTTTAGTTACTAAAAAGTAATAGATCTGCAGGGCCAAGGTTCTCCAGGAAAACAAAATGTGGGAAAACGGGATATAGGAATTCAGATTTCAAGAGTTAGATCATAAATTAATCTACTTTTTCATGTTAGATAGCTAGATTTCCATCTTCCATCATGGCATTAGTCATAGCGAGAAATGTTGCTGTTAGTTTAGACTACTAATTCTGGAATTTGGAGTGTGTGGCAGTGAATGTGGTAGTCTCTCACTTTCCTGATATCTGCAAGAGATGTCAACAGAATTGAATTCAATGTCTCAGTTGAAAGCAAGTGGTGATGTCCCTCAGCAGCACCAGTCCGACCACTTCACAGTGACTTAAAGAGAAGCTATGGATGCATGAAGGATAGATAAATATTTATTTTTAAAATATCATCTATAGAAAGCCATAATTACTTTCCAAACAAGGTGTAATTGAATGGAGGGCATTTAAATTAATGTGTGACCCAAATGAAAATTAATAAAAAAGAGTTCTAAGATTCTGCTTTGCATTGATGGTTGTCAGAATTAGAGAATGGACACGATGTATCACAATAGCCAATCGATTTTGTCTGAATATGGAAGAATATCAAAATGTGTTACAGTTCAGTGTAAAAATCCCTCACTACGTAGAAAGCTTTTCTGATTTGTTTGATGTGAGCTGGGCATTTAACTTGGTGATTACAGCTCTGTCTTGTCGAAAGTTTGTGCATTTGTCACTGTTGAATGTGATATGAATGAGGATCATATAAAGGGCAGGTGGAATAAATGGTAATAAATCAGTCTCCAAGAACAGGTTCACTGATCCACATTACTGATAGAATTTATTGATACTGCTTTCAACCTTCCAAGACACCAACTTAACAGGGTCATCACAATTTATCGGCCTCTCTTCCTTTTGCATCTTTGCCAGAATCCGTCTTCTATCTTCTGTCCAGTGCATTTTCATATGGATAATATTATATTTGCATAATAAGACGTCAATGCCCAGAGACAGCCATAAATGATAAAATGTTCTATCTTTGAGAATCTGTGGCTTGTATAAGAGAATGAAATTGCTCTTTCTTCTTAAAGGAAACAAAATTAAATATTTCCTTGCTGTTTAGTTTTTAGAATGTTTACTACCATTTACATTAGAGTTGCATGCTATTTCAATTGCTTTATTTCCATATTTCTGGGGTGAAATGTGTGTTCAAATCTTTTTCCTATTTTATCATAGGTTTTGATTTTTCAAAATGTACGTCAGAATTAAAAGTGTTAATATTCCTTGTGCTCCAGATATTATCATTTGTGAAATTTTCCATCTTGGAAATAGCTCTTGGGAGTATAGGTATGGAGAGTTTCTGGAAGATTATGAAAAGTTTTTAAGGAATTGAAGTTTATTATTGATATGACTTGTTGGGCTGGTAAATAGAGCATAACAGTTTAAGATTCCAAATATTTCTCATTTATCAATAGGAAAATTAAGAAGGGCAGCATGAAATAGAGATAAACCTCCCTTATCTAATGGATAGCAACTTTTGTAATTTTGGGCAATATTTTATAATTTCCTCTGTAATATAATAGTGGATTTTAATAGTATGATATCTGGCAATGGAAGGGAATGATCTAGTAAATGTGAAGTGATAAGTATATCTAGAGCATAATTTCTGTTGTGTCCTGTTTCCATTTCTGTCCTGTATTCCCCTTATCTATGAATCATTTTCTGCTTTGAATAATATTAGCTTCAGAGTAAGCCTGGATATTTGGTAGGGCTATACTCCATTTTTAAAATTTTTTGGTTAGTAACATTTTTGCAATTCTAGGAGCCTTCTTTTGCCATATATACTTTGACAGTTGATTATGAAGGGATCCATATTTCTGGGACTTGACTAGGAATTCTTCTGAAAATATAGTGTAATTTATGTAATATAATAATATTGTAAAGAATAATCCTACCCAGCCACGAATTGTTAGATTTATCAAAGTTGTCAGTGCTTATTTGGATTTGCTTTTGCAATATGTTTAAGCTTTCATCTCAGATTTTATGTAAAGGGTTAGTGATTTTGATGCCAAAATAGGAAATATAAGATTTTTCCCATGAATAGAAAAACTTCCTTTCCAATAATTGTTTTAATTGAGAATCTAAGAAAAAAATTAAAGTTTTAGATTTTTTTGTCATTTATATTATAATGGGATACAACTGAAAATTATTTGATATTTTGGGAAATAGCTCTTAGTGAGTTGATAGGGTCAGTAATGAAATTAACAAGTCATGCGCAAACAAACAAATTTTATGTTGTCTATAAAATTAAGTGTGATTCTCTTTATGAGGTCAAGGGTTCTGATAATTTCAGCAAAGGCATCCATTATGAAATCAAGTAAGAGAGGAGATAATGGACATCCTTGATGTGTACCATTAGTAATAGTAAAGGTTTTAGAGAGCAAATTGTCAACTTGGATATTTGCTGAAGGGCATGAATAAAGAGCAGTAATAGATTTAAGAATTGGAATAGACTGGAATCCCAGTCTATGTTATCAAATGCCCTTTCGGCATCTAACGATAATAGTATGGAGGGAATATTTTGTTTTTCCACATATGTAAGTAAATTTAAAATTCTTCTTGTGTCATCTGAGGTTTGTCTTCTCTTAATGAAACCTACTTGATTGGAATGAATTATTAAAGGCCTGATTTTAATTAATCTTCCATGTATTAGTTTAGCATGTATTTTTATGTCTGTGTTTAAAGGACATTTCAGCCTGTAGTTCAACATCTCCTCATAACTACTATTTTGTCTAGGTATAACAAAAATGGTGGCTACTAGTGTTTCCTTTGGGAATAGAACATCATTGGTGGCTTGATGGCTTGATTAAACATAAAAGTTAAGTGGGTGCAGAGATGATGTTTAAATAATTTATAATATTCTTTGGGTATTCCATCAGGTACAGGGGAATTATTTTCATGTAGTTTCTTGATGACATTATTAGTTTCATTATTAGAGAAATGAGAATTTAATAATTTATTTTGTTCTGAGTTTAATTGCCAGATTTAACTTTTGAAAGGAATTGATTTTTTCCTTGTAATATTTGGTTGGGTAGTTTCTTTATCTTCTTTTAGATTGTATAGGGAATAAAAAACATAGCAAATTGTACGTAGTTGACTCCATCTTTCTTAATGGTAATGATCCTTTATTATATTTCTTTAAGTTTTTTCTTAACATTATTAGACATGATTTTATTCATTTTATTATGTGAATAATAATGATTTAGTTTGATGTAATTCATAAGTTTGTCATAATAATCCATAAGCATGGATTTAAATTCAGCTCAAAGACTTAGTATGGCAAGGTGACTTTTTTCCTCTGCATTTGTTGTTTTTCCACTTTTTTGCTAATCTTTTGGTAGATTTTTTTTGTATGTTTTGTTTAATTTTCCTTTGTGTGGTGCATTGGGTTGGATAAGGATCTCTCTAAGTACTGCCTTATGCGTAATCCAAATAGCAGTAGTGGAAAAATCTTGTGTAGTATCACCAAGAATTAACAATTTTTGGTCTATAAGGTGAGGAGTAAAACAAAAGGAAATTACATTTCCATGTTTTGACAGTTATTTGCTGATGCAGATTTTCAACAATTTTTATGGGAACATGGTCTGACCAAAAGATACTACCTATTTAAATTTTTGAAGAGTGTGTATGTTAGGCGTTGGGATTCTCCCTCTGCACAGGAGGAATCCCAAGCCATGTCTTCTCCTGTGGTCTCCAATTCAGTCTTGGCTGCAGCGGATCCTGCTCAGCAGAGACATCAGTATCACCGTATTGCCCAGACCCGTGCTGTGCGATTGATTGCTACTGCCTCTCCAGGTTCAGCTATAGCAATCATCAGCAAACAGCAGTGAGCATTCATTCCTGAGACTAAGACCGAGTTTCACTCTACTGAGCATGCTCATGTGACAGCAACCTCTCATTGATGGTCGGTGGTCAGCTACTCAGGTCTTCAAGTGAGCCCTGATTGGTCTACTAACAAGGTCCTGGCAGACTGAGATCTATAAATGCATCTCATAGCCGCACGGCCGTGCACTAGTATAGACTATGTGGTGTGTGCGTTGTATGCACATATGATTATCTCTGGTGACTTACTCATTATGAAACCCCTACCATTGGAGTGCATGAGTTGTTCAGCCCTGCCAGTTAGTGCCTAGGCTGAAATTGCAGGTAGGAGGCAGTCAGTGCCTAGCATCAGCGCCAAGTAATGGCATCACTTGTGCAATGCCGTGCACATTGTGGGTCCGGTCAGGCTCCTAACCCAGCATTTTAGGGGCTGAGCCTAGAGACCTTAGGCTACTTTCAGACTTGCATTATGAGGCACAGCGCAGGACTGCCGCTAAGCTCCACCACCAGCGGATGAGTGTGCACTGGCAAAAGCAGACCAGCGCACAGTCAGCTTACTGAATGCTAAATATAGGGTACGCCGGTCGCATGCAGCATCATGCGCCCATAGGAGGAGCTGACCAGAGGAGGCATGGCTGGGGGCTGAGCTTAGCGGTGGCCCTGCACCTCATAACGCAAGTCTGAAAGTAGCCTTATTCACGCCATATCTGCTGTGCCCCTTGACAGTAACAGATTTAGAAGAATTGAAGGGCACCATCATAAGGGATCACCCATTACATGCTAGAAAGCAGTGCTACAGACAAGAACAGAAGCATGCAAAACACAGGGATCACCACAAATGGTAATAACAAAAGTATACATTTTATTATGTGACAAATTCACAGCACTGCAAACACTGCTGTTATGTTCGGTCAAAAATGACCGGTTTTGAACTTTGATATTTTTAAAAAAATTCATTATGCGGTTCTGAAACTTGTGGTTACTTCTATTTTCCTAATTTGAGGGGTTCTTTCTAAGGGTACTTTTTTTTTTTTGGTTTAGTTTTTGCGCCACATTTTTTTTTACACTTGTACTGTTCCGGTCAAAAATGACCGATTAGAATTTTATGCTAATTTCAGCCATTTTTTGAGTAAAACAGATGAGTTATAATTTCTTTTGAGACTACTTATTGCATCTACTATTGATGTGGAAATTTATAGTTGGGTAAATTTACCCCTGTGCCTACTGTGGCCTGCCCAAATTAGACAGAGTCTTATTGAGCGCTCAAAGAAGGAAAGACGCCAGACTTGGTTGGCAGCAATACCTCCCAGCAAAACTCTGGAAGTTTATTGAATATACTTGGTTTTATCAGTTGTACAGAAAAGGAGTGGTTACTCATTAACATAAAGGCTGACCTTCTAGTGTAATTGGTCAGTTTGAATACATGAACATATATGGAAGAGTTTACCAAAAAGCTGATTCTTGCAATATAATTTACAGCCTATTGTTTCTACAGTGTCAGCATGTTCTGGTATCGGCTGGCACATCTGGCCTAAACTTCCTCTTTCTATGTCTGGGACAAATATCACAAGACAATGCTATCATAAGATACCATCTGCTCCCCAGACTCTCTCATGGGGGTGGCAGTAGGTCATTTCCACCAACTAGTTACAAGGTTCAAAATGTGAATATGTATCTGTGTGCAGTATATCTGAGTATATAGCAGTATATAGCCTATAGCAGAGTACATGAGTATATAGCCTATAGCAGGCAAGTGAGATCTATATAAAATACATATATATTTCCATAACAATCCCTCTTAGATATCACTTGCCCTAAAACCCTGCTCCTGGCCCAAAGCGCTGCAACTCTTTTATGCTGCCAGTGGACTGACATATGCCTAGTGCATACATCCTCCTCTGTACAGACTTTTGCTAATGGGCGGTCAGGAGATCTGTCCCTAAAGGGGGTGTGGTGCAATGTAATCAAAGTCTCTTAGTTAGCAGTCTATGCAGTCAGTGCATGTGTATTCTCCATCAGGTAGGTAATTTATTCAGTCAGGGAGGTCATCCACAGCATCAATCCAGCTCAGGTGTATCTTCTGGTATGAAGGCCTTTTCCTGCAATGCGATGCGTGGATCCAGGTGGGGTTTCCCTCCAGGTCGGTGGCGTCAGCACTTGGAGAAGGGCCATCGGATCTGGGATCGAGTGCTTCTCTTTACAGACTTTTTTCACCAACACTCAGCAGTCTCCTGACTTCAGGACCTGCATACCAGGCACCGAATCTGGACCTGGCATTGAGGGAGAAAAACTCGAGAATGGACATTAGCAAAATTCTTGATAAATTCAATTACACATGCAGGCAAAGTATCATATTGCATAGTCAACTGCTAAGTAAAGCTTTGGAATCCGCTGCCCCACTTACACATACCAAAGCTCGCAAAATCAACAGACAGCCCTGGCACACCAGCCTGACCAAAGAGCTGAGGCGAGCTTCCAGGGCTGCTGAGCGCAGATGGAAAAGATCCCACTCCAACGAGCACTTCATCGCATTCAAACAGTCCCTCACTACTTTCAAGACCACACTCGCCACAGCTAAACAAACCTACTTCTCATCTCTCATATCCTCCCTGTCTCACAACCCTAAACAGTTATTCAACACCTTCAATTCTCTCCTCCGCCCCCCAGCACCTCCTCCCTCCCCACTCATCTCAGCTGAAGACTTTGCCTCACTTTTCAAGCAGAAGATTGATAACATCAGAGAAAGTTTTGGTCAACAACCCCCAGAACCCTTCCTCCTGACTTCCCAGCCCTCCACCTTCAAAACCAACTTCTCCACCATTACAGAAGATCGACTCTCCACTCTACTCTTAAGATCACATCTCACCACCTGTGCACTCGACCCGATCCCATCCCACTTCATACCAAACCTCACCACAGTCTTCATCCCAACCCTAACCCATCTCTTCAACCTATCACTAACAACTGGTGTTTTCCCCTCAAGCTTTAAACATGCCTCCATCACACCTATCCTCAAAAAGCCCTCTCTTGACCCATCCTCTGTATCTAGCTATCGCCCTATATCACTTCTCCCCTACGCCTCCAAGCTACTGGAACAGCATGTCTACCTTGAACTGTCCTCCTATCTCTCTTCTTGCTCCCTCTTCGACCGCTTACAATCTGGCTTCCGGTCACACCACTCCACTGAACTGCCCTTACTAAGGTCACCAATGACCTCTTAACCGCCAAGAGCAAGTGACACTACTCTGTCCTCCTCCTCCTGGACCTGTCGGCTGCCTTTGACACAGTGGACCATTCCCTATTATTACAGACCCTCTCATCCCTCGGCATCACAGACTTGGCCCTATCCTGGATCTCATCATACCTAACAGACCGGACATTCAGCGTCTCCCACTCACACACCACCTCCTCACCTCGCCCCCTATCTGTCGGAGTCTCACAAGGTTCAGTCCTTGGGCCCCTGCTGTTCTCTTTTTACACCTTTGGCCTGGGACAGCTAATAGAATCTCATGGCTTTCAGTATCATCTCTACGCTGATGACACACAGATCTACATCTCTGGACCAGATATCACCTCCCTACTAACCAGAATCCCTCAATGTCTGTCCACTATTTCATCCTTCTTCTCCGCTAGATTTCTGAAACTCAACATGGACAGAACAGAATTCATCATCTTTCCCCCATCTCATGTGACCCCCCTACGAACCTATCAATTACAGTAAATGACTGCCCACTCTCCCCAGTCCCACAAGCTCGCTGCCTCGGAGTAATCCTTGACGCTAATCTCGCCTTCAAACCACATATCCAAGCCCTTTCCACTTCCTGCCGACTTCAACTCAAAAAAATTTCACGAATCAGTTCATTCCTCACCCAAGAATCTGCAAAAACCCTAGTCCATGCCCTCATCATCTCTCGCCTTGACTACTGCAACCTCCTGCTCTGTGGCCTCCCCTCAAACACTCTCGCACCCCTCCAATCTATTCTAAACTCTGCTGCCCGACTAATCCACCTGTCCCCCCGCTATTCCCCAGCTTCTCCCCTCTGTCAATCCCTTCACTGGCTCCCAATTGCCCAGAGACTCCATTACAAAACCCTAACCATGACATACAAAGCCATCCACAACCTGTCTCCCCCATACATCTGTGACCTCATCTCCCGGTACTTTCCTGCACGCAACCTCCGATCCTCACAAGATCTCCTTCTCTACTCCCCTCTTATCTCCTCTTCCCACAATCGCATACAAGATTTCTCTCGCGCATCACCCCTACTCTGGAACTCTCTACCACAACATATCAGACTATCACCTACCATCGAAACCTTCAAAAAGAGCCTGAAGACCCACCTCTTCCGACAAGCCTACAACCTGCAGTAACCACCGATCGACCAAACCGCTGCACGACCAGCTCTACCCTCGCCTACTGTATTATCACCCATCCCTTGTAGATTGTGAGCCCTCGCGGGCAGGGTCCTCTCTCCTCCTGTACCAGTTATGATTTGTATTGTTTAAGATTATTGTACTTGTTTTTATGTATACCCCTCCTTACCTGTAAAGCGCCATGGAATAAATGGCGCTATAACAATAAATAATAATAATAATAATAATAATAAGTAAAGAATACCCCTAAACTGGGTTTTTTGACCCAAATAAAGTCTCATATTGGTGACAGCTTTCTCTGAGCCTACGGAAGTGTCTAATGCCAGGGTTTGTCTGTCTCTTGGGCAAATTTTTTAGCATGCTGCTCTTAAGTGTCCCACCTAGTCTATGGTGTGGGATGGTGAGTAGTGTGTAGGTCTACGTCTGACCCTACTGCTGATCAGATCCCTTGTGTAAGGTTTGCTGTGTATGCGGGTCCATGATCACTTGCTATTGCTTCTGGAAACCCCATATCTGCACACTATTTTTGAGAGTAGCTTCTTTGCAGTAGTCTTCGCCAACTGGTTCCTTACTGGGAAGTCTTCAGGCCAGATGATGTGGGGGAACTTTTCCCGCTTGTCCGATGTTAAATTTGTCGATGGCCGAACAGCTGCTGGGAATCTTCGTTGTTTAGGTGTGAGTTGAGTCCAATCAGGTCATTCATCTGTGTCTTCGATTCTGTGTGGGGGCCATGTGCCCATTGAACCACCGTAGGGTACACACTTTGAGATAGACTGGGTCTGTCTTGAGGTAGACTGTTTGAGGTAGACGTTTGAGGTAGATGGTTTGAGGTAGACGGTTTGAGGTGGACTAGGCCTGTCTTGAGGTAGACGTTTTGATGTAGACGGTTTCTTGGAGCCAAGTGCTTTTGGCCTTCAGCAGCCAGCTTTTCTTCTCCTCCTTCCGAGTCTGATCCTGTTACTTCTTGTACAGGTTTCAGGAAGTCATCTTGTCAGGTTTAGTGACTGGGTTGTGGTAATTGACATTCTCTGAGCTGATGGTGGGATTTTAGCTGAGGTTTCGTCTCTGTCCACGCCTCCCTCTGTATGAAGACTTGGGTTAGACTGTGTCAGAGGAGGACTTGGGACTCTTTGCATTGGTTCAGGTCCAGCCGGTATTCTCCGGGGATGAGGGGGAAGGTCAAACTGTTGTAGCCTTGGGATGCCTTCGGACTCATGCAGCTCATCTCGGGGGGACGGGGTAAGTGTTGCCGTGGACTGCTGACCGTAGGACTGTGCTGGAGAAGAAGCTTCCCCACGAGAGGGTGGTGGAGGACAATCTTCTGGAATGTTCTCCATCAAATACGTCCTTTCTGGAAAGGTAGGCACCATTCTTCTGCCTCAGAATTCATATCCACATCAGAGTCTTCGTCCTCGAAGTGATTCAGCTTGTTGGCTGGTGGAGGAGGAGGCAGCACTTCTGTCCAATTCAGAGATGGCATCTTCAATGGTTTTCCCATTGACTTCTGTTTGCCAGGTTTTCTCGTCTTCAGTCGCCATGTAGTAGCCGTCCGGCTCTACGACCTCTCCCATTTTCCCTATTGTCTTCCTCCGGCTGCTTTTTTGGCTGCCACGTCTGCCATGTTGATGCCCCGTGTCTCTACTGTGTTCAGTTTTCCGTGTGCCTTGACCTTCGACACTGCCACCACTTTTAGTAGTTGAAGAGCGTCCAGCAGATCTCTGATGGCTCCATGGTGCTTCACGGTCGATCCACTTGCTGTGATGAAGTTTCTTGCAGCCCAGATGGGTCCGAAGTCAGGTGCCATGTCATGCGAGTACCTGGAAGTTTTTGTTCTTCGCAATCTGGCAGGTCTTTCGTCAGTTCTATCAGCTCCGCTTCTTGGGCTCTTGGGCTGACAACCTTCTGGACCATAGAATGTCTTGATTGCTGGTCGCTGCAAATCCCGTGTGAAACTTTCCTTCATCATTTGCAAGACTGGAGCCATGTACGGTATCTTTCAGATTTTTCATCTGAGGGTCCGTATTGTATCCCCCTTGGGAGTGGGAGTAGAGACAGGTAACGGCCGAGAGCACTGAAGAGTGGTGGAGAGCAGCCTTGTCAGGAGGGCGTGTGCTGCGGGTATTGTTTTCATGCAGGAGGGCCCCCCGCTTGCAACTGGATCCAGGCCGGCTGAGAGGTAGCCTAGAGGACTCTGGTTTTCCTCCATGGGTCTGTTTTAAGCCTGGCCAGTAGCATGACCTTCTCCATCTTGGTCCTTCTTTTTCCATTTTGGTCAGGACGGGATGGCTTCTCGTACTCAGTGAGGCCTAGAGTTGGCGCAGAGACTATGAAGTCTTTCAGTTTCCTGTACGAGATGAAGGCTTCAATGCGTTGATGCAATTGTACAGAGGCTGCAATAAGCCTGGAGCACCAGGGATCCAAGTTCTGCAGTACGAGACTAGACCAAGGAGGGCCTGCACCTTCAGAGTTGTTGAGGGAGCCATCTTCTCCTCCGCGGCCCTCCAGTCATCTGTCAAGTGTTTCGTCCAGTGGGCGATACAGTGTCTTCGGGAACTTGCTTTTGACACCACTGGACTCTGTTTTTGCAGAACTTACATTGCTGCTCCGTCAGGCAGTGTAGAGGAGGCATGGAAAACGCTGTGTGGGTAGCGGTGTCGATGACTTCTGCATGCTCCGCAATCCAGTTGGTAGGGACGGAGGGCAATGCTCTGGCGAGCTGTGAAAGGCGAAAGGCTGTTCCAGGCCCTCTTGGGCCTCACTGTCCATTTGTTCCACACCCCCCTTGTGCATTTTCAGGAACTGGTCATCCAGGTGAGGGGGAACATTTAGGGAAGCTTCGGGCAGATCCATTGCCGTGAGCACCATTGCTGTGACTGGCACGTTTGTCAGCAGAGTGTGCAGATCTGGCACAACTGGGGTTTCAAACACGGTTGCTTCGCTCACCGTCCTCAGGTTATACACCATTCAATCTGGTCTGGTTCTCCTTTCACAGTCTTCCTCTTGATTGAGAAAAGCTGGGACCGCATGATGATTCCCATGGGTGAGGCGGCTCAATCTGGCCTTGCTCTTCACAGTGCCGTGAGTGACTCCCATCTTCTGGCACAGGGCTGGCAGGAAACCAAACCGTTTGCTGGGGTCCTTTTTTCGTCAGAGGTGATGTCCAGCTGAGCTTTCTTGCTCTCACAGGGGGTCTTTTTGCTGGGGCGCCTTCTTTACCAGCCAGCAGCAGTTCCTTTCACCCAACTTGATTTCAGGCCAGCATCTTGTTAACCAATTTGAGGAGCTGAGTGGCTGTCTTCTGGTCCAGGGCCTGGATTAACTTCAGGGAGCACCTTCAGAATCTTGTCCAAGATGATCCTCTGGCCCTGGAGCCGGAAGCAGTGCAGCCATTTCACGAAGTGGGTGTGGTCTCTCTGGGTTGAGAGTTTTCCTGGCCCATGCCAAAGTTCTTAGGCCGTCTCTTGAACAGCAGCTCCACCCAGACCTCCAGTTGGTCAGAGGCCGTTTAGCTCTGGGTGATGAGCTACGGATGCTGAGCCTTCGGAGCGTCCAGGGTTGTAGACTTGAGACTTGAGTGACACCCGCACTGGCGCGTCTTGCAGTCTCCCTTGGGCCATAGGCTTCTGGGTGCTATGTCCAGCACCTCCTTGGGTAGGCTTGCACCGGTTATTCGAGCGAGGCTCTTGTAGGGCCACCAGCATGATTGATTCTTCTTGGGTCTGAGGTGGAGAAGAGGTCAAGGTCACATCTTCATGGGACACTTTGGTCACCTTCAGTTCTTGCAGTAGGTCTGCGCTCATCAGGTGGGGTGGGCAGGTCTCCACCGTAAACTGGAACAGGATGGAGTGTCTTGGCTGTGTCCACATGCTCAGGGGCATGCAAGCTGGGGAACGTCTGTCTTGACCTTAAATCCCCATACAAGACACAGAGTGTTCTGATAGACTGGTGGGGTCGGGGATTTTCACTTCTGACTGCACCAGTGTCCACAAGGAAAGATATGACAGCCCCCAGTGATTTGAGGTATTGGGTCCGCTGATGGGGTTTCACATGTCAGGGGCGTGACGTCTGGCGGACCTGGCTTGCCTCTGTCCTATGGACAGGGTTCTTCATTGTCTTCTGTGTTTCTTTCTTGGCCTACTCCTCTGTGGGATGACCTGGGTTGCCGGGGTGCTGTGCACTGGTTCCGGAAATGGCCAAAGTTGCCACAGTTGAAACACCTGCCAGCTCTCCTAACTCTGTGTGATAGTTGCTACTCCACGTCAGTGGCCATCACGGGAGGGTCTGTCCTCCGTACTCCTGGGAGGGATTCAATTCTTCTGGCTACTGTAAGCAGGACATCTACTGCTATTGTCCTGTACTCAGGTCTGGCCACTATCAGTAGTTTCTTGATTGGTTCTCTTAGTCCATGCACAAAGGCCTGTGCCAACATCTGTCCATGTATCAGATCATGAATAGTGAAGCCTAAAATTTGGAATACTTGCCTCACTCTGCTATGAAACTCGTCTACAGACTCTGTCTCGGCTTGGCTCATGTTATGCAGGCTGAGTGCTTGTCTGACGTTGGCCCACTCTCTAAGCTGTTCAATTAGCTTTGATCCTGATTCCCAGGAATGCACATCTAATTCTGATGGAAGCTTGAAGTGTTCCTTCATGATTGGCCAGAGTGTTTCACCTGCTTTAATCTCCATTATGGACCAGAGATCACTCCAGGTTGCAGCATATGTCTGCTGGCTCTGCTGCATTCTTCGGTAAAATGGCATGGGGTCCATATCTGGGTCTGGCAGGTTTTTTAGAATACTGAACACCTGACTAGGGGTGAATGGCACATAGTGTAAGAGTTCTGGCTCTATCTGCCCCTGCCTACTTGGTGTCTGTGAGTTTCTCCTTGTGCTAGGTAGCATGTCTGTCCCTCCTTCATTTTCATCAGAGGAGGAACTGTGCCATTGTGTGATTGTCTTTCTGTGTTTGTGTAGCACTCCCCCCTTCTGAGACTGCAGTTTCGTTTGGCACATAGGATCTCCAGTCTCAGCAAGTGCAGTGTCTGATGGCCCACACCTCCCTTCTGCTATCTGTTGTATCTGGAGGGCACCTGTGTTGTCATGTGTGGGGAGTGATTCACTTTCTTCTCCCGGTGTCATAACTGTCTCTTTAGAGAGAGTCCCCTGTGGAACTAGGGACACTTCATTGTCTGGATCTGGCACTAGGCCAGCAGGTGACGATGAACTGAGAGATGGGTGAGAAAAAGGAAGAGGGGAAAGGGTGGAGGAGAGGTTTGGAATAGGAGGAGAAATGAGAGATAGTGAAGGAGAGTGGCGAGGAGACAGAAGAGGAGGGGATGGCGAAGACAAAGAGGAGGGAGAGGAAAGAGGAGGGGGATGAGAGATAGGAGAGAGAGAAGGAGGAGGAGGATGAGGGATAGGAGGAGAGATAGGCGGAGGTGAAGAAGATAGAGGAGGGAGAGGTCGAGATGATGAGGGAGGACGAGGTATAGGAGGAGAAATAGATGAGAGAGGGGAGGAGGTTGTGAGAATAGCTGAGATTGAGGGAAGAGTGGAGATGGGAGGGGGAGCGGATGGCTTCCCCTTATTGTCCGTTACAGTGGGCATTCTTGGACCTGTGGTCCTTCTCAGCCGGCTCAGATTAGTATGCCGCTGGAAACACTTTTCCTACACGTAAAACAAAAAAAAAAAAAAAAAAATCAATCCTTTCTTGTTCACACTATCTGCTATCACCGTCTGCGGCGTTAAATTCCTCTGCCACTTTAAGAAATGTAGACGGCAATTACTAGCTACTTCCCTTTACTTTCAATACATCATGTCATGCTACAGCTTAAGGAAAAAAAAACATGTACTATGTCTGTTTTGAAACTGAACAAGGTGATTAACACTTTAAACACTTTGCAATCCCTTTTGACCTGCTTAAAAGAGAACAAACAAGAATATTTAGTGAATAACCCAACGCAGGTAAAAAATTCTCTTTATAACAAAACTGAAAGAAAGAAGTGAAAACTAAACCTGTCACAAAAACCGTGGAAGAAAAACTTGGAAGAAAAATTAAAAGAGATAAAAAAGGAAAAAGGAAAAATTTTTTAAAGATTTTAAAAGGATAATAAACCAAAAAGTTGATAAGGTCAAAACGTATATAAACTTTGAAAAAGAATGCACTCAGAAAAACCAAAAACCAAATATATGGAAAAATGGAGGGAAAAAAGAAGAAAGAAAAACACAAAAGTTGTTAAACCTTGGTAAAACGCTGCAAAAATAAAAATAAAAATCTAAAAAATTAATATAGACTCCAACAATAAAAAAAGTGTTAATTCAGAATGCAGGCACACTCAACTTCCTCTTTTTATGCCTGCGTCTCTGCAAAATCTGAGAACAATGTATTGGGAGGGGGGGTGATGGGTGAAGTGCCCACAGACTCAGAGCTATACGCATTCAGCTTTCCCAAACCTTCTAACCCTGCAGTAACTAGCAAAAATGCAAAATAAAACATAAAATAGGGAAAAGCAGAGTACAAAATATAACAATATGAAATATATATATATATCAGAGGCACACCCTGCAGGCAAAAGAGCAAGTTTACAATAATGAAAGGCAAAACTCTTTCTGCTTCAGATCTTTGCGGAAACCTGCAATAAATTCACATATAGACGTCCGGGGAGAGAGATCAAAAGCCCTTGTTTTGTGACGCATATGTGAAACAGCTACTAGTAACCGATAACTGCCAACCACACTGGGTGCACTGCACTGGTGACCCGGGAATGTTAACACGCTGTACCGGACGTCCTGGCTGGCTCGTCAGTATCAGTAATGTGATAACTCCCACTATGTTGCCACCACCTGATGCCTGGGCCGGCTTCTCCTGTCCTTCCCTGTGACCAGGTGTGTTGGTGGCAACCTGTGAAGTGGTTTGGCTCGCAATATCTCCCCTAAGCTAACACCACCGCGTGGCCTGGCGTGGGCGCTGTTGTCCCTTCCTGTGCACGGGTGTTTGTTGTGATAGCTTGATGTGAGATTTGCCTTGTGATATCTCCGTAAGGCCCCCACCACCTGTCCCTGGGCAAGGCTTCACCTGTCCTCCCCCTGTGTCCAGGTGTATTTGTGAGGACCTATCTGAGTGGGTCAAACTTCCCCGTTATCGGTCTATCACCAACCATAAACACACAAGTCTGTCACAATTTTCCACCAACTCTCACACCCGGATCTGAGACACACAGAACCACAGTAGACACTTAGCTTATCCCAGGGTTTGGATAAGGGTGGACTTTTTACACTTTACCTGGGATACGGTGGTGACCACACCTGACCGGCTAGGGGTACGGACCCGGGCTGGACACGGGACATTCAGGCAAGATGACAGAATTTTCTTACCTTGCTTATGGAGCTGCAGCCTCCATCCCATGTGCCAGGCCCGTAACGGCACCCCCGTCTTTCCGGCCAGCTGGGTCCCCGTGTGTTTCGTCTAAAGCCCTCAGCGTTGGTGCGCCAAATTGATGTGGAAATTTATAGTTGGGTAAACTTACCCCTGTGCGTACTGTGGCCTGCCCAAATTAGACAGAGTCTTATTGAACGCTCAAAGAAGGAAAGACGCCAGACTTGGTTGGCAGCAATACCTCCCAGCAAAACTCTGGAAGTTTATTGAATATACTTGGTTTTATCAGTTGTACAGAAAAGGAGTGGTTACTCATTAACATAAAGGTTGACCTTCTAGTGTAATTGGTCAGTTTGAATACATGAACATATATGGAAGAGTTTACCAAAAAGCTGATTCTAGCAATATAATTTACAGCCTATTGTTTCTACAGTGTCAGCATGTTCTGGTATCGGCTGGCACATCTGGCCTAAACTTCCTCTTTCTATGTCTGGGACAAATATCTCAAGACAATGCTATCATAAGATACCATCTTTTCCCCAGACTCTCTCATGGGGGGTGGCAGTAGGTCATTTCCACCAACTAGTTACAAGGTTCAAATTGTGAATATGTATCTGTGTGCAGTATATCTGAGTATATAGCAGTATATAGCCTATAGCAGAGTACATGAGTATATAGCCTATAGCAGGCAAGTGAGATCTACATGAAATACATATATATTTCCATAACACTATTGTTTATGAAGTAAACAGTTGCTTTAGGTGCAGATTTACACATGCTTTCAGTACAAACCATACGCATTGGTTTTCAGTACAGTTCTGTGCAATTTTTTTTCTCTGTATGTTATTTACCCTGCTTTTCCTCTAAAAATAAATAAATTCAGTTGTCACCATTGTATATTGTAAAAGAAAAGAGTTTTTTTTAATTTCCTTGTGTTGGTTCTCTGTGCAAAGCAGACCTGAAAAGCTAATGAGTCATGTCTGCCAAATGTTTGTTTTCTTCTCTGCTATCTCAGCATTCCAGGGGGTGGTGTCTGGTGTCTCTTTTCTTATCTTATCAGTAAGTAAGCAGTTCAGCCAGCCATTTCAGTCTCAGTTTTGTTGGAGAGAAGATCTGGAGACATCTGAGCCTTGAAAGCAAATCTGTACTGGTATGAGGCTTATAAACTTGTGTATTATTGTTGTCCTGAATGTAAACAATAGAATTATGTGAAGATTTTCTGAAAAAAACTGATTTTTTAAAAAAAAAATTTTACTATTTTTTTCAAAATGTTTGCACGCATTTTATACTATAGTTAATTTTGTTATAGTTAGTTATAGTTGTTATAGTAGTAGTAGTAGTTGTTGTTTTAGTTAGTTAGTTAAGCTCAAATTTGTAATTTCTGTGCAGAATTCAATAAGCCCTTGTAACTAGAGTTGAGCGATACCAGCCGATACTTGAAAATATCGGATCGGAATGGATCGGCCGATCTTAAAAAAAAGTATCGGTATCGCCGATTCCGATACCGGGAACCAATGCAAGTCAATGGGGCCAAAATATCGGAATTAAAAAAAAACCTTTCTTTCCTTGTAGGTTAATTCTACATGAAGAAAAACAACTAAGAATAATGTAGAATGTATTGTGGGAGGTGGAGGAGACATTAAAGCCATAGAGGTTTAGCCCAATCAAATGGAATAGCAGGAATTAAACTTTTTTTTTTAAAGATGTTAGGAGTTACAAAGATATTGACTATGTTAGCCTCATTTATATTTTGCCAGACATGTATGTCTTCTTCTTCTACTTCCTTTTTTTACATTCTTCTTCTTCTTCTTCTACTTCCTTTTTTTACATTCTTCTTCTTCTTCTTCTACTTCCTTTTTTTACATTCTTCTTCTTATTCCTTTTTTTACATTCTTCTTCTTCTTCTTCTACTTCCTTTTTTTACATTCTTCTTCTTCTTCTTCTTCTTCTTCTTCTTCTTCTTCTTCTTCTTCTTCTTCTTCTTCTTCCTTTTCTTACATTCTTCATATTCTTCTTATTCAACAATTATTATTCTACATATTCAGCTTCTTCATCTTCTTCCTATTCTTCTTCATCATATTCTTGTTTGTGTCAGGCATTCCTGTAGTTGTTATCTAGAAAAGTTAGAAGTTTACACCTTCCGTTCTGCCTGTCACAAAAGATTTACAACAGGATTTGTCCGCGTTCAGTTTGGCCTGCAGAAGCAGGCCTTTTCCAGGGGCACCACGAGGAGGAACGGACTCACCCCCATACACTGCTTAGTCTTCTTCTGCTTATAAATAAGATAATATCATTTGCTCAGAGTATTAGTCTTATGCTTAATGTTCTTCTGCTTTGTTTTTTTTATGCTTCTTTGTCTTCTCTCTCTTGTTGTTCTGCATCTTGGTGGTTGTCTTCCTGTTCTTTGTCCTCTTGAACCAGCTGACGGTACTGGCACCCGGAGGGGCAGCAGAAGGAACAAGAGCCAATGGCACTACCGAGGACCAGCTGACGGTGCTGGAACCCGGTTACTAAGCAGGAGGTACCTGTGCTACAAAGCACTACCAAGGACCAGCAGACGTTGCCGGAACTCGGATACCGAGATGGAGGCACCTAGGCCAAACGCTCTGACGAGAACCAGCTGACGGTGCTGGAACCCGGAGGGGTAGCATAAGCTGCAAGAGCAAATGGAAATAGCGAGGACCAGCTGACAGTGCTGGCACCCGGAGGGGCAGCAGAAGGAATAAGAGCCAATGGCACAACCGAGGACCAGCTGACGGTGCTGGAACCCGGTTACTAAGCAGGAGGTACCTGTGCTACAAAGCACTACCAAGGACCAGCAGACGTTGCCGGAACTCGGATACCGAGATGGAGGCACCTAGGCCAAAGGCTCTGACGAGAACCAGCTGACGGTGCTGGAACCCGGAGGGGTAGCATAAGCTGCAAGAGCAAATGGAAATAGCGAGGACCAGCTGACAGTGCTGGCACCCGGAGGGGCAGCAGAAGGAATAAGAGCCAATGGCACAACCGAGGACCAGCTGACGGTGCTGGAACCCGGTTACTAAGCAGGAGGTACCTGTGCTACAAAGCACTACCAAGGACCAGCAGACGTTGCTGGAACTCGGATACCGAGATGGAGGCACCTAGGCCAAAGGCTCTGATGAGAACCAGCTGACGGTGCTGGAACCCGGAGGGGTATCAGAAGTTACCCCTGAAAAGCAAAGTTGGCATGCCGCAAGCTGGCCGCAGTTACCGAATCACACAGTCCTACAGGGGGTGCTTGTCCTACTGGCACTATGGAACAAACCTTTCTTACCAGAACCCGCAGTCCACATAGGAAGCACCTAAACTGCTGGCACCCTAGCCTCGGCTAACCCAACCGCAACACGACATGGCAACTTGGGGTGGCAAACTGACATTGACACTTCCCGGAAACAGCAGGCAGGGCTGGAACCAAGCTGGGCAGGAGGGAGTACCCGTGCCAAAGTCAGTTATGAGCAGCAACTGGCGATGTTGGAGCCCAGGACAAGCACTTAGCAGGCTGAGGCCTGATGTGCTGTCAATTGGGAGGCAGCAGGACAGATTGCCATCAAAACAGCAGGGGAACAGCTGACGTTACTGAACCCCACAAACACAGGAGCTAGTGTTTTACTCTGTGAAGACGGCACTTCCGAGCAACAACTGGCTGTGTTGAAGCCCAGGGACAAGCACGGAGCAGGCTTAGGCTGCATTGAAGAAATTTTAAGATCGGTTGTAGACTACTAATTTGAACCAAGCTCCACTTAGGCCTGTGGATTCACTGATTTTCGTATTTCCCCTGTCCTCCAACCCCGCCAGTTACAGCTCCGAAGTGGCGTCTGCACAATCCACACTTGTTCCTGTGTTACAGGTGTTCAGTCCGGTCAGTTAATCCCCTGATGTGTGTCCGGCAATGTCGCCTGCTCTGTCCACATTCCGATAATGGGAATGTGGACAGAGCAGGCGACATTGCCGGACACACATCAGGGGATTAACTGATCGGACTGAACACCTGTAACACAGGAACAAGTGTGGATTGTGCAGACGCCACTTCGGAGCTGTAACTGGCAGGGTTGGAGGACAGGGGAAATACGAGAGACAGTGGAGCCACAGGCCTAATTGGAGCACGGTTAAAAATCAGTAGTGGTACGACTGTGTAGGCAGCAGGAGACTTTGCCATCCACACAGCAGGGGATCAGCTGACATTACTGAACCCCACTGAGACACGGGAGCAAGTATCTCTTTCCGTGTTGACGGCACTTCCGAACTACAACTGGCTGTGTTGAAGCCCAGGAAATAGGAGGGTGTAGGCAGAGGCCTACTGTATTTTGAATGAGTTTACAGCAGGAGAGACTGCCATCCACAAAGCAGGGGATCAGCTGACGTTACTGAACCCCACTGAGACACGGGAGCAAGTATCTCTTTCCGTGTGGACGGCACTTCCGAACTACAACTGGCTGTGTTGAAGCCCAGGAAATAGGAGGGTGTAGGCAGAGGCCTACTGAATTTTGAATGAGGTGACAGCAGGAGAGACTGCCATCCACACAGCAGGGGATCAGCTGACGTTACTGAACCCCACTGAGACACGGGAGCAAGTATCTCTTTCCGTGTGGACGGCACTTCCGAACTACAACTGGCTGTGTTGAAGCCCAGGAAATAGGAGGGTGTAGGCAGAGGCCTACTGAATTTTGAATGAGGTGACAGCAGGAGAGACTGCCATCCACACAGCAGGGGATCAGCTGACGTTACTGAACCCCACTGAGACACGGGAGCAAGTATCTCTTTCCGTGTGGACGGCACTTCCGAACTACAACTGGCTGTGTTGAAGCCCAGGAAATAGGAGGGTGTAGGCAGAGGCCTACTGTATTTTGAATGAGTTTACAGCAGGAGAGACTGCCATCCACACAGCAGGGGATCAGCTGACGTTACTGAACCCCACTGAGACACGGGAGCAAGTGTCTCTTTCCGTGTGGACGGCACTTCCGAACTACAACTGGCTGTGTTGAAGCCCAGGAAATAGGAGGGTGTAGGCAGAGGCCTACTGTATTTTGAATGAGTTTACAGCAGGAGAGACTGCCATCCACACAGCAGGGGATCAGCTGACGTTACTGAACCCCACTGAGACACGGGAGCAAGTATCTCTTTCCGTGTGGACGGCACTTCCGAACTACAACTGGCTGTGTTGAAGCCCAGGAAATAGGAGGGTGTAGGCAGAGGCCTACTGAATTTTGAATGAGGTGACAGCAGGAGAGACTGCCATCCACACAGCAGGGGATCAGCTGACGTTACTGAACCCCACTGAGACACGGGAGCAAGTATCTCTTTCCGTGTGGACGGCACTTCCGAACTACAACTGGCTGTGTTGAAGCCCAGGAAATAGGAGGGTGTAGGCAGAGGCCTACTGAATTTTGAATGAGGTGACAGCAGGAGAGACTGCCATCCACACAGCAGGGGATCAGCTGACGTTACTGAACCCCACTGAGACACGGGAGCAAGTATCTCTTTCCGTGTGGACGGCACTTCCGAACTACAACTGGCTGTGTTGAAGCCCAGGAAATAGGAGGGTGTAGGCAGAGGCCTACTGTATTTTGAATGAGTTTACAGCAGGAGAGACTGCCATCCACACAGCAGGGGATCAGCTGACGTTACTGAACCCCACTGAGACACGGGAGCAAGTGTCTCTTTCCGTGTGGACGGCACTTCCGAACTACAACTGGCTGTGTTGAAGCCCAGGAAATAGGAGGGTGTAGGCAGAGGCCTACTGTATTTTGAATGAGTTTACAGCAGGAGAGACTGCCATCCACACAGCAGGGGATCAGCTGACGTTACTGAACCCCACTGAGACACGGGAGCAAGTATCTCTTTCCGTGTGGACGGCACTTCCGAACTACAACTGGCTGTGTTGAAGCCCAGGAAATAGGAGGGTGTAGGCAGAGGCCTACTGTCTTTGTAATGCGGAGACAGCAGGAGAGACTGCCATCTCCACAGCAGGGGAACAGCTGGCAGTGCTGAACCCCACTAACACTTGAACGAATGTGTTTGGCTCTGTGGAGACGACACTTCTGAACACCAACTGACGCTGTTGGAGCCCAGGATTAGGCGAGGAGCAGGCTGGGGCCTACTGGATTTTGGCAGGTGAAGGCAGCAGGAGACTTGCCATCTCCACAGCAGGGGAACAGCTGGCAGTGCTGAACCCCACTAACACTTGAACGAATGTGTTTGGTTCTGTGGAGACGACACTTCTGAACACCAACTGACGCTGTTGGAGCCCAGGATTAGGCGAGGAGCAGGCTGGGGCCTACTGGATTTTGGCAGGTGAAGGCAGCAGGAGACTTGCCATCTCCACAGCAGGGGAACAGCTGGCAGTGCTGAACCCCACTAACACTTGAACGAACGTGTTTGGCTCTGTGGAGACGACACTTCTGAACACCAACTGACGCTGTTGGAGCCCAGGATTAGGCGAGGAGCAGGCTGGGGCCTACTGGATTTTGGCAGGTGAAGGCAGCAGGAGACTTGCCATCTCCACAGCAGGGGAACAGCTGGCAGTGCTGAACCCCACTAACACTTGAACGAATGTGTTTGGCTCTGTGGAGACGACACTTCTGAACACCAACTGACGCTGTTGGAGCCCAGGATTAGGCGAGGAGCAGGCTGGGGCCTACTGGATTTTGGCAGGTGAAGGCAGCAGGAGACTTGCCATCTCCACAGCAGGGGAACAGCTGGCAGTGCTGAACCCCACTAACACTTGAACGAATGTGTTTGGCTCTGTGGAGACGACACTTCTGAACACCAACTGACGCTGTTGGAGCCCAGGATTAGGCGAGGAGCAGGCTGGGGCCTACTGGATTTTGGCAGGTGAAGGCAGCAGGAGACTTGCCATCTCCACAGCAGGGGAACAGCTGGCAGTGCTGAACCCCACTAACACTTGAACGAATGTGTTTGGCTCTGTGGAGACGACACTTCTGAACACCAACTGACGCTGTTGGAGCCCAGGATTAGGCGAGGAGCAGGCTGGGGCCTACTGGATTTTGGCAGGTGAAGGCAGCAGGAGACTTGCCATCTCCACAGCAGGGGAACAGCTGGCAGTGCTGAACCCCACTAACACTTGAACGAATGTGTTTGGCTCTGTGGAGACGACACTTCTGAACACCAACTGACGCTGTTGGAGCCCAGGATTAGGCGAGGAGCAGGCTGGGGCCTACTGGATTTTGGCAGGTGAAGGCAGCAGGAGACTTGCCATCTCCACAGCAGGGGAACAGCTGGCAGTGCTGAACCCCACTAACACTTGAACGAATGTGTTTGGTTCTGTGGAGACGACACTTCTGAACACCAACTGACGCTGTTGGAGCCCAGGATTAGGCGAGGAGCAGGCTGGGGCCTACTGGATTTTGGCAGGTGAATGCAGCAGGAGACTTGCCATCTCCACAGCAGGGGAACAGCTGGCAGTGCTGAACCCCACTAACACTTGAACGAACGTGTTTGGCTCTGTGGAGACGACACTTCTGAACACCAACTGACGCTGTTGGAGCCCAGGATTAGGCGAGGAGCAGGCTGGGGCCTACTGGATTTTGGCAGGTGAAGGCAGCAGGAGACTTGCCATCTCCACAGCAGGGGAACAGCTGGCAGTGCTGAACCCCACTAACACTTGAACGAATGTGTTTGGCTCTGTGGAGACGACACTTCTGAACACCAACTGACGCTGTTGGAGCCCAGGATTAGGCGAGGAGCAGGCTGGGGCCTACTGGATTTTGGCAGGTGAATGCAGCAGGAGACTTGCCATCTCCACAGCAGGGGAACAGCTGGCAGTGCTGAACCCCACTAACACTTGAACGAATGTGTTTGGCTCTGTGGAGACGACACTTCTGAACACCAACTGACGCTGTTGGAGCCCAGGATTAGGCGAGGAGCAGGCTGGGGCCTACTGGATTTGGGCAGGTGAAGGCAGCAGGAGACTTGCCATCTCCACAGCAGGGGAACAGCTGGCAGTGCTGAACCCCACTAACACTTGAACGAATGTGTTTGGCTCTGTGGAGACGACACTTCTGAACACCAACTGACGCTGTTGGTGCCCAGGATTACGCATGCCGCATGCAGAGGCCAATGGGCAGCGGTTTTTATGGAGGTTGTGGACTACTACTGATTCTAACCATGCTCCACTTAGGCCTCTGGCTCCACTGTCTCTACTATTTACCCTGGCCTCCAACCCCGCCAGCTACATCTCTGAAGTGGCGTCAGCACAATCTACACTTGTTCCTGTGTTACTGGTGCTCAGTCCCATCAGTTGATCCCCTGATGTTTGTCCGGCAAGTTCGCCAGCTCTGTCCTCATTCCCACTACTGGTTATGGGAATGTGGACAGAGCAGGAGACCTTGCCGGACACACATCAGGGGATAAACTGATGGGACTGAGCCACAGGAACACAGGAACAAGTGTAGATTGTGCTGACGCCACTTCAGAGATGTAGATGGCGGGGTTGGAGGTCAGGGGAAATAGTAGAGACAGTGGAGCCAGAGACCTAAGTTGGGCACGGTTAAAAATCAGTAGTGGTTTGAATGTTGATGGAGCTGGTGACTCTGCCGTCCACACAGCAGGGGATCAGCTGGCATTACTGAACCCCAGTAACACAGGAGCTAGTGTGTTTCTCTGTGCAGACGACACATCTGAGCGACAACTGGCTGTGTTGAAGCACAGGGATTATAGTTCAGGTGGTAGAAAAATGAACACACCAGCAGACCTGGATACAGTTGCCAACCACTAATTTAGTCTGTAAGAGGAATGGCAAAGTCTTTGGAGATCCAGGCCTTGTTCATTTTCAGAAAAGTCAGCCGGTCAACATTATCGGAAGATAGTCGCGTGCGACGGTCTGTTAGTACACCACCTGCGGCACTAAAGACACGTTCCGATAATACACTGGCAGCAGGGCAAGCCAGCACCTCCAATGCATACTGGCTAAGCTCTGGCCATGTATCCAGCTTAGAGACCCAAAACTTGAAGGGGGAAGAGCCATCTGGGAGTACAGCGACAGGGCAAGACATGTAGTCTGACACCATCTGACGGAAGCGTTGCCTCCTGCTGACTCGAGGCGTCGCTGATGGTGTAGACAATTGTGGTGGACACACAAAACTTTGCCACATTTGGGCCATAGTGGTCTTGCCTTGTGCTGCGGCACTGCCTCTGCTCCCTCTTTGTGCAGAGTTTCCTCCACTGCCTCGACGCACAGAGCTGCTTTGTAAAGCACTTGCAACAATGCTGTCGGGTGGAATGGAAAACATTATGGACTGCACCAGTGACTCTTCGTACTCCCGCATTTTACGCTCCCGGTTCAACGTTGGTATGAGCCTTTGTACGCTGTCCCGGTAGCGAGGATCTAGGAGGGTGTACACCCAATAATCAGCCGAGACGAGAATGTGGGCGATGCGGCGGTCGTTTCTCAGGCACTGCAGCATGAAATCAACCATGTGCTGCAGACTCCCAACTGCCAAAGAACCGCTGTCCCCTGTTTGAGGCGTGACCTCGACCTGCTCTGCATCACCCCACCCTCGCTGTACATACTGAGTAGAGGTTTGTGTACCTCCCTCCTCTGGAGAGATGTCTTCCTCCTCCATCGACTCCTCCTCATCCTCCTCACAAAGTGTCCCCTGCCTAGGCCTTTGTGAGGAAACACGTAGCGCAGACTGTCCAGAAGCAGATGGCATTTGGGACTCCTCATCCTCCACCTCTTCTGAAACCTCATCCCTTAGTGCTTGCAGTGTTTGTTGAAGCAGGCAGATAAGGGGGACAGTCATGCTGACTAGTGCATCATCTGCACTCGCCATCCGCGTGGATTCATCGAAGGCACGCAAAACGAGGCAGATGTCCTTCATAGAGGCCCACTCAATGGTGCTGAAGTGTGAACGGCGCACAGTGCGACTTGTTTGCGCCTGATGCAGCTGGTACTCCATGACTGCTGCCTGCTGCTCACACAACCGCTCCAACATATGTAACGTTGAATTCCACCGGGTGGGTAGGTCACATATGATGCGATGTTCTGGAAGGCCAAATCGTCGCTGCAGAGCAGCGAGGCGCGATCTTGCCGTGCTGGAACGTCGCAAGTGAGCGCACTCTATGCGGACCTTGTGCAACAGTGCATCAAGATCCGGATAGTCCCTCAGAAAGCTCTGCACGACCAAGTTAAGAACATGTGCCAGACATGGGATGTGTGTGAGGTTGCCTAGGCCAAGAGCTGCCACCAGATTTCGGCCATTGTCACACACTACCAAGCCCGGCTGGAGATTCGCTGGCCCAAACCACACATCGCTCTCCAGCTTGATAGCATTCCAGAGCTCCTGCGCTGTGTGGCTTCGATTCCCCAAAGAAATTAATTTGAGTACAGCCTGTTGACGTTTGGCCACGGCTGTGCTCATATCGGTCGTAACAGGCTCCTGCTCTGCTGTTTCTGAGGAACTTGAGTAGGAGGAGGAGTCTATGTGTACAGACTGGAGTCCTGCAATCCGTGGCGTTGGAAGAACACGTACAGCGCCACTCTCCAGATCCGTACCCGGCTCCACAACATTGACCCAGTGGGCAGTGAGGGAAAGGTATCGTCCCTGTCCATGGTTACTGGTCCACGCATCGGTGGTCAGGTGGACCTTGCTACTAACGGCGTTTAGTAGCGCATGTTTTATTTTGCCCTCAACATGTTTCTGCAGGGCAGGGACGGCTCGCCTGCTGAAATAAAAGCGGCTGGGCACGTTGTATTGGGGGACTGCCAATGCCATTAAGTCCCGGAAGGTGTCAGTGTCCACCAGCCTGAATGACAGCATTTCAACTGCCAGAAGTTTGGCAATGCCAGCATTCAGAGACTGTGCTCGGGGATGGTTTGCCGAGTAAGGGCGCCTTTTATCCCATGCCTGTGCTACCGATGGCTGTGATGGATGGGAACGTGCTGTTATGGGTGGAATCTGACAGGGTCTCCGGACAACAGTGGCAGAGGTTCTTCCTTGGCGATCCTGTGAGGAAGCCGAACCAGCAGTGTGTGAGCTGGAGGAAGAGGGCCCAACACGAACTGAAGAGGTGGTAGGTGGTGCTGTACGTTGGCCTACGTCTTGAGGGTGTCTATGCAACTCCAACTCGTGCTTGGTGCGCACATGTTTCCACATATTTGTGGTATTGAGGTTGCTGACATTTCTCCCTCTTTTGACTCTCTGATGACACAGCTTGCATTTGACAAAGCAAATGTCATCTGCAACTGTGTCAAAAAAGGACCACGCACTGCAACTCTTGTGAGCGCCCGGTTTGCCTTTGGAAGGAGGAATGCTCCTAACGGGTGCCGAAGTGGAGGGTACAGGCAACCAAGTCTTCCCCCTCCCTCTGCCTCCTGTTTTGGCCGGTAGGGGAATCTCTTCCTCCGAGCTGCTCCCACCACCTTCCTGTTGCTCACGCCATGATGGGTCAAGGACCTCATCATCTTCCCTCCCCTCTTCAAACAGCTGCTTCTCCGGGGTTGTCTCGCCAGCACCGTACGCACCAGAAAGTGGCAACTGAGTCTCGTCATCATCTGATGCGTACTGAGGTGTGCTGACCATAGGCACTGGCCCACTCGCCTCTTCAGATTCAGAGGGACAAAGAAGTTGCGCATCACTGCATACTCCCTCTTCTTCACATTCAGGAATGCTGCTTGGCTGGCCCCCTCTTTCCAAGCCAACAGATTCCGAGAACAGAAGTAGAGATTGTGATGGCTCCTGTCCATGTCTCTCTGACTGCCTGGGCACTTTGGCAGGTGGTGAAGAGACAGATGGTTGCTCTTCGGTGCTCTGACCCTGAGAGGATGCGGAAGTAATTGAAGTCGATGCGTTAGCTGCCATCCATCCGACAACGGCTTCAATTTGTTCCTCCCGCAGCAGTGGGGTACGTTGAGGTCCTACAAAGCTGCGCATAAAGGACTGTTGCCTGCTAAAACTGGGGGATGCTGATCCACTGGTGCCCGCAGCAGGCCCAGAATCCCCACGTCCTCTACCTGTAGAATCCCCACGTCCTCTCCCTGCAGAATCCCCACGTCCTCTCCCTGCTGAAACTCCACGCCCACGCCCACGCCCCCGCGCCTTACTCCCTGCCTTCTTCATCTTGCAAGACTGCTTAAGATAGGCAAAAAAGGACAAAGGGGGGCCTTAGTGTGCTTATTCCTGAACAGCTGGTTACAGGTACAAGAAACACTAATTTTATGAAGTGTGTGTGTGTGGACTAGACTTTAATAGGAGCTGATGTGGCCTACACAAGTTCAAAATGTAGTGTTTGGTGAACTTTTTATGTGGTTTCTTTGTTTGAAACAAACTCAAAGTATGAGAACAAAGAATTGAAACTGATAGTATCACCAACTTTTTGGAGCTATTACAATGCAGGCAGGTAACCTACAATGCAAAAGATGAGGCTCCAAAAAAATTGGGTAATACTAATCTGGCTGCGCCGGCAGGGCACAAGCCAGAAAAAAAGGCTCCTCTATCTACTCCTATATAGTGTTTGCAACCAACCAATGTTGATGGATACGGATGGATGCACACTAATAGGAGAAGAAAAAATGAGCTGCACTCAGAGACAAATATGTGTGAGGCAGTGACGCACGTTGAGCGTCCTACAACCAGACGTAGCTGCAGGACACTCTACTCAGCGTGAGCTGCACTCACACACAGTCAGAGACCTCTCAGACAGCCGTCAACAGTGCAGCTAAGTGGGCACTGGCACTGACAGGCTGCAGAAAGGCTCCGCTGTGTACTCCTATATAGTGTTTGCAACCACCGTAGATGGAGACGGATGGATGCACACTAATAGAAGAAAAAATGAGCTGCACTCAAATAAAAATATGTGTGAGGCAGTGACGCACGCTGAGCGTCCTACAGCCAGACGTAGCTGCAGGACACACTACTCAGCATGAGCTGCACTCACACACAGTCAGAGACCTCTCAGACAGCCGTGAACAGTGCAGCAAAGTGGACACTAGCACTGAAAGGCTGCAGAAAGGCTCCGCTGTCTACTACTAGTGTTTGCAACCAACGTATATGGATACGGATGGAAGCACACTAGATTGAAATTATTTAAAAAATGCAGCTCAAAAAATAAAAGATGTATGAGGCAGCAGTGATCACACTGGGTGGCCTACAGCCTGACGTGGCTGCAGGACCCACTCCACAGCGTGAGCTGCACTCACACAGCCCTTGCAGACAGCTGTGAAAACAGCGCTGCTAGGGAAAAGCAAGCTACAGTGGTGGTTTATGTAGCCTGGATAAAGCACAATATTGTTTTTAGAATCGCTATTTCTAACTGTCCCTCACAGTCTTCTACAGCAGCCTGTCCCTAACTGAATTCACAGCAGAGTGACCAGAAATGGCGGCTGCGGTGGCTTTTATAGTGCATCATGACATCATTTCGGCAGCCAATCACAGCCATGCCAATAGTTAACATGCCTACATGCCTAACAGGATGTGCCCACACTTCGGAGGATTCCCATTGGCTTAATCAAAGCAAGCAGGCTCATAGCATGATGGGAACTTCCTATTCCGATTCCGATCCCGGAATCCGATATGAAAAAAGTATCGGAATTAAGTATCGGAATTCCGATACCGCTGATATCGGCCGATACCCGATACTTGCGGTATCGGAATGCTCAACACTACTTGTAACCTTTATAAACACAAAATAAATAAAAAAATTGAGTTTTTTACGTATTTTTTTTTATAATGACCAACCATGTTCACATACAGTATAATAATGCAACAGGTATTCAGAAAAAATTTTTTAAGTAGCTAAAACAGCATTTTAATAGGTCCGGTCAAAAATGACCTGAGCAGTACAAGTGTATAGTGGAAACAAACAAAACAGCAGGGTTAAAATTGCAAAAAATGCAAGGAAACTTGATACATGGCACACAATTGGGTCATGCCCTTGCCACTCCACTATAAAAATCACTCTTTATATACAGACACTGTTGACAAATAGTTAAATCGATTGCAGTTACAATAGAAATGCAATAAATAAGCAGACTTACAATCCTGTTGATTAACAAATACACAAGACAGGGAGCAAAAATGCTCTACTACTATACATAAATACAGACCCGATATGATATTGAACAGGAAACACATAAAAATAGCCCCTTCTGTAGCAATATCAAATATGCAAAAAGAACAAATATAATGATACCACAAAAATTTCTTTTAGTGCTCAATAGAAGGGTCCAGTGGATAGGACCAAATGTCCTGAATCTGCAAAAGAGGGTCTGTTCAGAGACAGGGCTTGACCTGAAAAACCTAGAGATATACTAACAGCTGTATATGGTATATACTGCTATTGTGGACTGAAGTGTGCACTCAGCTAGAGTGTGAGCTTTTTGACACTATTCCAAAAATACCCTCAGGGGTCAAATGTTGCACACAGCCTAGAGAGTATCCCACATAAAGTCAATTAAAACTTGTTATATAGAGAGTTAGTGTTGTGTGTTATGTCCTTTTAATGGTTCATTAAAGGTTATGTTTTAATTGACTTTATGTGGGATACTCTCTAGACTGTGTGCAATATTGTAGACTGAAGGTCACATATCAATGGGGCACAGAAAAGAATAATCTGTAAACATAAACCCTTGTGACCTAAATCACTAGCATCCCCCTAGTTGGAAAGGGGAGAGAATCCCATACAACCTGTGCTCGTAAGTGAAGTCTGCATATTGCAGTGCCTGGAAAGAGCCATGGAATAATGAAGATGAAAAATAAGGCACAGTGGAGGAGGAAGGGGCACAGATAAGCCCGAAGCGTGTCGCCAGAAGACCTGGCTTCCTCAGGGGATAGCATAATTGATATTGCTACAGAAGGGGCTATTTTTATGTGTTTCTGGTTCAATATCATATCAGGTCTGTATTTATGTATAGTAGTAGAGCATTTTTGCTCCCTGTCTTGTGTATTTGTTAATTAACAGGATTGTAAGTCTGCTTATTTATTGCATTTCTATTGTAACTGCAATCGATTTAACTATTTTTCAACAGTGCCTGTATATAAAGAGTGATTTTTTTTTATAGTGGAGTGGCAAGGGCATGACCCTATTATGGGCCAGGTGTCAAGTTTCCTTGCATTTTTTGCAATTTTAAAAGTTTTTAAATGTGTTTGCAGTGTTGTGAATTTGTTACATAATGAAATTTATACTTTTGCTATTAGCCTTTTTTGGGTGTTCCCTGTGTTTTGCATGCTTCTGTTCTTGCTGACTGTAACCTTGACAGTAACAGGGAACAGCGTCCTTTTATGTTATTGCTGCGGCTCTGTGGTGCAACAGAGTACGCCGCTGTTCACACTGGGTGACATTTAACCCGCATGTTTTTCGGTTCTCACCCACCATCTTGTTCCACCATTACTTAGCAGCAGGTTCCATCACCACACAGTGGACTCCGGGTTGCGAACGCACCTTATTATTATATTTTACTTGGTGGGTTCCGCCAACCCTAACAGTGTAACATGTCTGTTCTTGAAAATGTCTTGTGATTGTCATAATAATATGATTATTCCCTTGAAATCAAGTTTAAACATCTAAATACATCATATAACTGCTCTTTAATTAACATTTTTTAAAAGTGAACATTTTGTATCTGGATGAAGCCGAAAAACCCATATTTTGATCACAGATTATATTAAAATCTACAAAATAAATTAGGCTTCCTTTTTGATATTTCTGTATTTTTTCATTAGTTGTTTAAAAAGGATATTTGGCCTCTGTTATTTGCATATAAGTTTACTGAAGTAGAAGTTATTGTGTCTATGATTCAAATCATGATGTGTTATCGGCCATTATTGTCAGGGATTTCCTCTACTAATTGAAAGGTAACAGAGTTACTTAAAACTGTGATCACACCAGACTTTTTCTTTTCTGAAGAGGATCTAAAAATACTGAATATCTTGAGTTCCCAAGTACCTCATCCTGAAAAAGGGGGGTTAGAAAAGTTCAGCAAGCTCTACATTAAGTCCTGGAATTAAGACATTGTTAGAAAAAAAAAGGTAAAACATAGAGAAAATAAATTATGTTAATTTACGCGATTAAACTATTATGTATTCATTTACGGATAGACCTTCAAATGGATTTACTCAGAGGAGTCTTCTTTTCTTCCTTGATCTGGATTATGAATATTCTCAGAAATCTTGTGGAATTTTAAAAAGTTCCATCCTCTGGGTATTGAATAAGGTTGAATTTTCCATCTAAGAAGACAGAGTCAAGTCAGAAATCCCCATTTATATGAAATGTTGTTATCTCTTAAGATGCTAGGTATGCCAGCAAAGAATTTGCTAGCATTTTGGGTGTCTTTTCAGAAGTCTGGAAGCATTTTTATTGACTGGTAAGGAGGCGGTAGATTTTTATTTTTCCTTAGGTAGTCCACAAGGTGGTTCTTTCTCTGAAAGTAATGTATTCTCGCAATTGCTTTTCTTGGGGTGTCAACTGGTAGAAAACTAGGTTTTGGTAGCCTATGGGATCTGTCCATTGTCAGTTCTGCATTAGGTACTGATGGGAGTGTTTTAAGTATTAAATCTTCAATATATGGAGCCAGTTCTGATGGTGGAGCATTCTCAGGTATTACAGTAAATTTTAGATTGTTCCACCTGTTGCAGTCCTCTAGATCTGTAAATATTAACTTTAGTGTTTTAACTTCGCTTTTAGGCAAAGAAAGAACCTTTTCCAAATCAGATTGTTTGTCAGAAATGGATTTTCATTTTTTATCATCACTGTTTCCCTTTATGCCACTTGCCAGCTTCTTTCTTTTATTCTTTGTCTGAGATGCACCAAATTTGAATGATGAGTCAATGTCAATAGGGTTAGCACTGAAAGTTTATGTAATGATATTATCAGACAGTTCCTCACTTTTGTCATAATTTCCCCTTAGAGCTGCGCTGTATTCTCAGCATCCAGACCCTTGGCTATTAAACAATGCAATTTTGGTGCTTTGCTAGTGTTAGTGAAGAAGGGATTCTCCAAGTGCAGGGACTTTTCCTATGCTGTTAAGTAGTCGGGCTTCTGAATGATATCGGCTCTATTGCTGGCATGGTGCTCTGTGTCATTAGTGAAGCTTGCCATGCTTTTCTGGAGTAGAGGTCGTATACTCACTGCTGCTACTTCAGTAATTCCTGTCAGCACTGGTCTTTTTCTTCCAAAGGTGAGTTTCTTTCTATTTACCTCAGGTGGAGGTGGTGGTCTCATTGGATCTTGATGAGCCAGGTGGTAGGTCCAGGAGTAGGTTGAAGGTCTGTGGAGTTTCTTTGGCATGTCTCTATCTGGGGAGGAAATAAGGTACCCACAGAGGTGATTGATTTCAGCGGCCAAGATGGCAATGAAGCAAGCTTGTTTTCCTTCTTCCTGTTGAATGGCATATATATGTCATGGAATATCCATATGAGTCCAGATTTACCCAAAAGGGTTCAGGAAAAGTCTTGAAAGTCTTAGGTATAATATGGCTGGTCCAGGTCTCCTTTTGTCACTTAATGAACGCATTCCAGAATTGGCAACAGCAGAGCTCCAGCAGCATGCGACCATACACCTGCACTCTCAGGCCATGTGCCCCCCAGATACAGTGTATTTTTTCTGCTTTTAAATAGCTGTGTTCTACATTACAAACACAGTGGATTGGATTTATAGAAATACCATGCCAACTGTGCTTCTTTTTAATGCTGTGTAAACTAACTTGCGGTGCCGGTTTCCGAACTGCACCATGTTTCTTCAGTGGAGACGCTTGCATGCTTTCCCTGAATAGACGGTCATTAAATATGAAAATTTCTAAATGACAAAGTGCAATGTAGAATGCAGTGTTTTGGATGCAGAGAAAATACGCTGTCTCCAAAACACTGATATTCCTAATCGCGGGCACGTACGCTTAAAAAGATTTTTTTTTAAGAAAATGTGAATCTTGGGAAATTTTATATTACAAAATCACAAGTTAAAGTTTTTAGTCTAATACTTTTTTTTAACATACAGAGATGCTGCCAGTTTTTTTGTTATGTTATGACAGTTATTTAAAAAAAGTGATGAGGGGAAATGTATCTCACTACATTGATTTTCACCTTTGTTGCATTTCAAAAACAGATGAGCAATTATAAATTAGTATTTTTTAATTTCTGATTCAAAAATAACAACTAATAAGGTTGTACTTCTCTAATATATTGTAATTTTTAAATTCATTCTAGAACTCCCTTTTCATTTTCGTTCATAGTTAGCATTGTAATTCTGAAAATATAAAATGTTCACTTTAGTATTATTATTAACAATAACCCCTTTCTGCCATGAGACGTACTATCCCATCCATGTGCCCTGCAACTTAATTCCCAGGGATGGGATAGTACGTCATAACGATCAGCGGCGTTCACGTGGTGAGCGCCGTTGATCGCGGCCGGGTGTCGGTGCTTCCCTGAGCCGCCCACGGCAGCACAATGTGCAGCGCTGCTGCGGGGGGCTCTTTCCCTACAGGCCCCCAGATCCAAGATGGCGACGGGGACCTTCTGGGGCCTGTTGGGAGCTGCAAAGCGCAGGCATGAGGAAGTCTGCAGCAGTGCCTGTGATGTGACAGATCAGCAATCTGTCACAGGACAGTGATATCCCACCTGGGACAATGTAATAAAGTTAAAAAAAAAAGAAAAGTGTAAAAATTATTTTAAAAAAAATCGCTAAATAAATTAGTAAAAAAAAAAAATATTCCCCAATAAATTCATTTTTTGAAAATAATAAAAAAAAACAATAAAAGTACACATATTTGGTATCGCCGCGTCCGTAACGACCCGCCCTATAAAACTGTCCCATTAGTTAACCCCTTTAGTGAACCCCTTAAAAATAAAAATAACAAACGAAGCAAAAAATAATGATTTATTATCATACTACCGAACAAAAAGTGCAATAACGCGCGATCAAAAAGACGTATATAAATATCCATGGTACCTCTGAAAACGGCACCTTGTCCCACAAAAAACGAGCCGCCATACAGCGTCATCCGCAAAAAATAAAAAAGTTATAGCTCGCAGAATAAAGCGATGCAAAAATAATTATTTTTTATATAAAATAGTTTTCATTGCATAAAAGCGCCAAAACATAAAAAAAGACCTAAATGAGGTATTGCTGTAACTGTACTGACTCGAAGAATGAAACCGCTTTATCAATTTTACCACACGTGGAACAATGTAAACGCACCCCCCAAAAGAAATTCATGAAACGCTGGTTTTTGTTCATTCTGCGTCCCAAATATCGGAATAAAAAGCGATCAAAAAATGTCACGTGCCCGAAAATGGCACCAATAAAAACGTCAACTTGTCCCGCAAAGAATAAGACCTCACATGACTCAATGGGTCAAAATACGGAAAAATTATAGCTGTCAATATGTGGTGATGCAAAAACTATTTTTACAATAGAAAGCGTCTTTTAGCGTGTTATAGCTGCCAAACATAAAAATCGCCATAAATAGTAAATCAAACCCCCTGTTATGACCCCTTAGTTAGGGAAAAATAATAAAATAAAAAAAATGTATTAATTTCCATTTTCCCATTAGGGCTAGGGTTAGGGCTAGGGTTAGGGTTAGGGCTAGGGTAAGGGCTGAGATTAGGGTTAGGAGTGTGTTGGGCTTAGGGTTGGAGTTATAATTGGGGGATTTCCACTGTTTGGGCAGATCAGGGGCTCTCCAAATGCAACATGGCGTCTGATCTCAATTCCAGCCAATTCTGCGTTGAAAAAGTCATATGGTGCTCCTTCCATTCCAAGCTCTGCCATGCGCCCAAACAGTGTTTTACCCCCACATATAGGGCATCAGCATACTCAGGACAAATTGCAAAACAACTTTTGTGGTCCAATTTCTCCTGTTACCCTTAGGAAAATAAAAAATTGGGGCAAAAATATCATTTTTGTGGAAAAAAATGTTTTTTTTATTTTCACGCCCAGGCGTTATAAACTTCTGTGAAGCACTTGGGGGTTCAAAGTGCTCACCACACATCTAGATAAGTTCCGTGGGGGGTCTAGTTTCCAAAACGGGGTCACTTGTGGGGAGTTTCAATAGTTTAGGTACATCAGGGGCTCTCCAAACGCACATGCAGACCAATCCATCAAAGTATGCATTCCAAAACGTCACTACTTCCCTTCCGAGCCCCGACGTGTCCCCATACAGTAGTTTTCTCCCACATATGAGGTATCAGGGTACTCAGGACAAATTGGACAACAACTTTTGGGGTCCAATTTCTCCTGTTACCCTTGGGAAAATAAAAAAATTGGAGACTAATTGATCATGTTTGTGGAAAAAGTACGATTTTTTTATTTTCATGCCTGGGCATTATAAACTTCTGTGAAGCCCTTGGGGGTTCAAAGTGCTCACCACACATCTAGATAAGTTCCTTAGTGGGTATAGTTTCCAAAATGGGGTCACTTGTGGGGGGTTTCCACTGTTTAGGTACATCAGGGGCTCTCCAAAAGAAACATAACACCCGCAGACCATTCCATCAAAGTCTGCATTCCAAAACGTCACTACTTCCCTTCCGAGCCCCGACGTGTGCCCATACAGTAGTTTTCTCCCACATATGAGGTATCAGCGTATTCAGGACAAATTGGACAACAAATTTTGGGGTCTAATTTCTCCTTGTACCCTTGGGAAAATAAAAAAATCGGTGACTAAAAGATCATGTTTGTGTAAAAAATACGATTTTTTTATTTTCACGCCCGGGCGTTATAAACTTCTGTGAAGCACTGGGGGGTTCAAAGTGCTCACCACACATCTAGATAAGTTCCTTGGGGGGTCTAGTTTCCAAAATGGTGTCATATGTGGGGGGTTTCTACTGTTTTGGTACATCAGGGGTTTTCCAATCGCGACATGGTGTCCGATCTCAATTCCAGCCAAAAACGTCAAATGGCGCTGCTTCCCTTCCAAGCTCTGCCATGCGCCTAAATAGTCATTTACACCCACATATGGGGTATCAGCGTACTCAGGAAAAATTGCACAATAACTTATAGGGTCCTGTTACCCTTGGAAAAATAAAAATTGTGGGTGAAAAGATCATTTTTGTGGAAAAAATATGATTTTTTAATTGTACCGCTGTACGCTATAAACTTCTGTGAAGCCCTTGTGGGTTCAAAGTTTTCACCACATATCTAGATAAGTTCCTTGGGGGGTCTAGTTTCCAAAATGGGGTCACTTGTGGGGGGTTTCCACTGTTTAGGTACATCAGGGGCTCTCCAAACGCGACATGGCGTCCGATCTGAATTCCAGCCAATTTTGCATTGAAAAAGTCAAACGGCACTCCTTCCCGTCTGAGGTCTGCCATGCGCCGAAACAGTGTCTTCCCCCACATATCAGGTATCAGCGTACTCAGGACAAATTGCACAATAAGTTTTGAAGTCCAATTTCTCCTGTTACCCTTGGTAAAATAAAAAAAATTGAACCTGAAGTATTTTTTGTGTGAAAAAAAGTTAAATGTTCATTTTTTTAAATATTCAAAAAATTCCTGTGATGCACCTAAGGGGTTAATAAACTTCTTGAATGTGGTTTTGAGCACCTTGACGGGAGCAGGTTTTAGAATGGTGTCACTTTTGGGTATTTTCTATCATATAGACCCCTCAAAGTGGCTTCAAATGTGATGTGGTCTGTAAAAATAAAATGGTGTTGCAAAAATGAGAAATCGCTGGTCAATTTTTAACCCTTATAATAACTTCCTAACAAAAAAAAATTTTGGTTCCAAAATTATGCTGATGTAAAGTAAACATGTGGGAAATGTTATTTATTAAGTTTTTGTGTGCCGTATCTCTGTGATTTAAGGGCATAAAAATTCAAATTTGGAAAATTGCGAAATTTTCAAAATTTTCGCCAAATTTCCATTTTTTTCACAAATAAACGCAAGTTATATGAATGAAATTTTACCACTATCATGAAGTACAATATGTCACGAGAAAACAGTGTCAGAATCACCGGGATCCATGGAAGCGTTTCAGAGTTATAACCTCATAAAGGGACAGTGGTCAGAATTGTAAAAATTGGCCCGGTCATGAACGTGCAAACCACCCTTGGGGCTTAAGGGGTTAAAGCACCACTAAAGCTTTTTTTTTGCATCGCTGTAGTCGTGTTTTAAAAATAATTCCCAGCCCAGTCTCACAGTCACCTGCAGTCACTTTCATCATTTTCCAATGTTTCTCCCATTAGTCTCAGACGAAAACTGACCTATTGGCAGCTCCAGTGTTTCAATAACCTACGCGGATGTCACGAGACTAGATCTGGATCTCAGAGACTTACATTGAGAGCTTGTAATGTAGCTTCTGACTTTTAGCTAGTCTGAAGCTGCGCTCACAAGATGGTGTCGTGGGACTGGAGCAGCACAGAAAAACGGTGAAGACGCCAGAGGGTGAGTATGTGATCAGCGCAGGGAACTTACATTTAAAGCGACATTCCAGCTCTGAAATAAAAACCCTGCTGGCGTGGTGCTTTAACTGAAGCCCTTTATGTTATGGAATTGCCAGGCTCTATGTTGTCTGACTGTAGAAAGCCCACAGATTACAACCCAATGTTTACTCATGTACATTAGCAAGAATGCATATTAAAACTGTAAAATTAGACTAAATGAAGTCATATTGTGGCATATGTTATTTTCTAAGCACTTATATCAATTTTCTTTTCTTTCAGTATTTCTACTCCATAAAAGATATTTCTGTAGGCGGCATGTGCATCTGCTATGGTCATGCAAGGGCTTGTCCGTGGGATCCAAAAACTAATGTGAGTAAATTAGTAGAATATAATATACCATATTGACAGCATTTTTTATCTTATTTTACCACTCATATAAAAGGAAAAATCTCATGTAATACAATTGTAAAATACCACGCTGTATTTTAAAAGAGAAAAATGTGACACTTGCGTAATTCGGACAGAAAAATGTACAAGAATAGCGTTCAATACAAAATCATTATACAAGCTAAATAGAGACATATCTCTTCAGTAAGTAACATAACCGGCATTTGCACATATATTAGCAATTATATTCTTTGTACATAGAAAGGCACATAAATTTACATTGAAAAGTGAATCTCAAACAATGTAGGTCAAAACAATATATATCAGAAAAATACATATTTATAAAGAGCCAGTCCATGGAGAATAGCTATTTAATACTCTTCATTCATTATGGGGCACTTCCAAGGCTGACTACACCTTTAGGTCCCAGCTGTGTGCTTATTAATGTTTGATATTAGTTTGCTTTTAGCTGATTAAATGTACTGTTCTTTTTATTTTTGGATTACACCCCATTCAAGCAAAATGCTTTAGATTTTACCACCTAATGTTATTGTGGCACAGCTATTGGTTTTAATGTGATATTTCGCTTGAGATTTCTCACTGTTTGAGACCCAACTAATCACTCACAGTTCTCTTGTGTGCAGTACACATACCCAAGTTGGTTTACCTTATTTCCACTTTTTTTTGTGCATATTCCACCAATATTAGCATTTCATTCAATTCAAACACAAACTAATTTCCTAAAGAGTTGGAAAATTTCAAGAAAACAAAAATTCAATGGTTGGAAATTTTTTATAGCCATTTTTTCTTTTCAACAGACGATAGAGCACAAATCAGAAGGAGAAAGTTAGACATTTCTTCCATATCACTTAAAAATGATCCCATTTAGAAACTGATTGCAGAAAAAGTTGGGAGGGAGTTCATAAAAGGCTGAAAAAGTAGGTAGCACTAAAATATCTGGAGGGTTATTTTTTGACTGGAGAGGCATCATTTCTCAGAAGCCAATATGGTCAGCTGATCACCATTCTGTGGAAAACTGTGTAAAAATTGTGGAACAATTTCAGAGAAATGTTCCACAATGAAAAATTACAAAGACTTTTAAATATCCCACTGTATTCAGTATATACAGTATATAAAATTCTCAAAAGATTCAAAGATTTTTTTGAAAGCCATGTGCATAAGGTACAAGGCCAACAGTCATTATTAGATGCTTGTGATCTCTGGGTACTCAGGTAGCACTGCATTAAAAACAGACATGATTTGTTTGTGGAAATAACTGTATGGGCTCAGGAATAATTCCAGAAATCATTGACTGTGGACACAGTTCACAAAATAATCCACAAACAAAATTTAAAGTTAAGTTCTATCATGCAAAGAATAAGCCATATACTAACAAAAGCCCTATAAAATTGCAATCTTATCGATATTACTGGTAGTACAAATGTTCTGGAAAAGCAATATGGCTCCTTCCACCCAAAGAAATCCAGTGAAATCTATGCTCCCTAATCCATATGACCCTCTCCCAAAGTTTACCTAAACTGCAGTTGTCTCTCACATGTTTAGTATTTCTGTTGTGGGAAGAGCTCATTTAATAACTTATGTGATGCGTGTCTTCAGAAGCACAAACTTCGCACTCTAAGTGCACAAACTACTCTAGGAAAATGTGTGATCCAAAAATCAAATAGCCCTTTTAGTTTTTAAGCTCTGCCATCTGTACGACCAAACAATAGCTTCCGACAGCAAATTAGGTATGAATGCATTTAGCAGAAATTGCTCATTTTCACCAATTTCTCTTGAGCAAGTGAAAAATTTGCAGTTAATAAAAAAATTACATTTTTACCATTAAATTATTATAAAGTATTTCCATGGATCAATGTCATAATATTCTGTAAGGCACATGTGGGTTCAAATTACTCACTGTACCCCTAGATAGATTCTGTGAGCAGTAAAGTTTCTAAAATGGGGTCACTTTTGGGAGTTTCTTCTGTTGTTGCACCTCAAGAGCTCTGCTAATGACATCCACATTCTATTCAAACAAAATCTACTTTGTGGAAGTCAAATGGTGCTCTTCCCGTTTTAATCTTCTCCATTTGCTCAGACAGTAGTGAACAACCACATATGGGGTACTGCCAAGTTAAGTAAAATTGCATAAAAACATTGAGGTATATTTTCTGTTATGATCCATTGTATGAATTAAAACTTTGAGGCTAAAGTAAGATCTTAGAGGAAAAATCTTATTTTTTTTATTTCCACCTCCCAAAGTTCTAAAAATCTAAAAAGTTTGTGGGTTAACAATAATCAACACACCTCAAGATAAATTCATTGTGCAGTTTTGTTTCCCAAATTCACTCATTTATGTGTGTTTCTGCATTTTTGACACCTCAAATGCAACATGGCGTTCAAGTTTTCTCTCCTAAAATCAAATAGCTCTTTTTGCGTTCCTGGCTCTCTCCTCGCCTAAACATTTGTTTTTGATCATTTATAGAGTATCACTATGTTTAGAAAAAATATTATATCACCAAATATGAGATTTACTTTCTCCTACTACCCCTTATGAAAAGGAAAAAATTGCAGTAAAGCAATATATTAGGCAAAAAAAAGATTTTTCATTTTTCTATTCTACTTTGCAGAACTCCTATATAAAACATAAAAGGTTAACACATTTCCTGACAGCAGTTAAGAATAATTAGAGGGTGCATTTTTTAAAAATAGTATCACTTTTTGGTGTTTTCCACATTTAGGCCCCTCAGAGTCACTTCAAAACTGAATAGGTATGTAAATAATAGGATTTATACATTTTCTTCAAAAAAATATGAAAAATTGCTGATAAATTTCTACACTTCTAGCATCCCAAGAAATTAAGAGACATTTTAACCGCTTCCCGACCGCCCACAGTAGATAAACATTGGCGCTAGCTGGGCTTTGTGCAGCGCCGACGTTTATCTACTGTCGGCGGTTTTGTGCCCCCCGGGACCCCCAGATACCTTATAATGCGGGGATCCCGGTGCACAATGCATGCTGGGACCCCCGACATCATCGAGACCTGATTGGTTCAGGTCCTGATGACGTCAGAGTCACAGCAGCCAATGAGAGCGCTCGCTGGGAAAGCTGCTTGTTTCCCGGCGATCTCACTCATTGTAACGTGACTTCTCCTCTGATCTCACACTGACAGATGATCAGAGGAGAAGCAGCGTTACTGTGTGACTAGATCGCAACCTGGCACAGCTGATCGCTACCTGGCACAGCTGTGCCAGGCAGCGATCTTGTCACACAGTAGCGCTGCTTCTCCTCTGATCATCTGTCAGTGTGAGATCAGAGGAGAAGTCGCGTTATTATGTGCCAGGCAGCGATCTTGTCACATAGTAACGCTGCTTCACCTCTGATCATCTGTCAGTGTGAGATCAGAGGAGAAGTGGCATTACTATGAGTCAGATCGCAGGGCAGCGATCTTGTCACAAAAAGAAAAAAAAGTAAAGAAAAAAAAATCATGTACACAGGTTAGGGCTAGGGCTAGGGTTAGGGTTAGGGCTAGGGTTGGGGCTAGGGTTAGGGCTAGGGCTAGGGTTAGGGTTAGGGCTAAGACTAGGGCTAGGGCTGGGAATAAGGTTATGGGTGTGTTGGTGTTAGGTTTGTGGTTAGGGTTATGGTTAGGGCTGAGATTAGGGTTAGGGGTGTGTTGGGGTTAGGGTTGGAATTAGAATTGGGGGTTTCCACTGTTTAGGTACATCAGGGGCTCTGTAAATGCAATATGACGCCCGCAGACCATTCCATCAAAGTCTGCATTTCAGAACGTCACTACTTCCCTTCCGAGCCCCACCGTGTGCCCAAACAGTAGTTTTCTCCCACATATGGGGTACCAGCGTACTCAGGACAAATTGGACAACAACTCTTAGGGTCCAATTTCTCCTGTTACCCTTGTGAAAATAAAAATTGGGGGCTAAAAGATCATTTTTGTGGAAAAAAAATGACTTTTTTATTTTCACGCCTCTACATTATAAACTTTACTGAAACACTTGGGGGTTCAAAGTGCTGACCACACATCTAGATAAGTTCCTTGGGGGGTATAGTTTCCAAAATGAGGTCACATATGGGGGATTTCCACTGTTTAGGTACATCAGGGGCTCTGCAAACGCGACATGACACCCGCAGACCATTCCATCAAAGTCTGCATTTCAGAACGTCACTACTTCCCTTCCGAGCCCCACCGTGTGCCCAAACAGTAGTTTTCTCCAACATATAGGGTACCAACGTACTCAGGACAAATTGGACAACAACTCTTAGGGTCCAATTTCTCCTGTTACCCTTGGGAAAATAAAAATTGGAGGCTAAAAGATCATTTTTGTGGAAAAAAAATGATTTTTTTTATTTTCACGGCTCTACATTATAAACTTTAGTGAAACACTTGGGGGTTTAAAGTGCTCACCACACATCTAGATAAGTCCCTTGGGGGGTCTAATTTCCAAAATGGGGTCACTTGTGGGGGGTTTCCACTGTTTAGGTACATCATGGGCTCTGCAAAGGCGACATGACACCCGCAGACCATTCCATCAAAGTCTGCATTCCAGAACATCACTACTTCCCTTCTGAGCCCCACCGTGTGCCCAAACAGTAGTTTTCTTCCACATATGGGGTACCAGTGTACTCAGAACAAATTGGACAACAACTTTTGGGGTCCAATTTCTCCTGTTACCCTTGTGAAAATAAGAAATTGGGGGCTAAAAGATCATTTTATGGAAAAAAAATGATTTTTTATTTTCATGGCTCTACGTTATAAACTTCTGTGAAGCACTTGGGGGTTCAAAGTGTTCACGACACATCTAGATAAGTTCTTTAAGGGGTCTATTTTCCAAAATGGGGTCATTTGTGGGGGGTTTCCACTGTTTAGGTACATCAGGGGCTCTCCAAATGCGACATGGCATCCGATCTCAATTTCAGCCAATTCTGCATTGAAAAAGTCAAACGGCACTCCTTCCGTTCTGAGCTCTGCCGTGTGCTCAAACAGTGGTTTAGCCCCACATACGGGGTATTGGCGTATTCGGGAGAAATTGCACAAAAAATTTTGTGGTTCATTTTCTCTTTTTACACTTGTGAAAATAAAAAAAATGGTTTTGAAGTAAAATGTTTGTGAAAAAAAGTTAAATGTTTATTTTTTCCTTCCATATTCCATTCATTCATGTGAAGCACCTGAAGGGTTAATAAACTTCTTGAATGTGGTTTTGAGTACATTGAGAGGTGCAGTTTTTAGAATGGTGTTACTTTTGGGTATTTTCTGTCATATTGACCCCCCAAACTCACTTCAAATGTGAGGTGGTCCCTAAAAAAATGGTGTTGCAAATTTTGTTGTAAAAATGAGAAATCGCTGGTCAACTTTTAACCCTTATAACTTCCTAAAAAAAAAATTATGTTTCCAAAATTGTGCAGATGTAAAGTAGACATGTGGGAAATGTTATTTATTAACTATTTTGTGCGATATCACTCTCTGATTTAAGGGCATAAAAATTAAGTTTGAAAATTGCTAAATTTTCTAAATTTTTGCCAAATTTTGATTTTTTTAACAAATAAGCGCAGATCATATCTAAAAAATTTTACCACCTTCATGAAGTACAATATGTCATGAGAAAACAATGTCAGAATCAGTAGGCTCCGTTGAAGTGTTCTAGAGTTATGACCTCATAAAGTGGTCAGAATTGAAAAAATTGGCCCGGTCACGAAGGCAAAAACAGGCTCGGGTGCGAAGGGGTTAAAAATGATGCTGACATAAAATGGAGCTAATGGGAGTGTTATATTTTAACTATTTTGAGAGGCATGACTATCTGGTTTAAGGATATAGCATTCTCAGTTTGAAAATGGCAAATTTTTCTAAAATATATATAAAGGTTCAGATATTTTTCAATAAAAATAAAGAACATATTAATCTCAATTTACCACTATCATAAAGTACTATTTGTCATGAAAAATAATCTAAATATCATGGGAATATGTTGAAGCATGCCAGTTTTGAAAAATGGGACTCTGTTATTAAGGTCCAAATTGGCTCAGTCACTAAGGTGTTAAAATCCCTTTTTTGTTACTGACTTTCTATTTCCTTTTTTCATCTCTTCACTGTCCTTTTGAGCACAAGTGGAGTGATGATGATGCGTGCCATAGTCTACCAGGGTGCTGGATAGCTGGATACAGCCTGACTTGTGACAGGTCCTGGGCCAGATACCTCATGCCAAATGCCTCTATTTTGCCTTTATAAAACAAAAAACCCAATTTTCACATTCAATCCCAAAGTAACAGAAACTAAAATGTAAACACTGCCCTTACTTGTGGTCTAGACAGGTTAACTTTGAAGAAAAAAAACCCTCAAATCGTTCATTATTGATTTAAATGCTGAAAATGAATTACACCCATGTGCTTGGTTACATTGGAAGATAAAGAACGATAACACTGCAACAAATATCAGGGAAGTTCTTGTCCCCTGAGAAAATTTTATTGTATCTTATAGATTTTGATATGCTGAACACGAATATGTGCTCCAAAAGTCTACATCACGTAATGTTTTTAACCCCTTCATGACAGGAGCTTTTTTTTCAATTTCTCATTTTCGTTTTTCACTCCCCTTCTTTCCAGAGCCATAACTTTTTTATTTTTCCATCAATATGGCCATGTAAGGACTTAATTTTTGTGGGACAAGTTGCATTGAGTCCGGCTCCCCTGGAGGCATTCAGGGGATCCACCCTGCCAGGTGGGGGTTCGGGACCTTCCTTCTGCGCTTTGTGTGCGGGTCTTTGCTATTTGTAACTAAGCTGCGACCCTCTAATGTGTGATGGTTTCTCTAACCTGTATGGCTGTCAGCGTGAGCCTATTCCATGGGTACTTTCCTTTTCACCGTCAGCCCTGGGCTCCTGATCCACTGCCGTGGATGTCAGGAGCCCGGGGCTGACGCTCAGGAATTTGCAGTCCCCTGTACTTCCAGATTCGGCGGTCATGACATACAGCTCCTGCCCACCCAGGACTCTGGCGTCCCTTTCTCTCTATTAGCGCTTCGCTCTGGGGTCTGCTATACGCAGTTTTTAGCTTCCTCAGAGCCTCTTCTCTCTGCTCCTGTCCTTCCCCTCCTCACAGATCAGCTTCCCATCCTAAACTGACTGGATCTTCCAGAAAGATCCTTTACCTCAGGCTTAGCTGTCTTGTCATCAGCTCAGGCTGCTCTCATTTCCATGACAACTCCCTGTTTACTCTCTCAGCTGACTCCTTGCTGACTCACTAACCCCATCTGCTGGCCATAATTTATAAGGCAGCTCCCCTTTCTGACCTGCAGCAGGAATTGTCATGTAATCTATGTTACCTGGCATGGGGGCCTCCCTCCTACCTCCAGGCATGACTTTACCCCTTAGAGGGTGGCAATGTCACTGTGACAACCGGACTCTGCGGTGTCACATTCCCCCACAGTGAAGTTCAGTACTCCCGGACTGAGGAAACATAACAAGAATTGTTAACAACAACAATTAATGAAAATCTACAAAGTCTTAAACAATGCAAAAATTATCAAAACCAGAAAAGAAAAAGAAACAATAACACAGTTACTGCAGCGACCAGTCCTTACGCTGCCATCCAGGAATTGTCTTTGTCCTTGTGCCTGGAGTTTGGTTGGTGGGAACCGCCTTAGCCCACTTTGTGTGTCATCCCTGGGCGTAGCTACAGGGCACTCTATAAATGGGCCTGGTTTTTCGGCCATGCCGGCGGCTTATTTTCAAGGTCAAGTTGGGGTAACTATTTACAGATAAAGTTCTGACGACACATAGTCCTGTGGCCCAATTGTTCTTTAACTGGTTATTACGAATAATTAAAAAGTTAGTAAGTCTCTGTAGGTCTCATGCTTAACAGTTACAACTATACATTCTTATTAATTTATTTACATTATGTATTCTCTATAACTGACAGGGATCTGACCTCTGGTACTACGAGTGGATCTACGCAGTATAGGTATCTCCGATGACCTGACCTGTTCTCTAATGTCTACTGCTGGTGCACTAGTCAATACACTATAAGTGGACTTTTGTAATTTTGGTATTCTGGACTGCCTTCTCCTGACTCTTAGACTCACCACGAGATTGACAGATTCGCTGTTAGCAGGGGACAGATTTCCGCATTCCACTGCAGATGTGGCGTCTGTTACTGGAGCCATTTCATTAAGAGTCTCTGCTTCATTCGGTGCAGTAGGCTGTTGAAAGGTTAGGGCTGGTACTACGATAGCCTGATTCACTTGTGTACACGTCCGAGGAAATTCTCCAAGGATAGTATGGATCTTCTCTTCCACCTCTGCTGTGGGCCATGGAGTGTCTTGGACTTCCTCTTTGTCTTTCAATTGATCAGGGCACTCCTTTAGATGATCTCTTGAGACTGCATCTAAGATTTCTCCTCCATTCTTGCTGATGAGGCATACCTTGGTGTTATTATTATAGTCTGAAGGTATAACGGTGTATGGCTCTGCCTCCCACTGGTCATCTAGTTTGTGAACTCATCTCTTTCTTTTGAGTACTTGTTCTCCTGGTGTCAAGGGAACTGCAGGGGCGTGTTGATTGTAATTCCTTTCCTGCCTCTATCTTGCTTCGGACAAACTTTTCTCCACACATTCTTGCACTTTGCGGTATTGTTGCTGCCACTCTGTATCCCAGTCTGCATCTGGTGATATCGTCTCAGGTGTTAAGACTCCCACGTCTAAATCAATGGGTAATTTGCCAGGTCTTGCCCTCATCAGGTAGGCCGGAGTGCAATTGGTGGAGTTTGCCAGTATATGATTATATAGACCTACCAGATCTGGCAACTTCTCTGGCCACTGGTTTCATTATTCCAGTTGTAAGGTCTTCAATAAGTCAATGACACTTGGTTCATCTTCTCAGACATGCCATTTGTCTGTGGATGGTACGGCGTCATCCTGATTTTCTTGCAACCATACATGTTACAGAACTCCTGGAACACTTCTGCCTCAAAGGCTGGACCTTGGTTGGTGAGGACGTACTCAGGGTATCCGTGTGGTCGACAAAAGTGTTGCTGAAATGCCTTGGCTGCTGTCTTCGCTGTTTGGTCTTTAACAGGCATGACTACCAAGATCCTTGAGTAATGGTCAACGATGGTCAGAGCATAGGTATAGCCATTCCTACCTGGAGTTAACTTCACGTGATCCAAGGCTACCAGTTCAAGCGGCTGTTTTGTGATGATTGGCTGTAATGGGGCTCGCTGGCGGTCACGGTCTTTCCTGCGCAGGTTGCATGGGCCTCATTCTCGGCACCACTTCTCAATGGCTCTCCTCATGCCAACCCAGTAGAATCTTTCACAAAATAAGGCCTCCAACTTCTCCCACCCGAAGTGTCCTGCTCCATTGTGGTATACCTCCAAGACTATTGGCGCATCCCTCTTCGGGACTACCACCTGCCAGACCAGCTCATGTGTGCGCGAGTTGATGTTCCTCCGACACAGTTTACCATTGTAGATGAACAGCTTGCCTCTCTCCTTCCATAACTGCTGTGCTTCCTGTGGGTCATCTGGACCAGGGTGTGAATCAGCTTGTGCCAGCTACTCCTTTACTAGGCGAACTACTGGGTCACTATCTTGTGTCTCTGCCCACTCATGATGGGGTAATGGGTTCAATGTTTCCTCTCGTACGATAAAGCGCTTATTCCTCACCCCTTGGGAGCACTGGGCTGCAACTGGATGGTGGAAGGCTGGTAACTCGATTTCTATGAGTTCTTCTGGATCTTCTCCTCCGTTGGGTGAATTGGGCATTCTGGACAGTGCATCCGCATTAGCGTTCTTATGTCCTGCTCGGTACTTGATGGTAAACTCGTAGTTGGACAGGCGGGCCATCCGTCGCTGCTCAAGTGCCTCTAGCTTTGCCGTTTCAAGGTGGGTTAGCGGATTATTGTCTGTGTAGATGGTGAACTTTGCTGAAGCCAAGTAGTGCTCGGAGAGCTCTGTTACCGCCCAGACTATGGCGAGGAACTCCAGTTTAAAGGGACTGTAGTTGTTTGGGTTCCTCTCAGTGGGATGATGCTTCCTGCTGGCGTCGGCAATCACTCTCTCTTTGCCTTTCTGCACTTGTGACAGCCCTTCTCCCAATCCCACGTTGCTGGCGTCAGTGTAAAGAACAAATGGTTGTTCATAGTCAGGGTAGGCCAGGACCTCATCTTCTGTAAGGGCCAATTTAAACCTTATGAAGGACTTTTCTATCCTTTTGTTCCACTCGAACGGAAGACTCTCTTGTTCTTGGCCTTCTTGGATTGGCCCACTAGAAGATCTTGCAGGGGTGCAGCTATTTTGGTGAAGTCCTTGATAAATCTTCGGTAGTAGCCTACTAACCCAAGAAACTGCCTTACTTCATGAATAGTGCTGGGTCTTTGCCAGTCCCAGATAACGGTGACTTTGTCAGGGTCGGGTGCCACACCTTCCGCGCTCACCATATGGCCTAGGTACTGCACCTTGGGCTTCAAAAGGTGACATTTGGATGGCTTTACTTTCAAGCCAAAGTTAGACAGGGCATCGAATACCTCGGCTAGGTGCTTCAAATGGTCTTCGTAGGTTTTGGAGAAGACGATGATGTCATCCAGGTACAGCAGAGCGGTTTCAAAGTTTTTATGTCCAAGGCAGCATTCCATTAACCGCTGAAATGTTCCTGGCACATTGCTGAGCCCGAATGGCATGTAGTTAAACTCGCAGAGGCCCATTGGTGTTGTAAATGCTGTCTTCTCTTTGTTTGCCTCTGCCACAGGAACCTGCCAATACCCACTTGTGAGATCTAAGGTAGAGAAATAGTTAGCGGTTCTCAGTGCAGCTAGTGATTCCTCAATTCTAGGTAATGGGTAAGCTTCCTTATGTGTAATGCTGTTAATCCGCCTGTAGCCTATGCACATTCTCATAGTACCATCTTTCTTTTTAACGAGGACTAATGGAGCTGCCCAGGGGCTACAACTATCTCTGATTACCCCAGCCTCCTTCATCTCCCGTAACATACTTTTGGCACATTGATAGTGTGCTGGGGTACAGGCCGGTACCTCTCCTTAATGGGTGGATGATCTCCGGTGTGGAAATGGTGTTGGACCCCTTTTGCCTGCCCAAAGTCTAGAGGATGTTTGCTGAAGACCCGTTCAAATTCTTGAGCCACCTGGCAAGCCCCATGTTTTTGGTGCAAAGGGATCGAGTCAGTGCCTACATGTAGCTGCTGACACCAATCCTCCTGCTGCCCTTCAGAGCCATTCTCTTCCACCTTGTCAGACGGAAGCAAGGGTTCTAGTGCCTCTATTGCATTGTTACTGACAGAGAACAGCTTAGCAAGCGTGGCATACTGGGGTAAATGGACATCTCTCTCCCCACAATTTAAGATGCGTATTGGTACTCTCCCCTTGCGGAAATCAACTACCCCTCTGGCTGTCAGGATAGTGGGCCTACTATCAGAGTACATGGGTTCTACGAGGGCTTGGTAATCTTGACCCCTGAGGCCTATTGCTGCCCAACACCAAATTAACATTTCACTTCTGGGAGGTACTTCAATGGGGAAAGGATCACTTTCTATGACACTGCCGACTTCTCCACCAGACAGCTTTACCTGTTGTCTCTGTATCAGGGCTGTGATCTCTTTTTGCAGGACCCGCTGCTGACTGGAGCAGGCCGTCTCGGCTACCTGTTGTAACAAAGCAATAATTTGTCCAAGACAATTTTCAATTACATTAGTGCCTAAAGGGATCATAGGATGGCATTCTCATTTGTCAATATCAACTATAATCAAACCTTGCGATTGCAATTCTACTCGGCCAGTCTTGATGGTCACCTCTTTATATCCCTTCTGAGGCAAGGGCTGACCATTGCTGGCAAATATGGCAAGGTTTTTATCTGGGCTGTGAGTAATGTCTGAATCAGCCCAGTACTGCTTAAAGAGAACATATGGCTTCGTTGTCACCTGGGAGCCGGTGTCCAGTAAAGCGTTCATCGGGAAGCTGTCAATCACGACGGGCAGGACTGGCCGTCCTCCTACGTACTTGTCTCGCCCATTTGATGGGCCTGGTCGCCTTACTCCTGAGGGTTGGCCCTTTGCCCCAGGGGTTGCTTGTTTAAATGACAGAATCTTGCTTGGTGTCCCGCCTTGTTGCAGCGGCGACAGATGGGCTATCCTTCCTCGTCGTAACGATCGCTATCTCTTCCTCTGGTCAGTGGGATTCTCCTCAGTTATTGCTACGGGACATCATCTGAACTGAAGGCCAGCTTGATCTTTTTCTTTGGAGCCACTTGTAGGGACTGCACAGTTTTTGTGAGTGCCGCCACACTTTTGGATAGTTCCTTGACTTGGAGACGTAAGTCTGCAGCAGAGTCATCATCTTTGGATGGCGTGTCAGTCTCAATAGGGGTCTGGGGAAAGGATGCTGCCTCCTGCTGGTATGTAATTGCTGGATGCCTAGAGGGTTCTGTGTCGCTATAATTTGGTTCATGCAGGACCCAGATGGCTCTATCCTTAAAGTGTGCAAAGTCCAATTCAGGATTTTGTAGGGCCATTATGTGCAGCTGTGTCCTTTGATTGTTAGACTGGAGTCCCTCTATAACAGGGATGGGGAATTTTTTTTCTGCCAAGGGCCATTTGGATATTTATACCATGCTTCGGGGGCCATGCAAACTCTGCCCACAAATTACATCCTGACTCTGGCACTGGTGTCAGGATGTAATCTTTCATTGCATGCCCTTCAGTGTTCATTAGTGAACATTGCGTGTGTGTGCTAACAGAGCAAGAAGAAATTAATGAGTTTATGGCAATCAAAATACAGCTCCCCGCCCAAGAATGCGGTCCCTGAGAATCTGCCCGGGGGCCTGATAAAAGGTCATCGAGGGCCGTAAATGGCCCTGGGGCCTGAGGTTCCCCATCCCTGCTCTATAAACTGCTCCATTAGTAATCTATCTTCATCTTGCACGCTCTCAGGGTCAACCTGCCTTATGGCCCGTAGTGCCTCCTGAAGATTAAGGGCATAGTCCCGTATACTGTCCTGCACTCTCTGTTTGCACCCAAAGAATCTCATTTTTATCTTGGTTGCAGTACGGGTATCAAAAGTGTCTTTCAGTCTGACTAAGATTTGTTTGACGGTTCTTTTATCAGTGTCCGGCCAGGACTTTACTTCCCTCTGAGCCGCACCAGTTAACTGGCCAATGAGGATACTGACTTTTTGACTCTCAGACAGGGGGTACACTTTGAACAAACTACATAGTCTTTCCTTAAAATTGCTCAGGGTGTGCGACTCCCCTGAGTACTGTGGTAACCTGGCCGCTCCTGGTATGTATGGCATTGATAGCGGCATTATGGAGGCTGCGACCGCCGCTGAATCTTCAACCGCGTTGGGCATTTTCCTCCTGCTTTTTCACTTGCTCACTCACGTCAGAGTGTGGGCAGGACTTTGTGTCGTGCTTCATTTCTGGCTGCACCCACAATGGCACGCCCCTCTCTGCTCGCACGCACTCTATGACACAGTTATGGCAGTTATTTGAAAGCTCATTAAAGTCTCTAGCACTCAATTTAATAAAGTCGATGGCACACAGTACCCAGCTTTGCCAGGCTCCTTGTACCCAGCTTTGCTAGGCTCGATAAATCCTGTTCGTGATGCCAGATGGCTCGCCCCGCAGGGCCTTGGGGTACTCGGTACTGGGCCCATTGACTTCAATGGGGGATGTAACGGCGGCGGTGACCCAGTCCGTGGCCCTGAGGCGTCCAGCAATAAAATAGGGGAAAGTTGTGTGGTATTTAAGTGTGACGCAACCCGTGGTGTTCGGCAATTAATGGTTTTTGGTCCCCTGGGGCTGATGGTGATGCAGTCAAGATGGTTCAGCTCCTCATGGGTAGAGCAGGCACCTCAGGGCAAATATATTTGATTAATAGTTCAGATGGCGGTGAACGTTGGGGTGCAGAGAAATAAGAGAAGGACACAGAGAGGTGAAGTTTCTTTACCTTTTACTTGCAAGTGGTTGCAACCCAGAGTACCACATACAGGTGATGGATTGAGTCCGGCTCGCCTGGAGGCATTCAGGGGATCCACCCTTCCAGGTTGGTGTTTGGGACCTTCCGTCTGCACTTTGTGTGCGGGTCTCTGATGTTTGTAACTAAGCTGTGACCCTCTATTGTGTGATGGTTTCTCTATCCTGTATGGCTGTCAGCATGAGCCTATTCCACGGGTACTGTCCTTTTCACCGTCAGCCCCGGGCTCCTGATCCACTGCCGTGCCTTCAGATGTTCAATGTCGCTCAGGAACTTGCAGTCCCCTGTACTTCCAGATTCGGCGGTCAGGACATATAGCTCCTGCCCACCCAGGACTCTGGCGTCCCTTTCTCACTATTAGCGCTTTGCTCTGGGGTCTGCTATATGCAGTTTTTGCTTCCCCAGAGCCTCTTCTCTCTGCTCCTGTCCTTCCCCTCCTCACAGATCAGCTTCCCGTCCTAAACTGACTGGATCTTCCAGAAAGATCCTTTACCTCTGGCTTAACTGTCTTGTCATCAGCTCTGGCTGCTCTCGTTTCCATGACAACTCCCTGTTTACTCTCACAGCTGCCTCTTTCCTGACTCACTAACCCCATCTGCTGGCCATAATTTATAAGGCAGCTCCCCTTTCTGACCTGCAGCAGGAATTGTCATGTAATCTATGTTAACTGGCAAGGGGGCCTCCCTCCTACCTCCAGGCTTGACTTTACCCCTAAGGGTGTGTGCACACGCTGTGGATTCTGCAGCGTATTCTCAGCGGTTTTGGCCCTGCGGATCCGCAGCAGTTTCTACTGCGATGTGCAGTACCATAATATCCTATGGGAAATGGAAACCACAGTGCAGAAGGTGCAGATTTTTCCACGCAGATTTGCTGCGGTTTCTAATCCGCAGAAAGAATTGACATGTCAATTCTTTCTGTGCATTCTGCTGCGGTTTACCATCTCCTCCATTGTAGAGGTGATAAACCGCAGGGCAAAACCACAGGCTAATCCTCAGATAAACCGCAGGTCTTTTGACCTGCGGATTTACCTGCAGATTTTGCAAAATCCACGAGGATCAATCCGCAGCAGAATTTGCAGCGTGTCAGAGGGAGGAAATGTCTTTGTGACAACCGGACTCTGGGGTATCACATTTGTGTACTCGAAAACGGGAAAAAAATTCCAAGTGCGGTGAAATTTCAAAATAGTGCAATCCAACATTTGTTTTTTGCTTGACTTTTTTGCTAGGTTCACTAAATTCTAAAACTGACCTACTATTATGATTCTGCAGGTCATTACAAGTTCATAGACACCAAACATGTCTAGGTTCTCTTTTATCTAAGTGGTGAAAAAAATTACAAAGTTTGTTAAGAAAAAAAAATTGCGCAATTTTCCGAGACCCATAACTTCTCCATTTTTCGTGATCTCGAGTTGGGTGCAGGCTTATTTTTTTGTGCCGAGCTGACATTTTTTAATATACCACTTTTGTGCAGATACATTCTTTTGATTGCCCGTTGATTGGGGTGAAAGGGGGGTGATTTGAACTTTTATGTTTTTTCTATTTTTTTATATTTTTAAACACTTTTTTTACTTTTGGTATGCTTAAAAAGCCTCCACATAGGAGGAAAGACGCTGCCATAGCGCTATCGCCTGTGTTACATAGAGGTGATGCTCAGATCACCTCTACGCAGCAGAATTACAGGCTTGCTATGATACAGGAAAGATGTATATCTTTGGACCGTGTTAGCCAGTAGATAGAAAAATATTCAGAATTGAGAATGTGTTGTGATGCCCCCACAAGGTCTTAGGAGCAAATTCCTTAATTGATGTAAAAAGACATAAATCCATGCGACACATTCATTCCAGCACTGAGAATGTCAAAGGTCATCATAAATGTATACTCCCTGACCCTCCTGTCTCTCTGACATGTGAAGTTAGTTTATGTCTTTTTACATCAATTAAGGAATTTGCTCCTAAGACCTTGTCAGGGCATCACAACACATTAGGAGACCCCAATCAGAGGACAATAAAACATCCAGACTCCTTATCTATGAACTAGTCCAATATGTATGTTTCTCCCTATCCCATAATGATAATTCTGCTTCATGTCACTTGTCTTATCTATTGTGTTTTTTCTGTGCTGTGTTGTGCATATATATGTGATTCTTCAGATGTTGTATTAGTCAATGCCTGATGAAGAGACCTGAGTAGTCTCGAAAGCTTGCAATGTGTTACCATCTTTTCTGTTAGCCATTAAAAGGTATCAACCACTGAGGACTCTCAATTCAGGCTTGCTATGAGCACCAACCACAGGGCAGTGGGTATTGCAGTTGTACCAATGTAGTTTATATAGATTTTCTCTTTTTCTGTGTGTTAAATCCACCACGTTTCACATTTTATTCAATATATATGTTTGTTTGCTGGAAATTTTATTGGTGATTTTCGAAGACTAAAGCAACTTTTTCTATTTCTCTTGCTGGGTAATACATTATTAGCATTCAGTGTGGATACTATATGTCTCCCACTTCTGTAAATATTATCTATAAATTCACGCCATAGGTTTGGAAAGGAACTATTTGAAAATTAAATAGGAAAAATTTTAGTCTTGATTCATTAAGACTGGCATTGCACATTATTCTTAATGAAGGACGGCTACCTGCAGTATGTTGCACTGAATTCATTAACCCCTTCACGACCTTTGACGCCACATAGGCGTCATGAAAAGTCGTGCCAGAACGACCCATGACTAGTGTTGAGCATTCCGATACCGCAAGTATCGGGTATCGGCCGATACTTGCTGTATCGGAATTCCGATACCGACTTCCGATATTTTTTCAATATCGGAAGTCGGCATCGGAATCGGAAGTTCAAAGTTGATTGACAGCCTGACGTCATCATGATGCGCGGTGTGTGCGCATCATGATGCGCCGTCATTTCGGGCCTTCCGGGGGTCTCTGCCGGCCTGCCGGGGGGCTGTGTGGACTGCCCGGGGTCTGTACCGGCATGCCGGGGGGCTGTGCCGGCCTGCCGGGGGGCTGTGTGGACTGCCCGGGGTCTGTACCGGCCTGCCGGGGGGCTGTGCCGGCCTGCCGGTGGTCTGTGCACCCTGTGGGGGTCTGTACCGGCCTGCCGGGGGGCTGTGCCGGCCTGCCGGGGGGCTGTGCTGATATCCGGGGGTCTGTGCAAGCATCGTCCGATGGGACTATAAGTCCCATCTGGCGATGCCTGCTACCATGACAGTGATTGACACATTAGCCAATGATGGGACAGTAGTAGTCCCATCATCCGGCTAATGTGTTAAATGTTAAAAAAAAAAAAAATACTACATACATACTACATACATACTACATGCATGCTACATACATACTACATGCTACATACATACTACATATATACTACATGCATGCTACATACATACTACATGCTACATACATACTACATACATACCATATATATACTACATACATACTACATGCATGCTACATACATACTACATACATACTACATACATACTACATGCATGCTACATACATAACACATATATACTACATGCATGCTACATACACACTACATGCTACATACATACCACATACATACTACATACATACTACATACATACTACATGCATGCTACATACATACTACATGCTACATACATACTACATATATACTACATGCATGCTACATACATACTACATACTACATACATACTACATGCTACATACATACCACATATATACTACATACATACTACATACAATACATTCATACAATACATACATAGACATACAGTACATATAACATAGAGTAACATACTTACCAATACTTGTCACATTGTTCCCCGAAGCCATTGTCTTTTACGGAATAAATATTAACATAACAAACCACAAAAATACTCACCCACGATCCGAAGCAGTCCACGAGTGTGTCCCACGACGATCTTGGGTAGAGAACTGCAGCATCAGCTGATGCCGCCGTTCTCTACGGGCTGCAGGAATCCAATGACGGAAGGTAGGTATCCTTCCGCACTGTATTCCTCCGCCACTTAAAAAAAAAAGTCCCTAGTCTCACTTTATGCCATTGCTGCGTGGGAAATTCCCACGCAGCAATGGCATAAAGTGAGACTAGGGACTTTTTTTTTTTTAAGTGGCGGAGGAATACAGTGCGGAAGGATACCTACCTTCCGTCATTGGATTCCTGCAGCCCGTAGAGAACGGCGGCATCAGCTGATGCTGCAGTTCTCTACCCAAGATCGTCGTGGGACACACTCGTGGACTGCTTCGGATGGTGGGTGAGTATTTTTGTGGTTTGTTATGTTAATATTTATTCCGTAAAAGACAATGGCTTCGGGGAACAATGTGACAAGTATTGGTAAGTATGTAACTCTATGTTATATGTACTGTATGTCTATGTATGTATTGTATGAATGTATTGTATGTAGTATGTATGTAGCATGCATGTAGTATATATGTAGTATGTATGTAGCATGTAGTATGTATGTTGCATGCATGTAGTATATATGTAGTATGTATGTAGCATGCAGTATGTATGTAGCATGCATGTAGTATATATGTAGTATGTATGTAGCATATATGTAGTATGTATGTAGCATGTAGTATGTATGTAGCATGCAGTATGTATGTAGCATGCAGTATGTATGTAGCATGCATGTAGTATATATGTAGCATATATGTAGTATGTATGTAGCATGTAGTATATATGTAGTATGCATGTTGCATGCATGTAGTATATATGTAGTATGTTTGTTGCATGTAGTATATATGTAGTATGTATGTTGCATGTAGTATATATGTAGTATGAATGTAGCATGTATGTAGTATGTAGTATGAATGTAGCATGTATGTAGCATGTAATTTTTTTTTTTTTTTTTTTTTTTTTTTACATTCAACACATTAGCCGGATGATGGGACTACTACTGTCCCATCATTGGCTAATGTGTCAATCACTGTCATGGTAGCAGGCATCGCCCGATGGGACTTGTAGTCCCATCGGACGATGCCTGCACAGACCCCCGAAGCCTGCACAGCCCCCCGGCAGGCCGGCACAGCCCCCCGGCAGGCCGGCACAGCCCACCGGAGCCTGCACAGACCACCGGCAGGCCGGCACAGCCCCCCGGCAGGCCGGCACAGCCCACCGAAGCCTGCACAGCCCACCGGCAGGCCGGCACAGCCCACCGGAGCCTGCACAGCCCCCCCAGCAGGCCGGCACAGCCCCCCGGCAGGCCGGCACAGACCGCCGGAGCCTGCACAGACCCCCTGGCAGGCCGGCACAGCCCACCGAAAGGCCCGTACAGACCCCAGAGAGGCTGTACAAGGCAAAAACATGGTTTTTCTTATTCCGATACCGGAAGTCCCATAGACTTGAATGGGACTTCCGGTATCGGAATCGGCGATACCGATACTTTTTTTTAAGATCGGCCGATCCATTCCGATCCGATACTTTGAAGTATCGGACGGTATCGCTCAACTCTACCCATGACGCCTATGTGGCGTCATGACTTTAAAGCCCCCCTGCGGGTCGGGTGACCTAGGTCACTGAAAGGTCACCTGACCCGCAAATACAGGGGGCTTTGTTCTTCGCCACAGGAGGCGTGACTTCGCCCCCACGTGGCTATGATTGCTCTGATTGGCTGTTAAAAGTGAAACAGCCAATCAGAGAGATAGTAATATTTCATCAATGAAAATTGATGAAATATTACAATCCAGCCATGGCCGATGCTGCTGTAGCATCGGACATGGCTGGAGACACCGATTCCACCCCCCCCACCGGCGATCGCCCCCCCCGCAACTGAATGACAGCGGCGATCTGCCGCTGCTGTCATCATCTGCCCCCCTCCCATTCCCTCTGCTCCCCGCCAGATTCCGATAACCCCCTCACCCCCTCTCACCTCCCCCGGCACCTTCTAAGTCCCCCTGTCGCTCCCGGTGTCCGGCGGGTCCGGTTCATGGGCGCCGCCATCTTAGAAAATGGCGGGCGCATGCGCAGTGTGCCCGCCCGAATCTGCCGGCTGCAGATTCCATTCTTTCATTTTGATCACTCTCACAGTGATCAAAATGAAAGAAAAAGTAAATAAACCCCCCGATTATCACCCCCATAGGTAGGCACAACTAATAAAATAAAGAAAATATTTTTATTTTTATTTTTCCATTAGGGTTAGGGTTAGGGTTGAAAAGAGGGTTAGGGTTAGGGTTGAAAAGAGGGTTAGGGTTAGGGTTGAAAAGAGGGTTAGGGTTGGAAAGAGGGTTAGGGTTGGAAAGAGGGTTAGGGTTAGGGTTGGAAAGAGGGATAGGGTTGGAAAGAGGGTTAGGGTTAGGGTTGGAAAGAGGGTTAGGGTTGGAAAGAGGGTTAGGATTGGAAAGAGGGTTAGAGTTGGAAAGAGGGTTAGGTTTAGGGTTGGAATTAGGGTTAGGGTTGGAATTAGGGTTAGAATTAGGGTTAGGGTTGGAATTAGGGTTAGCGTTGGAATTAGGGTTAGGCTTGTGGTTAGGGATGTGTTAGGGTTAGGGCTGTGGTTAGGGGTGTGTTGGTGTTAGGGTTGGAGATAGAATTGAGGGGTTTCCACTGTTTAGGCACATCAGGGGGTCGCCAAACGCGACATGGTGCAACCATTGATTCCAGCCAATTTTGCGTTCAAAAAGTCAAACGGTGCTCCCTCCCTTCCAAGCCCTGACGTGTGCCCAAACAGTGGTTTACCCCAACATATGAGGTATCAGCGTACTCAGGAAAAATTGCACAACAACTTTTGGGGACTAATTTCTCGTGTTACCCTTGGGAAAATAAAAAATTGGGGCTAAAAAATTATTTTTGTGGAAAAAAATGATTTTTTCATTTTCACGTCTCTGCATTATAAACTTCTGTGAAGCACTTGGGGGTTCAAAGTGCTCACAACACATCTTACATACGTTCCTTGGAAGGTCTAGTTTCCAAAATGGGGTCACTTGTGGGGGGTTTCCACTGTTTAGGCACATCAGGGGCTCTGCAAACGTAATGACGACCGCAGACTATTCCATCAAAGTCTGCATTTCAAAACGTCACTACTTCCATTCCGAGCCTTGACGTGTGCCCAAACAATGGTTCCCCCCCACATATGGGGTACCAGCGTACTCAGGACAAACTGGACAACAACTTTTGGGGTTCAATTTCTCCTGTTACCCTTGTGAAAATAAAAAATTGCGGGCTAAAAAATCATTTTTTGAGGAAAAAAAAGATTTTTTATTTTCACGGTTCTGCGTTATAAACTTCTGTGAAGCACTTGGGGGTTCAAAGTGCTGCTCACCACACATCTAGATAAGTTCCTTGGTGGTCTAGTTTCCAAAATGGGGTCACTTGTGGGGGGTTTCCACTGTTTAGGCACATCAGAGGCTCTGCAAACGTAACATGATGCCCGCAGACCATTCGATCAAGTCGGTATTTCAAAACGTCACTACTTCCCTTCCGAGCCCCGACGTGTGCCCAAACAATGGTCCCTCCCCACATATGGGGTATCAGCGTACTCAGGACAAACTGGTCAACAACTTTTGGGGTCCAATTTCTCCTGTTACCCTTGTGAAAATAAAAAATTGCGAGCTGAAAATTCATTTTTTGAGGAAAAAAAAGATTTTTTATTTTCATGGCTCTGCGTTACAATCTTCTGTGAAGCACTTCGGGGTTCAAGGTGCTCACTACACATCTAGATAAGTTCCTTGGGGGGTCTAGTTTCCAAAATGGGGTCACTTGTGGGGGGTTTCCACAGTTTAGGTACATCAAGGGCTCTGCAAATGTAACATGATGCCCGCAGACCATTCAATCAAAGTCAGCATTTCAAAATGTCACTACTTCCCTGCTCAGCCCCAACGTGTGCCCAAACAGTGGTTCCCCCCCACATATGGGGTACCAGCGTACTCAGGACAAACTGGACAACAACTTTTGGGGTCCAATTTATCCTAGTACCCTTGTGAAAATAAAAAATTGGCAACTAAAAAATTTTTTTTTAGGAAAAAAAAAGATTTTTTATTTTCACTGCTCTGCATTATAAACTTCTGTGAATCACCTGGGGATTCAAAGTGCTCACTATGCATCTAGATAAATTCCTTAGGGGGTCTAGTTTCCAAAATGGGGTCATTTGTGGGGGAGCTCCAAAGTTTAGGCACACAGGGGCTCTCCAAACACGACATGGTGTCCGCTAACGATTGGAGCTAATTTTCATTTCAAAAAGTCAAATGGCGCTCATTCCCTTCTGCGCCCTGCCGTGCACCCAAACAGTGCCCCCCCCCACATATGGGGTACCAGCATACTCAGGACAATCTGGACAACAACTTTTTTGGTTCAATTTCTCCTGTTACCCTTGTGAAAATAAAAAATAGCATGCTAAAAAATCATTTTTGAGGAAAAAAAAAGATTTTTTATTTTCACTGCTCTATGTTATAAACTTTTGTGAAGCACTTGGGGGTTCAAAGTGCTCACTACACATCTAGATAAGTTCCTTAAGGGGTCTAGTTTCCAAAATGGTGTCACTTGTGGGGGAGCTCCAATGTCTAGGCACACAGGGGATCTCCAAACGCAACATGGTGTCCGATAATGATTGGAGCTAATTTTCCATTCAAAAAGTCAAATGGCGCTCCTTCCCTTTCGGGCCCTGCCGTGCACCCAAACAGTGGTTTATGACCACATATGAGGTATCGGTGTACTCAGGAGAAATTGCCCAACAAATTTTAGGATCCATTTTATCCTGTTGCCCATGTGAAAATGAAAAAACTGAGGCTAAAAGATAATTTTTGTGAAAAAAAGTACTTTTTTTTTTTTTACGGATCAATTTGAGAAGCACCTGGGGGTTCAAAGTGATCACTATGCATCTAGATAAGTTCCTTGGGGGGTCTAGTTTCCAAAATGGGGTCACTTGTGGGGGAGCTCCAGTGTTTAGGCACACAGCGACTCTCCAAACGCGACATGGCAAGCGTTAAATATTCCAGCATATTTTCCATTCAAAAAGTCAAATGGCACTCCTTCCCTTCTGAGCCCTGCCGTGCGCCCAAACAGTGGTTTTTGACCACATATGAGGTATCGGTGTACTCAGGGGAAATTGCCCAACAAATTTTAGGATCCATTTTATCCTGTTGCCCATGTGAAAATGAAAAAATTGATGCTGAAAGAAAATTTTTGTTGGAAAAATTAAAATGTCCTTTTTTTCCTTCCATGTTGCTTTAGTTCCTGTGAAACACCTAAAGGGTTAATAATCTTCTTGAATGTAGTTTTGAGTAGCTTGAGGGGTGCAGTTTTTAGAATGGTGTCACTTTTGGGTATACTCTGCCATATAGACCCCTCAAAGTGACTTCAAATGTGAGGTGGTCCCTAAAAAAAATGGTTTTGTAAATTTTGTTGTAAAAATGAGAAATCACTGGTCAACTTTTAACCCTTATAACTTCCTAACAAAAAAAATATTTTGCTTCCAAAATTGTGCTGATGTAAAGTAGACATGTGTGAAATGTTATTTAGTAACTATTTTCTGTCACATAACTCTCTAGTTTAACAGAATAAAAATTCAAAATTTGAAAATTGCGAAATTTTCAAAATTTTCGCCAAATTTCTGATTTTTTCACAAATAAGCGCAAAAATTATCGATCTAAATTTACCACTATCATGAAGCCCAATATGTCATGAAAAAACAATCTCAGAATCGCTAGGATGCGTTGAAGCGTTCCAGAGTTATTACCTCATAAAGGGACACTGGTCAGAATTGCAAAAAATGGCCAGGTCATTAAGGTCAAAATAGGCTGGGTCATGAAGGGGTTAAAAGGCACACGCCACTGAATGAATTTGACATATCTTCTATATGGAGATTGCTGTCATGCGCTTCACCAGAAGTAATACTCATGCTCCTTAAGTTTTAATCTGTAGTAGCATTTCTGGCTTAAGAAATATTAGCACTTTTCCTGAAATTGATTGGAGGGTATATTAAATTTTCAATTTGACACCTGCAATTTTTGAAGTTTATTTAACATTTTCCAGCAATAGGATGTGAATTACCATCCTGGGAAGTACTCCATTTTTGTGCTGGGGGCTCAGTAGATGATCTCCCTCCACATGCAGCTGATGTTGGCTATATTACATAGCTGTCATCTCTAACAACCACAGATGGAGCTGAAGTTCAGCTGTGACTGTTCACCAGTTACATGCTGCTCTCAATGTCTGCAGCTCATCCCACTGGAAAAAAAATCCCTCAAGCAGCTCCATCAACAGAAAACTAAAATGTTACAGGTCTGGGGATATAAAACAAACAAATATTTGAACAGATTTTTTTTCATTATATAAATAATAAAAATCTATTCAAGTTTGGTTCTTACCGCAGTTGAAATGATGTGAAAAATCATATTTCCATACCATTCTAAGGTACAGTGAACGTAAGAAGAAAGGTGAAGACATTTCATCCCACTTACAATTTTTTTTCATATTTTCAGTACATTGTATACCAAAATGAATTATGGCATTAAAACTACAACTTGTCCTGCAAAATACAAGCCCACATACATCTATTTTGATGTAAAAAAAAATTAATAAGTTATAGCTCTTAGTAAAAGGTGATGGAAAAACAATAACGCTAAAACAAAAAATTCAATGGTTCTTAAGGAGGTAAAAGTTTGCAATAATCAAATGGACCGTCCCACTTTGGTAGTGACTTACAGTGCTTATTATAAAACTATTTGTAATATTATAAATAACAATTTTTATATACTCAGAAATTATGGCATTATGGATAGTTTATTGGAAAATGGAGTCAGAATTGTTTCTAGGAGGGCACCAACTCTGGGCAATTTTTTGTCCCCATGTCCCTATATAGTGCCAATAAAAATTCCAAAATGAGTAATTGGTTACCAACAACAGGTGACCACAAATGCGGTCAATTTCCTTGCAAAACATGCTCTTTTTCATAAAAAACCCTTATATTTCTCTAATTCTAACAAAAATTATAAGATTAAGGAGTTTCTGAACTGCAATTCTAATCATGTAGTATATATAATTGAATGTAACAAGTGTAACTTGAAATATGTGGGTTCTACTATTCGAAAATTAAAGGACAGGATACGAGAACACTTACATGACATAGCACAACCCACTACTCAACACGTGTCTAATGTGTCAAAAACATTTTATTACATCTCACAATAGAGATACTACATGTTGCAAAATATGTGCAATAGAACAGGTCAAAAAACATGTACGGGGTGGAGATAGGGAAAAACTTTTGCATGATAGGGAAGCATCATGGATCAATCTTTTGGATACACGTATACCAACAGAATTAAATCTTAGAAGAGAGTTCATGTTACACTATTGTTTTTTTTCTTTTTTCTTTTTCTTTCTTTATGTTATGTTAATTTATTGGGAAACACTTATGGTAAAATCATTGTTATGATGTATGTTGTTTTTTTTCTTTGGTTTTTATATTTTGAATTTTTATTTTATTAATTTCATTCACCTGTTCATCTGCTTGAAATCCTGCCTTGCTGCTCCTTAAAGTTAATCTGAGTTTAAGAACACATGTTGTTAGAAACGCGTCCAGGTCCTCCTTGGGCAATTTCCATTTGGTAATTCCGGCTGGGTATACCACTATGATGAATATAGCAGCCATGTTAATGTTTTACTGAAAATAATAAAGATTTTGGATTTTATTCTCAGAGCTGGACTTCCTTCTCCTTCTAAAATAATTTAACATGCCTATTTTCTTTTTATGTTAAGAAATCATCTTGTGAATGTGAGCATAATACATGTGGGGCCAGCTGTGACAGATGTTGTCCTGGGTTTCATCAAAAGCCTTGGCGTGCTGGAACATTCCTCACAAAACATGAATGTGAACGTAAGTGTATAATATCCATGTTATGTGTTGTCACAGAAAAAAAAGATTCTCAGTAAGGAGAATCTGTCAGCAGGTTTTTCCTATGTAATCTGAAGACCGCATGAGGCATGTGCTAAAACATATTTCAGCAATGCATCTCTTATCAAGTTTGTCGTTTATTTTCTTGCAATGATTGTTTTAGCATCAACCTACCATTACTGGTAAGAAGCCATGCGTGCCTATCTGGCTCAAGACACACCCTCCTGTGTTAGGCACCTCCCTGTCTATGGACATTGTACATACAGAGCCTAGTGTGGGTAGGGTTAGCTTTCTCAGCTTTGCTTCATGCTAAAAGCTCTGATCTTGTCAGAACAGCTGCACCAAGTGATCTAACTGATACATTGATAGATTCAGCTGCCCTTTACCTACATCAAGCTGCTGTCATACTTCCCTTAAGTGCTTTCCAAGCTTTGTGAATTTTTTCTTTAAATGGATCCTCCTAGTAGGTTTAGAGGTCATAATATTGTTATTAATGGCATCAGTAAAGCTCAGTATATGGACAAAAAAATAATTCAATACCATAATTGAGAGAATATTATCCAAATTGCATCTTATCATTTTAGTTGTACTACTTTATGCCCAAATAAAGTTTAAAACAGTTCACCCATGTACCTTGTGACAATTTAAATATTTTTGTCTAATATGACAGACATGTCCTTGGGCATCCTCTAGGACACAATGTCTACCTTTGCTGCACCTATGACTATATTACAAGTGATCATTCTTGTGTAGATCATCCTCATCACAATAACATATTGCTGACATACTATTACCGTTGCCACATCATATAGAAAAAGGGTACTGTTGGGCTCCATGTTGAAAGTATTGGAAATCCAGTTACTCATTGTGAGGCCTTGTTACCAAAAGCTTTTTTTTACTCAAGGATCTAAGACACTCCATAAGAGTATATGCACACGTTAAGTGTTTGGTGCAGAAATCTCTGTACCATTTCTGCATCTCTTGGCAGGAAAAACATGGCAGCAAAAATGCGTGTTTTTCTTGTTTTTTTTAATTAAGTTTTTGAAGCAGATTTTTCCCCACTCGTTAGTATGGGTGAAATATGCAGCAAAAAATGCTGAAATTGACATGCTGCAGATTGAAATCTGCTGCAAACTGGCACGTCACAAATAACGTGTGCAAGAGACTTCAGGATTCTCATTCATGTTGCTGGCATGAGGAAGCCCTTTAGGTTTTGTGACAATTGAAAAGATGCAACAAAAACGCAATGTGTACACACAGCCACATGCACACCGAGTATTTGGTGAGTTTTTTACTTCAGTATTTGTTCCACTCCTGGTGTTGGCTTACAAGCAGGGGAAAACTATAATAGAAAGGCGTCACTTCTGCATTTTTCGCCCACTGAGGTAAAACGTTCACCAAATACTCAACATGTGAACTGTAACGGGCTGATTGGTTGAACCACTGTGTCGAAGCCCAAGGAAGACCTGGAGCGGCATGACTAGGAGCCCTGCCCAATCTGATCACGGATACGCAGCAGCGTACAACAGTGAGATCCGAGGAGAGACAAAGAAGGTGTTCAGGACTGAATTTAGGTAGATGGCAGCTGACCCGTAGCAACGGGTAGCTGCGTCGGCCTGATAGAATGTCTGATAGATGCAAGCAGACAAAATAGGATGAAAGGTTGCACAGATGCAGACAGGACTAGCTGATAGAGAGAAGAGCACTGGCAGGTGCAACGGGAATGAGTGATGGCAGCACTGGCAGGTGCAGAGAAACCAGCAGACATGAGCACTGGCAGGTGTAACTGGACCACATGACATTGAGATGAGCAGTGGCAAGTGCACTGGGACCAGCCGACATGGAGATAAGCACTGACAGGTGCAACGTATAGAGAAACAAGCACTGGGACCTAAGAGCTCACAAGAGTTCTATTGGCTGGGGAAACTTTAGAGGAATACACATGACCCCTTTAAGAAAGAGGAAGTGTGTGCACGCTCTAAGCACAGTGCCCAGGGACCTGCATGAAGTGCATGCATCTTGGGTAGCAGCAGACCCAGAAGGAGCAGGATAAGGCTGCAGCAGTAAGTATGCTGATGTCTCTGCATGGGCGAGGGACAGCAGGCAAAGATGCTGGTGCTACGTGAACATGGCCTTGTCTACGTTGCAAAGATGAGTAGTTTCGTGTGTTTTTAATCTTGTGTATTTTTGAAAAAATGCAAGTAACCTTTTTTTACGTAATAGATGCAAAATTGATGCAGAACATCTCCAACATCAAAAACTCATCAAAAGCTAATTGTGCGAACATAGCCTGAGAGTGCGACATCTGACTTCTTGCAGGTTCTTTATAATCTGCTATGAACAGCACTCTAATAGCTATGATTGATCTGATAAATAAGGTAGAAAAATTAGTTATGTAGTTGTGTCTATCAGTAGTAGTTTTGATGGCTAACAGGAACATTCAAACTACAGAATTCCTAATATCAAAAATACTAGAATGACCAAAATAAACAGTAATAAGAATAGATGTTTCCAAATTCCTTTGAAACAGTTTCCAATGGGTTTACTTTTCAGACAATAAACTTCTTTTTTAGTCATTTTCATCTGCCCATAATGTCCTTGAATTTCTTGTTGCTTTTCAGATAAAGGGTGGGTAAATCAGATCAAGACATTGACCTACTGTCACCACCAGCTTTAAATGGAACCTGTCAGGTCCCACGTGGCCCCAGAACCACCAGGAGTTGCGTCTGCATATATAAATACCCTTCCTAATTGTCCCTTTATTACATTATGCGCATAAACAGATATTTAGGAAAAGTATTTCTAAAGTTCATTTATGATGTAAATGAAGCCTTTGACTAGTCGATGGTGTGTTGGTGTTCCCAGACTAGTTGGCCAATTTAGCATGTCATCATGCCCCTCTGGGCATGATAACATGACTTACTAGCGCCGATGTCATCGCCAGTGCTTTACATATGTCGCATATGTGCGCTGCTTCTTTTCCTCACTGTACTGATCCTCTAAATCTGGATGTACGCGTGCCAGCTTCCCAGTGGCGCACTGCACATGGTCAGAAGTCTTCTTTACTTACAATCGCTCTCAGTGCACATCTCTGAAGCTGGGACATGAGCGAGGTATTATAGTGCTGGCAGGTCAGCTGGTCTGGGGGCACTAACTCCCCATCGACTAGTCAAAGGCCTCATTTACTTATCATGAATTGACAAAATACTCTTTCTAAAAATCTGTTTGTGTGTAATATAAAACAAGGACTGTTATGTACGGTATTTAGCGATGTAGACACAACTGCTGGTGGTTCTGGTGGCACAAGGGACCTGGCTGGTTCCCTTTAACATCTTTTCCTCTACATGCAGCCCTCAAAAACATTGCATAGAGACCAAACACAGTTTCTGTGAATGTAAAGTACATAGTTACCAATAAAAGCCAGGATCACACATGCGAGAAACTCGGACGAGTCTTGCTTCTTAATACCCGGCACTGCCGCCAGCACTCGGGAGCGGAGCATGCGCCTGCATAGATATACATGCAGCTGCATGCTCTGCTCCCGAGTGCCAGCGGCAATGCCAGGTATTGACGTGCGAGACTCGTCCGAGTTTCTCGCAATTCTGACTCCAACCAAAGAGGAACAATCAGAAATCCATATTAAGCTAATATTTTGTTAATAGCTTTGTGAATGATTTTCCATAAAGCTCAATATTAAAATATTTTTTAGTCAATTTGCATTTGTTTCAAAGAATTTTGTTTTAAGTAGGCTAGATAAAATTAAAAATAGTGCAGTATAGAACCATAATAGTCTGATCAGCATGATAGCATGCATGAGTACTGAAATACTTTCAATAGAATAAAAGAAAAGTTTTGCAGTGCAAAAAATAAATACCTTGCCCTTAAAAAGAATACACAGTAACTTTCCATAATTCCCAGGTGTGGAACCTTCTTGATAAAACTTGTTGGAAGCTGCAGCTATTCCTATAAAAGCTTATTAAAGGATTAAATGGAAAAAAAAAAAGTGTATGGGAATAAAACCCCAATTGCACTTTAAAAAATGATGTTGATTGTTGCTCTGTGATACAATAAATACATATTATTATGTTTCATTTTTACAGTATCGGTCCAATACAATGGTAGAAAACTATTAAGAAAAAATGTCGTTGCAAGACTCAATGTGTATGGGAGGAACTGTTAAATAACAGTTATTCCATAGCAAAGTTCTCCTGCCCTGTAATAACATTTTTACAAAGGAAACTCAACCTACTGAATAAATCTTGCTGAAATGTCTCTATGATTGCCTGACAATGGAGAACTTGCAATATCACGTGAGCAGCTTGTTCTGTTAAAAGTAATAAGTATCCTCTGCCACAGGGAACATGAAAGGAAAAAAAAACAATGTGGACTATTGGTAAAGGGGAGAAAGGGCAAACATGTTTCTCATTTCATTGTTGGTATATCTCGAGGAGATACAAATATCTTTTTCACTTGAAATAAAACTTTTGGAGTTATAATACAATACAGTAATAACAGTTCTGTAAAATGAGTGCCTGCTATAACAATCCGACTAGTTCTACAAGTGGAACTAGTAAACTAGTACTTAAAGTAAGCAGTTTCTATGGCTGATGTTTAGAAGCATACTTTTCATTTTCTGAGATATATACAGTATGTCTTCTTCAGAAATACAATGGAGTTACAGTATATGACTCAGTAAAATAAAATATCTATTTGGTTATCCTGGTGCCATCACCATAACTGTATTTTTAATAAGACATGAAAAATACATATACTGTATCTTGGGAGAATCAGTTTTTGCTCTCATCAAATTTCATAATTTTCTGCCTGTAGCAATTCAATTCATGGCGGTAAAAGATAAGATTTAATAGAAAGATCAAAAATTAAGGAAATTATTTTTTTCTTGTAAAATACTAACTGCATTTTTAGAGTACTGAATTTTTTTATAATGTTCTTAACAGTGTTCAGTAGAAGCAAAATATGATTTTTACTACAAAACTTTTTTGTGCATTGGATTATCATGATATGCTCATGTATTGTAATACTCAAAAATCAACCCAAGCCACAATGTAGGGGCCATTTTTTAAAGGGAACCTGTCACCCCCCCAGGCGGTTTTATGTAAAAGAACCACCTTGTGCAGCACTAATGCTGCATTCTGTCAAGGTGGCTCTGTTACTTTGCGTCCCTTCCACCACAGAAATAATCCTTTTTAAAATTGTTCAAAAATAACTGAATTTTGACAGGGGGGCAGGTCTTTCCCCCTCTGACAGACGCCTCGCATCCATCAGTCATTTCATATTTGGCACCGCCTCCTCAGTGTTGTTTTGAAATGCTGGCACCTGTGCTGTACTATAGTTTCGTGGGCATGCGCAGTTAGCACTGCCCGACATGCCCGTGCTCTCAGATCACATCCCGGCCTTCATATCGCACGGCCAGAGAGCTGCAGAGAACTACTCCACATGCCCAAGATTCCCAGCCCCGCAGTGTGAATAAATCATAAGCGACTGCAGGCCGGGATCTCTGGCTGCGCGATATGAAGGCCGGGATGTGATCTGAGAGCACGGGCACATCAGGCAGCGTCAACTGCGCATGCCCACGAAACTATAGTACAGCGCACGTGCCAGGATTTCAAAAGAACACTGAGGAGGCGGCATCTAATACTGAAAAAAGAAATGACTGATGGATGCGAGGCGTCTGTCAGAGGGGGAAAGACCTGCCCCCCTGTCAAAATTCAGGTATTTTTGAACAATTTTAAAAACGATTATTTCTGTGGTTGAAGGGGCGCTAAGTAAAAGAGCCACCTTGACAGAATGCAGCATTAGTGCTGCACAAGGTGGCTCTTTTACTTAAAAACGCCTGGGGGGTGACAGGTTCCCTTTAAATGGGTTTTTCCCCAAGCTCCCGCCACTGGCAACAATTCTTGGACTGACCTCATTTAGTGTATCAACTTAAAAGGTCTAAGGTGCAAATAACTCCACATTTAGATCTCACCCTAAAAATGCTGCAAATAATTTATTATTTTTATGCAAGGCAGTTTAAACTTGGTAACTTACAGATATGTTCACCTTCACCTTTCCAGAAATTTGCTTAATTTCTCACAATATAAATTTAATACATTATCAAGACATGCTAGCAATAACTTGAACAGGTATACGCTACATCAGCGCCAAACACAAGCTATATTATTTGAAGGCATATAACAAAAATAACTCCAGATAAAGTTTGGCAAAATCGATTTTTTAAAGCTGGTTATCGGGCAAGCACAATTTATCTTGGGACATGTCAATTCAAAAGGAAAGGTAAAACATGACTTGTAACTTTTTTCTACTAGATACATTTTGTATTTATCAGTTCACTGCTGTAGTAGGTTATTGGATATCTCCAAAATAAAATCTCAAAAATTTCACAGACTAATCCTGATGGAGTGATAAAATTTTACTTTTATTCTTAATGATTAACATTTTTATCATCAAAATATTAAAAAAATTATTGACTCAGGAGTTACTGGCCTCAAGTCAAATAGAGTGTTAGTAAGTATCTAACTCAGAGTGAATGAAATACAACCAATAGTATCTCACAGACAAAAGATTTTTACTGCCGTGTCTATCTACCCGGCAGCCAGCAACCATGCCGATACGTTTATTAGGAAAGTTTATCACAAAACAATCATAACATGGAATCGCAGTCAGATATCAAAGAAACTGCTAGCCCCTGATGATCATGGCAGTAAAAGAAACTGATGAAACACGTAGGGCTTATTCTTGACTCTAGTGTGCAGCTAGAGAGATTAGGACATGCTCTCCAATATAGCGTGCAGCTAAAGAAATATAGGATGTTGGTATATAGGAATATAAAAAACATTGTAGAAATGAAAAGTGAAAGCGTAGTGCACCAGCACTGTGTTTTGGAGTTATCAATGTGCTTGTCATACATACGTATATATCAGCAGCTAGGATATCTACTATAAGAGCCTTGTTTGAATCAAACAGTTAATGCTAAAATATGAGGAGCTGAACCAGCAGGCTCTAGTGACTGATCTCATTTAGAAAGCTTCATATTTTATTACATAAAAATGAATTGAATTTATTACTTGTCCTGAAATTCTGCTTTCGGCACCATTGGGAGACAGGTTAGAGGTGACTGTTAGTGGGTTTACTTCCTATTAGTGGAAGCATGCCATTGTGCATTGATTGAGAGGTCCCCTCAATGAACTGGTGCTGTTATATAGACACTGCAGTAAAAATGTATTGTCCACAAGATACTATTGGTTGTATTCCAACAACTCTGAGTGAGATACTTACTAACACCCTATTGGACTTGAGATCAGTAACTACTGTCATTAATTTTTTTGATATTTTGATAATAAAAATTTTAATCAAGTTAAATTGTATTGTAATTGGATTAGTATGTGAAATTTATACATTTTTTAATTTATTTTATTTTACCCATTTATATAGCACCATAAAATTCCACAGCCCTTTACAGACATTATCGGCACTGTCCCCATTGGAGCTCACAAAATAACAGTATGTCTTTTGAGTGTGGGAATAAACCGTAGAATCCAGAGAAAGCCGATACAAACACGGGGACAACATACAAACTCCTTACAGATATTATCCTTGGTGAAATTTGAACCCAGGATCCCAGGACTGCAAGAGACATAATTCTAAGTGCACAGTTGTATTTTTCACAATCTTTTTACAGTCACTGAGTATAAAAGTTGAAATAAAGGAAACTATTTTCTTTTGCTATATTATACTTAGGGATGAGCGAGTAGTGTAGTATTCAGACTCGCTGTACTTGTTATGAGTACCTCCTAATACTCGGGTACTTGCAACGCGTAGCGTGTCCAATATAAGTCTATGGAAAATGCGATTAATGGGCTGTGTGTGCTGGGCTGGGCAGGGACTGTGTGAAGACTGTGCCAGGCTGTGCAGGACTGTGCTGGCCTGTGTGAAGACTGTTCCAGGCTCTGTGGAACTGTGCTGGCCTGTGTGAAGACTGTGCCGGGCTGTGCGGGACTGTGCTGGGCTTTGCAGGTACTGTGTGGGGACTATGCCAGGCTGTGCGGGACTGTGCTGGCCTGTGTGAAGACTGTGCCGGGCTGTGCGGGAATGTGCTGGCTTGTGCGAAGACTGTGCCGGGCTGTGCGGGACTGTGCTGGGTTTTGCAGGTACTGTGCGGGGACTATGCCGGGCTGTGTAGGACTGTGCTGGTCTGTGCGGGACTGTGCTGGGCTGCTATGATTGAGTCACCGTAGGAGGCAAAAGCAGAAATACAAGCTAAGTCTAGAAAACCAGAGAAGTTGGCAACTATCAGATTGCAGACCCCTGAACCTAGCAACACAACTAGCAGTAGCCGTGGGGGGTTCCTACGATGCCCTAGACCCCTCGATCACAGCCGGAGAATTAAATAGGCCTAAAGAAAGAAAGGGGAAATCTAAACTGCCCCAGAGCAGACCCCAAAGCAATAGGCAGCCCACAACATATAATGACGGTGAAACAAGATGAAAACACTAACACAGACAGAAAGATAGACTGAGCAAAGACGGGGCCCAAAACTACCTAGATAGGAAAGGACAGGAAGGCTGCTGTCTGCAATCTGCCAAAACCCTATCAAAGACGTAAGCCAACAAGCTGATATGAAAAAGGCCCTGAAGCAGCTAGGCTTCAAAGACTAAATCAGCACTCAGGTATTTTCAGAAGACAGAGCTAAAGGAATTCAGCACACCCCATCAGGGAATGGCAGAAATCCAGAAAAACAAAGCAAAACAAAGTCAAAGCACCAATACAAAAGGCCGAGCAGCAAACTTAGCTTTAGAGGAGCAGGAATTCAGACTGGTCTCCAAGGATCCCACAGAGAAATCACGCGCAGGGCAGAAGGGCGTCGGCAGCCTTATATCCAGTCAGTAACTCCACTCAGCCAGTCATCATCATCAGCCTCAGGTGTTTGATAATCAGGCTCACTACCTTTCTTTACCAGAAGAGGGAGTTCCTCGGGCCTCAGTAATGAAGGGGAAAATGAACTTACAACACTGGGCTTTGCAGATACTGTGCGGGGACTATGCCTGGCTGTGTGGGACTGTGCTGGGCTTTGCAGGTACTGTGCGGGGACTGTGCTGGGCTGTGCTGAATATTGCGAGGTGAGTAGTGAAATAAACTCTAGAGATGAGCGACTTTGTCTTTTTTAGGGTCAAGTCGGGTTACATGAAACCCGACTTTCTCAAAAGTCGAGTCGAACGAAATCGGCGGGAAATAGGGAAAAGTCGGAGGTCTGACTGAAACACGAAACCCAATGCAAGTCAATGGGGAAGCAAAGTCAGCAGGGAGTGGAGGACAGTAAACACACCTACAGTGCCCATTTCAATGCCAACAACATCAATTCTTATTACTTAAGCTTGCCAACCTTAATTTACTTTATAATAATAGATACACATTGAAAACTGGGGGTTATTTGGCTAAAGTTGTGGGGGGTAGGGCTGGCTCCAGATTTTCGTGTGCCCCAGGCCAAAGAGTGTCAGTGCGCCCCTTTAACACATACCACAGTTCATGATGCTCCGATACGGCACAGAAATATAGGTATAGTACAATGAAAAATACTTCACTTCTTAAATGACATGACAGATATCTATTTTAAATTCTACAATAGCTCAAAAAACGGACCGGACAGTATATTACTCCATACAGTATTATGGCCATCACATCGTGCGCCATACAGAATAATGAGCCCCATATATTTCTCCATACAGAATAATTGTTCCCATATAATGTTCCATACAGTATATGATGAGCTCCACATAATGCTACAGTATATGATGGTCTCCATGGATGATGCTCCAGCATGTTATGGGCCCAAATAAAGCTCCATATATAGTGGGCCCCATTTCTAATGCTCCAGTGTATAATGGGCCCCATAGATTCTGCTCCAGTGTCTGGTCTGACCCATTTAGAATGCTCCAGTATATGATGGGCCCCATGGATGATGCTCCAGTGTGTTATGGGCCCAAATAATGCTCCATATATAATGTGCCCCTGTTGGGAATTAATTTTCCCCTTCACCGTTGATGTCTGATGAACTCCCTCTACTGGTGAAGAGAGGTAGTGAAATTGATTGGGTTGGGAAAAACCTGTCATCTGAACAGGTGGAGCCTGATTGGACACCCGGAATCACTGAGTGGATATAAGGCAGCCGACGCCCTACAGGGGTGCTGGTGATCCTTTCTGCTCTGAGCTCTTGCAAACCAGTTCAGTACCTGTCTTCTGAAAGCTAAGTATTTGCTCTCTTATTTTTCCATGAGATATTGTCTGTTTACTTAGTGTTTGTGTTCTGCCTGCCCTTGTTGGTACTGGCTGAGCTCCATTTTTGTCTCTGGTCAAGTTGATCTTTTGCTCAGTCTTCAGAATATACCTGAGTGCTGATATAGTGTTTTGGAAGTCTAGTGACTTCAGGGCCTTTTTTCTATCAGACGTGTTGGACATTATTTTTGGCAGTATTTTTGCGGATTGCAGCCAGCATCTTTTCTGTCCTTTCCTATTTAGTTAATTGGGCCCCATCGTTTGCTCAACCTGTCTTTCTGTCTGTTTGTGTTTTCATCTGCTTTTCACCGACAATACATGTTGGGGCTGTCTATTGCTTTGGGGTCTGCTCTGGGGCAGTTTAGATTTCCCCTTTCTTTCTTTAGGCTTATTTAGTTCTCCGGCTGTGAACGAGGGGTCTAGGGCACCGTAAGAACCCCCCACGGCTACTGTTAGTTGTGTGAATAGGATCAGGGGTCTGCAATCCGATAGCTACCAACCTCTCCGTTTTTCTGGACTTAGCTTGTATTTTTGTTTTTTCCTCCTTCGGTGACTCATTCATAACAGAATCACCAGCCATACCGCAGATTCTAGGGTACTCAGTAGCAGGAAAGAATTGTAAAGAAAAAAAAAGAAAAAGAAGTGTCAGAATTTTTTTTTGATTTTTGTTTTTGGGTATATTTTTTCCTCTGTCTTTAAGGCCGTAGGGGGAATTTTTTTCTTCTCAATGGAGATGAAGCAATTGTCTGATCGTGTGGAGCAGCTCGCTGCTGAAGTGCAGAGAATTTCCGCCTATCTTGCTCATTCATATGTTGCTGAACCAAAGATCCCTACTCCTGATGTGTTTTTTGGGGATCGGTCTACATTTTTGAACTTTAAGAATAATTGTAAATTATTTTTTGCCTTGAAGCCTAACTCATCAGGGAGCTCTGCGCAGCAGGTTAAAATTGTCATCTCTTTGCTGCGCGACGATCCTCAGGATTGGGCGTTTTCTTTGAAACCTGATGATCCTATTCTAGCTAATGTGAATGCATTTTTTCAAGCCTTAGGGCTGTTGTATGATGAACCTAATGCTATTGATCAGGCTGAAAAGGCCCTGTTGGCATTGAGCCAGGGTCAGGATTCTGCAGAGTTGTACTGTCAAAAATTCCGAAAGTGGGCGGTCCTTACTACTTGGAATAATGGTGCCTTGGCAGCTCTCTTTTGGAAGGGTTTGTCAGAAACCGTATAAGATACTATGGTGGGATTTCATGTTCCCTCTGGTCTTGACGATTCTATGTCATTAGCCATTCAGGTTGATCGGCGTTTGCGCGAACGCAAAACTGCACGAGAGGTGTTGCCACCTGTTGAACAAATGTCTGAACCTATGCAATGTGTTAGAGTTTTGTCTAGGGCGCAATGTCAGGAGTTCAGAAGGCGTAATAAGCTGTGTTTTTTCTGTGGAGATGCCTCGCATATTATTTCTGTCTGCCCTAAACGAGAGAAACGTTTTGCACACACATTTGCTGTGGACGGTGTGCAACCTAAGTTTCTTCTGGCAATTACTCTGATCTGCTCCCTGTCCACATTTTCCGCTAAGGCTTTCGTGGATTCGGGAGCAGCTCTGAACCTGATGGACTTGGATTTTGCTAAACGTTGTGGATTTCCTATGACACCTCTGCGGACGCCTATCCCTTTGAGGGGTATTGATGCTACTCCTTTGGCGAAAAATAAACCTCAGTTTTGGACCCAGGTGGTAATGCGGGTCGCCTCAGATCATCAAGAAAATTGCAGATTCTTGGTGTTGCATAATCTGCATGATACCATTGTTCTTGGGTTTCCCTGGTTACAAATCCATAATCCAGTTTTGGATTGGAAATCTGTGTCTGTGGTGAGTTGGGGTTGTCGGTGTGCCCTTAGTGACGCTCCTGTTTTCTCCACCTCTCCCCAGTCGCATGATGTTCCTGACTATTTGGCTGATTTTTATGATGTATTTAGTGAGAATGAGTCTGCGTTTTTGCCTCCTCATAGGAGTTATGACTGTGCAATTGAGCTGAGCCCTGGGTGTAAGTTTTCCAAGGGTCGACTTTTCAATTTATCTGTACCCGAGCACGAGGCCATGCAATCCTATATTAAGGAGTCGTTGGAGAAGGGTCATATTAGACCATCCTCTTCACCCTTAGGTGCCGTTTTTTTTTTGTAGCCAAGAAGGATGGTTCATTAAGGCCTTGTATTGACTATCGTTCCCTCAACAAAATTGCTGTTAAATATCAGTATCCGTTACCCCTGATTTCTGATCGATTCTCTAGAGTTAAAGGTGCTTGCTGGTTTACCAAGCTTGACCTCAGGGGGGCGTATAATCTTATTCGCATTAAGCATGGGGATGAATGGAAGACGGCGTTTAATACTCCAGAGGGACATTTTGAGTACCTGGTGATGCCTTTTGGGCTCACTAATGCCCCTTCTGTCTTCCAGTGCTTCATGAATGATATTTTCCGAGACTTTGTGGATACATTTTTGATCATCTATCTGGATGATATTTTGATCTTTTCCAAGGATTGGGACTCTCATGTGGAACATGTTCGGACTGTGTTCCGGATTTTGAGGGAGAATTCCCTGTATGTCAAGGGATCGAAATGCCTTTTTGGGGTACAGAGGATTTCATTTTTGGGATTTATTTTGTCTCCATCAACTATTGAAATAAACCCGGCAAAGGTGCAGGCCATTTATGATTGGGTTCAGCCCACTTCTTTGAAGGCCCTCCAGAAGTTTTTGGGTTTTGCTAATTTTTATTGGAAATTTATAGCTAATTTTTCTGGTATTGCCAAACCATTGACTGATTTGACGAAGAAGGGTGCTGATGTGCTGAATTGGTCTCCGGAGGCTGTTTCTTCCTTTCAGGAGCTGAAGCGAAGGTTCACTTCTGCTCCGGTTTTGCGGCAACCTGATGTCTCACTCCCGTTTCAGGTAGAGGTGGACGCTTCTGAGATTGGTGCAGGAGCTGTTTTGTCCCAAAAAGATCCGGTAACATCTAAGATGAATCCCTGTGCTTTCTTTTCCCGAAAGTTCTCCCCATCTGAACGTAACTATGATGTGGGGAATCGGGAACTGTTGGCCATGAAATGGGCATTTGAGGAGTGGAGACATTGGTTGGAGGGAGCTAAACATCAAGTCGTGGTCCTTACTGACTACAAGAATTTGATTTACCTGGAGTCGGCCAAACGCTTCAATCCTAGACAGGCTAGGTGGGCCTTGTTTTTCAAACGTTTTGATTTTGTGGTCTCTTTTCTTCCGGGCACTAAGAATTTCAAGGCAGACGCCCTCTCTAGGAGTTTCTTTGCTGATTCTCCTGTTGTGACTAAGCCTGCTACCACCTTAGGTGAGGGGGTAGTTGTTTCTGCCATCTCGCCCGATTTGAGACGTGCTCTGGTAGAGTTTCAGGAGGACAAACCTGAGCGTTGTCCCATTGGAAAATTGTATGTTCCTGACCAGTGGAGGAAGAGAGTGATGTCTGAAGTTCATTGCTCTGCATTGGCTGGTCATCCAGGTATTTTTGGTACTAGAGATTTGGTGAGTCGGTCTTTTTGGTGGACCGCCCTGTCTCGTGATGTCAGGAGTTTTGTGCAGTCTTGTGGGACTTGCTCCCGGTCTAAACATTGTTCTCGCTCTAGTGGGTTGCTGATGCCTTTGCCGGTGCCCAGGAGGCCATGGACCCATATTTCAATGGATTTTATCTCTGATATGCCTGTCTCTCAGAGAATGACTGTTATTTGGGTGATTTGTGATAGATTCTCTAAGATGGTCCATCTTGTACCACTCCCTAAGTTGCCATCTTCCTCAGAGTTGGTGCCCTTGTTTTTGCAACAGGTGGTTCGCTTGCACGGGATTCCTGAGAACATTGTATCTGACAGAGGAGTTCAGTTTATTTCTAGATTTTGGAGGACTTTCTGTTCCAAGCTGGGAATTCAGTTGTCCTTCTCCTCTGCATTTCACCCTCAGACCAATGGGCAGACGGAGAGAACAAACCAGACTTTGGAGTCGTATTTGAGATGTTTTATTTCTGCTGATCAGGATGATTGGGTTTCATATTTGCCCTTGGCCGAATTTGCTTTAAATAATAGAGCTAGTTCTGGCACTTTGATGTCACCTTTTTTTTGTAACTTTGGGTTTCAGCCTCGATTCTCTTCAGGGCAGGTGGAGTCTTCTGCCTGCCCAGGTGTTGACACGGTGGTGGAGAGAATGCACCAGATCTGGGACCAAGTGGTGGATAGGTTGTCTCTTTCCCAGGAAAAGGCCCAGCGGTTTTCCAACCGGCATAGGACCATTGGTCCCCAGTTTAAGGTGGGTGATATGGTTTGGTTGTCATCAAAGAATATCTCTATGAAGGTGGCTTCTCCAAAGATTAATCCTAGATTTATTGGACCTTACAAGATTTTGGAGATTCTTAATCCTGTCTCTTTTCGATTGGCTCTTCCTGTTATATTTAAGATCCATAACGTGTTTCATAAGTCTCTGTTAAAGAGGTTTGTTGAGCCAGTAGTTCCTGTGGTGGCACCTCCTGACCCTGTATTGGTGAAAGGTAATGTGAAATATGAGGTTGAGAAGATACTGGATTCTCACCTGGCTAGACGAAGACTCCAGTATTTGGTTAAATGGAAGGGTTATGGCCAGGAGGATAATTCTTGGGTCCCTGCATCCGATATTCATGCCGAAAGATTGGTTCGTGCTTTTCATCGGACCCATCCTGATCGTCCTGGTGGTGTGGATGAGGGTTCGGTGACCCCTCCTCAAGGGGGAGGTACTGTTGTGAGTTCATTTTCCCCTTCACCGTTGATGTCTGATGAACTCCCTCTACTGGTGAAGAGAGGTAGTGAAATTGATTGGGTTGGGAAAAACCTGTCATCTGAACAGGTGGAGCCTGATTGGACACCCGGAATCACTGAGTGGATATAAGGCAGCCGACGCCCTACAGGGGTGCTGGTGATCCTTTCTGCTCTGAGCTCTTGCAAACCAGTTCAGTACCTGTCTTCTGAAAGCTAAGTATTTGCTCTCTTATTTTTCCATGAGATATTGTCTGTTTACTTAGTGTTTGTGTTCTGCCTGCCCTTGTTGGTACTGGCTGAGCTCCATTTTTGTCTCTGGTCAAGTTGATCTTTTGCTCAGTCTTCAGAATATACCTGAGTGCTGATATAGTGTTTTGGAAGTCTAGTGACTTCAGGGCTTTTTTTCTATCAGACGTGTTGGACATTTTTTTTTGGTAGTATTTTTGCGAATTGCAGCCAACATCTTTTCTGTCCTTTCCTATTTAGTTAGTTGGGCCCCATCGTTTGCTCAACCTGTCTTTCTGTCTGTGTTTGTGTCTTCATCTGCTTTTCACCGACAATACATGTTGGGGGCAGTCTATTGCTTTGGGGTCTGCTCTGGGGCAGAATAGATTTCCCCTTTCTTTCTTTAGGCTTATTTTGTTCTCCGGCTGTGAACGAAGGGTCTAGGGCACCGTAGGAACCCCCCACGGCTACTGTTAGTTGTGTGAATAGGATCAGGGGTCTGCAATCCGATAGCTATCCAACCTCTCCGGTTTTCTGGACTTAGCTTGTATTTTTGTTTTTTCCTCCTTTGTTGACTCATTCATAACAGCCCCATTTAGAATGAACCCAGGCATGGTATGTGACAAGAGCTCAATGGAGTAATCTGAAGTGTGGGCTGCTGCATCCTTCACTTTTGGTGTGGGTGAAGGACCCAAGGAAAAGGGTTGCTTCTGACCAGAAGCCTGCACTGATGACTCACTGCTTGCATTTTTTGAAACTTCAGAAGAGGAGGCGATAGAGCTGGAGGCTGTTTCAGCAATGTAAGGCAAAGCCAGTTCCTGATGCTCCGGCTTTAAAAGCGGTTTACCTACTCCCAGAAAAGGGAGCCTTACAGGCCTTCCAGAGCCAGACCATGACGCATGCTCAACACCTCCTGCCTTAGCTGCTATTGTGCTTTTGGCACTACCAGCCGATGCACCACCACCACCACCATCAGTACCAGCCAGCCCCCCACGTCCGCAGCCTCTTCCACCATACTTACTAATTTTTGTGAAAATTTACCCAAAATACCAGCAGATATATGGTACTGTATCAGAAGCGTACAGCTCTATACGGTCTAGGGCTAATTGTAATTCTCTGTATATATTTCATGAGTCATACACAGACGCTCACAGGCTCAGTATGGATTACACAATAATGTAAAAAGTTAAAAAAAGGGTACAATATCACCAGATACAAGGTATCTATAGTATAGTTTAAACATTCTGAATCTCCGTATATATTTCAGGAGGCAGACACAAACGCTCTCAGGCCCATTATGGATTAGACAAGAATATAAAAAGCAGTAAATGGGTAATGTATCACAAGCGTACAGCTGTATACAGTGTTGGTGTAATCTTAAATCTCCAAATATATTTCCGGAGTAACAGACAGATGTTCACAGGCTCATTATGGATTACACCAGAATCAAAATAGCAAAAATGGGTACTGTATCAGAAGCGTAGAGCTGTATACAGTGTTGGGCAAATTTGAAATCTCGTTATATATTTCCCGAGTCACCCTCAGACGCTCCCTCAGTCTGGATTTGATCATAGTACAAAATGTTGAAAAAAAAGGTACTGGATAACAATAAATAACAATAAATCTTCGTATATATTTCAGTCTCAGTAAATCAGTCCAGACTCTCCGCTACTGGAAGCTAGATGGATACAAGTACAGACGGAAGTGTTTTCAGAAATTTGGGAATTACTAATCACGGGTAAACCTCCCGGTAGATTTCGCAGAGGCAATGCTGACCCTCAATTACTTTGTCTGTAGAGACAGAGAAAATGGTTATTTGTGAAGAAAGGATTGCTGTATCGCAGTAGTGTGGATCTCATCACAGTTACTCATCTCCATCAAATTGTGATCATAGGGAGAGATGTAGACATGGTCCTCACTGCTTATCATGATGTGTCTGGTCACTTTGGAGTGCAAAAGACAGAAGCAACAGGCCGTAGGCGATTCTATTGGATTGGCATGAGAGGAGACATTGAAAAAACGTGGCAGCAATGTCACACGTCTGTGACTAGGAAAACTGTGAAGCTGATCATAAAGCACCACTGCATCCGATTGTGAGTTGACGTCCATTACAAATGGTAGCCATTGATCATCTGAAGGTAGAGACCAGCAGGACAGGCCATAGCTACATCTTAACCATCATCGATCAGTTCACCAAATTTGTTGTGGCGGTCCCTGTGAAGGATTTAACTGCCCAGACTACACAGCAGTGGAGCAGGGAGAGGTAAGTATTGCAACTTGCAAGTGCTGTGGCCATGAGCATGCAGGGGGGCCCACTTGTGGGTGACGGTACTGGCACAGGGCCCTAGTACACCGGTGTGTCTGATGACGAGTGGGCCCCCCACCATCAGAGACACTGTATTACACTATGAGGGGACCTGTGCCAGTGCCGTCGGCCAAGAGAGGGCCCACCCACCTATTCAGAGCAACGGCATTTACTCGGGTGCACCAGGTGGTGATCCCAGCCCTTGGGGGTGGGCAGCCCAGTTAGGGAGGTTTAAAAAATGGCATATGTTAATGTGTAGGCTGTATACTCAGCAGCTGCAAATGAAGGAATTTGACAAGTCCGAGGAAGAGGAGGACAAATGCGAGCCAAATTTCTGGCAACCTATGTGTCATCAGGGGAAGGTGGGACAAAATCCTTTGAAACCCATGCATGGTTCATTTTAAAGAAGGTTAGATCATCAACATTTTGGATCGACAGATGGGTCCTTTTTTCTGTCAGGATTGATCCAGCAGCACTGAAGACTCTTTCAGATAGCAAACTAGCAGCAGGGCAAGCGAGCTCCTGTAAGGCATATTGTGCCAATTTAGGCCAGGTGTCCAGTTTACAGGCCCAATAGTCAAAGGGGAATGGCCTGTGAGGGTGAACATTGATATGGGAGGAGAAGTAGTTTGTAACCATAGTTAGCAACTGCTGTCTCCTGTCACTTGCAATCGATGCAGTATTACCAGTTGTGTGAGCGGTACTTGAGAAATCAGTCCACAACATGGTCATGAAACCCCTGTCTCCAATGCCACTTTGGCTGTGTGCACCACGAACACCTCATCCATTTTGCCCACTTCAGCTCATGGGAGAACCAGCACCGCTGCTGTGTGCTGGGAATGCCTCAAACAAACAGTTTACCAGAGTTGCTTGTTTGTTAGCCAATATTATCTCTAGGTTCTCCTGTGGCATGATGTTGTGTAATTTGCCTTTATAGCGTGGATTGAGGATGCTGGCCAACCAGTAGTCATCATCCTTCATCATTTTGGCAATGCAGGGGTCCCTTTTTAGGATTTGCAAGGCATAATCACACATGTGGGCCAATGTTCCAGGTGTCAATGATGCACTGGCAGTGGTGGGTGGAGGAGAACTTTCTGGCAAATACACATCCCTCCTGTCATGCACAAACCCTGTACCTGACCTTGCCACGCCAACATTTTCTCTTGCCCCAGAGAAGCATCCTCCTCCCCAAAATAATCATCACTCTCATCCTCCTCCTCCTCCTCCTCTACCTCTTCTTCCTCCATCTCGTCCAGGACAGTTCCCTGACCAGACAATGGCTGACTGTCATCAAGGCTTCCCTCCTCCTCCTCCTCCTGTCCCTCCTCCGCTGCAGACGCCTGATCCTTAATGTGCGTCAAACTTTCAGACGCATAAGTGGGATGCTCATGCTTATGATGGCATCATCTGCGCTTACCAGCTGTGTGCATTCCTCAAAACACTGAAGGACTTTACAGAGGTCTTTCAGCTTTGACGACTGCACACCCAACAACTCCATGTCTGCCGTCAAACTGCATACCCGTGTATCCTCCCACAAATGCATTACAGCCTGCCTCTGTTCACACAGCCTCTCAACCATGTGACGGGTGGAGTTCCACCTTGTTGCAACATCTATGATTAGGCGATGCTTGGGGAGCTGGAGCAATCGCTGCAGCTTCTGCATACGGCTGGAGTGTACAGGCGAGCGACTGATGTGCGAGCAGTCTTCGCACCTTTTGGAGCAGGGCTGTTAACTCCGGATAATTATTTAGGAAGCACTGCACCACCAGGTTCAAAGTGTGAGCCAGGCAAGGTATGTGTGTGAGTTTTGCAAGGGCTATGGCTGCCACAAAATTCTTGCCGTTATCACTGACTACCTTGCCTGGCTCAAGATGTATACTGCCCAGCCATGACTCAGTTTGTCGCTGCAAGTAGTCGGCCAGTACCTCCATGGTGTGTCTGGTGTCGCTCAAAGACATCATCTTTAAATCAGCCTGCTGCCTCTTACCACTAGCTGTTCGATAATGGGACACCTCGTGTACAACATTGGCAGCTGCGGATGGAGTGCTCATGTGACTGCACTCTGTCGACGAGCTTTCGTTTCTGGAGGAGGAGGAGGAGGGTCGAACGCCTACAGCCAACTGTTTCCTATACCGTGGGCTAGGCAGCACTGTTCCACCGCCACTGTCCCCTGTAGAGCCTGCATCCACCACATTAACCCAGTGCGCAGTGATGGACACGTAACGGCCCTGGCTATGCCTATTGGACCATGCATCTGTTGTGAGGTGCACCTTTCCACTCACTGATTGTTTGAGTGCATGGACAATGCGGTCTTTCACATGCAGGTGGAGGGCAGGGATGGCTTTTCGAGAAAAGAAGTGCTGAATGGGTAGGTCATAGGCCATGAGCTCTTGGAACGCTTCGCTTTCAACCAAGCGGAAGGGCATCATCTCTAATGAGATCAGTTTGGCAATGTTGGCGTTCAAAGCCAATGTACGTGGATGAGAGGAAGAGTACTTTCTTGTCCTACTTAGAGGTTCTGGTAGGGTGAGCTGGATATGAGAGCTGCATATGGGGGAACTAGCGGTGGACCGGACGGACTGGGAGGGGGTTGGTGATGGTGTTGGTGGTGATGGCCTAGATTCAGTGTTTCGTTGCAAAAGCATTGTGATTCCCTGACTGCTTTGGCCTTGCGACGACACCTCAACATTTATTGCTGGTGGCGTGTTTACCTGTGGCGGTGGTCTTACAGTGGGGGAAGTGATGGCGCATTGCTGGCTACCTTCAGTCGGAGCAGGTGCACATGTGGTAGGAATTTGGACAAAGACGTGCCACACTTCACTCTTCCTACTATGGTATAAATTTTCAGGGCTTGCACGCTGTGCGAATTTGACCGTCTGGCCAAGCTGTCCTGCAACTCTTTTGGTTTCTGTTCCACATTTTTGGACAGCTACGGGCCTGCGAGATAACCGCTGCTGCGATGTCGATGCCTGCTGCGGATCCTTCTCCTCTTCTGAGCTATTGCCAGCGGCACCCTCTTCCCCCAATGGATGCCAATCAGGATCAACAACTGGGTCATCCATCACCTCCTCTTCAATTTCATCTGCACCTTCCTCTGTGTCACCGTGTAAGGTGGTATAGTATGCGGGAAGGGGCACCTGAGTTTCTTCAGGGTCAGATTCTGGCTCAGTAGACTGCGAGGGCAATGTAGTGCTGTGGGTCAATGTACCAGCAGAATCACCTAGCAGTGGCTGTGCATCAGTGCACTCCATGTCAGATTCATCTTGGACTGGGGAATTCAGGATTTGACTGGATAACCCAGACATGGTATGTGAAATGAGCTCCATGGAGTAATCTGCAGTGTGGGCTGCTGCATCCTTCACTTTTGATGGGGGTGAAGGACACAAGGAAAGGTGTTTTTCCTGACCAGAAGCCTGCACTGACGACTCACTGCTTGCAGGTTTTGAAAGTTCAGAAGAGTAGGCAATAGAGCTGGTGGCTGTTTCGGCAATGTAAGCCTAAACCTGTTCCTGATGCTCCGGCACTTAAAGCGGTTTACCTACTCCCAGAAAAGGGAACCTTACAGGCCATCTTGTGCCAGATGATGACGCAGGCTCAACACCTCCTGCCTTAGCTGCTATTGTGCTTTTGGCATAACCAGCAGATGCACCACCACCACCATCAGTACCAGCTGCCCCCCCACCCACGTTTGTTGCCTCTTCCACCATACTTCCTCATGTTTGTGAAAACGTAACAAAAATTCCAGCATATGTGTGGTACTGTATGAGGAGCGTACAGCTATATAAGGTGTTGGTAAAAATTTAAATCTCCGTATATATTTCCTTAGTCACAGACGCTCTCCCAGTATGTATTTGACCGTAATCCAACCAGCAGATATATGGTACTGTATCAGAAGCGGACAGCTCTATATGGTGTACGTATGGAAAAATGAAAATCTCCGTCTATTTTTTTACGGAGTCACACCCAGATAGCATGTATTTGTCCGTGATACCAGCCGGTACACGGTAGTGTGTGAGGAGAGTACAGCTCGATACGGTGTATGTATGGAAAATTTAAAATCTCCGCCTATTTTTTTACTGAGTCACACACACGCTGTCTCGGTATAGATTTGACCATGATCAAACAGCAGATATACAATACTGTTTGACAAGCAGACAGCTCTATACTGTGTATGTATGGAAAATTTAAAATCTCCGTCTATTTTTGACGGAGTCACACACAGATAGCATGTATATGTCCGTGATACCAGCCGGTACACGGTAGTGTGTAAAGAGCGTACACCTCTATGCAGTGTGTGAAAAAATGAATGCTCTGTAACTGGGCAGAAAATCAGAATAAAAGTTTTTTGCTTTGAAAAAAGCAGTCCGCACAGTAGTGTGCATACAGCAATGCAGCTATCAGGTAGCCTTATAAGGCAGTCTAATAACCACCAGCGCTGCTGCACACACAAAAATCCTCCCCTGTCAATGCACACTAACTGTACATTTGAAATCGCTATCAGAAGAAGCACAGATTTTTTTTCTTTGTTGCCTAATGCTCTCCCTATTGAGAATCAGCGGCAGCAACCTCTCCCTATGCTAAGATCGGCAGAAGTAAAATGGTGGTCGGCGGTCAGGGCTTTTATAGCCACTGTGATGCCACACAAAGCAAGCTAATCACACGAATGCCCTTCTCTAAGATGTTGGTGGCCGCTGCCTGTGTCATCGCGTTACCCACAGTGTGCATTCTTCTTGATGATTGGCTGAGAAAAGGCGCTGGAAGCATTATGGGAAATGTGACTTTGGCCCGCGGGTTGGCGACCTCATGGCCGACCTCACACTATGGTCGGGTTTCGATCGGTGAAACCCGACTTTAGCAAAAGTTGGCGTCTTATGAATTTGACCGACCCGTTTCGCTCAACTCTACTCGCTAGGACTCGAGTACCACGAGTACCGCATAACTCACCGAGTACCAAATCCTAACGAGCATACGCGCTCATTCCTAATTATGCTACAAGGCAAGCCTACCTTCTGTGTCATAGCATATTTCTAATTGTGATAAAGTACCTTAGAGATTATAAGGCAGGGATCACACTACCGTGTGTGATGCGAGAAACTCGCACAAGTCTCTCGCATCAACCCCCGGCGCTACGGCCGGCACTCAGGACCGGAGCTGTGGCTGCATAGAAATACTCGTACATGCAGCTGCTGCTCCGGTCCTGAGTGCCGGCGGCAGAACCGAGTGTTGATGCGAGAGACTAGTGCAAGTTTTTCACATCACACACCGTAGTGTGATCTCGGCATAAGACTGCACTCTGCAATTATAACTGTCTATCTAGACAACTTATTCATCCAGTTAACCAATCAAGAACAAGCATTTACCATATATTTTTTATCTTATTTAGTCTGCTGAGCTCCACAATTCAAAATTAAATACAACACATGTAATATAATATCTCTATTCTTGCAAGAATAGTTGAAGTTTGGGAATTTATCAGTTATCAAGGTACTACCTTTCCAAAGGACTTAAAAGGATTATCCGGTTAAAATAAAATATCATTTGCAAGATCAATAAAAATTTGTTGATCAGTGGGGGTTTGAGTGCTGGAACCATTATTCATTGATAGAATGAAGAGCGTTATTACCAATAGATTTTTGTAGAGAATAAGTGAAGTGGTGGTCTGGCATCGGTTCAATTGTGCCATCTCGCAATGTAGAGAAAAGTTCCTCATTGGGGATAAAAATGTCCAGATCTGCTAATCTATGTGAATCTCAGTGATAGGAATACCAACTTATCAGCAAGTTAGGTTATTATATCTTATTTTAATTAGATAATCAGTTAAATCCATTTTATATTCCTTAATATTTTCTCTCTCAAAGGTCAAATACCAACACTTCATCCTGACTTGGTGCATATGTGATGAATGTGCACTGCAATCAGTTTAAAGAGGTTTTCCACTACTTTACACTGATGGCCTATGCTTAGGAAGGGATAGCTCAGCTGGGTCCCAACGAAGCCGATCAGCTGTTGCCAGTGTCGGCGGCGATGGCTGCCAACCGGAAGTGCTTACTTGCGGAGCTGGCAGTCTACTTGTAGTGACTGCCACAGGGTATTACACATCCACCTCCTATTCAAATTAATAGCAGGTGGATGTGTAGTAGCCTGCGGAGCCACAGCAAGCAAGTATTTCTGGCCGGCAACCTCTGCCTTCCACACTGATAACTGCTAAATCGGTAGGGGTGCCGGATGTTGGACCCCAGCAGATCAACCGTTGATGACCTACCTTAAGGATAGGCCATTAATGTAAAAGTAGTGGACAACGTCTTTAACACCAATATCCTCAATAATTTAATTTTGAAACTGGTTGTCATCCATCCTCTAAAATGTGTAAGGACAGAAACATGGAATTTATATTTATGGTCTAATAGCTAAGCTCAGGTTATAGCAAATAACTATCCAGACTTTGTCACAATCTGAAATGTGCTAATACAGTAGTTCTTTTAAAAAGACCAGAAGTCCAATTACTCACATGATTTATCCCAAGATTCTGGCTGGCAGATCATTGAGATAGCAAAGTTTTGCTGTAAGAAGCATTCAAACATACTTAGTCATCTATGCAAGAACTATTATTGGGGAATAACTTTTGCTTGATGGCTTCTTTCATGACAGAGAACAATTTTTTAGGAAAAGGCAGCTTTGTGCTAATAAGATTTATACTGAGCAAAAAAAATAACTAAAAAGGTTTACAATTTGATGCCTCCACTGCAGAAAGTAATATAAATTTTGCAATGTATCAGAGAAGATAATTCAATGAATTGAACGTCTATAAGAAAACAACCCCAACAATACATTATTGTCACAAGGTTACTGCAACAGAGAGGAGCCAGAAAGCTGCAGTGTCTGATTGCTCCTTTTCCTGCGCTGAGAGGAAGCACTTCTCCTTCATTTTAATGGTGTTTATTTCTTTTGTCAGAATAGGGGTTACTTGGCCATGTTGGAAACTCTGAGCTCTCAGCTGAGCTTATTTAGCCACTCCCATCCCCTTTATAATCTGGGTCCTGATTCAAATCCATATCAGGGCTAGCATTTGCTGCATGGATTAGGAGGAGAGGTGTTCATATGAGGAGATTTGGAGGAGTTATCTGTGACTGTTGCATGGTTTGTAAGTGTGGTAATTCCTTTCCCTCCTCTACTTTGGTGTTTTACCCATCCTCCACTCCCCAGTGCATTCCTCTGTTATATGTGAGTGAATATTTGTATGCCTAGTGTTTTCAGTTTATCCTTGTTTGTATAGCATTGTTTGTCAGGTTGGTGGGCTGTGGTGCACAAGGGAATAGATGGAGGGCTAACTCAGGAGATAAGGCAAGGGTGGCGACCCAGACATCTTCACCTTCAGAAGTATCCCAGGGAATAGGGTGAGCTAGGGCGCTGCCTATTGTTAGTGAAAGGGAAGGAGCCCCTGGTCATGGGTCACCCAACAGCTGAGTTGTGACAATTATATTGTTTTACAGATTTAAAATTAACAACTAAGTTAAGTAACCTAGTATATTTTTTTCCCAGCATGTAATTGTCACAGGAAGACAGGGGAGTGCTATTATGATCAAGAGGTGGCTAACCAGAATCTGAGCTTGAATATTAATGGAATCTATAATGGAGGAGGTGTTTGTGTCAACTGTACTGAGAACACTGCTGGAATAAATTGTGAAACCTGTGTTGATGGCTTTTACCGACCAGTATGGGTAAAGTATATATTCTATTTAATCTAATTTTTAAATTTTAGCTGAAATTATTGTTGTGTTTGTGTTTTTACCACTAAAAATTGCTTACATATTATAGCTCATGATACACTAAAACACACAGTACTATAAATTGTTCAGACCATGATAGTGTTGTTTTTATTATTAATCAATAAATTGTGCCTCTCATTCCTTAATGGTGCCCCTATGCTTTATATGCTCTTTTTCAGAGTAGTGGTCTATGCAATCATGATTAGACATGATTGAATGAGGTTAAAATTGGCTGTTGTTGAGAATTCTCCTGGAAAACTTGATTTGCAGAAAAGTTATTTTCTGCAAATTGGATGTCCCTTAGTATGTGTACTTCCCCAGCTCCACCATTCCTCAATATTGTCCGGTCTGTGCTGCATTTTCTTTTCGCTGCTGAATGCTTAATCCCTGGGACTTGTCACACTACACTTGGATTTCTGGCTTTCATAAGGCTTGGGATGGTTCTATGCAAGTGCACATAAGGTCATGACATCATGACGTGCACTGTTACCTTGAACGTATGTGGAAAAACATTGTGGCCTCATCAGAGCTTTAAGTCCTGGCCTAGCATGAGAGGCCTATGGATTTCCACTCTCAAAGTGGTTATAAGAAAGACCGAACAGGTGACAGTAAGGAGCAGAGGTGAGTGGAAATGTGAGTATACAGTGATGGCAAAATGTATTGGCATCCTTAAAATTGAAAATTGAAACTGCAATTACACATGCGTTGTTATTCACATGTTTATTTCCTTTGTGTGTATTGAAACAACAGGAAAAAATTAAAATAGACAAATTGGACATAATTTCACACAAAACCTTAAAAATGGGTCGGACAGAATTGTTGGCACCTTTGTAAAATTGTGGGTAAACAATTTTGTTTCAAGGATGTGATACTCATTACAAATCACTTGTGGCAAGTATCAGGTGTGGGCAATGTGAAAATTCCACCAAAATCTTTATAAAAAGGGAGACATTGACTAAATCTTTCCATTGGGTGTCTGTGTGTGCCACACTAAGCATGGAGAACAGAAGCAGGAGAAGAGAACTGTCTGAAGACCTGAGAATCAAAATTGATGAAAAATATGAACAATCTCAAGGTTACAAGTCCATCTGCAGAGACTTTGATATTCATTTGTCCATGGTGCATGACATAATCAAAAAGTTTGCAACCCATGGCACTGCAGCTAATTTCCCTGGATGTGGACAGCAGAGAAAAAATGATGAAAGGTTGCAACTCAGGAAAGTCTGGATGGTGGATAAGCAGCCCCAATCAAATGCCAAAGAAATTCAAGCTGTCCTGCAGGTTCAGGGAGCATCACAGTCAGCGCAACTATCCATCTACATTTAAATTAAATGCTTTTGCAGGAGAACAATGAGGACCCCACTGCTGACATAGAGACATAAAAAAGCAAAACTGAATGTTGTAAGCCAAAATCCTTCTGAGAAAGCATCTTGTGAACAGATGAGCTCAAGACAGTGCTTTTTGGTAAAGCACATCATTCTATTGTTCCAAAAATGGAATGAGGCCTATAATGAAAAGAACACAGTATCTACAATCAAATATGGTGGTGGTTCAAAGATATGTTGGTGTTGTCTTGATGCCTCTGGCACTATGTGCCTTGACTTTATGCAAGGCATCAGGAAATATGAAGATTTCCAAATGATTTTGAGTGGCAATGTAGTGCACAGTGTCAGAAGTTGGGTTTCCATCCTAGGTCTTGGGTCCTCCAGCGAGACAATAACTTCAAGCAAACTACACAAAGCACCAAGAAATGGATGTAAACAAAGCATTGGAGAATTCCAAAATAGCCAGCATTGAATCAACATCTAAATCCTATTGAATATCTGTGGAAAGATCTTAAAATTGCTGTTGGGGGAAGGCACCCTTCAAATTTAAGAGACCTGGAACAGTTTGCAAAAGAAGAGTGGTCCAAAATTCCAGTTGAGAGGTGTAAGATGGTTATAGGAAGTGACTGATTGCACTTATTTATATCCCAAGGGTATGCAACCAAATATTAAGTTGAGGTTGTCAATTTTGTCCTGCCCATTTTAAGTGTTTTTTATGAAATTATGTCCAATTTTTGGAACAATTTCAAGGGCGTCAACACTTTTAAACATGACTAAGTATTTTCTTTTCTAATCTTTGGATGGCCCTTTATTGTTCACAAAAATGGTAGTCATCAACTGCTATTTTGCTGAATCCGTATGAAAAAGTGATTTAACAAAAAATCTGTATTTTGAAGAATATTTGTTAATATTCAAATAGAATTCATTTCCATTAGAATATATTAGCTCATTTCTAATCATAATTCAAAATTTCGGTTCAATTCCAGAAAACTCCACTGATCTCAGATAGCCTACTTTCACACATCCAGCTTTTGTAATCAGGCACGATGCGACGAAATTTGTAAAAACCGGATCGGGTACCGATTGGCACCGAATCCGTTTTTTTTCCCATAGACATTCATTATCGCCGCATTGTGCTGGATGGGCATGCGGCGCATCCATTTTTTGCCGGATATGGGCAAACTTTGCAGTCTGACGTCTGCAAAAAACGTCCCATGCTGCGTTTTTTGACAGCGCCTGACCGTTTTTTTCAACAGCGCATGCCCGGACAATGTGAGTTTTAACTCTAGACGTGCCAGGCAAATGACAAAAAATAATCTTTCTTTCTCCCTCTCCCTCTCTCTCTTCCCCCTGGATCAGATGATACCTTGGAGCAGGTGCACTGCTCCTTTAAATCTAAGCAACACCGTATCCGGCCATGCAACAGGATCCGGTGTCAGCGGCACATCCCGGATCCGCTACTACGGCTTTTCACCACACGGCGCCAGAGTACAAAAGCCAGATGTGTGAAAGTAGCCTTTTACAGAAAACCTATGGTCAGTCCTCAAAAAATTGGTGTGCAAACAAACATTATACTGAAATTGTGATGACCTCTGGTCAACAATTATTGGGCAAGAATGAGTTGTCAACAGATGATACCTTGGAGCAGGTGCACTGCTCCTTTAAATCTAAGCAGCACCGTATCCGGCCATGCCACAGGATCCGGTGTCAGCGGCACATCCCGGATCCGCTACTACGGCTTTTCAACACGGCGCCAGAGTACAAAAGCCGGATGTGTGAAAGTAGCCTTTTACCGAAAACCTATGGTCAGTCCTCAAAAAATTGGTGAACAAACAAACATTATACTGAAATTGTGATGACCTCTAATCAACAATTATTGGGCAAGAATGAGTTGTCAACAGCAGTTGCCCCAGAAGGGGATATGAGGGTGAATTGCATAAGTCTTCTATTTTAAGTGTCAATATTATTAATAGTCTTTGCATATACTTGGTGGGTTTGTCAATAAAAGTTTAAAAACTTATGAAATGCCTACAGTTGTACTTCATGAATCATAGAAACATAAGACTAAAGGATGTAAAAATGTTGAAGCAGAAAACTTTGTGAAAACCCAAATTTGTAACAGTTTGTAAACCTTTCGCGAAAACTGTATTCCAATCTAGCCTTCATATCTCTGATTTTAATATCAAATGAGAAAGTTTCTGACTGTAGTTGGGACTCATTCACACTACTATTATTAGTTTTATATTACTTAATCTAGACAAATCAGATATTTCTTAATAATTATATATTATGTTTGCCTTATTAGCTGTCTCCAAGCCACCCTAATCCTTGTCGGCCATGTGATTGTGATCCATTAGGATCATTAAAGGATGAATGTGTCAAAGACTCAAAAGAAGCTACTCAAAGTCAAGGTAACAATTTACAAAAAATGTATGCCAAATGCTACAGGAAAAGAGAGTTTAAAACAATTTGTTCATCATACTGCCATCCAGAATGTTGGTTTATTATGGGTTTTTTTTTAATCCAGTGACTGATTATTATGTTTTCTTTTGCCCTGATTTTAAAAAAAAAACACTTCTACTTTTAACCATTACTTATGGATTTTGCACAAAAGGCGCGAGAAATTACATACAAGAGAGAAGAACAAGAAAAATCTTTATTGTAGTAAAAAAAGTACACAATATTATATATGAAAAATATTGAACATATTTTTTATATATAATATTGTGTACATTTTTGCTTTCATTCTTGTTTCAAACACTTCATCCTTCATGAGTTTTCGAATATCTGGACCCACAAAAAACGTCTTCCTTCAATTTTGCATCAGACAGTCCTTGAAACTTGGTAAACAGGTACTTAAAAATCTCCCCTTTCAGTAGAGCTTTCCTAAACTGCTTCATCAGTCCAAGCTTAATGTGGGTTGGTAGAAGAACTTTAGTGGCATCAACTAAACTTTTCGCAACTAGTTTTTTGAATCCAGGTTGTAAAGATGTTCTCGTTAGCCAGCTAGGATAAGTGCCATCCTAGCTGTCCCATTCACACAAAAAGCATGGGTATCCTCATTTCCTTCTTGCTGCCCAAGGAGCAAAGAGTGAACTCATAGTTAAAGCGAACCTGTTAGCAGGATTTTGCTTAGTAAACTAGAGACACTGTCAGGTTTGGTTGTTATACTGATTAAAATGATACCTTGGTTGATGAAATTTTTCTTGTGGTTGTTGTTTAATCTGTATTTGTAGTTTTTAGTTAATGAGATTGTGGTGCTTTGGGGTGGGCCTGTATGCGGGTCTTTATGCACACTACCATCTATCGGAACGCATATACAGTATGCATAATGCAATACATGCTACTGTGCAGGCGCTGCTGCCAGCGCCATTTTGCTGAATTACATTTTTTTTCTCTAACCCCACAATGTGATATGCATTATGTAAAATAGGAGGCAGGACACTGAAGGATCAGTGACCTGTCATAAGCCCATAAGCATGCATATGTAAGCAGAGTACCACATAAAGACCAATGCACAGGCCTGCCCCGAAGCACCAGAATTTCATTAGTTGAAAACTACAAATACAGATTTATCAACAACCACAAGATGGATTTCATCAAGCAAGGTATCATTTTAATCAGTATAACCGCGCCAACCTGACAGTGTCTGTCATACAATTTGTAGTGCATTTTATCCTGACTACGCCCATACCCCATATGAGAGCTAAAACTTCTGTTTGGGCACACGGCAGGGCTCAGAAGGGAAGGAGTATCATTTGACTTTTTGAATGTAAAATTTCCTGGAATGATTAGCGGATGTCATGTCCCATTTAGAGAGCCGCTTGTGTGCCTAAACAGTGGAAACTCCTCACATGTGACCCAATTTTGGAAACTAGATCCCTTAATGAATCTACTTAGTAGTGTGATGAGCACCTTGAACCTCCAGGTTCTTCACAGAAGTTTATAACATTGAGCCGTGAAAATTAAAAAAAAAAACACATTTTCCCCACAAAAATGTTATTTTGGACCCAAATTTTGCATTTTCATAAGGGGAACAGGAGCAGTTGCACCATACAGTATATTTTGCAATTTCTCTTGAGTACTCCAATGCCCCACATGTGGGGGAATACTACTTTTGAGGCACAATGCAAAGCTCAGAAGGGAAGAGGCACCATATTGGAGTTCAGATTTTGCTTGAATGGTTTGAGGGTGCCATGTCACATTGGCATAGTCTCTGAGGTGCCACAATGAATTCATCTAGTGGTGCAGTGATCATATTGACATCACATGTGCCTCACAGAATTTTATACCACTGAGCAGTTATGAAAGAATAAATTACATTTTTACCACTAAAATGATGTTTTAGCACCAAGTTTTTAATTTTTCTAAGAGCTAGTAAAAATTTTTTTACAACAAACTGAGGTCCATTTTTTCCTGAGTGTTCAAATACCCTACATGTAATCAGGAAATATTTTTCAGGCACAATGCAAAGCTCAGAAGCCAAGGAGCACCAGATTTTACTGTTATGGTTTGAAGGGGCCATCACCCACAGAGAGAGCACATGAGGTGCCAGAACAGCAGAACATCTCATAAGTGACCCCATTTACAAACTACACCTCTCAATGAATTCATCTAGGGGTGAAGTGATCATAGTGACACCACGGTTGTGTCACAGAATTTTATGATTGGGCAGTGAAGAAAAAATAACTACATTTTTACCACCAAAATTTTGTTTTAGCCCCAGATTTTACATTTTCACACAAGAAGTGGGTTAAAATGGCACTAAAATCTGTCCCACAATTTCTACTGAATGTGGCAATACCCCATATGTGGATGTACAGTACTACTTAGCCATACAGAGAGATTCAGGAGGAATGGAGCACTATTTGCCTCCTGGAGCGCAGATTTTCCTAGAACAGCTTGAGAATTCCATATACAGAGCCCCTAATTGCTAGAAGAGCAGAATCCTCTCTTGTGACCCAATTTTGGAAACTATACCCCTAGGGAATTTATCTACAGATGTAGTGACAATTTTGACTCTATGGGTATTTTCCAGAAACAAGCAGAAATGAATGTTGCCAAGTGAAAATTGCAAACTGCCATTGTAGTGACCAGTTCGCTGTAGTGACCAGTGCTTTGCAGTTACCAGTATGTTATGCCCAGCTTGTGCTTCTCAAGGCATGCACCCATAATTTAGGCGGGCTCTCACCGCTTCCGAAATGCCAAACATGTGGACTTTATATGTAGTTTAGGTACACTGTGCGGCTCAGAAGGGAGAAAGTATTTGGATTTGAGAGTGCAGAATTTGCTGAAATTCTTTGAGCAGGTGAGGAGCCATTTTGCTTTTCCAGAGCCTTTTACTACCAGTAAAGTGTAAGCCCCCTATATTTCCGTTAACAGATGACAGATCTGAGCAGGGATTTTTTTTGTGGATTGTTTTGAAGCTTTTATTGGGAACATTTTACATAATGCTTTGGATCACAGTTATCCGGCGCTCTACGCTGAACACTTACTTTGGGGTTTCCATCTAAATCTCAGAGTGACGTGACAGATGAAACTCCAAATGAATCCATTCACTATAATGAGGCAGCATAGTTACACTCTGCACTGCATCTGGGCTCTGTTCAGCGGTATCCTTCTTTCCAAAAGTGCCCAAAACTGTGGCCAACGGCACTTTTATGCAGTCCTAAAAAGACAGACACTGCCGGATCACAGGTCCAGACTGCATCCACAGTGCCTCTATCTGCCTCATTATAGGAAATCTTCTGCCAGAGGTTCCTTCTGAATTACTTATTTCAGAGATTTACATGGAAACCCCAATGCAAGCGCTCAGCGCAGAACACAGGATGAATGTGCTCCGAGCCTTATTGTGATCTTTGGGAGGCAGAATAGAAAAAACAGCAGGAGAGGAATTGGTTTTATTTATTTTTTATGCTGTTCCTCTTACGGTATAAATCATTAGGTGACTTTATTCTTTGGGTTGGTGCGATTACAGCGTTACCAGATTTATATTGGGTTTTTATGATTGGCTGCTGTCACACAATAAAAGACACTTTTTATTTAAAAAATTGATTTTGCATCACATTTAGTGATGAGCGTGTATATTTGTTACTATTAACTATTCGCACGTGTATATTATGTAGGGAGAGGTTAAAGTTTTCCTCCAGTATTCATCTCAAAACAGCTCTTGTTAGAGGCAAAGCAATATTTTTCCAGCACACAGAGCACTAGCATTTAGTGCTGCCTTTTTTTAAAAAAAAACCCACCGATTTATTTTCCCTGCTGTTTTTGGGATCAGAGCCTGGCTTCTGCTGTCCACATTAGTCCACTTAAAAAGGCGTTTAGTGCCCTATGCAAAGCAGTAGTCCAAACATTTCCTACTGCCTGCAACCAAGCACACACCAGGTGATTTTCTCCACTGTTTTTGTGCTCACAGCCTGTCTTCTTCTGTCCACATTAGTCCACTGAAAAAGGCAGTTAGTGTCTCACGCAAAGCAGTCGTCCAAACATTTCCTACTGCCTGCTACCAAGCACGCACCGGGCCATTTTCCCAGCTGTTTTTGCGCTCACAGCCTGTCTTCTGCTGTCCACATTAGCCCATTGAAAAAGGCGGTTAGTGCCCTACTCAGAGCAGTAGTCCATACATTTCATAGAATCATAGAATCATAGAATCGTAGAGTTGAAAGGGACCTCCTGGGCCATCTGGTCCAACCCCCTGCTCAAAGCAGGATTCACTAAATCATCCCAGTCAGATGTCTGTCCAGCCTCTATTTGAAGACTTCCATTGAAGGAGAACTCACCACTTCTCGTGGCAGCTTGTTCCACTCATTGATCACTCTAACTGTGAAAAAGTTTTTCTAATATCTAATCTGTGTCTCCTCCCATTCAGTGTCATCCCATTGCTTCTTGTCTTTCCTTGTGCAAATGAGAATAAAGTTGATCCTTCTACAATGTGACAGCCCTTTAGATATTTGTAGACAGCTATTAAGTCTCCTCTCAGTCTTCTCTTTTGCAAACTAAACATTCCGAAATCCTGAAACCTTTCTTCATAAGACAGGGTTTGCAGACCGGTCACCATTCTGGTCGCTTTTTTCTGAACTTGCTCCAGTTTGTTGATGTCTTTTTTAAAATGTGGTGCCCAAGACTGGACACAATATTCCAGATGAGGTCTGACCAAAGAGGAGTAGAGGGAAATAATGACTTCACGTGATCTAGACTGTATGCTTCTGTTAATACATCCTAGAATTGCATTTGCCTTTTTTGCTGCTGCATCACACTGTTGACTCATATTCAGTCTGTGATCTATTAGTATACCCAAGTCTTTTTCACATGTGCTGTTGCTCAGCCCTATTCCTCCAATTCCGTATATACTTTTTCATTTTTATTGCCCAGATGCAGTACTTTGCATTTTTCCCTGTTAAAAACCATTCTGTTAGTTGCTGCCCACTTCTCCAGTTTATTTATATCTTTTTGAATCCTCTCTCTCTGCTCTAGTATTAGCTATCCCTCCTAGCTTTGTGTCATCAGCAAATTTAATCAGTTTACCCTCAATTCCTTCATCTAAATCATTGATAAAGATGTTGAACAATACAGAGCCCAGGACAGAGCCCTGTTGTACCCCACTTGAGACATTCTTCCAACAGGATGTGCAGCCATTTACGACCACTCTTTGGGTCCGATCACTAAGCCAGTTATGAATCCACCTAACAGTTGCCTTGTCCATTCCATACTTAGTCATTTTTTCAATAAGGCTTGTATGAGATACTTTGTCAAATGCTTTGCTGAAGTCAAGATATACTATATCTACAGCATTTCCTTGATCCACCCAATCTGTGATTCTGTGTTAGAAGGAAATTAAGTTAGTCTGACATGGCTTATTAGTTACAAACCCATGCTGACTCTGTTTAATCTCTTCATTCTTATCCAGGTACTGACATACATGTTGTTCAAAGATCTTTCCTGGTAAAGAAGTCAGACTCACCGGCCTATAGTTGCCTGGGTCCACCTTCTTCCCCTTTTTGAAGATAGGAACAACATTTGTTCTTCTCCAGTCTTCTGGGACTTCTCCTGTTCTCCAAGAATTTTCAAAGATTAGGGAGAGACGGGTTCAAAAATTTTTTCTGCTATCTCCTTCAGTACTCTGGGTGTAATTCATCTGGACCTGGAGACTTGAATTCATTTAGGTTAGCTAAGTGTTTCCTCACTATCTTTCTGTTTATAGATATCCTGGATTCTTCTATTCCCTTAATAGGACAGTGAAGAACAGTTGATGTTACATTTCCTTTCTGAGAGAAAACAGATGCAAAATAGGAATTTAAAAGTTTGGCCTTCTCAACATCCTGTCTTACCATTTCATCATTTTCATCCTGTAAAAATCCTATAGCATCTTTGACTTTTCTTTTACTTTTGACATATCCCCAGAATCCTTTATTATTGCTTTTGACATCTCTTGCAAGCCTCAAAATTTAGATAATCTGATTTGTGCCCTGCAGGTTCTGCAGACAGCATTATATTCTTCTTTAGATATGCCTCCCTCTTTCCATTTCATAAACATTTTTTTCTTCCTTTTTAGCATGTGCTTAAGTTCTGTGTTCATCCATCCTGGTTTCCTTAAATGCTTCCTATTCTTCCCTCTTTTCGGAATTGTTAACAATTGCACTTTGAGAATTTCATTTTTCAAGATTTCCCATCCTTCCTGGACATTTTTGTCTTTAAGGATATCCAGCCATTGGATCCCTCCAATTCTCTTTCTGAATCCCTTAAAATCTGCCTTTCTGAAATCTAACCTTGATGTCTGAGTCTTCAGAGGTCTTCCTCCTCTAGTTATCCAAAATTCTAAAATAGCATGGTCGCTTCCTCCTAGAGTCCCAGCCACTTTTACCACTGCAACCATTTCCTCCCTGTTTATAAGGATTAGATCCAAGGTAGCAGTTCCCCTTGTTTTCTCCCCTACCTTTTGGAAGATAAAGTTGTCAGCAAGAGAGGATAAGAATTTCCTTGACCTGTTAGTTTTGCCTGAGAGAGATTCCCAACAAATGTCTGGATAGTTGAAACCTCCCATGAAAACTATGTCATATTTTTTGGAGAACTTGGCCATTTGATGCATAAAGAGTTCATCCATATCTTCAGCTTGCACAGGCTGCCTGTAGTAAATGCCTACAATGGTGTCCTTTCCATTGTTCTGTCCTTGTATTCTAACCCAAACAGTTTCCACAGAACTCCCAGTCTCTGAAGCTTCAATCTCTGTGCAGATTTACGCGTTTCCTACTGCTTCCTACCAAGCACGTACCAGGCCATTTTCCCTGCTGTTTTAATGGTCACAGCCTGCTTTCTGCTTTCCACATTAGTCCACTGAAAAAGACGATTAGTGCCTTACGCAAAGCAGTAGTCCAAACATTTCCTACTGCCTGCTACCAAGCACGCACCAAGCTATGTTCCCCACTGTTTTTGTGGTCACAGCCTGCCTTCAGCTGTCCACATTAGTCCACTGAAAAAGGCAGTTAGTGCCCTACTCAAACCAGTAGTCCAAACATTTCCTACTGCCTACTACCAAGCCTGCACTATGCCATTTTCCCTGCTGTTTTTGTACTCACAGCCTGTATTCTGCTGTTCACATTAGTCTGCTGAAAAAGGCGGTTAGTGCCTTATCCAAAGCAGAATTCCAATCAATTCACTGCCTGCTACTAAGCATGCACCAGGCCATTTTCTCTGCTGTTTTTGTGGTCAAAGCCTGCCTTCTGCTGTCCACATTAGTCCACGAGGTGGAAATCAACCTATCATATATTGGTGAGGATTAGTGAGCAACAGAGGTCAGTTTCTGAATACCAGCTTCAACATGCCCATCAGACTGAGTTAGCCACCACACATAACAACTGTCGAGTGGGTATGGATCAATGACATTTGTGAGGTTCTTGAAAAATTTGAGTACTACACCAACTTTGTGAGCATTGATCAGGCTATTATCAGTGCAACCATCCCGCTGCTGTGTCTCTTGAAACAATCACTGCATAATCTCAAAGTGAAGCTTTGAGTGCTCAGCATGTTGATATGGAGCCAGATTTCACAATGGGTGATACTACCCTGCCAATATTCTGAGGCAACTTCAGTTGATGAGAAGGAATGTGAGGAGGATGAGGAGGGAGAGGACTTGTTTTTCTGTGCTACTAAGAGGACTCCTAATGCTATAGAGGGGACACCCAACCCAAGTTTCATGTCTGCGCAGCCTGGATGGGCTGGATAGTAGGAGGTGGAGAAGGAGGAGGCGAGTCAGCATGAGGAGAGGATGAGTACTATTTTTACTGCTGGGAACACAGAAAATTTGCCTTTTTGCACCTTGGCTCACATGACACTGTTCATATGTAAGTGTCTGTGGAAAGAACCTCACGTGATACACATTTTATCCAACAACCAGTATTAGTTGGCCACCTTTATCAATCCACGGTACAAGGAGAAATTTCCTTCTCTCCTTTTGGAGTCACCAAAGAATTTTACAATGGAATCATTCAAGAGAGCTGTTGTAGATCAGTTGCTGATAACATCACCCTCAGACAATTCTAGTTGCAGAAGTAGCGTCTGCTTTCAACACCAAGTGAAAATGGGGAGAGACATGAACACCAGGTCCAACAGAGAGGGGGGAAAATGTGCACAAATTGGGCAATTTTCAATAAACCAGCAAAACAGCAAGGGCTATCTGTGCCTGTAACAATGTCAAGGAGAGAGCAGTGGCAGAACATGGTCGAGGGGTATTTAATTGACCCATACGTGCATCCTTTCTGATTCTTCAGTTCCCTTTAATTATTGGACGTCCCAGTTGAACACTTGGCCCGACCTCTCCTTATACGCTTTTGAGGTGCTGGCCTGCCCGGCTGCTAGTTTGATGTTAGAGCGTGTTTGCAGGTCCGCTTGGTCAGTCACACATGCCTCTCTACGGAAAATGCAAACAGACTTACTCTGATTAAATACAGTTTGCAATCCCTCCAGACGACAGCAAGCCAACCTAAATTCACCAAAAATGCTAATTCATGCTACTGCTATTAACGTCAACCCTTTCCCATAAAAACCTGTTTCCTTCCTTCATCCACCATGACTCAGCCCATAGGGCTAATTTTTACAAACCCTATGCAAATTGTGCAGTGGACAAACCAGGACAGTATTCCTACTACAACCTAACTACTATTTGTGATTGGAGGCCCTTGGGATGGAGGCTTCCTGCATCAAACATGACTCAGCCCATAGGGCTAATTTTTCCAAACCCTATGCACATTGTGCAGTGGACAAATCTTGAATGTAAAGTGGTCATACCAAACTAATGATCTCAGCTTCTTGACTCGCATGGAGACTATTGAAGCAAGTTAAAATTAAAAAGAAAAGTTTTAAAAAAATATAACAGTTCAAATCATCCTCCTTTTACCCCATTCAAAAAACAAACAAAAAATAAAAAACACATTTGGTATTGCCACTTCAGAAACACCAGCTGTCTCAAGATATGAAAAGAATTAATTTGATCAATAAATGGCATAATGGGAAAAAAATTAAAATTCCAGAATGAGGTTTTATATGTAGCAGAGCAGATCAAGTAATGGATGCCTCTAACCTCTCATGGAGGCTACTGAAGCATGCCAAAATTTTAAAAAAAAGTTTAAAAACTATAAAAAAAAAGTTTAAATCACCCCCCTTTCGCCCCATTTAAAATAAAACAATAAAAAAAAAAATCACACGTACAAATATTAGGTATCGCCACGTTCAGAATCACTCAATCTATCAATAAAAAGAAAGGATTAACCTGATCGCTAAACAGCGCAGCGGGAAAAAAAATTGAAATGCCAGAATTACTGTTTTTTGATTGCCGTGACATTGCATTTAAATGAAATAACGGGTGATCACATGCACATAAATGATATCATTAAAAATGTCAGCTCAGTGTGCAAAAAAAAGCCCTCACCCAACCCCAGATCATGAAAAATGGAGACGCTATGGGTATTGGAAAATGGTGCAATTTTTTTTTTTAACCAAACTTTGGAATTTTTTTTCACCACTTAGATAAAAAAGAACTTAGACATGTTTGGTGTCTATGAACTCGTAAAGACCTGGAAAATCATAATGGCAGATCAGTTTTAGCATTTATTGAACCTAGCAAAAAAGCCAAGCAAAAAACAAGTTTGGGACTGCACTTTTTTTGCAATTTCACCGCACTTGGAATTTTTTCCCCGTTTTCAAGTACACGACATGCTGAAACCAATCATTCAAAAGTTCAACTCATCCTGCAAAAACTAAGCCCTCACGTGGCCATTTTGACAGAAAAATAAAAAGTTAAGGCTCTGGGAAGAAGGGGAGCGAAAAAAGAAAATGCAAAACTAAAAAAAGCTCTGGGAGTTAAGGGGTTAAGAGGTTAAGCTGTTTAAATAATGCAATGATATAACCATGATAAATCTGAACATAATGTAAAAATATTATTATTATTGCTTCTTTTTAAAGTAGCATTAATTCCATGGTGCTGTAAATATGAAAAGAGTTGCATACATATTACATACATATGATTAAACGATCTGAGTCTGGTACAGTAGGGGAAATGACTTTTCCTTCACAGGCTTACAATCTACGGGATAATGATGAAGGAGACAGTAAGACATAAATTAGGCAAGACAAAACCTAAACATTGAGTTTCCGTTCACACTGGAAACATGAGACAGAGAAAATAAAAGATGGTTTTCAGCGAATCAGCACTTCCTACAGGATGTGCTGATTTAACTGGAAAATCACCATACAACGTAGATTTGTTAATAACCCACAGATGTAAATCCTGTCCTATCCCATCCAGTTAGCAATTGCACATTTGACATTCATTATACTGTACTTCTTTTATTCACTAAGCAGAACAGCACTATATTGCTGAGAACTCTTTCTTCAAATGAACGGTAAAACAAATTGCACGTTGCATGAGGCAGAACATTGAATCTGTTTACACTAAAATTGAACTCTTCCATTAAATTGGGAATGAGAATGAATCCTAAGTGGCAGGATTTTAATATGGATGAAAATTTCCCATTTTCTTTAAATATTATAATGTGCTATAAACATAGAGTTGCTGAAACAAAAGAGAGGGGAATGATTACACTAGTCGAGTTGGCAAATCACAAGTAACACATAAGTAGAATATTACAATAATGCATGCATGTTTAGAATTAAAAGTTAATTTCCAGAAAACTGGATGTACTTGTAAACCAATCTCCTATAATAATAACCCATCCTGGCTTTTTATATAATAGTGGAATTGTGAAACATATTGATGTGCTGGTTGCAGACTAAGGTTGAAATGCACAGCTGGCGCATTCATTGCCACTCTTGTAAAAGTTTTGGATTTATCTGCTGCCATATTCTGAGAGGCCGCTATAAACATCTTTGGCTATTTTCTTGTTCAAAACAGCAGATAAATTATTTCATGCATTTCTCTATCTGTGAGCGCTGAGCTCCCATTCTTTTATTTGACACATCTGGAATCAGTCTTCAGTTTGGCAAAGACTCAATGCACTTGTATCTCCAGCCATTTCTAAAATGCGTGAAAATGAATGGCAGACTATAATAGAAAAGTTTAGTGAGCACTAAATGGGATACAAGCTATAATCCTGCATGAAATATCCACAGGACAGCACAAACTGTCACGTGCCTGATTTCAGCTAACTCTCAAGACTCTGTTTCCATAAGACCCACAGCCAAAAGGCACTTGAATGCCAAACACTACATACAACTTTTCCCTGATATACATAATCTATAGTGGTATGGTGCGACATAGATAGGAAGTGAGGAAGCAAGAAATGTAAATAAAAAATACTTTCTTTAATTACAATATTAAAATTAGGAATACGCATAAAAAAGACAGGGCAGAAATGAGCCTCCAAAAAGAGGTGGGGAGAGTGACCAGCTAGAGAAATAACAATGACTTAGTGGCTATCACTGTAGTTTTGCACTGATGGAGTCCTGTTTTCAAATCCCACCAAGAGTATCTGAACGGAATTTTTATGTTCTCCTTGTGTTTGCATGGGTTTCCTAGCACTCTCCAAAAACATACTGATTATGAATATAGATTTTGAGCCTCAATGGGGATAGTAAATATAATGTCTGTAAAGCACTGCGGTAAACGGCAACACTGTATAAGCAAGTTAAATAAAGCCAGAAGTATTTCATCACAGAAACAAAGATAATTTAGATACTTAAGGTCATCCCAAGGCTCCAAGTACCTGTGTTCTTCTAATCCAGGCATCGTCTCACTGAGGAGCAATCAATATTCCAAATGTCTGAGGGATAATTTGACAAAAGATAGATTTTTAAGATGAAAATAAGTCTGGTATGTAATAATGTCCCATTGATAAATTACAAGTGCAAGTGTAAAGGGGTTGGTTTAATAATGTTCATTGCTGTATTTATGCCTTCTTGCTTATGGGTATTGCTACATGTTCTATGTACTACCTACTGTATAATATGGTACTGCTACCCCTTCTGAGTATTACCATTACTGTGTTTTCATGTTTCTGATTGTATATAATGTGATAATGTTCATTATGTTTTATATACAGTTTAGGGTAACCGTAGTACACTTGGGTGGACACTAGAGGGGGGCACTCTAGTATATAGAATAGGTAGTGGGTAGTATAGTGCTACGTGTAGGAGGGGCTGCCGAGAGATAAAGTTAGAGCAGAAGGGAAGTTAGTCAGATTGGGCCAGGGTGCCTGAAGTGTCCACATAGGCTATAGGCCCAGGATGGCTCAGCAGCCACGCAAAGTTAAGCAGCTGCAGCCCACTTTATCCACGGCCACTGGGCATCATTGCAGTGGGACAGTACAGGAGAAGGAAGGTGTGGTAACTCATATCCTGGGCGGATGCCTTTAGGGTGGGAGTCAGTTGGAGTGAGGAACTGAAGGAAGTTGGAGCTTCAAAGGACAGAATGTTATACCAGAGGCAAGCAAACTGGGTGGCTGATTTGAGTCTGGGGCAAAACAGGCAGAAGGAATTGTCAACATGGCAAGGTTAGGTCAGGAAGAATCTGGGGAGCAGTCTAAGACCGTCCGGTCCAGATGTGTGCCGCACAGAAGCATCAGCGAGGTAGGGAAAGCTGAGGAAACAAGTGAAGTTGAATGTGAATTCCATTATGTGCCAAATGTAGATATAATGTGTGACATTCAAAGTAAAGCAATTATTCAAGTTATCCTGGGCTGTGTTTCCATTACTGGCGGTCACCTGGAAGAAGGGCCGTTGCCATCTGGGAAGCGTCCAGGGGGAACTGAAACTGGAGACGCAGGTACACTGAGAAGTGGAATACAGTTTTCTGTGAGGGAAGGTCAGGACACAGATGCTTCAGTGTCTCTGGCCATGACTACAGTTTTTGCCTCCCCTTACACATTCATCATTCATATTTTAGATGTTTGCTCACAGTAAGAGTAGTTCAGCCATGTACCATAGACTATCACATTTTAATATTTGCCAATCTACTCTGTACAAATATAAATTTTACTATATTAGGATATTGTTCTCCATTGATTAAGCATGTGGGAGAAATATACAGGAGAGATTCTGTTTGTATGACTACAACTATAATTTTTCCATTCAAAAGGACAGAGAAAACACAGTTTGCAATGTGAAGCTGCCTGCATTTTAAGACAACAGGCATTCGCACCATTGTGAATAAAAAAATGACCATCTTATTTTAGCCCCTTAATGTCCAATGATGAGCATAATCCGTCATTGGACGTCTCCCCCACTTTGATGAGGGTTCCGGTTTTGAACAGCTGACATGTGCCTGCAATAGGAGCAGGTGGAATTTCAATCTACCTGCACTTATTAACTAGTTAAATGCCACTGTCACACGCTGAAAGCTGCATTAAACAAGTTCTGCCAGCCGTGCAGTTGCAAATACGGGCATCACTGACCCTGTCACATGACCGGGTGTCAGTGATGCATTGGCATAACAACCAGAGGTGTCCTGGAGACCTCTATGATTGTTGATGCCGCATTGCTATGAGCGCCACCCCATGGACGGCGCTCCTAGCAATGCAGTAATTCTGCTACATACAGGTGATCTAAGCATTGCCTATATGTAGCAGAGCCAATCAAGTATGGGATGCTTCTAGCCTACTATGAAGGCTATTTAAGCATGCCAAAATTAAAAAAGTTTTAAAAAATATGAAAAAAATAAAAAAAGTATAAAAGTTTAAATCACCCCACTTTCGCCCCATTCAAAATAAAACAAATAAAAAAAAATCACACATACACATATTAGGTATTGCAGCGTTCAGAATCATCCGATCTATCAACAAAAAAAAGCATTAACCTGATCGCTAAATGGTGCAGCGAGAAAAAAAATCAAAACGCCAGAATTACGGCTTTTTAGTCGCTTTGACATTGCATTAAAATGCAATAACGGGCAATCAAAAAAACAAATCTGCACAAACGTGGTACCATTAAAAATGTCAGCTCGACCCGCAAAAATAAGCCCTCACCCAACCCTAGATCACAAAATATGGAGATTCTATGGGTCTCGGAAAATGGCACTTTTTTAACAAACTTTGTGATTTTTTTCACCACGTAGATGAAAAAGAACCTAGACATGTTTGATTTCTATGAACTTGTAATGACCTGGCAAATCATAATGGCAGGTCACTTTTAGCATTTAGTGAACCTAGCAAAAAAGCCAAGCAAAAAACCAGTGTGGGATTGCGCTTTTTTTTGCAATTTCACCGCACTTGGAATTTTTTTCCTGTTTTGTAGTACACAAGATGGTAAAACCAATGGTGTCGTTCAAAAGTGCAAATAGTCCCGTAAAAAACAAGCCCTCACATGGTCATATTGATGAAAAAATAAAAGAGTTATGGCTCTGGAAAGAAGGGGAGGGAAAAATGAAAATGCAAAACCAAAAATATCCCTGGTCGTTAAGGGGCTAAATGGACATATAGTTTAGTATTTTTTCTGATATAACATGCTTTTTTAAAATGTAAAATCATAATGTAATACATTGACACATACAGTAGCATGAGATAAAATTAAGAAATTGCCAATGGGATATTATATGGCCTTATCAAGATTATGCTGTATTTAACACCTTCATTTTATACCATATTAACCCCATTACGACCAATGGCAGATATAGCATTTCATGAGTGGATGTCAATTGCCGCACCATGATGTGCTATGCACATTGTGACTTTGCACTCTCACTGCGTGCTAACATGCAGTGACAGTCCAGTGCTGACAGCTGTTAGTGACAGCTGAAGGACATGGGAAGAAGTGTGGGGATCCATTCTGGTGGTCCTCGCACTAAGTGCACTCTGATTGGTCAGCCAGATTGATCACAGCATGATCACACAGGAGGTGCATAAATATCAGCACTTCCTGCCTGATCACAGCAGGAGCTTGGTGTTGCTAGTGGCCAAGCTCCTGCACTAGCAGCCATAGATGGCGCCAGCACCGCCTCTTGCTGTTTAACCCCCTAAATGATGCAATCAAGAGCAATCACAACAATTAGAAAACAGGCAGAGAAATTGGAGCTCTGTCTACTTTCAAATTACTACACCTGGACCCGTAGAAGTGCTATCCAACCGCGAAAAGGCCATCGTTCACCAGTCTCCGTGCATGTCTCCATTCACACACTGCTGCACTGCAAAATGGATGTCAATACTAATTAAAATAAAGGACTTTTAACTTCAAAGGAAAGAGGGAGTGCTGCCTTTCTACAAGATTGCAAAAATGTCAACTCATATTGTAAAAAACAAGCCATCACATGACTCTGTTAGCTGAAATATGGAAAATTTATGACTCTCAAACTATGGTGATGCAAAAGCGATTTTTTGCAAAAAAAAAGCGTCTTTTAGTGTGCGAAGGCAGCCAAAGATAAAAAACTATATAAATCTGGTCTCACTGTAATCGCACCCACACGAAGAATAACGTTTTCTAATTATACTGCACAAGGAATTGAGAAAAATAAATAAAACCAATTCTTAACCTACTGTTGATTTTTTCATTGTCTCCCAAAGATCTCAGTATGGCTCAGCTCATATTTGTCCTGCACTCTACACTGAGCGCAAGATCTCTCTCTCATGTTCCTAACTCCTCATTTACCACATCTATTTCTAGAGTAAGCTAACTTCAAAATAACAAAGGCTGACTTTTCAGTAAACAGAATAAAGTGAATTGTATACACTTCTAGAAGACCTCAGAGTGCTAGACACATCTTTTCGAGAAAAGTGGACTACCTGTAAATCTAACTTTTCGAAAAAAATTTGCTGGACCTGGCAAATTCAAATTCCAAAAGGTTTGATCATCTCTGCTGAGAATCATCAATGTCTATAGCGGTTGCATGAGCTGGTCCTTGACAGAATTAAAACTATAATAGGGTCATTAATGAAATAAGTACAGTGCTGGCGGTAGATTTACTGTTTGGAGGTTTTGCACAAAAATTGAAACATAAATCATTTTTAAGATCTGTCTTTTCCTATTTATCTAGACTTGCTACCTGGATCCTGTTATTGCAAACCTGGCTATTCAGGAGAAAAATGTGATCAGTGTGATCTAGGATACAAGGGATATCCGGACTGTGTACAGTGTAACTGTGATGTTTCCGGTAGTATAAATGAGGATCCATGTGTTGACCCATGTGTTTGCAAGGTAACTGTTTTATGTCTGTAAAGCTACTTTGAGTAATCATGAAATAGCATGGAATATTTAAAGGGGTTATGGGTGATTTTAAAGAATGGTCTTACAATAGAAAAGTTTATAAAATTAAAATAGAATATATTTACATGCAAGCTGTAGCTTGAGTGGTCTAATAGTCAATATTTGCTTACTTGCAGCAAGTAGGTGTCTGCTCTAAATGAATGTGACCACTGTAGCCAATTAGTGGCCTCAGCATTGATAGCATGTGTAACCCAAGATCACTGAGGATAGTGATTGGCTGCCTAGTACATGATAACATCAAATCAGTGAGTATTTGTGCTAGATAGTGACGAGCGATTAGCATTGTTGCTCGGGTCTCTCCGAGCATGCTCCGGTGATCTCCAAGTATTTTAGCGTCCTCGGAGATCTAGTTTTCTTCATCTCAGCTGCATGATTTGCGGCTGCTAGACAAGCTAAATACATGTGGGAATTCCCTAACAAACAGCCATTCCTCACATGTATTCAGCCTGTCTAGCAGTCGCCAATCATGCAGCTGAGGGGACAGAAACTAAATCTCCGAGCACGCCAAAATACTCGGAGACCACCCGAGCATGCTCGGAGAAACCCAAGCAACGAGTGTACTCACTCATCACTAGTGCTAGAACTATGGAAGGTAAGCAAGTGAGTAACTTTTCTGCTGTTAGCAATTTTTTTTAATCTCTTTATCCCCATAATTCACAATGATGGATTTGTCTGCCAAAAGAGCTTGTTAATTTGAACTTTATATCTTATTATCTGTCAAGCTGTTCAGATAGCTGCAGGAGTTTGGCTGATAAACATAGCCATACTACTTCTAAAATAGCAGTGATTGGTTAGAAAACTCAAACCCTCTGGTCATTAACTATTTCATCTTTGTGGCTAGACAGAAATAGATTTGACATAAAAAATGTCCCCATTGACTGTCATTTTAGTCCTAATATTAATACGAAGATTAGTATGCTTTCTTGACAATGTTATGCTGAAATGCATAATGAACTCCAATGCAGAAGTATTGCAGTGTAATATATGAGTGATCAAGCTTATTTAATTTGTAGTCCTTAATTGATAATAAAGCAAGGGTAAAACAAAATTTTAAATTGTGAAAAATATTTTAAAAAATAAAAAATTGTTATCTCATACAATGAGTGTCATAAAAAACGGCAGAATTTTAGTTTTTTGTTCAATCTCTTTTCAAAAACAGGAATAGAAAGCAATTTAAAAATCATATAAAAATAATATGAGACTTAAAATGGTACCACTACCTATGTAAAAAAAAACAACCTTTGCCAAAAAAAACAATCTGTCATACAGCTCGAAAAAGTAAAAATATTTAAACTTTCAAAATATGGCAGAAACAAAAATATTGACAAGTTGGAAAAAAAATGTAAATGCAGTCCATTAGAACTGTTTATCTCAATGCACTCTGAATGGCATTTTTTCGTCTTTGGCGTCTGAGTGTATTTCACGTATTTCATGAAGTGAATTGAAAACTTTTTTGGGCATTTGTCTTAAATCAGTTTTTGGTGGCATCTTTTGAGTATTTTGGGAATCCTTTTTTAAGACATCAAGCAATGAGGAAAACGCAGTTTCTTTTTTTTTAAGGTGAAAATTTTCACAATATAATACAAAAGGCTCCCAGAAGTCTTCTGTGCATGCTATTGTAAAGTATGGAGTGTTTTCTCAGTAGAAAATCTCTTAAGAATGGTCCGCTCAGTTTGTTAACTGCTTAGCATTTTTGGAAACATGAAATAATAAAGACACGCTTGAATACATGAACAGCAAATCTTTTTGACATAGATTTGAATGGGAAAATTCTTCTGAGGGTTTTTTGAGTGCTTTTCAAGAAGTTTTAGGAGCAGTTCCACCTGGCTTGGACTGGCCTACAGAAGAACAGGACAGTCCTCTTGTGGGCCACTGTGCAGTATGTAGCACGCACATCCTTTAACAAGTGTATGAAATTTGAGAACAGAAAAATGACACTAAAATCTGATAAATAAATTTGGTCTTATTTTACAGTGTTTAGAATAATCAGATTCTGTTTCAGTTGTTTCAACATTAGTTTGTGAAAAAATAGAAATCAAAACTTAATATGCAATAATTTGAAATGTGATATAAGATTCTCACGTGACTCCTGTTGTCATGCCATCTTGAATGTTTTCTTTTAGGAAAATGTTGTAGGAGATAACTGTCATACATGCAAACATGGCTTCTTTAACCTAAAGCGTGACAATCCCAGTGGATGTGAGGAGTGTTTTTGTTCTGGCGTTTCGAATATCTGCATTGACTCTCGTCTTACATATACCAAAGTAAGTTCATTCAAAAACTATTAGTGTATTGAAACTGTACCAATATAACTATTTTTGACAAATCTACAATATGTACTGTATGATGTTCATAAGTATCAACATGACACAACAGAAGCTTGTTCCAATATTTTCTGTAGCTACCTCCAGGTTTTCACATTATACAAATATGTATATTATATAAATTCATATTTCCAGTGGTGAATCTATAGAATTTCAATATACCCAAAAAAGAAAATGGACAGCACTTCAAAAAATCATACATTGATCTAATGCTGCCAGGAAAATATATATAACTGAACATGAGGTTCTTAGTTAACATTCTGATCAGACTGTATGAAACCCACTGCCATGTCATGGCGATCCTCTCAGTGAGTCCCTATCGCCTTAAAGTAGCGGCGTCATGGGCTACCCTCCACCGCATCAACAAGGCACCAGCAGGGCAGGTAGCCTGGTGCCTCACAGCATCCATGCTGGAAGACTGAGTCCTAATGACTCCTGATCACACCACCCCACAAGCACAAAACCACAGTGACAATGGCCACCACACAGTAGCAACACGAAATGAAAGGAGCATTGAAACTCACCAAGTTACAGAGTTGCAGAGGTAGTGATTGCCCCATGGGCTTGGTTACTGTTAATACCCAAATACCTTTCTGCTGCAGAAAAATATGTATTTTATATGATGCACATGATTTGAGTGAACTCTTTTCAGATTGTTCTCACTGAAACAGAGCAACCTGAAACTTCCCTGCAAAGCTGTGTATCATTATAACTGACATAGTATAGCATTAAACAGATGCCCTCTCAGTGCTTCAGACTGCATCTCACAGGCAGCCAGTTTTGCAAAATGTCAAAGCTTTGAGAGCTACTGCTGCACACATGTTTGTAATGAGTCACAGTTCAATTGTGCTATACTGTGTTAGTTACATGTCTCACACTAGTAATTTCCCCTTTCATTTCATTAAGTCTTTGATGCAGATTCTCTGGGAGATCTATGCTCGGCCCATAGATCATAACAGCTAATTTATATATTAAGAAAATGTGCATTTCTCTTTAATAACATATCAGATCTCAGATATAAAGGCATAAATTTATTGCCCATATAGATTGCATTGGAAGTTTGATCCTACTGATAGATTACCTTTAAAGAGGATGTTTACTACTCAGACATCCCCTTGTCAATTGGCATGTTTGCCCCCGTAAAATAGCAACACTTATACTCACCTCCAATGCGGCACTGTTCCAGCAGTGTTGGCATTGTTTCTCCTGGGGCTCACGTGACATTGTTACATCATGTGATCCCTGCTGCTAATCAGCCGCTGCTTTACTCTCCTCTACCCTCTCTATGCTCCTCTTTTTTATGATGAAGAAATGTAGATTTTTCTGGAGTAAGTCATCAGATGTCAGATATAAAGATATTTTAATTTATTCACTTTCATACCCATTTAGAAGGCTTAGGAGGGTTGATCCTACTGATAGAATACATTTAAAGGGATTGTCCACTTCTTGGACAACACCTTCTCAATCCATATGGTTTACTCATAGTAAAATAACAACACTTATACTCAATTCTGGTGTTGGCACCATTTCAGTGGTGTTGGCACTGTCTCTCTTGAGGCTTGCATGACATTGTTACGTCATGCAATCTCTGCTACCAATCAGCGGTCACTTCACTATCCCTGCCTTCAGGCAAATCACTTAAATCCAAAGAAAGTGAGATCTGTTGCTCTTTTGTTTCCTCTGGATGTGATACATCTGGAGGAGGAAAGAGTGAAGCGGCCACTAATTGGTCACAGGGATCGTAACAATATCCCATGAGCTCCAATAGAGACAATGCTGACACAGCTGGAATGGTGCCAGCCCCGGGGGTGAGTAAAAGTGTTATTTTACTGGAGGCAAACAGAGGAATAATTATGGCACAAATCATAAAATAAATAGCAGCTAAGAATGAATTTGCATATCAATTTTGAATCCTCCAATAGTCACTTTTGTACCCAAACACATACAAATATTTATTTCATCAGGTCATTGTTATGAATGGGTGGTTCCTTACCGAAATAGATGGTAACATCAATGTTACACCTACTAAGGATAAGTTTGATGGCCCACAGCAACTAAGTATTAAAAGAGAAGACGCACGATCCCAAGGGCTACTGGACATCATTTATTGGTCAGCCCCAGCTGCATACCTGCACAGAAAAGTAAGTCCTTTTCACAATCATCTTTCCTAATTTATTGACTACTTATGATAATGCTCGGTGGATGTATATACCCAAAATGGGAGTAGCTATATCAACCTTAGATGAATAACTTTGTTTTCTATAAAAGTTTTAAATTGTTTTATTAAATACAGTTTTTAGTTTACTTTTTTTATTTAACAGTAGAATTATATGTAGAAAAGACATCAAGAAATTAGTGGGGCAAGCTATAGCTTTTATTATTTTTACGAAACCTGTAGCCACATTTAAAGTGGCATGTAAGAATACACGCCTCATTGAGAAGAAATTTGAATACTTCCTTTGTAATCAAGTTGTCTGATTATCCGGGTTCGTTATTGTGTGAAGATGCACCAAAGACATAACTACAATATAAGACATGTTGCTTTTAATCCAAAACTAAAAATAAAACAGCAAACAGGTTTTCCTGGTGTAGCAAATATCAACATACTTTCAGACTTAGAAAATTGATCCTCAGTCGGTCATTTTTACAGGTTCTGCAAACATCCACATTTTGCAGGACTAATGCTAAAGTTAGATTTACATAGTGGAGACTTACAGAGAAACGTTGAGATACATGGTGCATTCTCGATGTTCCTTCTATGGGGAAAATTTGCAAGCGACCTTGCTGCCATTACATAAAATACTATCATGTGCATTTGATGATTATAAGGTCCCTTGCAACGTTATTAATGAACTTATGAAGTTTCATCATAATTTTGCTGAAGTTTTAGTGAATTTTATGCAAACTAGCCTTGCCATATAATTTTAGCTTTAAAGGGATTATATATGGATTTAAATTGATGGGCATTAATATTAAATTGGTGGAAGTAGACCCTCTACATCCACATAGATTAATGTTTTGAAGGGTCAAAGGCCTTGAGACCAATACCGAGCTGTTCCTGGTAGACCATTTCAAGCAGTTCATTAACAGGGCTGAGAAGATACAGACCACCATCAATCTATAGAAATATTTAATGGTAGTGAACAGATTAATGTTTGATTGGGTTTCTGCCTTTAAGGTGACAGTAGAACTTAAACATTCATAAAGTGTGACAGAGGGGCGGAGACCCAAGAGATAAAGATTCCGACTTCCACCTTCAAAGCAGCAAAACGATCTTTTATCAAAGCAAAATTATTGGACTGCTAAGGGCACATTTACTGTTGTTACACAGAGGTCTGTCTGTGTCCGCCACTGGTGTGACAGAAATAGTTTTAACTCCTTAACGACCAACCAGGGGTATTTCAGTTTTTGCGTTTTCATTTTTTGCTCCCCTTCTTCCCAGAGCCATAACTTTTTTTATTTTCCTGTTAATATGGCCGTGTGAAGGCTTGTTTCTTGTGGGACAAGTTGTACTTTGGAATGACACTATTGGTTTTAACATATCATGTACTGGAAAACGGGAAAAATATTCCAAGTGTGGTGAAATTGCAAAAAAAAGTGCAATTCCACTGTTGTTTTTTTTTTAACCACGTTTGCTAAATGCTAAAACTGACCTGCCATTATGATTCTCCAGGTCATTACGAGTTCATAGACACCAAACATGTCTAGGTTCTTTTTTTTATCTTAGTGGTGATAAAAATTCCAAAGTTTGTTTTTAAAAAAAAAATTGCGCCATTTTCCAATACCTGTGGCATCTCCATTTTTTGTGATCTGGGGTTCGGTGAGGGCTTATTTTTTGCATGCCAAGCTGACATTTTTAATGATACTATTTTGGTGTGGAGAGGATCTTTTGATTGCCAGTTATTGCATTTTAATGCAATGTTGCGGCGATCAGTTAATTATTTTTTTATATTGATAGATCGGGCGTTTCTGAATGCGATGATACCAAATATGTGCATATTTGATTTTTTTATTGTTTCATATTGAATGGGGCAAAGGAGGGTGATTTTAACTTTTATTTCTTTTTTTAAAAAAATGTTTAAGACTTTTTTTTACTTTTTGACTGTATCAATAGTCTCCATGGGAGACTAGAAGCTGCAGTACCTCGATTGCCTCTGCTGCACACAAGCGATGATCAGATTGCCTTTATGTAGCAAAAATGCTCACTTACTATGAGCACTTGCTGGAGACCTCTGGTTGTCATGCCAACCCATCGGTGGCCTACGATCATGTGACGGGGTCACCAATGGGCTGGATAAAGGACACCCTTCTGGTAAGCGCAAGTTAAATGCCGCTGTCAGAAATTGACAGCAGCATTTTAACTAGTTACCAGCCGCGGGTGGATTGCGATTCCACCCGCTTCTGCTGCAGGCACAGATCATCTCTATATATCAGCTGACATGTGCCTGGAAAGGTGCGGGCTCTGCGCCGAAGCCGGCACTAAAAAGAGGGAGTCCGATGTGGGTGTATTATTATGCCCAACGTCGGAAAGGTGAATGTTTTCCTTCTTCTGCATATTTTTTTAAAAATAAAAGGCCGAAGTCCACTGGAGAATCATTTGCATATGTCATCAATGCTGTCAGCCTATTGTCATTCTTCAGACAGAAATCCCAATTTTAAGTTTACATGCTCTAAGCTTTAACAATTGACACAAGCAAAGAATTCCATCCGCTTCACAGATATTTATTATTTTTTTTCATATCTCCATGTTCCCACTCACTGAATGGAATAATCATAACTCTATGTACAAATCGTTTTAACATATAAGTCTTTTTTAATCTTTTTTTTTTCTTCCCCAGTGTAATGCTTTGGTCTTTTGTGATTTAGTATCAGTCTTTTCTGTCTGAATGAAACAATTTGACTTAATAAGTGAACCATATAAATTTTTGATACTTCAATAATACTGAAAGCTCTTACAAATTACCACAGTACATCTTAACTGTCATGTTGCATCATGTGAATTATAGCCATGATGACATTTTTTTTACTCGAATGATTAAGTAGCTTACCATCACAATGGTTCCTGTAGATTTGACTTATTTATTTATTTAGAATTTATTTCTGACAGGGGACACACATTGCAAACTGCAATAAAAGGAGGCTGAAGACGAGCTGGTTTTGAAGTGGATGAGGAGATTAGATAAGTTAGCGGTTAATATTAGAACTTAGAGAACATAAATGTCATTGAATTGATTTTTACAGCTTAAATTAATTTTAAAAAGTACCTAATAATAGAAGAAAATGCTTATAAAGTACATTGGAGGAAATAGTCTAAAATATCAGTTAAAAGGTTTTAAAAAAAGAACAATATTTTATAATCATCTCACAGTACCTTCCTGATAATATTTTTTTCATTTTATTTCATCATTCATTTCATTTTACTATTCATTTTATTTCAAATTGAATTGATTACAGTAAGATTTCTGTTAAATGAATCACTCTAAATTATTTATGCTCTTTATTATCTAAGGAGGAATAGTGATAAGTGGAATGCACTATTATGAAGTAGGCTCTTTTCCCATCTGCACTATGGCTTCTGCCTACAACATTTTTTCAAGTTCAATTATAAATTTATTCTATGCAATGGTATTGATGGAAATTTGTTAGAAGACTAGTCTCGTAGTGTTTATTTAACAAGTGTAAGTAAAGGGTATCTGCATACTTTGCGGATTTTTTCTTGTAAAAATCTGCACGGATTCTTCCTCTCTTGGCAGAAAACGCAGTTGAAAATCCACGCGTTTTTTATGTGGATTTGATGCAGATTTTCATGCGTTTTTCACGCAGATTTGTACGCGCTTTTGTAAGCTAAATAAAGATATTATTTAACAAAAAAAAGGAATTGTGATGTCATTTCCGTGTCCAACCTCTTCTTTTGCATTCTCAATTGAAGACCATAATATCATTGCATACCATACAATGTTTGCACACAAAACAAATATAAGTGAATATAATATATATATATCTTTCCTCTAACATTTGCTATACCACCATAGCAGCATAAAGTGCTCATATAGTGCTCATATACTGCCATACAGTGCTCACATACAGCCATATAGTGAACACATACTGCCATATAGTGCTTATATACTGTCATATAGAGCGCATATACTGCCATATTGTGAACACATACTGCCATATAGTGCTTATATACTGTCATATAGAGCACATATACTGCCATATAGAGCACATATATTGCCATACAGTGCTCACATATTGCCATATAGTGCTCACATACTGCCATATAGTGATCACATACCACCAAGTAGTGCTCATATACTGCCATACAGTGCTCATATACTGCCATACAGTGCTCACATACTGCCATATAGTGCTCACATACTGCCATGTACTGCTCACATACCACCTTATAGTGCATGAAATGCAATATCTATTTATTTTTCGAAAACATTTTTAAAAAATTGCGTTGGATCCCGCATAATTTTCATAACCAGCAGAGGGGAAGCCGTCGGCTGAGGGCTGATCTTAATATTCTGGGAAGGAGCCAATAGCCTTAAAGGTTCCCAGGCTATTTATATCAGCTCACAGATGTTTGCTTATCCTTTACTGGCTAGTTCACAGGGGAACCTCACAAAAAATTAACATGGGGTCCCCCTATAAAATCAAACCAGCAAAGGCTAGGCAGATAGATGTGGGCTGATAGTAATAACCTGAGAAGGGATCATGGATATTGGCCCCCTAGCCTAAAAACATCAGCCCACAGCTGCCCCAGAAATGGTGCATCTTATAGATGGTCCAATTCTGGCACTTAACCTTCACTCTTAAATATGATTAATATAAGATTTTATTCTGGCTGTGTCTTTATTTACCATACAACTATAGGATTAGTAATGGAGGTGTCTTATTGACACATATCCATTGCCAATCTGTGGGCTTGATGTTACCGGACAATACTCAGGTGACATCAACCTCACAAATATTACCCCACTTGCCACGGCTACAGAGCAAGTGGGGTAATATTTGTGAGGTTGATGTCACCTGTGTATTGTCCGGTAACATCAAGCCCACAGATTGGTAATGGATATGTGTCAATAAGACACCTCCATTACTAATCCTAAAGTTGTATGGTAAATAAAGACACAGCCAGAATAAAATCCTATATTAATCTTAATTAACCATGCTTAATGCATCGCCTAATCCCCCGAATCCCTCAATATCCTGCAACAAAAATAAAATAATAAACCAACACAAATACTTCCTATCCTACATAGTCCTAAATAACGAGTGTCATACGAAGATCTCATGTGTAGAACAGGCACATCTCCCGATGTGACTGCTCTACATGGCTCCGGTGATACACTGACAGGAGATTATCCTTCCTGCAGTGCATCATTGAGAGGTCACCGGAGTACATGCTCTTACTTATGGCAGTACTGCTGTGTGAGAATTTTCTCATGCAGTAGTGCCACAAGTGACAGCATGAACTCTGGTGACCTCTGACAGCAGCGCAGTGATGCACTCTGGGAGGATACCTCCTGTCACTATTTTCGGAGCCATGTAGAGTGGTCATATCTCCCGATTTGACTGTTCTACACATGAGATCGTCATGGGACACTCGTTATTTAGGACTACGGCAGACCAGGGAGTATTTGTGTTGGTTTATTTTATTTTTGCTGCAGGTGATCGATGGCATCGGGGAATTAGCTGTTTGGTGAGTATGAATGTGTTTTTTTGTTTTACAATTTAGCGCAGTCACCGGATGATGGGACTACTATCCCATTATCAGCTCATGCTGTCACTGTAGCAGACATAGCCGGATGGGAGTAGTAGTCCCATCAGACGGTGCCTGGCTACACACAGACACCCACAGACAGACACACAGACAGAAAGACACAGACAGACCCGCACATATTCACCACTCACATATCATCTCCACCCACATACAGACACACACATAGTCTCCGCTCACACATACTTCCTTTTTCCTTTCCGCAGCATTTTTGACATGCAAATATGAAGCTAATCCGAAGACATTTTTACACCTGCAGTTTAGCTGTGGATTTGACTGACTCAATGTAAGTCAATGGTTGGAGAAACGCTGCAGATCTGCAAAAAGAATTGACATGGGGAAAATAAAACGCTGCAAATCCGCAGCATGTGCAGAGCAATTCTGGATTCCCATTGATTAACATTGGTTGGGCAATACATTGTGAATTTGGTGCAAATCCACACTGAAAAAGCACATAGCCTTATACTTCCTAGTTTTTGCTTTCATACAAATGCTCAAACCTTAGGATGGGATCATTAGATCTCTACAGAGGCATTCTAAGTCTACAGACAATGGCATCAATAAAAGTGAGATACAAAAGATAAAATAAATTAAAAAGTTGTTCTGTTCTAGAACAGTTATCACGATAGGGTGTTGTTTGAAGAACAGTATTCTATAAGATGCTCATAACTGGTCTGAAAAATCACTGTTAGAGTATGTGGGCATGCTGAGTATTTGATTACAGAAATGTACTCAAGATTTCTGCCTTTCTTGGCAGCAACAATGCTGCGGAAAATCGGCTACAATTTTTGTGTGTTTTTTGCCTGTGTCTTTTTCCTGTGCAATCAGTGGGTCAAAATCACAGGCAAAAGCACCCAAGAATTGACATGCTGGGGATTTAAATGCACAACAAATCCTGAAAGGAAAAATACTGATGATGTGCACAACACTTCAGGATTCTCATTAACTTTGCTGTTATAAGCATTCCCTGGTGTTTTTAGGCCAATTCCACAAAGAAAAATGCCCTAAAAATGCATAAAAAATGCACCATGTACAAACAGTCTTACACAGTAGCTTTCCTGAAATAAATCTTGTAACTAGTACTCTCTGCCAGCAATAAGTGGAGGAGAACCACTGACGGACTGCTCTTTTCTTCTGTTGTGCTACCTATGCATCCTTTTTGGGAGGCCTGAAGTACTGTTTGTTAAAACACCCTTGAACTCCAATTTAGGAGGACGTTGTGCATAGTGTTCCATTTGCTGTGTTTTTGAAATCTTTGTTATCCCTATCTTAACAAAATCTTTAGCTCAGACAATACTGTAATGATGCACCTAAGCTGGAGGTATTGACTGGGGTGCCTGGGATAGATCTAAATACAAAATATCTCTCAGAGGATCTGTTTATACCAAGGAAGTAAAAAATGAGGATGAATGAACTCATGGAGATCAACATCCAACACTGCGGAGACACCATCACATGTTTCTCAACGCAGTGATTCTAGAGCAATGCCCCCATCCCTTATGGGAAATATGTAAAAACATGCAAAACATAAGCCACGGAGACACCATCACATGTTTCTCAACACAAGCAATGACTAGCCAGGTCTTTCCCCGAGAAGGAACAACCACGGGAAGGGCAGTCTCCAATGAAGGAAACCACCTATGCCAAAACATGGTATCCATCCACAGACAGCTGTTTCTGGGTATTGCCCCTCATCAGTGTGGAGTAGGAAACTGGCCAGTAGGAGCAATGCCTAGTAGAAGGCTGTAAATAATGAGGGTGAATGAACTCATGGAGATCAACATCCAACACTGCGGAGACACCATCACATGTTTCTCAACGCAGTGATTCTAGAGCAATGCCCCCATCCCTTATGGGAAATATGTAAAAACATGCAAAACATAAGCCACGGAGACACCATCACATGTTTCTCAACACAAGCAATGACTAGCCAGGTCTTTCCCCGAGAAGGAACAACCACGGGAAGGGCAGTCTCCAATGAAGGAAACCACCTATGCCAAAACATGGTATCCATCCACAGACAGCTGTTTCTGGGTATTGCCCCTCATCAGTGTGGAGTAGGAAACTGGCCAGTAGGAGCAATGCCTAGTAGAAGGCTGTAAATAATGAGGGTGAATGAACTCATGGAGATCAACATCCAACACTGTGGAGACACCATCACATGTTTCTCAATGCAGTGATTCTAGAGCAATGCCCCCATCCCTTATGGGAAATATGTAAAAACATGCAAAACACAAGCCGCGGAGACATCATCACATGAGGATGAATGAACTCATGGAGAGAGATCATGTGTTTTGCAATTGTATCTTACAGTTATTAGGTTCTCTAGAAGGACTTAGATCTGGGGATTTATTTATAGGCTGAACTGGATGGACAAATGTCTTTTTTGGCCTTGCTAACTATTTTACTATGTAAGTATTCCATCATCATACCACCCAACTTTTACAGAACATAAAGAGTGACATACCATGTGTTTTTTATGTATTTCTTTATGCTCCACGTAGAAGAAAAAAGCTCCAAAACCATATAATTAAGTACTTTGGACAGTTAAACACAGCAAAATTTTTGTGCTGAAAAAACGCAGCATTTGCACTACATGTGGACAAGACCTTAATGTCCAAGTAACTTGGATGTGATTTCATGAAAATGCCATCATCTGTGCATATGAAGATGCTGTTGTATTATGTACCTTGCATGCTTTTTTCTTTATAGGCTTCCATGTAGAGCTTGGAAAAAAATGCATGCAAAAAATAAAGTGCAGAATCAAAGCTATTCTGCCCTGTTAAAAACACATCTTCACATCTGCAGCAAGTAAGGTGAAAAGGCATAAAGAACACGCAAACATGCAATATTCAGAAAAGATTGTTATTGCTCTATGTGGTGTGGACAACTGCAGAACACAAGCAGTCTAAAAAGCAGAATTTATGCTTTGTGTGAACATGGCTTTAGCATTACACTTTTATTAAATTTTTCATGGTTCTAAGAGAGAAAATGGAAATCAATCATGCCATTTTAATGCACTTTACAAATCACCATAAATAATATGAACATTGTGTAGTATTGGTTGTTACAATTACAGGGATACAAAATATGTCTGTTATTTGCTGATTTGTGATATTTATTATTTTTTGCAAAAAGTGTAGTAAAAATGACATTTATGTACCATATTTTTCACTTTGTAATATGCATTTTTCCCCAAAGATTTTTGGGGAAAAATGGGGGTGCATCTTACGTTGTGGATATACCTTATCTATGCTGCCGCTGCGTGTGTACAGATTCTTGCCACCGCGCTCTGTCCCTGGTGCTGCTGAGTGCTGCCGCTGCACTCTGTCCCCCGATGCCACTGTGCTCTGTCCCCCTATGCTTTCCGCCACTACTGCACTTTGTCCTGTGCTGTGTAGTTGGCTCTGACATTCCATCCATGCTTTCCTGTGCATGTGCAGTGGATTCCTTCTGGGAAAATGGACACAGATGGAGATCTCGGCACTGAAATCTCAGAAGATGAGATTTCAGGGCAGAGAACATCAGAGCCCATCACGCAGCATGGGACAGACCATGGCGGTGGCAAGCACTGGGGGACAGAGCATGGCGGCAGCACCCGGCAGCACAGGGACAGAGCACAGTGGTGGCAAGCACTGGGGGACAGAGCGGCGGCAGCACATGGCAGCACCAGGGACAAAGCGCAGCGACAAGCACCAGGGGACAAAGCGCAGCAGCAGCACCCATCAGCACCAGGGCAGAGCACGTCAGCGGCAAGCACTGGGGTACAGAGTGTGGTAGCAGCACCTGGCAGCACCAGGGACAGAGCGCAGTGACAGCAACACCCGGGGACAGAGCACAGCGGCGCTCCGCAAATCGGAACACCCCCTCATCCCAGGCTGCGGCCTGCAGCAGTGCTCCACTCCTGCCTCCTCCAGCAGCAACTCTGGGACCCCGCTTCACCACAGCCACCACCCCCAGTAAGCAATAAGATGCATGGATTATAAGAAGCACCACCATTTTATTAAAGTTTTTTCCTATTTTTCTTCCCAAAATTTGAGGTGTGTCTTATAATCCAGAGCATCTTATAAAGTGAAAAATATGGTAATTGCTTTTCATTATTTTTAATAATTTTATTGGAAGAATACATATCTGAGCTTTTTCATCTCTAGAATACAGGGACATATAAATACTTTACTATACAGTATGCAGAGGTTTCTCTATGTAGCAGTTTAAGCTGCCTGTGCTGTCAGATTTTGCAACATTCAAGATTACCAAATTCTCCTTTACTGATCATTGCAGCCTGTGGCTCATTGATTTAGCACTGGTCTGCAATGCAAGAAGTTATGAGCTCAATTCCTAGGGAGACCAGAAAAAAAGAAGAAAATTGTTTATTTAATCAATGTAAGTGTGTGCAGTGAGATCCTGGCCCTGCCCCTGAGGAGAAGGCGCTATGGAGTGAAGAAGATGCCCAAGAGTAGTTAGCCCTAACATCATGGGACAGTGGGACTGACCTTTCAAATCCTCACAGTGCCCCTGAATTCAGGACAGTTGAGAGCTATGCATCATTGGGTGACAGTATGCTGTACGAAGAGTGGCAGAGTGCTTTATGTTCTGTGCACAATATTGGGTCTGGGAAGTAATCTAATTACATCACTCATCATTACCATTATTCTTGCAAATGGATTGTATCTCAATATGGGCCCCGTCACACATAGCGACTCACCAGCGACAACGACATCAACTTGTCAGGATCACTGGTGTGTCGCTACATGATCACTGGTGAGCTGCCAAACAGGCAGCTTCACCAGCGATTAGCACCAGCGATGACGAGCGTGCGCGTACCTTAGATACCAGCACGCTGGTGCAGGGAGATGGTAACCAAAGTAAACAGCGGGTTTCTAAGCACCGTGCGGCGCTTAGAAACCCACTGTTTACCTTGGTTACCAGCTCCCTGCATCAGTGCGCTGGTAACTAAGCAATGCGTGCTGGCCAGCGGGAGACCAACGATCAAAAAAATGTCCAGGGCTTTCCACAACAATCAGCGATACCCGGCAGGGGGGCCGGTCACTGATAGGTGTCACACACAGTGATCTCGCTGGTGAGATCGCTGTTGCATCACAAAACTTGTGACTCAGCAGCAATCTTGCTAGCGAGATCGCTGTGTGTGTCGGGGGCTTAAGGGTCCATCTACATGACCTGCTGGCACAATACGATCACCGATCGGTAAACTTTTGTTGCTCGGCAGTCATTTGAATGTCTGTTTGCACAGGCATAACAAAGCAAATGATGTCTACTGAGTGATCTGCATAAAAAATATTTCTCGAGCTGATCGAATGATTGGCAGTCGACTTACAAGGCAAGATAATCGGGAAAGTATTTTTAATAACGCTTGTTCACAATTATCTTGAAGTACGAATGCCCCTTTATACAGCAAGAAGGACTGGACAGGGCCAAAATGTGTAAGAAAATGATCTTTTGTTTAGGGGAATGAATACAATGTTAACAACTTTAACATTGATGGTGTCTAACAAAGAATCAGATCACTGTACAGTTTTACAAAAACTACTCTCCAGGCATTTGCTCAAATGGAGATAGGAGGGCTATAAATGAAACTCAGGCTTGTTATGTCCTGTAGCTATCTCAGAAACCACAGCCCATTAAGAAAGTTGGGCAGTTAGTATGGTATTCCAAATAACAAAAAGTTTAAAGGCAATCATGGTCCATTAAGGACAAAGCTGGTTTAAGAAAAAGTTACTCAAGATGTCATTAACATCTGGAGATTAGATGGCAAGATCCTTTTAAGTTAGTTTAATGAATAATATTTTAAGAATGGTACAAAAAAGAATATTATAAAAGAAGTGCATTACCGGTATAAAATGCTTTAAAAACATTCAAAAGCTCGTAAACCGAAGTAATATATATTTATATTATTGGAACACTTAAAAATAAGTGTATGATGTAAGGTCTTTTTACTTTTCCTCAGTATGTTTCTCTGTTCGACTGCTGAGATAGAGCAGTGGTTTTAAAGACATTCTCTACAGAGTCATAAAGTATGATGGTTGTGATATGCTCAGCCAGTTTCCCAGTGTTCTGTTAAAATTCTCATTAAGTCAAAGGAACTTTAGCAATTTCGAAGTTCCATATATTTTGTAGTGTATCAGAATCCAGCATCTGGCCTGTATTTCATTATACCCACAAAAGAACACATGATGGAATTACAAATGTGGGAATAGTTAGAGATCCTATGAACCAAAAGATTACTAGAGAATAGATACACTATCTGAGAATTCAGAAGATGTGACTGTTTTTGCAATGCTTGAACTTAAAGTGAAATAGGCAATTAGAAAGTAAGAAAGTAGGGCCCTGTTGAAAATTAACATGCATAAGAAAAAAGGTATACATTTTCCAGAAAATGAAAATATCTGTGTTTAACTCCTTCCAAACATGGACAATTTTCATTTTTGTGTTTTGATTTTTTTTCCTCCCCTTCTTCAAAGAGCCATAACTTTTTTTTATTTTTCTGTCCACATAGTCATATGAGGGCTTGATTTTTGCAGGATGAATTTTACCTTTGAGTGTCACAATTCATTTTACCACATAGTGTACTGGAAAATAGGAAAAAAAATACAAACGTGATTAAATTGTAAACAAGTAATTAGAGGGGCTAGCATAATGAGAAAGGATTCAGCTGCAAATAGGACAACACCACAAAGATGTCAAAAGTAAGGAAATCACTAATACCAATACATTTGCCAAAAGTAAGGAAATCACTAATACCAAGAAATTGATTAAATTGTAACCAGTTTTGGTCATTTTGAATGTTTCTGTTTAGGCCTCTTTCACACTTCAGTTTTTTGCATCAGTTCAAATCCGCCAAAAAGTCATACAAGCGGATCCGTTGTTAACTGATGTGAACGGATGGCACAGGATCCGGTTTGAGACGGATCCTGAAAATGCGGAGATTTAAAGAGAGAGAGAGAGAGAGAGAGAGAGAGAGAATTTTTTTTTGTCCGGCACCCAGAAAGAATTTCGGGTTAAATGAGTGTCTGGAGGATCGTTAAATAAACGTTACAAGCTCCGTTTTGAAATCTTTGAGGATGGTGACGGACAGCAATTTTTGGCGGATCCTCAAAAAAACAGATGCAACGGACAGCAATCCGTCACAATCCGCCATTGATGCAAGTCAATGGGGAAAAAAACGGATCCTCAAAAAAAATTTGAGGATCCGTTTTTTTCAAAACCTGGTGGATTGTGACTGATTGTAAAAAACGGAAGTGTGAAAGAGGCCTTACAGCATTTACCAATTGAGGTGTTTATTTTTAGATTTTGACAGATCTGGATGCGGTAATAAAACATAGGTGTATTTTATTTTTATTATCTTTATTTTGAATGGGGGAAAAGGAATGTGATTTGAGCTTTTACGTTTTATTTTTTCAACTTTTTTTTACTTCTTACTGTATTTATTAGCCCCCTTTGGGACCTTGAACCTGCGATCATCTGATCACTTGTGATTTGTAAAGAAATACCACAGTATTGGTGCATATAGTAAAAATCTACATCCTTTGAAACCCAGCAACATGCTGGATTTCAAAGGAGTTCTGTGATGACAGGCAAGGAGGTCTTCAACAGAGTCCCAATGGAGGCCCTCTATTGTATCAACAGGGTGCCATTGGAAGCAAACAGTAGAATGAAGCACCCTCATGCCAGTGTGGTGTTAATGCCACCATCAGAGCTATCAGAGTTTGACAGCAGTGTTTACCAGATTCACAGTTGTGGGTGGAGGTCTGCTCCACCCTTAACTCTTAGGCCCCCATCACACATAGCGATGCACCAGCGATAACAACAACGATATGACCTTGTCAGTATCGCTGGTGTGTCGCTACATGATCGCTGGTGAGCTGCCAAACAGGCAGATCTCAGCAGCAATCAGGACCAGTGACGACGCTGGTAACAAGCGTGCACGTCGCTTAGTTACCCGCTGTGCTCCATGCAGCACTTAGAAACCCGCTGTTTACCTTGGAAACCAGCTCCCAGTGCCATCTTGCTGGTATCTAAGGCACACAGCAGGTAACTAAGTGATGCACGCACTTAGCTACAAACGGTTTTCCTTGGATACCAGCTCCAGCTCGCTGATCGCTGGTCTCCCACCTGCCACACGCAGCAATGCATGCTGGCCAGCTGAAGACCAACAATCAAAAAAATGTCCAGGGCTTTCGAGCACGATCAGTGATACCCGGCGGGGGGACTGGTCGCTGATACATGTCACACACAGTGATATCGCTGTTGCGTCACAAAACTTGTGACTCGGCAGCGATCTCTGTTGTGAGTTCATTTTCTCCTTCGTCACTGAGGTCTGGTGAACTCCCTATTCTGGTAAAGGAAGGTAATGAGCCTGACTATCAGGAACCTGAGTCTAATGATGATGACTGGCTGAGTGGAGTCACGGACTGGATATAAGGCTGCCGACGCCCTTCTGCCCTGCGGGTGATTTCTCTGTGGACTTCTAGGAAACCAGTCTGATTCCTGCTCCTCTAAAGCTAAGTTTTCTGCTTTGCCTTTTAGCATTTGTGTTTTTTGTTTGCCTTGCTTTTCTGGATTCTGCCATTCCCTGCTGGGGTGAGCTGATTCTTCTTTTGCCTGTTGCTCTGTCATCAGAATATTCCTGAGTACTGACATAGTCTTTTTGAAGCCTAGCGTCTTCAGGGCCTTTTTCACTGTCAGTCTGTTGGCTCTTATTTTCATAGGGTTTTTCACGGATTGCAGACAGCAGCCTTCCTGTCCTTTCCTATCTAGTTAGCTTGGGCCCCGTCTTTGCTCAGTCTATCTTTCTGTCTGTGTTGTGTTCTTTCTTCTTGCTTCACCGTCATTATATGTGGGGGGCTGCCTTTTGCTTTGGGGTCTGCCCTGGGGCAGTTTAGATTTCCCTTTCTGTCTTTAGGCTATTTAATTCTCCGGCTGTGATCGAGGGGTCTAGGGCATCGTAGGAACCCCCACGGCTACTGCTAGTTGTGTTGATAGGTTCAGGGGTCTGCAATCCGATAGCTGCCAACCTCTCTGGTTTTCTGGACTTAGCTAGCATTTCTGTTTTTGCCTCCTACGGTGACTCAATCATAACAGAATCACATGCCATACCGCAGATCCTAGGGTACTCAATAGCAGGAAAGAATTGTGTTTAAAAAAAAAAAAAAAAAAAAAAAGTGTGTATATTCTTCCCTCTACATCTCTGAGGCCGTAGGGGGAATTTTTTTTTCTCTCAATGGAGATAAAGCAAATTGTCTGATCGTGTGGAGCAGCTCGCTGCGGAAGTGCGGGCAATTTCCGCCTACCTTGCTCATTCACATGCTATTGAACCAAAGATCTCTACACCTGATGTATTTTTTGGGGATCGATCTAAATTTTTGAGTTTCAAAAATAATTGTAAATTATTTTTTGCCTTGAAGCCTAACTCGTCAGGGAGCTCCGCGCAGCAGGTTAAAATTGTCATCTCTTTGCTGCGTGGCGATCCCCAGGATTGGGCGTTTTCTTTGAAACCAGATGATCCTATTCTGACTAATGTGAACGCATTCTTTCAAGCCTTGGGGTTGTTGTATGAAGAACCTAATGCTATTGATCAGGCTGAAAAGACCCTGTTGGCATTGAACCAGGGTCGAGATGCTGCAGAGTTGTACTGTCAAAAGTTCCGAAAGTGGGCGGTCCTTACTACCTGGAATGATAATGCCTTGGCTGCTCTCTTTCGGAAGGGTTTGTCAGAAGCCGTAAAAGATACTATGGTGGGATTTCCTGTTCCCACTGGTCTGGACGATTCTATGTCATTAGCCATCCAGGTTGATCGGCGTTTACGTGAACGCAGGACTGCACGAGAGGTGTTGCCACCGGTAGAACAGACGTCTGAACCTATGCAATGTGATAGAATTTTGTCTAAGGCGCAACGTCAGGAGTTCAGAAGGCATAATAAGCTGTGTTTTTTCTGTGGAGATGCCTCGCATATTATTTCTCTTTGTCCTAAACGAGAGAAACGCTTTGCACACACGTTTTCTGCTGGTGGTGTTCAACCTAAGTTTCTTATGGCAATTACTCTGATCTGCTCCCTGTCCACATTTTCCGCCAAGACTTTTGTGGATTCGGGAGCAGCACTAAACCTAATGGACTTGGATTTTGCTAAACGTTGTGGATTTCCTATGACACCTCTGCAGACGCCTATCCCTTTGAGGGGGATTGATGCTACTCCTTTGGCTAAAAATAAACCTCAGTTTTGGACCCAGGTGGTCATGCGGGTCGCCCCAGACCATCAAGAAAATTGCAGATTTTTGGTGTTACATGGTCTGCATGATGCCGTTGTTCTGGGGTTTCCCTGGTTGCAAATTCATAATCCAGTCTTGGATTGGAAATCTGTGTCTGTGGTGAGTTGGGGTTGTCGGTGTGCGTGTAGTGAAGCTCCGGTTTTTTCCACCTCTTCTCAGTCGCATGATATTCCTGACTATTTGGCGGACTTTTATGATGTATTTAGTGAGAATGAGTCTGCGTCCTTGCCTCCTCATAGGAGTTATGACTGTGCAATTGAACTGAGCCCGGGGTGTAAATTTCCCAAGGGTCGGCTCTTCAATTTATCTGTACCCCTGCACGAGGCTATGCGGTCCTATATTAAGGAGGCGTTGGAGAAGGGTCATATTAGACCATCCTCTTCACCCTTAGGTGCTCGGTTTTTTTTTGTGGCCAAAAAGGATGGTTCTTTAAGGCCTTGTATTGATTATCGTGCCCTCAACAAAATTACTATTAAATGTCAGTATCCGTTACCCCTGATTTCGGATCTATTCTCTAGAGTTAGAGGTGCTTGCTGGTTTACCAAGCTTGACTTCAGGGGGGCGTATAATCTTATCCGCATTAAGCAGGGGGATGAATGGAAGACGGCGTTTAATACCTCCGGAGGGACATTTTGAGTACCTGGTGATGCCTTTTGGGCTCACTAATGCCCCTTCTGTCTTCCAGTGCTTCATGAACGATATTTTACGAGACTTTGTCGATAAATTTTTGATTATCTATCTGGATGATATTTTGATCTTCTCCAAGGATTGGGATTCTCATGTGGAACATATTCGGACTGTGTTCCAGATCTTGAGGGAGAATTCCCTGTATGTCAAAGGATCGAAATGCCTTTTTGGAGTACAGAGGATTTCATTTTTGGGATTTATTTTGTCTCCATTAACTATTGAAATGGTCCCGGCCAAGGTACAGGCCATTTATGATTGGGTTCAGCCCACTTCTTTGAAGGCCCTCCAGAAGTTTTTGGGTTTTGCTAATTTTTATCGGAAAGTTATAGCAAAATTTTCTAGTATTGCCAAGCCATTGACTGATCTGACTAAGAAGGGTGCTGATGTGTTGAATTGGTCTCCGGAGGCTGTTGCTTCCTTTCAAGAGCTGAAGCGAAGATTTACCTCCGCCCTGGTTTTGCGGCAACCTGATGTCTCACTCCCGTTCCAGGTAGAGGTGGATGCTTCTGAGATTGGTGCAGGAGCTGTTTTGTCCCAAAAGGATCCTGTAACATCTAAAATGAATCCCTGTGCTTTCTTTTACCGAAAGTTCTCTCCATCTGAACGTAACTATGATGTGGGGAATCGGGAACTGTTGGCCATGAAATGGGCATTTGAGGAGTGGAGACATTGGTTGGAGGGAGCTAAACATCAATTTGTGGTCCTCACTGACCACAAGAATTTGATTTACTTAGAGTCGGCTAAACGCTTGAACCCTAGACAGGCTAGGTGGGCCTTGTTTTTTACACGTTTTGATTTTGTGGTCTCTTTTCTTCCTGGAACTAAGAATGTCAAGGCTGACGCCCTCTCTAGGAGCTTCTTTGCTGATTCTCCTGTGGTGACCAAGCCTGCTACCATCTTAGGCGAAGGGGTAGTTCTTTCTGCCATCTCACCCGATTTGAGACTTGCTCTGCAAGAGTTCCAGGAGGACAAACCTGAGCGTTGTCCCAGTGGAAAGTTGTATGTTCCTGACCAGTGGAAGAAGAGAGTGATGTCTGAAGTTCATTGCTCTGCATTGGCTGGTCATCCAGGTATTTTTGGTACTAGAGATCTGGTGAGTCGCTCTTTTTGGTGGCCCACCTTGTCTCATGATGTCAGGAATTTTGTGCAGTCCTGTGGGACTTGCTCCTGGTCTAAATCTTGTTCTCGCTCTAGTGGGTTGTTGATGCCTTTGCCGGTCCCCAGGAGGCCATGGACCCACATTTCAATGGATTTCATCTCTGATATGCCGGTCTCTCAAAGAATGACTGTTATTTGGGTGATTTGTGATAGGTTCTCTAAGATGGTTCATCTTGTACCACTCCCTAAGTTGCCGTCTTCCTCTGAGTTGGTGCCCCTGTTTTTGCAACAGGTGGTTCGCTTGCACGGGATTCCTGAGAACATTGTATCTGACAGAGGAGTTCAGTTTGTGTCTAGATTTTGGAGGACTTTCTCTTCCAAGCTGGGAATTCAGTTGTCCTTCTCCTCTGCTTTTCACCCTCAGACCAATGGGCTGACAGAGAGAACAAACCAGACCTTGGAGTCGTATTTGAGATGTTTTATTTCCGCTGATCAGGATGATTGGGTTTCATTTTTGCCCTTGGCTGAATTTGCTTTAAATAATAGATCTAGTTCTGCCACTTTGATGTCACCTTTTTTTTGGAACTTTGGGTTTCATCCTCGATTTTCTTCAGGGCAGGTGGAGCCTTCTGCCTGCCCAGGTGTTGACACTGTGGTGGAGAGAATGCACCAGATCTGGGACCAAGTGGTGGATAAGTTATCTCTCTCCCAGGAAAAGGCCCAGCGGTTTTCCAATCGACATAGGACCATTGGTCCCCAGTTTAAGATTGGTGATATTGTGTGGTTATCATCAAAAAATATTGCTATGAAGGTGGCTTCTCCTAAGTTTAAGCCTAGATTTATTGGACCTTACAAGATTTTGGAGATTATTAATCCGGTCTCTTTTCGTTTGGCGCTCCCTGTCACATTTAAAATCCATAATGTGTTCCATAAGTCCTTGTTGAAGAGGTTTGTTGAACCAGTTGTTCCTGGGGTGGCACCTCCGGACCCTGTATTGGTTGAAGGTAACATAAAGTATGAGGTAGAGAAAATACTGGATTCCCGTCTGGCTAGACGGAGACTCCAGTATTTGGTTAAGTGGAAGGTGTTATGATTGAGTCACCGTAGGAGGCAAAAATAGAAATGCTAGCTACGTCCAGAAAACCAGAGAAGTTGGCAGCTATCGGATTGCAGACCCCTGAACCTATCAACACAACTAGCAGTAGCCGTGGGGGGCTCCTACGATGCCCTAGGCCCCTCGATCACAGCCGGAGGACTACATAGCCTAAAGACAGAAAGGGAAATCTAAACTGCCCCAGAGCAGACCCCAAAGCAAAAGGCAGCCCCCAACATATAATGACGGTGAAGCAAGAAGAAAGAACAAAACACAGACAGAAAGATAGACTGAGCAAAGATGGGGCCCACGCTAGCTTTACATAGGCAAGGACAGGAAGGCTGCTGTCTACAATCCGTGAAAAACCCTATGAAAATAAGAGCCAACAACTGACAGTAAAAAAGGCCCTGAAGACGCTAGGCTTCAAAAAAGCTATGTCAGTACTCAGGAATATTCTGAAGACAGAGCAACAGGCAAAAGGAGATTCAGCTCACCCCAGCAGGGAATGGCAGAATCCAGAAAAGCAAGGAAAACAAAACACTAATGCAAAAAGGCAAAGCAGAAATCTTAGCTTTAGATGAGCAGGAATCAGACTGGTTTCCTAGAAGTCCACAGAGAAATCACCCGCAGGCCAGAAGGGCGTCGGCAGCCTTATATCCAGTCATTAACTCCACTCAGCCAGTCATCATCATCAGCCCCAGGTGTTTGACAATCAGGCTCACTACCTTTCTTCACCAGAAGAGGGAGTTCCTCGGGCCTCAGTAGTGAATGGGGAAAATGAACTCACAACAGTACCTCCCCCTTGAGGAGGGGTCACCGAACCCTCAACCACGCCACCAGGGCGATCAGGGTGAGCCCGATGAAAGGCACGCACCAATCTTTTGGCATGAATATCAGAGGCAGAGACCCAGGAATTATCCTCCTGACCATAACCCTTCCACTTAACCAAATACTGGAGTCTCCGTCTAGCCAGATGGGAATCCAGTACTTTCTCTACCTCATATTCCATGTTACCTTCAACCAATACAGGGTCTGGAGGTGCAACCCCCGGAACAACAGGTTCAACAAACCTCTTCAACAAGGATTTATGGAACACATTATGGATTTTAAATGTGACAGGAAGAGCCAAACGAAAAGAGACCGGATTAATAATCTCCAAAATCTTGTAAGGTCCAATAAATCTAGGCTTAAACTTAGGAGAAGCCACCTTCATAGAAATATTTTTTGATGATAACCACACCATATCACCAACCTTAAACTGGGGACCAATGGTCCTATGTCGGTTGGAAAACCGCTGGGCCTTTTCCTGGGAGAGAGATAACTTATCCACCACTTGGTCCCAGATCTGGTGCATTCTCTCCACCACAGTGCCAACACCTGGGCAGGCAGAGGGCTCCACCTGCCCTGAAGAAAATCAAGGATGAAAACCAAAGTTACAAAAAAAAGGTGACATCAAAGTGGCAGAACTAGCTCTATTATTTAAAGCAAATTCAGCCAAGGGCAAAAATGAAACCCAATCATCCTGATCAGCAGAAATAAAACATCTCAAATATGACTCCAAGGTCTGGTTTGTTCTCTCTGTCAGCCCATTGGTCTGAGGGTGAAAAGCAGAGGAAAAGGACAACTGAATTCCCAGCTTGGAACAGAAAGTTCTCCAAAATCTAGACACAAACTGGACTCCTCTGTCAGATACAATGTTCTCAGGAATCCCGTGCAAGCGAACCACCTGTTGTAAAAACAGGGGCACCAATTCAGAGGAAGACGGCAACTTAGGGAGTGGTACAAGATGAACCATCTTAGAGAACCTATCACAAATCACCCAAATAACAGTCATCCTTTGAGAGACAGGCATATCAGAGATGAAATCCATTGAAATATGGGTCCATGGCCTCTTGGGGACAGGCAAAGGCATCAACAACCCACTAGTGCGAGAACACGATTTAGACCGGGAGCACGTCCCACTTGACTGCACAAAATTCCTGACATCACGAGACAAGGAGGGCCACCAAAAAGACCGACTCACCAGATCTCTAGTACCAAAAATACCTGGATGACCAGCCAAAGCAGAGCAATGAACTTCAGACATCACTCTCTTCTTCCACTGGTCAGGAACATACAACTTTCCACTGGGACAACGCTCAGGTTTGTCTTCCTGGAACTCTTCCAGAGCATGTCTCAAATCGGGCGAGATGGCAGAAAGAACTACCCCTTCGCCTAAGATGGTAGCAGGCTTGGTCACCACAGGAGAATCAGCAAAGAAGCTCCAAGAGAGGGCGTCAGCCTTGACATTCTTAGTTCCAGGAAGAAAAGAAACCACAAAATCAAAACGTGTAAAAAACAAGGCCCACCTAGCCTGTCTAGGGTTCAAGCGCTTAGCCAACTCTAGGTAAATCAAATTCTTGTGGTCAGTGAGGACCACGACTTGATGCTTAGCTCCCTCCAACCAATGTCTCCACTCCTCAAATGCCCATTTCATGGCTAACAGTTCCCGATTCCCCACATCATAGTTGCGTTCAGATGGAGAGAACTTTCAGTAAAAGAAAGCACAGGGATTCATTTTAGATGTTATAGGATCCTTTTGGGACAAAACAGCTCCTGCACCAATCTCAGAAGCATCTACCTCTACCTGGAACGGAAGTGAGACATCAGGTTGCCGCAAAACCGGGGCGGAGGTGAATCTTCGTTTCAGCTCCTGAAAGGAAGAAACAGCCTCCGGAGACCAATTTAACACATCAGCACCCTTCTTAGTCAAATCAGTCAATGGCTTGGCAATACTAGAAAATTTTGCTATAAATTTCCGATAAAAATTAGCAAAACCCAAAAACTTCTGGAGGACCTTCAAAGAAGTGGGCTGAACCCAATCGTAAATGGCCTGTACCTTGGCCGGGTCCATTTCAATAGTTGACGGGGACAAAATAGATCCCAAAAAAGAAATCCTCTGTACTCCAAAAAGGCATTTAGATCCTTTGACATACAGGGAATTCTCCCTCAAGATCCGGAACACAGTCCGAATATGTTCCACATGAGAATTCCAATCCTTGGAGAAGATCAAAATATCATCCAGATAGATAATCAAAAATTTATCTACAAAATCTCGGAAAATATCGTTCATGAAGCACTGGAAGACAGAAGGGGCATTAGTGAGCCCAAAAGGCATCACCAGGTACTCAAAATGTCCCTCCGGAGTATTAAACGCCGTCTTCCATTCATCCCCATACTTAATGCGAATAACATTATACGCCCCCCTGAGGTCAAGCTTGGTAAACCAGCAAGCACCTTTAACTCTGGAGAATAGATCAGAAATCAGGGGTAACGGATACTGATATTTAACAGTAATTTTGTTGAGAGCACGATAATCAATACAAGGTCTTAATGATCCATCCTTTTTGGCTACAAAAAAAAAAACGGCACCTAAGGGTGACGAGGATGGTCTAATATGACCCTTCTCCAAAGCCTCCTTAATATAGGATCGCATAGCCTCGTACTCGGGTACAGATAAATTGAAGAGCCGACCCTTGAGAAATTTACACCCCGGGCTCAGTTCAATTGCACAGTCATAACTCCTATGAGGAGGCAGAGACGTAGACTCATTCTCACTAAATACATCATAAAAGTCCACCAAATAATCAGGAACATCATGCGACTGAGGAGAGGTGGAAAACACTGGAGCCTCACTAAAGGCATACCGACAACCCCAACTCACCAAAGACACAGATTTCCAATCCAAAACTGGATTATGAATTTGTAACCAGGGAAACCCCAGAATAATAGTATCATGCAGATTATGTAACACCAAAAACCTTCAATTTTCTTGATGGTCTGGGGCGACCCACATTACCACCTGGGTCCAAAACTGAGGTTTATTTTTAGCCAAAGGAGTAGCATCAATCCCCCTCAAAGGGATAGGCGTCTGCAGAGGTGTCATTGGAAATCCACAACGTTTAGCAAAATCCAAGTCCATTAGGTTTAGAGCTGCTCCCGAATCCACAAAAGCCTTGGCGGAAAATGTGGACAGGGAGCAGATCAGAGTAATAGCCAGAAGAAACTTAGGTTGAACACCACCAACAGAAAACGTGTGTGCAAGGCGTTTCTCGCGTTTAGGACAGACAGAAATAATATGCGAGGCATCTCCACAGAAAAAACACAACTTATTACACCTTCTGAACTCCTGACGCTGCTCTCTGGAAAAAACGCTATCACATTGCATAGATTCAGACATCTGTTCAACAGATGGCAACACCTCTCGTGCAGCTCTGCGTTTGCGCAAACGCCGATCAACCTGAATGGCTAAAGACATAGAATCGTCAAGACCAGAAGGAACAGGAAATCCCACCATAGTATCTTTTACTGCTTCTGACAACCCCTTCCGAAAGAGAGCAGCCAAGGCATTATCATTCCAGGTAGTAAGTACTGCCCACTTTCGGAATTTTTGACAGTACAATTCTGCAGAATCACGACCCTGGTTCAATGCCAGCAGGGTCTTTTCAGCCTGATCAATGGCATTAGGTTCATCATAAAACAACCCCAAAGCCTGAAAAAGTGCGTTCACATTAGTCAGAATAGGATCATCTGGTTTCAAAGAAAACGCCCAATCCTGGGGATCGCCACGCAGCAAAGAGATGACAATTTTAACCTGCTGCGCGGAGCTCCCTGACGAGTTAGGCTTCAAGGCAAAAAATAATTTACAATTATTTTTGAAATTCAAAAATTTAGACCGATCCCCAAAAAATACATCAGGTGTAGGAATCTTTGGTTCAGCAGCATGTGAATGAGCAAGGTAGGCGGAAATTCCCCGCACTTCCGCAGCGAGCTGCTCCACACGATCAGACAATTGCTTTATCTACATTGAGAGAAAAAAATTCCCCCTACGGCCTCAGAGATATAGAGGAAAAAATATACACACTTTTTTTTTTTTTTATACAATTCTTTCCTGCAAATGAGTACCCTAGGATCTGCGATATGGCGGGTGATTCTGTTATGATTGAGTCACCGTAGGAGGCAAAAATAGAAATGCTAGCTAAGTCCAGAAAACCAGAGAAGTTGGCAGCTATCGGATTGCAGACCCCTGAACCTATCAACACAACTAGCAGTAGCCGTGGGGGGCTCCTACGATGCCCTAGGCCCCTTGATCACAGCCGGAGGACTACATAGCCTAAAGACAGAAAGGGAAATCTAAACTGCCCCAGAGCAGACCCCAAAGCAAAAGGCAGCCCCCAACATATAATGACGGTGAAGCAAGACGAAAGAACAAAACACAGACAGAAAGATAGACTGAGCAAAGATGGGGCCCACGCTAGCTTTAGATAGGAAAGGACAGGAAGGCTGCTGTCTGCAATCCGTGAAAAACCCTATGAAAATAAGAGCCAACAACTGACAGTAAAAAAGGCCCTGAAGACGCTAGGCTTCAAAAAAGCTATGTCAGTACTCAGGAATATTCTGAAGACAGAGCAACAGGCAAAAGGAGATTCAGCTCACCCCAGCAGGGAATGGCAGAATCCAGAAAAGCAAGGAAAACAAAACACTAATGCAAAAAGGCAAAGCAGAAATCTTAGCTTTAGATGAGCAGGAATCAGACTGGTTTCCTAGAAGTCCACAGAGAAATCACCCACAGGCCAGAAGGGCGTCGGCAGCCTTATATCCAGTCATTAACTCCACTCAGCCAGTCATCATCATCAGCCCCAGGTGTTTGACAATCAGGCTCACTACCTTTCTTCACCAGAAGAGGGAGTTCCTCGGGCCTCAGTAGTGAAGGGGAAAATGAACTCACAACAGGAAGGGTTATGGTCAGGAGGATAATTCCTGGGTCTCTGCCTCTGATATTCATGCCAAAAGATTGGTGCGTGCCTTTCATCGGGCTCACCCTGATCACCCTGGTGGAGTGGTTGAGGGTTCGGTGACCCCTCCTCAAGGGGAAGGTACTGTTGTGAGTTCATTTTCCCCTTCGTCACTGAGGTATGGTGAACTCCCTATTCTGGTAAAGGAAGGTAATGAGCCTGATTATCAGGCACCTGAGTCTAATGATGATGACTGGCTGAGTGGAGTCATGGACTGGATATAAGGCTGCAGACGCCCTTCTGCCCTGCGGGTGATTTCTCTGTGGACTTCTAGGAAACCAGTCTGATTCCTGCTCCTCTAAAGCTAAGTTTTCTGCTTTGCCTTTTAGCATTTGTGTTTTGTTTTTGTTTGCCTTGCTTTTCTGGATTCTGCCATTCCCTGCTGGGGTGAGCTGATTCTTCTTTTGCCTGTTGCTCTGTCTTCAGAATATTCCTGAGCACTGACATAGTCTTTTTGAAGCCTAGCGTCTTCAGGGCCTTTTTCACTGTCAGTCTGTTGGCTCTTATTTTCATAGGGTTTTTCATGGATTGCAGACAGCAGCCTTCCTGTCCTTTCCTATCTAGTTAGCTTGGGCCCCATCTTTGCTCAGTCTATCTTTCTGTCTGTGTTGTGTTCTTTCTTCTTGCTTCACCGTCATTATATGTGGGGGGGCTGCCTTTTGCTTTGGGGTCTGCTCTGGGGCAGTTTAGATTTCCCTTTCTGTCTTTAGGCTATTTAATTCTCTGGCTGTGATCGAGGGGTCTAGGGCATCGTAGGAACCCCCCACGGCTACTGCTAGTTGTGTTGATAGGTTCAGGGGTCTGCAATCCGATAGCTGCCAACCTCTCTGGTTTTCTGGACTTAGCTAGCATTTCTGTTTTTGCCTCCTACGGTGACTCAATCATAACAGATCTCGCTGTGTGTGACGGGGGCTTTAGAGACAGGTCCTGGCTATGTGTCATAGCAGTTATCTATTGGGTATGGGTTGGGCTCACCCCATGAGCTTTTTCCATTCACCTGCTGCCAACTAACATCATACATGTATGGCAAATGTTGGTAAGGAGTTAAGAGGAATGCTGGTTTAAGACAAGGTTAGTGTTGCCAAAAATTAACATGTAGCTTGAGTACACCACAATCAGATTAGGCCTTTTTCTTTTCATGGAATGAACTTTGTGTTTTGACCTCCTATCTCTATACCATACAAGTATAAATGGTGTTATTTGGCCAATCCCTATTTTTACAATGTCTTTGGTAGCCATTCTCAGTAGCTGTTCTAAACCATGTGATATAATAGCTGCACAGAATTCTAGGGCAGCCTGCATGCTGCACTTGATAGCATTAACATGCTTTCTGAGTCTTCAACAAAGTGTGAAATGGCGACAGGTATTTTTTTACTTTTTTGGATCAATGCTTGATACTTTTGGAGTGTTTGAATTTGTGGGGAGCTGGGAATTTCCAGAAATAAAAGACTTTCAGAAGCTTAAACAACATTTAATAGTAATGGCTGTTGTGGAAGAAGTGTGGTATTACATAGCCCCTATAAATTAATAGCTGGCTGCTCAATACATGGTCACATTGAATTCTCCAGAGTGCGAGCTGCCTCATTTAGCATCCTTACACTAGTGTTGAAGGGATTGTATAACCATCATACTTACCGTATATACTCGAGTATAAGCTGACCTGAGTATAAGCCGAGGCACCTAATTTTGCCATGGAAAACAGGGTAAGCTTATTGACTCGAATATAAGCCAGGTATACATTGTCCCCTCATCTTTTTCCCGCTATGCGTGGCTCCCCCCCATCCTGACCTGGTATGCGTGGCTCCCCCTGTCGCTGTCATTCTATGCATGGCTCCCCCGTCCCATCATTGCATGCATGGCTCCCTCCCATCCTGGTATGCATGCTTGCTATGACAAAAAAGACCCATCTTACTCATCTTCATCCAGCGTGCCCTCGATGCATCTCACTGGATGCATCCATTGCCTTGGATACGCATCATTGTGACGTCATGGGTTCCACGCCCGCCCAGCTGACGCATCAGGGGTGGGCGTAGATTTGTGATGCTGGACGCTGACACCTTGGATTCCAATCCTCTACTGCATTCCCGGAAGCGCCACTCACATACTGCTCTCATGGGATTTCCAGGATCACCAATATAAAAACCTGCCATCTACACTCAGACACCATGCCCCCAAAGAAGCACAAATGCAAAACGCACGTTGGGGTCCCTCCTGTCCACATTCCATCAAGGTTGGTGTCTGGCATTATTTGTACATTGTTGGTCACATGATCTTTGGATTCATTCAGACTCTGCTATTGTTCTATATTAGATAGTGGACTTATAAGTGTATATTTTTTGCATTTAGGAACCTCTCCCTATTCATTTTTTACATATTAAGGCTCTTTTCAGTAAGTCTGTTTTGACCTCGCTTATTGCATTTTGCACTTTATATAAATATCACTTTAATCTTCTATGAGGAAAGACTGTTATGGTTCCTTACAGTATATGTACTTATAGGCTTTAATGATTTGGGCTTGTCCTTTGCCCACCTGTTTTCCTCTCTGCCATCAGGACTTTATTTATGGGTCTATATACTGTGTGGTGATCAAACTCATGATTAAGTACACCAGCCGGTTTGGATGTGGTGTCTAGGTGTTGTTAATTCACTTGTTCTTATGGTTCCTAATAGCAAAATTGTTTTATCTACATGTTATTGCCATGGAAAACTGGGTAAGCTTATTGACTCAAAAATAAGCCAGGGATGCAGTCCCCTCATCCGTGTCCTGCTATCAATGGCTCCCCCATCCTGTCCTGATATGCTTGGCTCCCCTGTCGCTGTCCTGGTATGCGTGGCTCCCCATCCCATCGTTGTATGCATGGTCTTCCCCCATCCTGTAATTGTATGCATGACTCCCTCGGTCCCAACATTGTATGCATGGCTCCCTCCCGTCCTGGTGTACATGCTTGTTATTACAAAAAAAACTATCCTACTCACCCTCATCCAGCGTGCCCTGGGCGTATCTTACTGGTGCCGGCTTCCAGCAGCTGCTCCTGCTGAGTGATCACGTGGCAACACTCATTAAGGAAATGAATATTCACTCCATGCCTATGGGGTGGAGAGGCATGCATATTCATTACCTTAATGAGCGGGACCACATAATAGCTCAGCACAGGAAGAGCTGCCGGCGCGGGGACCAATGGAGAAGCAGTGACGGCGTGGAAGAGGGTGAGCATAATGTCTTGTGGAAGCCGGCGGCTGCAAGTGTCTTTGTTCCCTGAGCACACTAATTAGCAGCGGCACAGGCTTTAGCCACAGCCGCTGGCTCCTGCCGCCGCTTCGCCGCTTCCCCTCCCCTGCAGGCTTTCTGGACAATGACTCGTGTATAAGCTGAGGGCGGTGTTTTCATTGCAAAAAAAGTGCTGAAAAACTCAGCTTATACATGAGTATAAATACGATATATTTGTTTATAAAGAAAAATTGTATTTTTGCTCTTTTTTCTATGTAGATGAAATATATATATATATATATATATATATATATATATATATATTATACTAGCTGAAGAGCTAGGCACTGCCCAGGCATAGTAACTAACTACGGTTAGTTATAACAAATTATAATGATTATATCTACATATATAAGAGTGTAGAGCCCCACCCATTCTGCATAGCCACTTTCACTATAATATCCCACATCATCCCATCAGCCAGAGACACTGGACTACTACCCCTAATATCCCACATCATCCTATCATTCAGAGCCACCAGACAACTACCCATAATATCCCACATCGTCCCATCAGCCAGAGCGACCGGACTACTACCACTTATATCCCACATCATCCCGTCAGCAAGAGCTACCGGACTACTACCCCTAATATCCCACATAATTCTGTCAGCCAGAGCCACCGGACAACTACCACTAATATCCCACATCATCCCGTCAGCCTGGAGTCAGAACCAGAGCGCTGATTGGAACGGTCCTAACTTCCATACTGGGGATCCCTTTAAGAGAGGCCTGGTATCAGAACAAGAGTGCTGAGTGGATTTGCCCTGACAGGAGATCCCTTTAAGAGAGCCTGGGGTCAGTACCAGAGCATTTGAAGACAATAGCCCTGACTTCCATACCGGGGATCCCTTTAAGAAGGGCCTGGGGTCAGTACCAAAGAGCTGGATGGATTTGCTCTGACTTCCATACCAATGATCCCTTTAAGAGGGAAGATGTGGCTAGGGGATGGAGGATGTGTGATGGGGATATGGGCAGGGAGGGGGGATTCATTTCTGTCATGTGCTTGCTCTCTGCTCCTTTCAGGGGGGGCAGACAATGGCTGGGAGCTTATGTTCCTGGGGATGTTATATTTCTCCCACCATGTCAGTGTCTGCTGAGGTGTTGTCAAATGGGAAAACTGTTGGTCATAGCAACCAATCACAGCTCAGCTTCTTTTGAACAGCTCTGGTGAAAGATGCTTCATGATTGGTTGGTGATACACACACATTCATTTTTATATATAGAGATATATGACTTTCACTCATTATAATAGCACTCACTGGCAACTGTCTTTCATAGACATCTAAGCACTATAGGACTTTACCTGTACAATCTACAATCAGATGCTTGCATATACCTGCATATGGCTGTATATATCTAATATGGTTAACTCTAGTAACACATTGTCATTGTACTCAGATAAATCCTATAACTCTTTTTCATATTACTACCACTACTGGTGTATATTGTTTGACTCATTTGAAAATATGTATATGCTTTGGATAATTTGCAGCAATTAAATGATTCTTTATCTACTTGAATACATTTTATTTATATTTATTTGTCATTTGGAATAGTGTCTGCTTTTCTTCAGGTTGTTTTTCCTACCCATGCATAACAAATTTTTGAGCAATGCTGTTTGTATATATTTTTCTCCAACAGTATTGACTTCTTTGTCGAATTTTCTTCTTGTTTTTGGTTTTCGCGATGTCTCCGATTGGTCAATATATAGGCCTAATCACACATGCACCTATATTAGGAAACTTTTCCTCACATATGGTTTGATATTAGTGATCATAAATGTTATCTGCATGTGCATTACTTTTTGCTTTTGAGTTTTTTCTTAATTATTTTTTTTGTGTACAGACAGCACACAGACATACATGTATGCTCATCTGAATGAGTCCTGACAGAGGTTGTCCTGTTTATCATGAAATGCTTCACAAATGTCTGATGATTTTTATTTTAAGAATCCAAGCAGTTTAAACTTCCCTTTCTATTACTGCACCTTGAAGAAAGCAGATTATGTCCATATAAATATTTAAAAAAAATTTGACTAAAGCTGGTACTTAGCTTATAAGAAGAAGATTTAATGCTGCAAAATGTAATCTCTTTTCTTGGAGGAAAAGTAATTAGTTTCACATTTGATTTCTAAAAAATGGAAAACTTCTGTAATAAGACACATGAAATAGTCACTGTTAAGTAATTACAAGCAAATGGGCGGTTTACAACATGAGGATTAACATGTTCCTTGCAATCATTGAAGACCAGCCTGCTTTCTCCTCTGGAAAACATCTCAAGACGCTCTCCATTTAACATTCATCATATTGCGTGTTTTGTTTTTCCAAATAAATGTTTTTTTGCTGTCAATAAAATATCTGGAAATAAAAGAAGTTGGTAAATATTTGTATATTGCTCTGGACAGCTGGTTTTCGCAAAGTTAATGGGAATCAATAAAGCATGGCTGAGAATTTATCTATAGACCTTGCAATTATTAAAGTCAACACACCTCTAATTTTTCCAAGCAAACGGAATTCATGGGTTGTAGGATAAAACATATCCTTTGAATTATTTTGCTAAAATCCACATCTTTAAATTATTAGAAAAATACTTGGATGAGGAGCAACATCTTGTAGATAAGATGCCAGTCATGTAAACATACCACCAACATCTGTACTAGTCCTCACAAAGCTTTCCCCGAAAAATCAGTGTCCAGAGACAACCATATTATAATTGCTAATTTCTCTGCCCAGAGGCATCAGAGAGAATCACATTCACTGTGAGTTTCCACAAGCAAATGTCATACTACATTTACTTTGATTTTCTTTCACTTATGTACTCCTGCCTTTTAAATGCATGTCTTGCCTCTGCCTCGGACTAAGGGCTTGCAATAACCAAAATTCATATTTTTCAGATACTTTCTATTTGCCCTTAGAAAATGGATTTATAGTTTAATTAGGCATAAATATAGATAAACACATTGATAAGTGGAAATGTTTTATAAAACAGATCAGATGTGCCTTAATTTTATACTTGAAAATCAATTAGAAGCAATTGCAGTTATGTACTTTGCTGTTTCCAATCCAGAGGTTTGGAAGCTATGTTTTTGCTCTTTGGCCTCCCAAGATATTGGCAGCTCAATATATTATTGTTTAAATATAGCACTAAGCGAGTTTTTAAAAATACTGGAACTACAGTAGGTACCAGGGTCAAAACCATAACACTATCAGTTATCCTTAAAGTGAGAGTTATACCACTAGATTATGTCTTTAATGCTTATCTTCACAATAATTAGATTCAATAGCACTTTTAAGCTAGAATAGTTCACGATCTACAGGAAGGATATGCAAGCAACATGAAAGTCATTATGTAATACAAGTATACATGTGGCGCCCCTGAGGGTCCAGTCGCCACAGAGATGCTGCACCTCACCCAGAGGTGTGGTATCCCACAACCAGGTAAGGTGGAGACACCACACACGTAATATAGCAGAGTACCCTTTATGGCCCCTGCTTTGGAACATGAAGGGGTTGGGAGGAGCGTAGTTTGAGAGAGGGAGAATTGTAGGTTACAAGGAAGTTAGGTCAGATTCCCTCAGAGGGAGGGAAGGAGGACATGTCTGGTGCAGCTCCAGTCAGCAGGAGTTGCCACACTGAATAGCTTGAAAGAAAGCTCCCTACCGACGCACGTTGTGAAAGATTTGGACAACGAGGGCAACGGATGCAGTTTTTCAATGCATCCGCTGCCCCATTGTAATGTCCAGGGAGGAGGGGGCGGAGTTTCGGCCGCGCATGCACGGTCCAAAATGGCGGACACGACGCACAAAAAAAGTTACATGTAACGTTTTTGTGTGCGTTGCGGCCACCAAAACACGACGCATCCGTCACACGATGGATGCGATGTGTGGCCATACATCGCAATGCGTTGCTAATGCAAGTCTGTGGAGAAAAAACACATCCTGCGGGCAACTTTGCAGGATGCGTTTTTTCTCCAAAACGGCGCATTGCAACGTACGTCACACAATGCAAGTGTGAAAGTAGCCTCAAAGGAAAGGTGGTTCTTCTGAGACACAGTTGGAGCGTACTCCTCGTGAGCTCATTTCCACTCTGACAGACGTCAGGTGGAGGAAGTAACTTGGTCGTAAAGGGTCAAGGCCCCTAGCCTAGTGAGCATACTTCAGGCCACCACTAGCAAGCTGATAGCTGTGGTGACTTTATGGATCACAGCCCCTACCACAGTTATTTCAGCGTAAAGGCAGCTACATAGGATCAAAGAAACGGAAGGGTATGCGTTGTCTGACAGGATTCACAGCTGCTGGCCTGGGACGGTAACTGTGAAGTGCTGGAAAGGAAGGAAAGTGGAAAGCAGCATATTGTGTGGAGATGGCAAGGAAAGGGTACATACTGTCAGGGAGTGCTGGAAGGGTGCAATTTGCCTGGAAGTTGGCTGGACCCCTCACCTGGAGAACACAGCACTGAAGTGGGCATCTGTGCACAACAGAATTGTAAGTAAAGTCTTGGAACAGCATTCAACTGTGTCCTCTACCTTCTTTCTGCATCACCAACCTGGCACTGCTACATTCCTCATTCCACACTACCTCACCATCTCTAAACTAATCTCAACTGCCCTGGGACTACAGCTCTGCCTGTGGAGAGATTTTCCAACTCTGCTGCATCTTACCATCTGTCCCGGAGGATCTGTACTGCAGCGCTGGTCACCCTGACCAGAATACCACAGGTGGCGTCACAACTTATACAAAAACTTTATTTTTGTTCAATTCCACCCCTCATACATGAATGCCTGGGGCCACGCACCAGGTCACTGCCACTGTGACACATCCCTTTAAAGACAACCAGCCTGGTACCGAGTAATCCACGGCGCCTGGGGTGCTTCACACACAATCATTTTGCGATCAATAAGACAATTGTTTCTATTGTCTATCACATAATAAATATATGGCAAATGATTACTGATCATTAACATTGTAACTCATCATAATTGCGGCCACCCAAACTTGAAAACCTATTGCAAGGCATCCTATTTTAATAATTTACTATCATGTTCCAGAGTGATAATTAAAAGAAAAAAGGGATTTGGTATCATATTAGCCAGTTGGAAAAATAATACTCTCAGTGTGTAGTTATGATACCTTTTAATGGCTAACAAAAATAAAATAAATGCTGTTAGAAAGCAAGCTTTTGGCCTAATAAGTCCTGAAAGCTTGCTTTGTAACATTATTTGATTTATTTTTGTTAGCCATTAAAAACTATTATAACTACAAGATTATCTTGTTAATCACACTGAGAGAATGATAATTTGTACATGTTTTAGCCCTGGGTCATTTACTTTCTCTCATCCATGGAGTCTGTAACTTTCCTAATCTGTTGAAGATCAACTTTTTGGACAGCGTCAACCATAGCATCCCAGACACTGTTCAGAAAGGTGTAGTTTTCATTCTTAGTAAATGTCCTGTTTAAGAAGAGTCCACACATTTTCAAGAGAGTTTAGGTGACGAAGGGGCCATATCATTATTCTTTCCTCTTTAAGGCCCTTACTGGCTAGCCAAGCAGTGGAGTACTTTGAGGCATGAAATGAAGCATTGTACTACATAAAAATCATGATTTTCTTGAAAACTAGACTTTGTCCTGTTCCACTGCTTGAATTAAGTGTATTTGAGAAACTAGCAGTAGGTTTAGGAGTTGTTTTAGAGTTCATCTTCAATTTGCAAAGGTCCCACTAGCTCATCTTTAAAACTAATAATAATAATAATTTAAGAATACCAACCAATAGAAGTACCCCATCTCCACTCTGCTGGCGTCAAAAGTGATGGACTGTACCATGGCTCCATCCATCTGATCCGTCAAGACTCACTTTCATCTCGTTAGTCAATAAAACCTTTGACAAATCTGTCTTTATATATCTCTTCGTCCAGTCTTGAATTTTTGACTTGTATGTTCCTTGTTTAGTGGCAGTCAAGTTTCAGCCTTCCGTACCTTGGCCATGGCACTAAGCACTGAACACTGGGATCTCCAGGGAGGTTGCAATGCTGGAATATGACAGCACTGGAGGATAATGGGTTCTTGATTATGTTTGCTTTTTCTTAAAATTTTTGGCATATAATATGCAAAACTTTAAGCTCTATGATATCGCTCCAATATGTCAGCAGTTTCAATACTTGGACATCCTTCTGTAAGACTCTTAACAATTTTAAATTTTTCAGTCAGTTAAATCTTTTTTTTTGGCCCATTTTGCCTGAAGAACGCAAGTTGCCTAATAATTCTGCACATCTTGATAAAGGCTTTTGTATCTTTCATCCTTCCTCATTATACATCACCTGTTATGCTTCATCAGCTGGAAGTTTAAAAATCTGCATAAAAATGATGATATGGGCAAAATACTCAATTGCTTAATAATTGTGGAACAAAAAAGCACAAGAGGAACAAATCAAGCTCATTGACATAGTGGGATGGTCTGGGAAATTTAGGATTCTGGTCTTTATGTTTGGTTACTTTTACACATATCACTTAGAAAAACATTGTTGTAACCGACAAAACTCCTTTATGATAATTGTATTCAGTAATGCCAGTTGCCTGTTTCATTCCAGAACAATATACAGGGTGGGCCATTTATATGGATACACATAAATAAAATGGGAATGGTTGGTGATATCCATTTCCTCTGATTGTGGCACATTAGTATATAGGTGGTGACCATGGTGGCCATTTTGTAGTTGGCCATTTTGGATCCATCTTTATTTTTTTCAATGGGAAGAGGTTCATGTGACACATCAAACTTATTGAGAATTTCACGAGAAAAACAATGGTGTGCTTGGTTTTAACGTAACTTTATTCTTTCATTAGATTTTTACAAGTTTATGACCACTTATAAAATGTGTTCAAAGTGCTGCCCATTGTGTTGCATTGTCAATGCAATCCTCTTCTCCCACTCTTGACATACTGATAGTAACACCACAGAAGAAATGCTAGCACAGGCTTCCAGTATCTGTTGTTTCAGATGCTGCACATCTCTTACCTTCACAGCATAGACAATTGACTTCAGATGACCCCAAAGATAAAAGTCTAAGGGGGTCAGATTGGGAGACCTTTGTGACCATTCAACTGGCCCATGACAACCAATCCACTTTCCAGGAAACTCTTCATGTAGGAATGCTCGGACCTGACACCCATAATTGATGGTATGGTGTGATATATGGGGTACAAAGATAGTGGGGCCATTCTTCATCAATGCAAACCTCAATGCCACTGGATATCTGAAATTGCTACATGATGATGTGTTGACCTCTTTATGCACTGAAGATGGCACGTTCCCTGAGTTTTTCAAGCAAGATGGTACACCACCACATTATGGATGTCAGATCTGAGCATTCCTAAAAGGAATCTGACCCCCTTAGACTAACATTTCTTCTGTGGTGTTGCTGTGAAGATAAGAGCTGTGCAGCGTGTAATGATAATGTAAGATATGACTTCTCCGAAACGTTGCAGAGTCTTCCATTCTCTACACTACAGATGAGACTTTTGCCTGTCAGCACCTGCAACCCCCCTTCCTCACCCAATGCTCACACACACCAGTGTAACACAACTTGTAAGATGAGACAGCAGCCTCTGGCTGCTTCCTGCTAACTTCCCCTGCAAGAAATGTTAATTAGCCAGGAAAGGATTTCTTTTCTTTGAAGCAACATGTGCTTGGATAAGTATGAGAAATATTAAAGAGGCCGGATCTCGGAAACAATATGCAACAGAAATATGAAAATTACATGTCTGCAACGGGCGCCGACCTAGCTTCCTAGCCCATGTTTTTCATGGTCCCAGAACCCACGGAACCAGAGAAACGGATTTCTCCTGAGCCGTGTAAAATAATTAGTCTGTGTTTGGTCTTGATTTAATGCCAGCGACATGCTGGATAAGATGATACCTTGTGCATCTCTATATGAAGTACCCACTGTGGAATATGAGCATCATAAGTTTTGTAGTCAGATTGTAACTCCAAGAGCAGGGGGAGGACCATCACCAGACAGCCCCTTTTGTGATGTCATGACCCAGAACAATAGAGCACACTCACTCAGTTGGAAGGTGATTCGAGCTGGAGATTCCATGCCAAAAGGAACTCAGATGAGTGGAGATGTTTGGCTCCGCCTTCTCCTCATATGGCTAGCCTAAGACCATCTAAGCAAATGTAAGTGTTGATTTCTGCTTTTAAACCAGTTTATTTTATATTTGCATTGTACAGATCTAATGTCTCAACTTTGTAAGATCTTTTATCTCTGTAAACACTGCCCACCATTTGGGAATAAATTATAACTTTATTATTCTGTCTTCATGCTCTAAAAACAAATTTACATGCTTGATAATAAGATAATTACGCAACTGATTTGGGTTGGCTTCAAACCCCTCTATTAAGTTTAAATATTAATCAGAGAAATCTGGAGCTGGTGGCAGCGAATTGTGGTCTGGGTCCCGGGTACTGCTGACTGTGATGGAAAGGGAATTTTATAAGCTAATTGGGTGGCTGCAGCCAGAGCATTTTATAATTTCCTCACTGCAGCGTGCTGGGTGGCCAGTCCTCATTGAAGCAGCCAGCCAGCGACCACTTATCCCAGGTGTAATTCCCCGACTGACCTAAGGATAAGGGAGGTGCCGGAGAGCTGCGAGTTCCAAAGTGGAACTGAGAAAGTGGGATACTCATAAATCCCGACAGCTTGTAACATATTGAGGCAGTGGTGGGATAACCAAAATAAACCCCCCTGTGATAAATTGTTAGGGCAAGGCTAGCTTGCTGTTTTTTGTCACATGGTGCCAGCGGTGGGATAACTAAGATAAGCCCCCTGTGCCTGTGATAGCCGTGTGCAGCCAAAGGTCACATCCCCCTGTCCGGGACATATCGGTGTCAGCAGTGGGATCATGACATATTGGTGAAGCGGTGAGTTTGTGACACAGCATCTGAAACAATGGATACTGGAAGCCTGTGCTAGTATTTCTTTTGTGGTGTTGCTATCAGTGGTCATAAACTTGTAAATGACTCATGAAAGATTAAAGTTATGTTAAAACCAAGCACACCATTGTTTTTCTTGCAAAATTCTCAATAAGTTTGATGTGTCACATGACCCTCTTTCCATTGAAAAAAATAAAGTTGGATCCAAAATGGCCAACTTCAAAATGGCCACCACGGTCACCACACATCTTGAAAAGTTTCCTCCCTCCCATATACTAATGTGCCACAAGCAGGAAGTTGATATCACCAACCATCCCCATTTTATTTAGGTGTTTCCATATAAATAGCCCACAGTGTAGTACAATCCATGAAGGCCATAACTGGCAACTAAAAGGATTTAAAAGTTATACTAAGATCGTAATATCAGATATCACTGGACACCTCCATTCCTGTGGAATATATCAGAGATATTTTGATTACACATAGCGTACCTGTACATCGTTCATCAAATGGTTTTAATGTTATGTCTGATTGCTATATATATACAGCAAAGCTAGCTGCACAAATGCCTTAGAAGTCATTAAAATAAGAGGGTGAATTCAGATTGGCTTCAAGCATTATTTTTTTAAACATTAATCCCAGCACAGCCAATTTTCATTTTTTTCCTTAGTTCCCTCCAACTTGTACATTTTACGTTCCTCCCACATAGCCATATGAGGGCTTGTTTTTTACAGAATGAGCTGTAGTTTTGAATGACCCAATTATTTTACCATAAAATGTACTGTACTGGAAAATGGTAAAAAAAAATCCAATTGCTGTGAAATTTTAAAATAAAATGAAAAAATAAGACTTTACTTTACTATTTTTGGGGTGTTATTTTTACGTTAATCAGTTATTTCCTGGTCAATATGATTATAGAAATGATACCAAATTGTCCAGTGTTTTTTTTTTCTATTTAATTTTGAAACAATTCTGAAATTTGTAAAAAAAATGTGTGTTTTGCCACTTTTGAGACCCGCAATGTTTTCATTTTCCCATCGATTAAGTCTCCTTAGGGGACTTGAACCTGTAATAGTCTGATCTCTTGTGTTATATTCTGCAATGCAAATGTATTGAAATGAACAGAGAAAATCCCAGGCTCAGTCTTGGTTTCACAGGAGCACAATTATGGCAGACATGGATGCCTTCATGGAAACCCATCAGTAACTCATGAATATATCAAGTTGGAATCCATGGTGGAAAATCAAAACTGAGCACCTGTTAGAGAATGACAATGTCAGTGAAGGTGTTAACAGGAGTGGTCGGAGCTCACCTCCAATTGCTTCTCTTAAAGGCAAATGCTTGCAATGTAACTCAACAAGCAACTGCCAGGAATGATGCAATCTCCACTCCGAAGCCTTTTTCATAAGTCAGCACATGACTTCTGCTGTATATGTATAGTGGGTTTTGAGAAGTGCTTAATACGTTGGGAAAAAGAAAGATATTATTCATATACACAAGGAAGCTGCAATCCGGGAGGAATCTTGCTGTTAGTTTTTGATTTTGTCATCATTGGGGAACTTAAAGGGGTTCTCTGAGAAATGTAATACTGTAAATAATACAAATTTAAATATTAAACATTGTTCTATATAACTTTATTAAGAAAAAGGGATGCTTTATGCAGTGAACTCTGTCAGGATTTCAAATATGTCATCAGCCATACAGTGGGGAAAAAAAGTATTTAGTCAGTCAGCAATAGTGCAAGTTCCACCACTTAAAAAGATGAGAGGCGTCTGTAATTTACATCATAGGTAGACCTCAACTATGGGAGACAAACTGAGAAAAAAAAATCCAGAAAATCACATTGTCTGTTTTTTTTTTCATTTTATTTGCATATTATGGTGGAAAATAAGTATTTGGTCAGAAACAAGCAATCAAGATTTCTGGCTCTCACAGACCTGTAACTTCTTCTTTAAGAGTCTCCTCTTTCCTCCACTCATTACCTGTAGTAATGGCACCTGTTTAAACTTGTTATCAGTATAAAAAGACACCTGTGCACACCCTCAAACAGTCTGACTCCAAACTCCACTATGGTGAAGACCAAAGAGCTGTCAAAGGACACCAGAAACAAAATTGTAGCCCTGCACCAGGCTGGGAAGACTGAATCTGCAATAGCCAACCAGCTTGGAGTGAAGAAATCAACTGTGGGAGCAATAATTAGAAAATGGAAGACATACAAGACCACTGATAATCTCCCTCGATCTGGTGCTCCACGCAAAATCCCACCCCGTGGGGTCAGAATGATCACAAGAACGGTGAGCAAAAATCCCAGAACCACGCGGGGGGACCTAGTGAATGAACTGCAGAGAGCTGGGACCAATGTAACAAGGCCTACCATAAGTAACACACTACGCCACCATGGACTCAGATCCTGCAGTGCCAGACGTGTCCCACTGCTTAAGCCTGTACATGTCCGGGCCCGTCTGAAGTTTGCTAGAGAGCATTTGGATGATCCAGAGGAGTTTTGGGAGAATGTCCTATGGTCTGATGAAACCAAACTGGAACTGTTTGGTAGAAACACAACTTGTCATGTTTGGAGGAAAAAGAATACTGAGTTGCATCCATCAAACACCATACCTACTGTAAAGCATGGTGGTGGAAACATCATGCTTTGGGGCTGTTTCTCTGCAAAGGGGCCAGGACGACTGATCCGGGTACATGAAAGAATGAATGGGGCCATGTATCGTGAGATTTTGAGTGCAAACCTCCTTCCATCAGCAAGGGCATTGAAGATGAAACGTGGCTGGGTCTTTCAACATGACAATGATCCAAAGCACACCGCCAGGGCAACGAAGGAGTGGCTTCGTAAGAAGCATTTCAAGGTCCTGGAGTGGCCTAGCCAGTCTCCAGATCTCAACCCTATAGAAAACCTTTGGAGGGAGTTGAAAGTCCGTGTTGCCAAGCGAAAAGCCAAAAACATCACTGCTCTAGAGGAGATCTGCATGGAGGAATGGGCCAACATACCAACAACAGTGTGTGGCAACCTTGTGAAGACTTACAGAAAACGTTTGACCTCTGTCATTGCCAACAAAGGATATATCACAAAGTATTGAGATGAAATTTTGTTTCTGACCAAATACTTATTTTCCACCATAATATGCAAATAAAATGAAAAAAAACAGACAATGTGATTTTCTGGATTTTTTTTTCTCAGTTTGTCTCCCATAGTTGAGGTCTACCTATGATGTAAATTACAGACGCCTCTCATCTTTTTAAGTGGTGGAACTTGCACTATTGCTGACTGACTAAATACTTTTTTTCCCCACTGTATATCATTGTACAGCCCATCCTAGATTTCAGAGACATAGTAGGACAGCCTGCATGAAGAACACCTGCTCAATAGAGATGTCAGGTCAGAGCAGTGTCCGGTCAGGCACTCCTCTGTTCAGTCAACATGACAGGACACTGAGTGGAGCAGGACTAGGGGAAAAGATAAACCTCTTTCTTTAACCCCTTTACCCCAAGGGTGGTTTGTATGTTAATGACCAGGCACATTTTTACAATTCTGACAATTGTCCCTTTATTAGGTAATAACTCTGGAACGCTTCCATGGACGCCAGAGATTCTGACATTGTTTTCTCATGACATATTGTACTTCATGTTATTCATAAAATTTATTTGATATGACTTGCATTTATTTGTGAAAAAAATGGAAATTTGGCAAAAATTTTGAAAATTTCACAATTTTCCAACTTTGAATTTCCATGCCCTTAAATCACAGATATATGTCACATATAATACTTAATAAGTAACATTTCCCACATGTTTACTTTACAACAGCACAATTTTGTAAACAAAATTTTTTTGTTAGGAAGTTATAAGGGTTTAAAGTTGACCAGAGATTTCTCATTTTTTCAACACCATTTTTATAGGGACCACATCACATTTGAAGTCACTTTGAGGGGTCTATATGATAGAAAGTACCAAAAAGTGACACCATTCTAAAAACTGCACCCCTGAAAGTGCTAAAAACCACATTCAAGAAGTTTATTAACCCTTCAGGTGCTTCACAGGAATTTTTGGAATGTTTAAAAAAAATTAACATTTTACTTTTTTTCACAAAAAATTTACTTCAGATCCAATTTGTTTTATTTTACTAAGGGTAACAGGGGAAATTGGACCCTAAAAGTTGTACAATTTGTCCTGAGTACGCAGATACCCCATATGTGGGGGTGCATCACTGTTTGGGCGCATGGCTGAGCTCGGAAGGGAAGGAGCACCGTTTGACTTTTCAATGCAAAATTGGCTTGAATTAAGATCGGACACCATGTTGCGTTTGGAGAGCACTTGATGTGCCTAAACAGTGGAAACCCCCCCAAGAGACCCCATTTTGGAAACTAGACCCCCTAAGGAACTTATCTAGATGTGTGGTGAGCACGTTGAACCCCCCAAGTGCTTCACAAGTTTATAATGTAGAGCCATAAATATAAAAAATCATATTTTTTTAACAAAAATGATTTTTTTGCCCCCAATTTTAATTTTACCAAGGGTAACAGAAGAAATTGGACGACAAAAGTTGTTGTGAAATTTGTCCTGAGTACGCTGATACCCCATATGTGGGGGAAAACCACTGTTTGGGCGCATGGCAGAGCTTGGGATGGAACAGCGCCATTTTACTTTTTCAACGCAAAATTGGCTGGAATTAAAATCAGACACCATGTCTCGTTTGATGTGCCTAAATAGTGATAAACCCCCACAATTGACAACATTTTGGAAACTAGACCTCCTAAGGAATTTATCTAGATGTGTGGTGAGCACTTTGAACCCCCAAGTGCTTCACAGAAGTTTATAACATACAGCCGTAAAAATAAAAAGTCATATTTTTTTCACAAAAATGATATTTTGCACCCAATTTTTTTCCCAGGGTAACAGGAGAAATTTGATGCCAATAGTTTATTGTGCCACTGCTACAGGGCAAGTGGGAAGAGCCAAGCAAAGCGCCAGAAAAAGCGCATCTAATAGATGTGGCTTTTCTGGGCAACTGTGGGCTGCTATTTTAAGGCTGAGGGGCTCAATATCCGTAGCCGCTTACCAGCCTGAGAATACCAGCCCCCAGCTGTGAGCAATACCAAGGCTGGTTGTCTAAAATGGGGGGACCCCACTCTGTTTTTTTAAATTATTTATTTAAATAATTAAAAAAACAGTGTGGGGACCCCTCTATTCTTGATAACCAGTCTTGCTGAAGCTGACAGCTGAGGGTTGCAGCCCCAGCTGTGATTTTTGACTGGCTGGTTATCAAAAATAGGGGGAACTCACCCCGATATTTTTTAAATTACCATTTTTATTTACAGCACAGGAGTGGCAGATAAATACTCCCATCCACCGCTCCTGCTGTCACTGTTATAAGCAGCAGCAGGGGTAGGCTGCTGGGAGTAATAGTCCCATCAGCCACCACCTGCTGTCTCTTTTATTACTTAAATGTAAGTCTCATCATTCTCCCCTGCCGATCGCTGGCAGAGCAGGGGAGAATGATGAGAGCCATGTTCAGCACACGACGACGGGGAACAGAACTTACTGTAACGCTTCTTCCCTGGCTCCCGTCCTTGAGGTACTGATGCAGCACACACATGCCACACATGTGCCGCAAGTATTACAGACACGGACACTGACACCTCTGGTGCCAGAAATATCAGGACATGTGAAAGAGGCCTTACAGTGAGTTTTTATGTTTGGTTGCTGTCAGACGCTAAAAGATGCTTTTTATTGCAAAAAATAGTTTTTGCATCACCACACGTTGAGAGCTATAATGTTTCTATATTTTGGCCCACAGAGTCATATCAGGTCTTGTGTTTTGCTGGACGAGCTGAAGTTTGTATTGGTACTATTTTCGGGCACATGACATTCATGAATTTCTTTTTTTGGGGAGGGCTTATACCATTCTTTGTGTGGTAAAGTTGATAAGGCAGTTTTATTCTTTGTGTCAATATGATTACAGAGATACCTCATTTATATTTATTTATGTTTTGACACTTTTATATAATAAAACTATTTTATAGAAAAAACAGTTATTTTTGCATCACATTATTCTGAGAGTTATAACTTTTGTACTTTTCCTTTGATGGAGCTATATCATGGCTCGTTTTTTGTGGGACAAGATGACATTTTCAACAGTACAATGTTTATTTATATACATCTTTTTGATAGTGTGTTATTCCACTTTTTGTTCGGTGGTATGATGATAAAGCGTCGTTTTTTTAATGATGTTGAGTAAAGGGGTTAACTAGTGGGACAGTTTTATAGGTCGGGTCATTGCAGATGTGACAATGCCAAATATGTGTACTTTTATTGTTTAGATTTTTTTTTCATTCAAATATTTATTTAGTGATAGAATATATATTGATTTTTTTATTATTTTTTTTTTTTTTAATATTTTTACAATTATTTAAGACTTTTTTTACCTTTTCCTAACTTTTTTACTCTGTCCTACTATGGAACAATCATTTTTTTGCAGGCTGATCGCTTCTATTGCATGCAGATGAAGCAGCATCTGCATGCCATAGAAGCTGTCAGCGCTGCCCTGACAGGGAGACTTGCTGATCATGCACTGCACATGATTAGCAAGTTTACTAGCTGTGGTAAATCTGGATGTCATCATGATGACATCTGCTATCCATGGCAAAAATTGGGACCCCACGTTACGCCACGTGGTCTCCGATGCAAAGGCAGAGAGGCTGTCAGCTCTGCACCGGCTCCCAAAATGCTGCAATCATGTTTTTTCCCAGTATTTCTGGGGTTAAAGTGCCAGGAGTGGTCTGCGACTGCTCTTGGCACTTAGTGCCGAGTGTCACCTGTCAGAATCAGTTTACACCTGTCGGCGATCGGCCGCACGCCCCCTGTGAGCACGGCCGATCGAGATGACATTATGTTCCATCCATGGTTAAATTGGCCCAGGTCACATAGACGGAATGTTACATCTGATGTAAGAAAGGGGTTAACTGAACCTTCATCTCAATTTTCCTGACAGTTTTGGTGCAGCCTATCTTACTGCATGTCTTCTGATATCTAGGACGGGCTGCACAATGATATATGGCAGTTTCCATCTTTGAAATCCAGACAGGTATTTAGAAAAAATGATTAAGGTATTTAGAAAAATGTTTCATTTTTAAATATGTATTAATTTATTTTGTTACATTTCTCTGAGAACCTCTTTAACTATTTCTTGCCTTTTCAGAAGATTAGTACTACTCTGTCAACTAAAGATACCTTGGACGTTTATAAAAAAAAAAGTTTTCTTAACTAGACAGCCTCATTAAATTATTTTTGGAAATTGGTTTTATTTTGCTATTTTACGATTAAAATATCTCAAAATTTACTCTTGCTTCATAAATTTAATTTTTGCGCCGTTTAAAGATAACATTTCTGGATACTAGAAAAACGTAATTTTGCTTTTCTTAAAAACATAACTGCAGCATCCCTTTTAGCAAAGCTTGTACATTGATGTTGATTTTCATTTAAAGCATTTTATGTGTAAGCCAAGAACATGCCTAAGGCTGCTGGTGGTTAAAAATTGTCTGTGGTATCCAGTGTGAATGATACTTGTAGAAATGCTGAAGTTTAGCATCTTGAAAAGCATAGCATTCAATAATTCCCAATTTAAAAAAAATTATGAATTATTAAAAAAAAAAAGAAAGTTTGTGCGACTGGATGATAACCTGAAAAGTGCTGCAGACTTCCTCAAGGCACATCCGAATCCAAAGGAACTGAGCCAATTAGACTGACTGTCTTTTCAATGAGTTGTGACCTATCATTGGTAATAGCTTATTATTATGATAGATGAACCCATCTCTCACACTGAAGTCTGAGTATACACTTCAGCAGTTCTCCTGAATCAAAGACTTAATACCTCCCAGGTTTGCGTCTCGAGAAATGACAGGAACGAGAAAAGACAGCATGCATGAGGAAACGCACATGATTGCTTCATTCAAATGAATTTATTTATCTTTTTATAGAACCATATTTTACGCTCCTTGCTTTGCAAGGTTCATGACTTTCACATATCAACTAATTTCAGAAACAGTTGCTATGAAAATCTTAGCATTCAATTCATCACTTACTGCTTGCTCTGCTTCTGTCACCGTTAACGGTGTTTGTATGCCACAATTTGATATGAATTTCATGACTCAGAATGTGCTGTTCATTATTTACTGAATATGTGACAGTATGAAAGGTACAATGAGACCGCGTATCAGCCAGTCATGAATTATAAGTTCTTTTATAAAATGGAATGAATATTAAAACTTTTGAGTGAATATTCACTCTTGAAGAAATAGGTCCAAAATCCCCTACTGATAAATTTCTTAATGTATCTTTTAAGCGGCTGGAGCTTCTAAGCTCTTCTTACTTATGACTGCAGGTAGCCAGAAGCTTATTACTTTATTATTTCTATACAATGCATACGTAGATGTGCCCTAAAAGTAAATAATTAAGCAAGCAACATTGCAGTCTTTTTATGTAGCTTTTTTATTTATTGTGAAATATTTTTGTCGCTCTTTATTTGAAAGGTATAGAAAACACAGCTCAGGATATTTCGAAAGGCCCTTTCGTACATCCGACCTTGACTTTCGAGTATGAGGGCTATCCATGTTTCTTTGCGGATAACACTCGTAACTGTGATAGTCTATGGGGCCATTTTGTCAGAATAGAGAATGTGAAAATTTACTTTCTCCATGTATGAGAAAATTGGATGACAATAATATCACACTCTGATCAAACTCTGATTAGATTAATCTGCCGTCATAGGCAAAAAAATGTGACATCTGACATTCAGGTGTCCATGTTTTTTCACATATGCAAAAAAATGCTATCAGTCTTTGGTCAGTGTATCAGTTTTTACCTTTAGTGTTTCCTTAGTGTTTTTCATATATGGATAAATAACTAATTTACACAGCTTTTCCCATCATTTGCAGGGTTAATCAGGGACAGCACATGGGTTACGACTTCAAATAGTTAGCACTAGAGTTTAAGACCCCTTCTTCTTTGAAAAGATCAATTGCATATTTAATTTCCCAGAGGAGCATTGCATGTCCTATATATCTCCTTACCCAGACATATCACTCTCCACAAGGAAAAAAGTTACCCATTAGACCTTTATCAGTAAAAATCACTGATACAACATGTGGATGAAAAACAGACTTGTGAATGAGGCCTAAAGGCGAATGATAGACAAGACAAGATCTGTCATATGATCAAAATAAACTACAATTCTCAAAATAAACTACATGTATTATATTGACAATATTTGATTTTCTAATCCAACAAAGACTGCTGTCTAGTTAAAGAAGCACTCCAATCAAAGTCTTTATCCTCTTAATATAATGCAGTGATAACATATATCACTGTCTACTTAAAATAGCTCATTTTGCCTTTCTACCGAACTGTTTCTTCTCTTTTCTCTATGTAGAAACAGGTAGTATCTTGTCCCTGCATTTATCATTCCCCTCTTCAACTCCTGACCCAGCGGTTCTGCTCCTTCCCCTGCCAAGGACGTTTTCATTGACTTATGACTCATAAAGGGAAAATAGACCTCCTGTTTCTACATAGAGCTTATAAGGATTCAGTTAGTCAGTTTTTAATCATTTCATGTCATAGACCTAATGGAAAAGAGAAAAATTAGCTGGTAGAAAGACAAAATGAGCAATTGTAAGTACAAGTGCACAGTGCTACAAAATATAATAGTTGCAAAATATGAAGAGGATAAAAATTTTGATAGGAGTTCTTATTTAACAACATTATGTGGTACAGTAAAGGGTGTTTTATTGGATGGGAGATACATTTCTCCCAGCAGATTAATGTTTGGCCAGGTTTTTCCCTAAAGACAGGACCTGCGATGAGGTCATGGTCACGTGATCAGCCCATGTGATGTCTACCTCACTGGTGGGAGGAGTTATGGGCTATGTAATGGAGGTTGGTGTTTGGCACATGGTGTGTGTCTGGAAGTTACAGGAACTTGGCTGGACTAAGCCTGAACTTGTATACAAGATCCCCGTGCTGCAGGACTATAGCAGCAAGACTCTCAACAACCCTGGGAATGGCACCTGGCGGATGCCGCAGGACCTGGCAGCCAGTTAGTTTAGCCCTTCCCGTGCAAGGGGTGAGTCTGGGACCAGTGGTTCTCCAAGCTGGAGTATATTTATGCTTTTCCTTACTTTCTGTTAATCTGCTGTTTGCAACGTGACATTAAACCCCTGAAATTGGGCTTTAAGCCTGTGTGTTGCCTCGTTACTGCAGCCCTGCCATTACCTACCAGAGCGAACCCCTACAATAATTTATACATAGGACTCTATTTAGAGATGAGTCTAACAATTTGTACAGGACCGAGTTCAAGTCAAATTTCCTGAAATTTGCAGTTTTCTGCAAATTCGAACAATCTGAGAATTGGCTTTTTGCAAAAAAAATGTGTCTGGCACCATATTCCAATTTTCTATACTGTAACTGTAATATTGTAAGGGGGTGACCGAGGCTGCCATGTGCCTTCTCCTCCTTAAAAAGTGTTGACATTAAAAATGTGCTATTCCATAGAGTTTTATGAAAGCTAATGTATTTGTTTATTGTGATGTGTATGTACAGTATTTTTCGGACTATAAGACACACTTTTTTCCCAAAAAATTTTGGGGGGAAATGAGAGTGCGTCTTATAGTCAGAAAATATGTACAAATGCTGCAGCAGTGGTGCTCTGTGCGGTGGCGTTCTGTGCTGGGGCAGCAGTGCTCTGTGCTGGGGCAGCAGCGCTTTGTGTTGGGGTGGCAGTGGCGACTCTGTGCTGCGTGGGGGGGCTCCGTCGGCATTTTGTCAAAGCCCAGAGGCTCCCGCAGCTCCATTACTGCGATGCGTTGGCCTCCGGGAAATTGGCCGCTAGGGGTGACACATGCTCAGATTCAGATCTCGGCGCCCAGATATCGTCCCAAGATCTCAGGAGACTAGATCTTGGGATGAGATCTCGTTGCCGAGATCTGAATCTGAGCATACGCCACCCCCAGTGGCCATTTTCCCGGAGGCCACTGCATCGCAGCAATGGAGTTGTAGGGGGCTCCACCGGCATTTTGTCATGCAGCATAGAGAGCCACTGCTGCCCCAGGACAGAGCACTGCTGTCCCAGTACAGAGCACTGCTGTCCCAGCACAAAGCACTGCCGTCCCAGCACAGAGCGCTGCTGTCCCAGCACAGAGCTCTACCACCCCAGCACAAAGCACTGCCGTCCCAGCACAGAGCGCTGCTGTCCCAGCACAGAGCTCTACCACCCCAGCACAGAGTGCTGCCACACCAGTACAGAGCGCTGTCACCCCAGCACAGAGCGCCACTGGTAACCAAGCTATTTTCCCCTTTAGGTTGCCACAATCTACTCTTATTACAATACTGAACAAGCTTCAGTGTAAATTCCCATAAGTATGTAACCCATGTCCCCATTCCTGAACTTTTTTATTTCCAACTTTTTTATTTCCAACTCAGACATTATTCCATTATGTCATAGGCATCGGCCCCACCATACCCTGTAGCTTACATGGTAATGCTGATCATTTTTAGTCCCACTGCATATTGGAGTACGGTATGTCATTCCTCTCAATACTCACCAATACGCTTAGGTTGTGCCTTGATTCTCTTCTTCCACAATATAGTAGTGCACACGTGATTCTGTACACCGAACTACCCCTGTGACCACTCGTTTACCTGTACCGACCCCCCCTGATAAGCTGAATTCAGACTGTAAGATGGACCCCCATTTGACACATTTTTTTTTCCATTTTGAAAATTTGGGGTGCGTCTTATGGTACGGTGTGTCTCATAGTCTGAAAAAAACAGTATTTTACATCTACTTTGTATAGGAATAGGGAAAGAAGATAGAATAGAAGGGTATGAATAGAATAGGACAATGTTGGTTATAGATTAGTGGGGCACAATAGAGATGGGGAATGAGAGTGCCAGGATAATCTTAGCTGAAGAAGGGGTTTTCCAGTTGGGGAGGAGTTACAGATGGGTGTAGTGCAGAGCAGTAAGATAGAGTGTTGAGACTTCCTGATTAGGGCAGAAGTGATTTAGCAGTGAGAGAGAGGACACATGAATAACCCTGGGGGGTAAAGATTGCTGAGGCAATAAGGGACCCCAGGCTAAGCAGCATGCAAATGGTCACCATCTATTAACGTAACTATTCCAAAGGGGATCCGGGGCTAATGGCCAGGACTAAGGAGAGCTGAGCATGCCTTTTACCTTTTTCCAATGGAAACCAGACAAGGGGAAAGGGAGGAAGATAATGGACCTAGGGGCACGAACACCGCAGAAGAGGTAGGACTGTCTGCGGGACAGAGGCTGTCGGAAGAGACAGGAATACAAGAGCATTCAAGAAGGAAGTTGTAAGAGAAGGCAGGGAGAGTTCAAGGAATGCCAATACATGTGAACTGTTCTACATCTGTGTCAAGAACCCTGTTTTCATGTAAAGTTGAACTGTTGAGTATGGACATGGAGTCTGGAGTTGTTTTTGTGAACTGTGAATCTGGAGCTGAGATCACAGAACCAGAAGGAAACCTGGTATCTAATTTGAGTGTTCTACTTGGTAAATATCACGCACAACAGACGGGACTTTGTGTTTCCTTTGTGGGGTGCCTGGGTGTGACAACGCAACAGCTCCTCACTACAACTACCACCCTGGCCTCTTCACAAAATCTTACAGATTATTGAACCTTGTACAGTGGTAACAAGTGACTGAGCTAGGACAGATCAATAATTCTATAGAAAAACACAGCCTGTTTGCAATTCTTCATCTTCAGTGTGACTGGGTAAGCCTTTCTATTCTCTAGAGGGCAATATTTATGACCAATAGAGTCCTCTTTCTCCTTTAAAGTGTAATCTCTTATTGCCAATGTAATTCTCTCTCTCATCTGTGAATTTCAAACCAACGGGATCCTCTTCTGTAGAGCATAAGCTCTTATGAACAGTAGGATCCTCTCTTTGTTGTCTGGGAACTGTAGGCTCTTATGGTCAGAGAAATTCTCTCTCTCCCTTCTGTCCCCTATAGTGATGAGAGAGTATACTCGTTGCTCAGGTGGTCTCCGAGTATTTTGGCATGCTCTGAGATTTAGATTTGAATACATGTGTGGAATGCTTGTTTGTTAGGGAATTCCCACATGTATTAAGCCTGTCTACAAGTCGCAAATCATGCAGCTGATACAACGAAAACTAAATCTCTGGGCATGCCAAAATACTCGGAGATTACCCGAGCAACAATGCTACTCGCCCATCACTAGTCCCCTACGTGCATTTTATGACCAATTTAAAGATTTCCAGTTTAGAAATTTGCTCAAATTTTTGCCTCACATCAAATTTTTTCAGGGTAAGTTCAGCAAAGTAGACAAATTCAAATTTCGAAAGACAGCTTATCTCTACTCTATTCCATTCAATTATGGCTGATGTGCACTCCCCACTAACCCTTTTCTAGTTTCTAGGTCATTTTCAATTATGACAAGCAGAGTTGTTTGCTAAAGAGATGTCAGTCACATGGATCTAATTTTAGTATTTACTTCAGGAGAATTGTTTTTTACCTTAGTGTTAAGCTGGGATGAGAGGATCAACCCGCAAAAAATCAACTGAATATGTGAATAATAATTAGAGATGGGCAAACCCGAACTGTAAATGACCCTGATCCCGTACTTCTCCAGGAAATCCATGTTACTGTTCAGGTTCAGCAAAAGTATTGAAAGTATTTTCATCCACATTTGTGGTGTGTATCCCTGATTTTGGGAATCCTTTGATCTACATCTTTGTTTTTGTCACTATTATTGGAGGTGATAAAACCATCCTTTTTTTAGCAGCCCGTATAAAATGGAGACTTTTATATAAAAATCATATGCATTTTTCTCTCTCTTGCTGCACCAGCCATATGTGTTCTCCAATTGTTTTTACATTTACTTTGGGGGCAAGGAATTCCTTAGACACAGTTGATCTTTGTATAGTGTTAGTGGTCCCCTTAGCTTAATATTTGGGCAGGGGATATCTACTGTAAGTAGACTGTAGGGCATATCTAGGAACCCTAGGGACAGTCATCATTGAGCTGGGGTGCCAAAATTGTTCCCCTCTAGGGTGCCAACCTCCGCTGTCAGGTAGGTGCTAGTATAGGCACCATATTAGGGACTCCTAGCAAGATGGTTTTGAGTGGTGTTTTCACTATGTGTGTTTTTTTGCGATTTTTTACCACGGTTTGGTGGTTTTTAATATGCATCCAATAAAAGATATTTTACGGGTTTTTTTCTATAATTTTTCTATTTACCAAAATATCCCATCTGTGAAATTTGTTTTAAAAAATTGCTGTTCAGGTTCAGCACCCCGAACATCGCCCGGTTCCCATGCTGTCACACATGGCGGCTGATGAGGGAACTACTCACATCAGCCTATGTCTGCTGCCGCTGATAACAGTGAGAGCAGGTACCGCTGATGGAAGTATTAATTAGACAGTGCCTGCACTAAAAATAAGTACATTTTTTTAAAAAATGACATGGGGTCTCTTGTATTTTTGATAACCAGCGCAGGCAAAACAGACAGCTGCGTGGTGCAAGCATCAGCTGTCAGCATTAACAACGATATTAAGTTATGAAGACTAGAGGAGCCCTCATGCTTTTTTTTTAATTAGTTGAATAAATAATTTTAAAAAAATGTGTGGGGTCACATCCATTTTTGTGAACCAAACAAGTTAAAGCAGACAGCAGACAGCTGGGGCTATTATTCTCAGGCAGGTAAGGGACCATGGAGCCATGGCTATTAGATCCCCAGCCTAAAAAAACAGACTACAGTCACCCCATAAAAGGAGCATTTATTAGATGCACCAATTCTGATGCTTTGCTCTGCTCTTCCCACTTGCCCTGGTGCGGTGACAAGTGTGGTAATTGTTGTGGGGTTGATGTCAGCTGTTTTATTGATGCTGACATCAAGCCCACAGGTTAGTAATAAAGATGCATCTATAAGATACTCCCATTATTAACCACCTAGGTAGATTGTAAAAAATACACAGCCAGAATAAAATCTTTTAATTGAAAGACAGACTTCTTTGCTAGAAATACAAATAAAAAAGCAGTTATACTCACGTTATGCATAATGCTTTGAAGCCCTGTAAAAGAATAAAAATAATAAACAACCATATACCTCATGTGTCTGAATTGAAGATTAGCAATACTGTCCCACGCTGTAATCCTTCTCTGGAATAACTGGCTTACAGCCTGAACAGTGCCTTGATGCGATCATCCATGCTGAAAACCAGGATACAATGAGATACTACAAGTGCAGCTTCAGTGATGATGTGGAGGACAACATAGACTGTTGCCTTCTTGGTGGGGACAGGGAAGTCTTGGCTGTCGGCAATCTGGCACATATAGTTGAGTTTATGTTCTGCTGCCTTTCCCGTGACCCTCGTGTTGTATGCATTTTGGCCAACAAAAACTACTGGTTGGTCACCTTTCTAGACCAACACTGCAAGGAGAATTTTATGTTTCTCGCTCTCATGGTGGAGAGGTTTTATAAAATGTTTCAGTACCAGAAGGCCATAGTTGAAGAATTATTAAAAAAAATCCCAACTGACAATGCTGTAACAGAGGTCACAGTTCCTTGGACTACCAAGGAGTAGAGATTAGGGAGACAAACACCAGATGCAGCAGAGGCAAGCGAACACTCTCAAAGTCTGGGACAGATTTCTCACAGCCTCCCATCACCCAAGCCTCCATGCGCAGGGTACTCTGTCAAGGAGGGAAAAGTTTGGAAAGATGCTGAAGGAGTACCTTGCCGACCATATCAGCATCCTTCATGATTCCTCTGTGCCTTACAGCTATTGGGTATCCAAGCTAAACACGTGGCATGAATTGTCTCTCTACACCTTGGAGGTTCTGGCCTGCCTTGCTGCTAACGTTTTGCCAGAATGACTTTTTTGTGCTACTGGAGTATTATAATCGATGGACGCATCCGCCTGTCAACAGAAAATGCTGACATGCTGATTCTTATCAAAATGAACAAGGGCCTTCAGGATTTTTTTTGTGTCATCCGCCTTCTCCTCCACCACCATATCAACAGAGTGATCATGTTACCCTCACTACAAAGTTTTTAAGGGTGTTTAAGATGCCAACAATAACATTTATATATGCAGTGGGGAAAAAAGTATTTAGTCAGCCACCAATTGTGCAAGTTCTTCCGCTTAAAAAGATGAGAGAGGCCTGTAATTGACATCATAGGTTGACCACAACTATGAGAGTCAAAATGAGAAAACAAATCAAGAAAATCACCTTGTCTGATTTGGCAAGATATATTTGGCAAATTATGGTGGAAAATAAGTATTTGGTCACCTAAAAACATGCAAGATTTCTGGCTCTCACGGACCTGTAACTTCTTCTTTAACCCCTTAACGTCCAATGACGGGCATAGCCCATCATTGGACATCTCCCCCGGTTTGATGTGGGCTCTGACAATAAGCCCGCATCAAATCTGGGACATGTCAGCAGTTTTAAACAGCTGACATGTGCCCGCAATAGGTGCAGGTGGAATCGTGATCAACCTGTGCCTATTAACTAGTTAAATGCCGCTGTCAAAACTTGACAGCAGCATTTAATCAGCACTTCCGGCAGCCGGGCTGGAAATACTCACATCGCCAACCCTGTCACGTGATTGGGGGTCAGCAATACGTTGGCATAACAACCAGAGGTCTACTGGAGACCTCTATGGTTGTTGATGCTGCATTGCTATGAGCGGAAAAATAAAAAGTTATGGCTCTGGAAAGAAGGGGAGGGAAAAATGAAAATGCAAAACCAAAAATACCCCTGGTTGTTAAGGGGTTAAGAGGCTCCTCTGTCCTCTGCTCATTACCTGGAGTAATGGCACCTGTTTGAACTTGCTATCAGTATAAAAGACACCTGTCCACACCATCATACAGTCACACTCCAAACTCCACTATGCTGAAGACCAAACAGCTGCTAAAGGACACCAGTAACAAAATTATAGCCCTATGCCAGGCTGACAAGACTGAATACTCAATAGACAAGCAGCTTGGTGTGATGAAATCAACTGTGGGAACATTAATAAGAAAATGGAAGACATACAAGACCACTGATTATATCCCTCAATCGGGGGCTCCACGCAACATCTCACACCGTGGGGTCAAAATGATCATAAGAACGGTAAGCAAATATCCTAGAACCACATGGGGGGACCTAGTGAATGACCGGCATAGAGCTGGGACTGGAATTGTTTTCTCATTTTGAGTCTCATAGTTGTGGTCTACCTATGAGGTCAATTACAGGCCCTTGTCATCTTTTCTAGTGTGAGAACTTGCACAATTGGTGGCTGACTAAATATTTTTTTCCCAACTGTATCATGTTGCTCTCAGATGGGGGTAGAAAAATCCTGATGAGAGATTCCCTTTACATTATCACATCGAATCCCATAACTAAAATGATTCTCAAATTTTTTACTCCATTTCTAAATCTTTGAAAATATATACAGTATAAAACAAATGACTTGCCTGGAGATCCACTAGAGGTAAACTGGATTCTAAATCACCACAGAATTTTCTTTTCATTATATTTCTGCACACAGAGTTGCCATTATCATGATTAATGGTACACTTAGTGGTAAATTAAGACAGAATTCTTTGGGGAAATGTTTTGACATCTAGGATAAAGCCTAATGAAGTTCATTATCATCAACGTTATTACAACAAATACCCAATAAATTAAAAATGAAAGGACACTTGAGAAAACGTATTATTTTTCTACACCAGTAAAATCTTGATAACAAGCTGGTAACGTGCAATAAAGAATGTTGTAATGTTAGACTATGTGATGCCCTTTCTAATTTATCAATAAGAACTGAACATTTTGATAAGATATTAAGCATGAAACATCAATTAGAATATTATGAAATTGATTATTAATATGTTGCCACATTTAACGCTTGGTAATCTCTTATGAAGCAAACAATGCTCATCCTCATATTGTAATTGTATTCATGAGTCACGCTTGGCAAAGAACATGTTAGAAGATGTAGTCTCATTGCAAATAACCTATCAAGCATATTTCTAATGACTGCTTAATAATACAGATTAGGACCATTAGACAGATCTCCAGCTTCATCCATCTATTTCATACTAGAATAGGTATCCAGCATTGACGTAGGCAGAGAAGGTGAAAAGAATCGCAATAATACTCTGCACCTAAATATGTTCATTAATCACACAATTGATTGTTTAAAGAATAATAGTCTCCAATGAAGGACTGGATGGGAACATGTATGCATGTAAAATACTCTTTCATAGCTGCTCAACTATTGTATAATTCCAGACTATTGTACATTATTCCATTATTAATAATGATTATGACATGAACATTATATTTTGTTATCACAATGTCATTTTTTTCCTAGTCAGTTTAATGGTTGACTGCAAAGAATAATATTGCAGATATTTTATGCTGTAATCTACTGTATATGTTTAGTGTACATATTAACATGTAGTGTAAGCCTAGAATATTATTGTGAATCAATCAAAAATTATTCTTAAGAGTGCTCTGATAGTAATTTTAAGCCATAATTTATAGAACTACTTGGTCATGAGTTCATGTAAAATGTTGATTAAGAGCATTTCTCTACTTTCTAATTAATTCACCAGTCTCTCCTGTAGTAGTGATCCCTATTTCTAGTGGCCATTTGGAACAAGTTTCACCTAACTTCTTGGAAGTTTTATGCTATATTCCAATCTGGCCGATATTTTGCATACATTTCTGTGACTGTTTAAGAAGCAATGAATGTATTATTGTTTTTAGGCTAAGGTCACATCAGCGCATATTCTCTTGTCCGAGAGAATTGGGTCAATTATGCATAACACACTTCGATCAAACTCTGAGCAGAGTGTGATCTGAGGAGAAGATGGAGAAAAAAAATGTGTGGATGGCTTTCAAAGGAGATTGTGCTTTCAGCTATGCATAGTACAGGTGATTGGACAACCACAGCATCAAGTCTCCTAAGGGGACAAATAAATTCAGTAAAAAGTTAGGGAAAAAAAGTTTTTAAAATATGAAAAAAATAAAAAAAAATATAAAAGTTCAAATTACCCCCTTTAGCCCCATTAGAAAAAAATATATTGCAAATAACTTATCAAGCATATTTCTAATGGCTGCTTAATAATACACATTGGGACCATTAGACAGATCTCCAGCTTCATCCATCTATTTCATACTAGAATAGGTATCCAGCATTGACATAGGCAGAGAAGGTGAAAAGAATCGCAATAATACTCTGCACCTATATATACTGTATGTTCATTAATCACACAATTGATTGTAAAAGAATAATAGTCTCCAATGAAGGACTGGAGACTAGGGTTAGGGTTAGGGATAGCAATAGTAAAATAGCTCTGCAAAATTTAGCCCACAAACTATTCTACCAAAATATGTGCTCTAAAAGTCAAATAGTGTTTCTTCCTTCCCAGCCTTAATGTGTGGCTTTACAGTAATTTCTGGGGAAGCACCGCATTTGGGAGAAATTGAACAATAAATTGTGGGCTCTAGTTTAATCTATTAACCCTTGTGTACCTGACAAATTTGCAGCAAATCCAAAAATTATATTTTTACAAGTAAAATGGCATATTTCCAAGTCTCAATGTTCTAAAATTCTGTGAGTCACCTATGGGTTCAAAATACTCACTACATGCTTAGATGAAATCCTTGAGGGTGTATAGTTTCTAAAATTAGGTCTTTTTTATGGATTTCTGCTATTTTCACATGTCAAGGGCTCTTCAATTCTGACATGGCATTCACAATCTATTCCAGGCAAATGGCGCTCTTTCCTTTCCTAGCCCTGCCATGTGCATAAAAATAATTTTTTGACCACATATGTGGTATTGCCGCATTTGGGACAAATTGCACAATAAATTATAGGGTCCGTTTTCTCCTATTATTTTTTGTGAAAATTACAAATTTGGGGCTAAAACAACTTTTTTTTTATCGGATATTTTCCCAAATAAACACAAGTCATATCAAACAAATTTTACCACTTTCGGGCCATTCCATGGTAACTTACGTTAAATTCACAAGTCAAAAACTGAGTTAACAATGGCTACAGACTGTTTTTTAAAGGCAGGCACAAAAATGAGTGAATGTATATTGTACATTACACTATTCTCAATAGATTTCAACACAGTTTGATTTTTCAACAATACAAATTAAATATAAACTACAGTGTTATTACTTGGTAACTTACGTTATACAAAAAGGAAAAGCAATTGTCCATATCATGAGACTGCCAAATTTTCTGTTCTGGTAAACAGGGGAGAAGCACTATTTTTACTGTATTAAAACGCCGTAGTCCAAGCAACTTTAACAAATTTATTTTAACCTCTCAAGTTAAATGCAACAATTTTTATTTCAAGAAATGTAGGTAACTTACATTACAACACAATATAGTAACTTTCGTTACAAAACAAAGAATGTGTTCAACTTTGTCAGTGTTCATATTTGAGAAGGCAAACTGACTTTATTTAGACAAAACAGGCTGCATGTGAATTCATTGGTGTGAACTACATATGTAGACTAAAATTTAGTATAAAAATGTAATCAATCAATATTAATACTTCAGTTGTCAACATTTTTACAGAGTGGAAATTTTGATTACAAAATATGACCGTTGATCAATTACATAATGTAGACTAAATTTTAATCTAGGCCTACATATGTGGTCCAGTCAAATGAATTCAGACACAGTCTGATCACTGGTCACTACTAAGCATGTATATAAAGTGCAGCACAGATTCATCTCCACTACGACTCCACAGTACTGGTCACTACTGTGCATATACATAAAATGCAGCACAGATACATCTCAACTACAACCCCACAGCACTGGCCACTACTGAGCATGTACATAAAGTACACCACAGATTAATCTCAACTACAACCTCACAGCACCAGCAACTACTGAACATGTACATAAATTGCAGCACAGATTCATCTCAGCTAAAAGCCCACAGCACTGGTCACTACTGTGCATGTACATAAAATGCAGCACAGATTCATCTCAACTACAACCCCACAGCACCGGCCACTACTGAGCAAGTACATAAAGTGCAGCACAGATTCATCTCCACTACGACTCCACAGCACTGGTCACTACTGTGCATGTACATAAAATGCAGCACAGATTCATCTCAACTACAACCCCACAGCACTGGCCACTACTGAGCATGTACATAAAGTGCACCAAAGATTAATCTCAACTACAACCCCATAACACCGGCCACTACTGAGCATGTACATGAAGTGCAGCACAGATCCATCTCAGCTAAAAGCCCACAGCACTGGTCTCTACTGAGCATGTGCATAAAGTGCAGAACAGATTCATCTTATCTACGACTACACAGCACTGGTCACTACTGAGCATGTACATAAAGTGCAGAACAGATTCATCTCATCTACGACTCCACAGCACTGCCTCACTAGTGGGGATGTACATAAAGTGCAGCACAGATTCATGTCAACTATGACCCCACAGCCCTGCCTCACTACTGAGCATATACATAAAGTGCAGAACAGATTCATCTCATCTACGACTCCACTGTACTGGTCACTACTGAACATGTACATAAAGTGCAGCATAAATTCATCTCATCTTGGACACCACAGCACTGGTAACTACTGAGCATGTACATAAAGTGCAGCACAGATTCATCTCATCTACATCTCCACAGCACTGGTCACTACTAAGTATATACATAAAGAGCAGCACAGATTCATCTCATCTATGACTCCACAGCATTGGTCACTACTGAGCATGTACACAAAGTGCAGCACAGATTCATCTCAACTACGGACTCGACAGCACTGGTCACTACTAAGCATGCACATAAAGTGCAGAACAGATTCATCTCATCTACGTCTCCACAGCACTGGTCACTACTAAGTATATACATAAAGTGCAGCACAGATTCATCTCCACAGCACTGGTTACAACTGAGCATGTACAGAAAGTGCAGCACAGATTGATCTCCACATCACTGGTCACTACTGAGCATATAGATAAAGTGCAGCACAGATTCATCTCAACTACAGACTCCACAGCACTGGTCACTGCTAAGCATGTACATAAAGTACAGCACATATTCATCTCCATAGCACTGGTCACTAATGAGCATATACATAAAGTGCAGAACATATTCATCTCCACATCACTGGTCACTACTGAGCATGTACATAAAGTGCAGCACAGATTCAACTCCACAGCATCAGTCACTACTGAGCATGTACATAAAGTGCAGCACAGATTTATCTCCACAGCACTGGTTACTACTGAGCATGTACATAAAGTTCAGCACAGATTCATCTCCACAGCACTGGTCACTACTGAGCATGTACATAAAGTTCAGCACAGATTCATCTCCACAGCTCTAGTCACTACTGAGCATGTACATAAAGTGCAGCACCATTCATCTCCACAGCCCTGGTCACTACCGATCATGTACATAAAGTGCAGCACAGATTCATCTCCACAGCACTGGTCACTACTGAGCATGTACATAAAGTTCAGCACAGATTCATCTCCACAGCACTGGTCACTACTGAGCATGTACATAAAGTTCAGCACAGATTCATCTCCACAGCACTGGTCACTGCTGAGCATGTACATAAAGTGCAGCACAGATTCATCTCCACAGCACTGGTCACTACTGAACATGGCCATAAAGTTCAGCACAGATTCATCTCCACAGCACTGGTCACTACTGAGCATGTACATAAAGTGCAGCACAGATTCATCTCCCCAGCCCAGGTCACTACAAAACATCTACATAAAGTACAGTACAGATTCATCTCCACTGCACTGGTCACTACTAAACATGGCCATAAAGTGCAGCACAGATTCATCTCCACAGCACTGGTCACTACTGAGCATGTACATAAAGTGCAGCACCGATTCATCTCCATAGCCCTGGTCACTACTGAGCATGTACATAAAGTGCAGCACAGATTCATCTCCACAGCACTGGTCACTACTGAGCATGTACACATGTACATAAACTTCAGCACAGTTTTATCTCCACAGCACTGGTCACTACTGAGCATGTACATAAAGTTCAGCACAGATTCATCTCCACAGCACTGGTCACTACTGAGCATGTACATAAAGTGCAGCACCGATTCATCTCCATAGTCCTGGTCACTACTGAGCATGTACATAAAGTGCAGCACAGATTCATCTCCACAGCACTGGTCACTACTGAGCATGTACACATGTACATAAAGTTCAGCACAGATTCATCTCCACAGCACTGGTCACTACTGAGCATGTACATAAAGTTCAGCACAGATTCATCTCCACAGCACTGGTCACTACTGAGCATGTACATAAAGTGCAGCACCGATTCATCTCCATAGTCCTGGTCACTACTGAGCATGTACATAAAGTGCAGCACAGATTCATCTCCACAGCACTGGTCACTACTGAGCATGTACACATGTACATAAAGTTCAGCACAGATTCATCTCCACAGCACTGGTCACTACTGAGCATGTACATAAAGTGCAGCACCGTTCATCTCCACAGCCTTGGTCACTACTGATCATGTACATAAAGTGCAGCACAGATTCATCTCCACAGCACTGGTCACTACTGAGCATGTACATAATGTTCAGCACAGATTCATCTCCACAGCACTGGTCACTACTGAACATGGCCATAAAGTGCAGCACAGATTCATCTCCACAGCACTGGTCACTACTGAGCATGTACATAAAGTGCAGCACCGATTCATCTCCATAGCCCTGGTCACTACTGAGCATGTACATAAAGTGCAGCACAGATTCATCTCCCAAGCCCAGGTCACTACAAAACATCTACGTAAAGTGCAAAACAGATTCATCTCCGCAGCACTGGTCACTGCTGAGCATGTACATAAAGTGCAGCACAGATTCATCTCCCCAGCCCAGGTCACTACAAAACATCTACATAAAGTGCAGCACAGATTCATCTCCACAGCACTGGTCACTACTAAACATGGCCATAAAGTGCAGCACAGATTCATCTCCACAGCACTGGTCACTACTGAGCATGTACATAAAGTGCAGTACAGATTCATCTCCACAACACTGGTCACTACACAACATGTACATAAAGTGCAGAACAGATTCATTTCCATAGCCCTGGTCACTACTGAGCATGTGCATAAAGTGCAGAACAGAATCATCTCCACAGGCCTGGTCACTACTGAGCATGTATATAAAGTGCAGCACAGATTCATCTCATCTATATCTCTACAACACTGGTCACTAATGAACATGTACATAATGTGCAGCACAGATTCATCTCACCTCTGACTCCCCAGCATTGGTCACTACTGAGCATTTACATAAAGTGCAGCACAGATTCATCTCATCCATATCTCCAGAGCACTGGTCACTAATGAGCATGTACATAAAGTGCAGCATAGATTCATCTCCACTGAAAGCTGAGATCCTCAGATCAGGAACAGAACAGACCTTTACAGGACACTAGTTGAAGAGCCCGGCGTTGCCTGGGCATAGTAACCAACTGTGGTTAGTTATAACAAATTATAATGATTATATTGCACATAAAAATATTTCACATCATATATTCAACACTACAGATTTGCACCACAAATTAACTAAACGATTATCCAAGTATTGATAGTATTTTATTTTCAACTCATTCAAGAGCCTTTTGATAAACAACATGTTTGGTTTTTCCTTTCGGTGCAAAGATGAACAGATTCTTGGCAGTTCCAACTCTTGAACAGATCACATAAAAAGTTGACCATGAGAAAAGCATGGAGATTGCAAATCGATCCCTACTACTTAAATCGATCCCTACTACTTTCAAGGACTGTCCCTGAGCATTGTTAATGGACATTGCAAATAGCAGTTGAACTGGAAACTGGAGGCATTTAAAATAAAAAAACAAATCAGATGGAATGAGTGGAATTCTTGGAATGAAAATGTCCTCTCCTTTGGCACATGCTGTTTCTGAGCTGTGTATCTAACACTATCCTGTGTGATAATGTCTGCTGAGCAATGTACTTAATCCTCTCCTATGTGATACTTTCTGCTGAGCTGTGTATCTAATCCTATCATGTGATACTGACTGCTCAGCCGTGTATCTAATCCTATCCTGTGTGATACTGACTGCTGAGCAGTGTATCTAATCCTATCATGTGTGTTACTGACTACTCAGCCATGTATTTAATCCTATCCTGTGTGATACTGACTGCTGAGCCGTGTATCTAATCCTATCCTGTCTGATACTGTCTGCTGAGCTGTGTATCTAATACTATTCTGTGTGATACTGTGTGCTGAGCTGTGTATCTAATCCTATCCTGTGTGATACTGTCTGCTGAGCTGTGTATCTATTCCTATATTGTGTGATACTGACTGCTGAGCTGTGTATCTAATCCTATCCTGTGTGATACTGACTGCTGAGCTGTGTATCTAAACCTCTCCTGTGTGATACTGACTGCTGAGCCGTGTATCTAATCCTATCCTGTGTGATACTGGGCTCCCCCTGCAGTCTGTGTCAGAGGGTGGTCTGTGTTGGCACGGTAATAAATTGTGTTATTTCCAGTTTTACAGAAGGACGATAACACCATAGAAATGATAAGAATAATAGGCCTCAGTTACCACAACTGTCTACAAAGAAAACTGTTGCTGATAGCAACCAATCACAGCTCATTTTTTTATCTTTTAAACAGCTCTTGGACAGCATGGCGAGTTTTGAGTGGCGACTTTTGTGTTTCGACTTTTATGTGGCAAGGTTGGTGTATGTGTGGTAAAATGTATGCTGAGGGTGGTATATGTGTTGAAGCATGTTGTAGTGTGTGGCGCATTTTGTGTGTGTGTTCATATCCCCGTGTGTGGTGAGTATCCTATGTCAGGGCCCACCTTAGCAACTGTACAGTATATACTCTTTTGCGCCATTGCACTCATTCTTTAAGTCCCCCTTGTTCACATCTGGCAGCTGTCAATTTGCCTCCAACACTTTTCCTTTCACTTTTTCACCATTATGTAGATAGGCGCAAACTTGTTTGGAGAATTGGAACGCGCGGGGTTGGTTAAAATTTCACCTCACAACATAGCCTATGACTCTCTCAGGGTCCAGACATGTGACTGTGCAAAATTTTGTGGCTGTAGCTACGACGGTGCAGATGCCAATCCCGGACATACACACATACATATATACACTTTTTCCCCATTATGTACATAGGGGCAAAATTGTTTGGTGAATTGGAACGCGCGGGGTTAAAATTTCACCTCACAACATAGCCTATGACGCTCTCGGGGTCTAGATGTGTGACTGTGCAAAATTTTGTGGCTGTAGCTGCAATGGTGCAGATGCCAATCCCGGACATACACACATACATACAAACATACACACATTGAGCTTTATATATTAGATTTCATAACTTTCCCAAATTCTTACGAAAATATTTACAGCACATCCTGCATTGTATACTGTTGTCTCTTCATCTTTTCAGCTGGCATTAATGGCATTGTGACTCTAAAAATACCAAAAAATGACCTTATAATATAAAGTAAAATGAACATCAAAATTATGATAGTATTTAATTATTTCAAAAAGCTGACTGCAAGTGTTGTCGAAAAATTGAAAGGCAGGTAACTTACATTGAAAAGCTGAAGTAACTTGTGTTACAAAGCTGATGGTAATTTACGTTACAATAAGTTTACTTCATACCGAAACTCTGAAACTTTTAAGAGCAACATGAAACTCAGTGAATAGTTAATACATTATGCAATATAAGAACTCTGCAAGTTACAACTTAACTTATGCTTAGTTCTCAATCCTACAAAAACTTTTTATCTCTTTGGTAACTTGCGTTACTGAGAAAATGTCTACAATGGATATGTGCAAAATGTCTTGTAAACAATAATCTTACAGAGCCAAAGATATTATAGTAGTTTGGTTTCCTAACAGTACTTCTTTTACATTTACTGAACTTAAGTCATGCATGTTGCTAGTTAATAGTAATCCACTTACCAATATAGCCTGTTACTGTATGATTCCAGTAAGAACAGTAGGTGTTCACATGCAACCATCTGCCATCTTGGAAATATATGGAATTTGAAAGAAACAGTACTGCCACCTTATGCCATTTGTAATGAAGTACCAACTCACAAAAAATTAACTATTTCCAAAATATTTGAAAATTTTGAAAATATTCCTTCTCAGCATGGAATCGCCCTTATATGAAGTACAATATGACCTGAAAAAACACTTTCAGAATCAGTGCGATTTGTTTAAGTGTTTTAGAGTTATTGCCACATAAAATGACATTGGTCAGATTTAAAAAATCAAGGGGTTAATATATGGTTTCATTAACTATATTATAATAAATCAGACTTTTGCAGATATAACAAAACTAAAACTAGAAATGTATTTACTTATTTTAGTTTCGAAGAGGGTGTTTTAAACATTTTAAAACCTACCAAAAAATCAACAGAACAGAACTATGAGATATTTACCCTACACATATAATAACATCTATCCAAAAGTCAACTCTACCATCGAGAACAGATTAAAATTTTACTATAATATTTATATTTGTCATCTTCTTTGAGAAGACCATCCCCTCGATTATTTTTTGTCAATGACATTTTTATGGGTGTCTCAGAGAAGTTTGACTGTAGTCAGGAGGCAGCTACTATAGGAAGATATTGACTGCATACAATTCATGTGGACTCGGTTACACAGGATGTTCAGTCCAAGAAAATAAACAGTTTATAAAATCCACTGCTGTATAAGTTCTATAAATATGAAAAACAGCACCGTTTTATTCAGTTGCAATGTTTTGGGTAATGGCCCTTGCCTGTGCTCTCGGCATGAGATTGCTCAACAGCAGACATTCTTAAATGAGGATTCAGTAACAGATCTCTGGAGTTCCTTCAAAATGTGAATGTTTCATTATTGTCAATATTCAGAAACTGTCTGCCATCTCTTCTGTTTTGTGCACATTTTATACTCTTAGACATCTGTCAAGGCAAGCCTACCATTTTCCAAGCTCAAGTCTAAGGCATCTATTTCTTCACATTTTGACATTTCTCTAGATGATTAATAGGTGCCAGTCTATTTTTGCAAAAGTGATCTATACAGACAGTAATTAGACAGCACTGGGAGCAAATAAGACTTTTTGTACTACACCCTATCTCCAAGTGGACAAAGTCAATATAATCCATTATGTTTCTGTTTTTTCATTAGCAACAAAATATACAGCACATTATTTTTACATTGACACATTTAGGCTACTGAAATGCATACAAAAAGTAGGCTTCTACATGTTCAATTTTGAGCTTAAAATATATTGTATATAACTAGTAAAATTCTGTATGAATTTATTTTCATTGCTAGTAGAAGTATGATGGAAATAACAGTAGACTGCCATCTAGTTTACACTCTAAGTATAGAAAGGTATATTAAAAAAATAATCATTTGAATGTGTATGTCTAAAATTTTGACACCCTGCTTTATTATTTATATTACTAAAAGTCCATCCAGTTTCATGATATAAATAGAGGGTGACACACCAATGATTGCCAGACAAAAGTAGCAATAGTAACAATATCACAATAGGTGAGGACATCAGGAAAATACACCAACAGGTAAGGGTCACCTCCCCATAATAATAAACATAAAGTGCCAGTGCGTAGTAACAAGCTCCCCAGCAGCCATACCACGTAAATTGTAAACCACGTAAATCAAGTTCAGCATGAAATGTACAGTTACATATAAAGGATGGCTTACCAGGGCAAAGACAATCATATGGTGGTGACCCCCAATAGGATGTGAACCCCGACGCGCATTTCGCTGTCTGGAGCGCCACTTTATCTAGGAGCTCCGATCAAAAGATCAATACTGCACACAAATGATATCCTTAAAAAGTCAGCTCGACTCACAAAAAGTAAGCCCTCACCGATCCTGAGATCACGAGAAATGGATACGCTACAGGTCTCGGAAAATGACGCAATTTTTTTTAGCAAACTCTCGAATTGTTTTTCACCATTTAGGTAAAAAGAACCTAGACATTTTTGGTGTCTATGAACTCATAATGACCTGTCGAATCAAAATGGTAGGTCAGTTTTGGCATTTAGTGAACCTAGGAAAAAGGCCAAACAAAAAACCTGTGGGACTGCACTTTTTTTGCAACTTCTCCACACTTGGAATTTTTTTCCCGTTTTCAAGTAGACTACATGCTAAAATCAATGATGTATTTCAAAAGTACAACTCGTCCCGCAAAAAATGAGCCCTCACATGGCCATATTGACAGAAAAATAAAAAAAGTTATGGCTTTGGGAAGAAGGGGAGCGAAAACCAAAAACGCAAAACCTAAAAAAGCTGGGGTCATTAAGGGGTTAAAGGGAATGCTTTGTAAAGTTTTTATTTTACTCTGGTGATATTTTTAACTGTATTATAAACTCAAGATGACTTTAAAGGTTAACTGACAATTGATAGGCGAGCATGATTTTTACATTATTTTTGTGCATTTGTTGGAAGCAGAGATGTCTTATTAATGAGGCTAAGAAAGGGAAGATTCATTTCAAGTCATGTATAATTTCAGTGATTCATTTTCACTAGAATTTTTTTTACCTATATAGTTCATACAAAGAATTTACAGTATATTATGCAAGTGTAGTAGAAAAATGTTTAAGGTTTCATGGGAAATTTCTAATATATTAATATTTTGGCTCCTAAAATTTTAGTGAAAAGTTTATACATTCCATGAAATGTCAAACAAAGGTTTCATATTATATGGTATGTCTGCCAATCAATATCCATCTTACATCAATTATATTTGATGACTAAGTCTCAGTAGTGTTAAAAATTGCTTAAACTCTTCACGTACTCATTTTTTATTGTGATATTAAATGAAAGGAAACTGCTATCACTTAAAATGCTGATTATCTGGAAGAGCAAAAAGACTATTCATCTGTGGTAACAATATTGCTTGTATACACACTGTTGACCTGAAAATTATTCAGTAAAAAAAGTTATACAAAAATCTTTCAGTGACAAACTTTCATTATTGTAAATCATCCTAAAATGGGAGCACCGTTCCCTGCCTAGCCTTTAATATAAGCTCTGATAATCCCTCGTAATTAGCTAAACAAGACCATGTGATGTGATCCCTCTCCTTGGGATTTTGGTGCCAAATCTATCATCATTAACTGACTCTCTAAGTCTTTCAGCAGTGTGTGAAATGGAGTAGGGTTTTTTTTGTTATCCTTGCAAACCAAACTGTTAAGTCTTCAAATTTGCACGGAAATGCAAATTTCAGGAAATTTTACTCAGTTAATCAATATTCCAGTGATTGATCAGCTTATATCAAGTTAAAAGTTTAATGTCAATTTTACATTTTTTCTTTGAAACTTATTTCAGTATTTTTCTGACAGTTTGCATCAGTTTTTATAAATAACATGCCTACAACTGTGAACATTTGGCTTTCTTTTTATTGTAAAGCAAACAACAAACAGAGCAAAATAACTGAAAACTTCAGTGTGCATAACTATTCACTCCCCTTTAGTCAGTACTGTGTAGAGCCTCCTTTTGTGGCAATTACAGCTGTAAGTAGCTTTGGATAAGTGTTTAAGAGCTTTCCACATCTTGCCACTGGGAATTTTTCCCATTCTTCAATGTAAAACTGTTCCATCTCCTTCAAGTTAGATGGTTTTCTCTGGTGAACAGCAATCTTCAAGTCTTACCACAGTTTCTCAATTGGATTAAAGTCTGGGTTTTGACAAGGCCGCTCCAAAACATTTACATTTTTCCCCTTTAACCACTCAAGTGTTGCCTTTGCAGTATGCTTTGGGTCATTGTATTGTTCTGTGAACCTCCATCCCAGTCTCAAATCACTGAAAGACTGAAGCAAGTTTTGCTCAAGAATATCCTTGTATTTTGCACCATCCAACTTCCCCTTGACTCGGATCACTTTCTTTCCCTGTCCCTACTCTCAAAAAATATCCCCACAACATGATGCTGCTACCACCATGTTTCACTCTGGGAATGGTGTACATGGTCTGATGAGCTGTGTTGGTTTGGCACCAGAGCTAGCGTTTACCTTTGATGACCAAAAAGTTCAATTTTGTTCTTATCTGACCACAGTACTTTCTTCAATACATTTGGGGAGTCTCCCACATGTCTTTTGGTAAACATAAAATGAGCCTTAAAATTTTTGTGTGTAAGTAAAGGCTGATTCAGCCCACTCTTCCGTAAAGGTCACCTCTATGGAGTGTACAGTTTATTGTGGCTATATGAACAAATAATCCAGTCCCTGCTTGGAAACTCTGCAGCTCCTTCAGGGTTAACTTTGGACTTTGTGCTGCCTCTCTGATTACCACCTTTCTTGCCTGGGCTGAGAGTTCTTGTGGGCAGCCCTCTATTGGCAAATTTTCTGGGGTACCATGTTCTTTCATTTGTTGTTAATGGATTTGATGATGCCCCAGGGAATAATCAGAGATTGAGATTTTTGTTTTTATAACCCAGTCTTGATTTGTAATTCTTGACAATTTATCCCATAGTTGTTTGGAAATCTCCTTGGTCTTCATGGTGTTGTTTTATTAGTGGTGTCTCTTGGTGTTACAGCCTCTGTGGCCTTTCAGAAACAATGTATATATACTGAAAAGCCATGTGACACTTAGATTGAATACAGGTGGACTTCCTTTCACTAAGCATGTGACTTATAAAGGCAATTGCTTGCACCAGAAATTTTTAGGGGCTTCATAGCAAAAAGGGTGAATGCATATGCAGGTGCCTATTTTTAGTTATTTGATCGCAGAAATTTAATTTATACTAATATTTTTCTCACTTAACTTCACCAACTTTAGTGCTGATGCATCACACACAAATCAAATTGCAAAAATATTTAAACACAGGTTGTAATGTCAAAAAATAGGTAAAAAGCCAAGCAGTGAATACTTTCACAAGCCACTGTATTTTAAAAACTGCATGTCTTAAAGTATTTAAAATTGTATTCAGAAGGCTTAAGTCTTCAGATACTTTACAGAAATTAATGCAAAGTGAAAGGAAAAAATGAGAAAATATATTTTTGTTTTGCCAAAATTTAGCTTTAGGCTCTATTTTTTCATTTTCACAAGAATAAAAGGAGAAAATGGACTTCATAATCTGTTGAAAATTAATCCTGAGTACACTGAAAGCCCACATGTGGTCTGAAACTATTGTTTGGGCACATGGCAGGGCCCAGAACAGCAAATGCGCTATTTGACTTTTTGAGTGCAATTTTTGTAGCAATAGATTACGTACACCATCACATTTGGAGAGCTACTAAGGTACCAAAACAAGAATCCCTCCACATATGACTTAATTTTAGAGACTACACTCCATCAGGAATTCATCTAGGGATGTAGTTAGAATTTTGAACTAAGAAGTAGCTGACAAAATTTTATAACATTGTCTTGTGAAAATTAAATATTACCTGAAAAGTGCAACAGTAGAAAATCAGTCCCAAAATTTATTGTGAAATTTCTACAAATTACACCTATACATCTTTTTTATCAGAATCTCAAAAACTACTTTTTAGTCTCATGATCAAAAGTGAATGCATTCAATTTGACTTTTGAAGCGCTTTTTTTTGCTAGAATCAGTTACTGATGCCATGCCTTATTTCCAGAGCTACTGAGATGCAAAAACAGCAGAAATACAAGCAAGTAACTACATTTTGGAAACTACATCCCTCTAGAAATTCATGCAGGGAGTTCATCAAGTTCATGTTGCTTTATAACATTGTGCTGTGAAAATTTTAAAATGTTTTTATTTTCATATAAAATATTTAGCTCAATTTTTTCTTTTTAGTTTCTTATACAATTTCTTTTGGACATGCCAATACTTTATTTGGAGTCAAAAATTACTGCTGAGACAATCTCTACAAGGAAAAACCTTACCCCTTAGACCTCTGTCCAGAGCCTCTCCCCTAGCCAAATCAGTTCTCATACTTTGCACTGATGAGAGCCACTAGCTCGAAACACCGTGTCTGCAAATTGAGATTCTGATTTGGCTTTTATCCTAAGTCATATTACAAGACTCGTTAATGGGTTGATTGTGACTTGTAGGATTGCTACTACCAACAGGTGGCGCTATAGAGTTCAAGTCCTCTTTTTCTCTGAAGAGGCAATTTGCATATGCTGAGACAATGCAAATTTATAAAGGTAATGAGTATCATTTTGTATTAAAGATTTTGTGCAGTGCAGTGAGCATGTTGATGCCACAAGTGTTTCACAGAATTTTAAACTATTGGCCTGCTGATGAAAAAATAATTACGTCCTTGCTATTAAAATCTTAATTTAGCCTCAGATTTTACATTTTCACAAGATGAAAATGGCTCCATAGTATGTAATGCAATTTTTACTAGACTTGGCAATACCCCATATATGTATGCACAATACTGTTTTGCCACACATTGAGTTTGGAAGGAAGGTGCCCTCTTTAACTTTTGGAGTGCAAATGTTCCTGGAATAGCTTGTGGAATCCAATTAAAGGTACCAGAACAGCTGACTTCCCCTCAAGTGACCACATTTTGTAAATTATTCCCCTCTGAGAATTCACCAATGCTATAGGGAGTGTTTTTGACTCCCTATAACATTTGACTTTCTAATAAAAATGTGTGTATTTGGTATTGCAAAGTGAAAATGGCAAACAGACCAGCTTAGTGTCCAATATATTTGGAGTGGCTTGTGCTTCTGGAGACAGCCCTGTAAATTAAGTGGGTTCTCCTTGCTACAGTAATGACAAACATTTGAAAACTAACTGCTGTTTAGGCACATTGTGATCCATAGGAAGGAAGGGGGTATTTGGATTTGGGAGAGTGGGTTTCACTAGATTTCTTTTAAGAGGAGCCATGTTACTTTTGTAGAGCATTTGTACTGCCAATAATGTAGAAACTACCTTTATTTCCACTGACAGATGAGAAACCTGAATGAAGGCTTATTTAGGCTACTTTCACACATCAGGTTTTCGGCGTCAGGCGCGATCCGGCGTCGTGCCGGAATGCCGGATCCGGCAAATGTTTTGTAAAACCTGATGTGCCGGATCCGGTTTTCTGCCGGATCCGTCTTGTTCTTGACAGACAAAACCGGATCCGTCTCATCTGGTTCATCCGTTTTTCTATCCGTTTTTCGACGGATTACACCGGATCTGGTTTTTAAAATTGACCCTTGTGGCCTTCCGAACGGGATTGGCTACTGGAAAACAATATATAGCATGTTCCTACAGCCCTTATTTGACAGGTTGTAGAGGAGAAAGTGCAGGTTGGAGAGAAGAGCAAGTTACTGGCGAAGATGGATGTTGTCATTGGAAATATTACCACTAGAAGTTCTGTGACGGTTTCAGTAATGAGGGACAATTTTGCACTATACTTTATGTCACCTCAAGGCAGAGTACACTGGCAGGATGACAGAGTGTGAAAGATTTGTGCCCTAACCAAACTTGTGTACCTTCTGGACCAACAGTATATACCTTTGCCAACCAAAGTTGGCTATCTTGTCATGGTCTTACTATTTTTAGCTTTAGGCCACAGGTGTGTACCTGGTTGTGTTTTATGCAAAGTATTTCACCTTTTAACAAAAGTTGTGTACATTGTTAGGAAATCACCAACAATAAACACAACTTTTCAGGTGAAATACTTTGCTTCAAACACAACCAGGAACACAACTGTGGCAAAAAGCTAAAATTTACCCACAGTTATATACCTGGTTTTGAATACCTTTTTACCTTTTAAATACCCTGTATTTAACCTTTTTTTTAAACATATTTTGCCGCAGAAAGAAATGACAGACAACCAGTGTAAACAATAATTTAACTTTTATTTAAAATATTTTTTTTTGTGTAAACTGTTTTTAAAGTTAAAAAAACTTTTTTAATAAAGGTTTGAAACCAACCAAACGGGCATTTTTATTACAAAAAAAACATTATAACTCGGTGTAGTGTGGGGTGGAAATACTGCTGGAGGGGCTGCGGGACACTTCTACAATGGGAGTGTGGAGAGAGGACTGGGATCGTGGTGGGGAAGGAACAGTTAGAGGTGATGGTGTGGAAAAAGCTACAGAATGGGTGGACATGTGGGAGGCAGAAGAGGTGGTGGGCGGTGGAGTGGAGGGTTGGGCAGGGACTGTAGGAGCAGATGATGTTGATGGAAAGTTGTATGGGGAAGGAGTTTGGTACGGGGAAGGAGTTTGGTACGGGGAAGGAGTTTGGTACGGGGAAGGAGTTTGGTACGGGGCAGGTTGCTGGAAGTGGGGAGATGTCTGGTACTGGGGAGGTTGCTGGTACTGGGAAGGTTGCTGGTACTGGTGAGGTTGCTGGTATGTAATAGGAGGGGGAGGATGGAAAGTGGCTGGAGGGGTTGCAGATGTAATAGGAGGGGGAGGATGGAAAGTGGCTGGAGGGGGTGCAGGTGGAGGAACTACAGTGGTGGGAGGTGGAGGTTGGGAGGTAACCTGCTGTAGAGCACCGTGGCACGAATGCATTACATGCATCTGCTGGGTAGGAGATAGTGTTGCCATGCGCTCCACAACAGACCTGAAAAAGGTGTGGTTTGGCGAAGATCTCGCTTCTGAATGCATGGTTTGCAGAAGTGTCTTCACCTCCAGAATGCTGGAGTTGATCTGCTGAAAGCCTGCGGAGATTTGCTCTGACAAGACTTTTAGACAGTTCTGGAAAGATGCATTCAGATGCAAGAACTGTGGCGCATAACTCTTTTCCTGACCCCTCTGCCGCTGCCGCCCAGTACCCGCAGGTGTACTAGAGGTGGCAGGGGCAGAAGGGTGGGGTAAAGGGAAAGCGATCTCCTCACCAGCAGCTTCATGTAATGTAGGCGGCCACGATGCTCCTGTGCTGGTGGATGGGACAGATGGGTCGAATGTGTGGGAAGGCTGGGAAGGTGCAGATGTACCGGGGCGGTCGAAGTGTCCCTCGGTGCCGGTCTCCTCAGGGATCGCCTCAGAAGGGTCCAATCGTGCAGGCTCCCGAGTGCTGCTCACCGTGCTGTGGAATAAAGAGAAAAAAAACAATTAAAATACTGACATGGTATGGCCCTGGCTGAAAAAAAAAAAGTTACATCTAACATTTTTTTTCACATGTGGTGTGTAATATTTACCTTCTAGTGACCATTGTTTCCCGGAGGAACGACAGGGCTTCTGCGTACTTGTACTTGCTCCTGCGTCCTCCAGATCCACTCGGGGCCCGCATCTCTTTATTGAACTCCTTCTTGAAACGATCCCTCACAGACCGCCACCGATTCACAATTCTGTTCCCTGAAACGAGAAAGGACAAAGTGGTTAGTATAAAACATCAGTGTTTCCCAAACTCCAGTCCTCATGGTCCCCAGGGGTCATGTTTTCAGGATTTCCATAGTAAATAGAAATCCTGAACACATGATCCGTGGGGACCACGAGGACTGGAGTTCGGGAAACACTGGTTTACATCAAGCAACCGGTACTGTATATACTTACGCTCTTTAATCTGGGCCCGAACATCGAGGTCCTCCCAGCGGCCCACAAGGAGCGAACAGATTTCCTCCCAGAGTCGTCGGGTAACGATAAGGTCAGCGTGGCGGCGGTCAGCCATATTCCAGAGCGGCTCCCTTTCTCTGACGAGATCGATGAGGTGGTCCACATCGAGTCCTCCATCCTCACCGTCAGAGTCGGGAGCACGCTGTGAAGGCTGTTAAAGAAAAAGACAAAAATAACATAATTAGCCTCCACAAAAGAAATGAAATAAAAAGTGCAAAAAAACAAAGCAAAAATATTTATACTTACACACTGGTGACCGCCGCGTTGCTGTCGCCGACGACCCTGGGAGGCACTGCGAGGACCTCTTGGCCGAGCACCAGATTGGGAAGACTAGAGAAGAAAACAAAAAATGTTATGTCTTTGGATGTAGGCATTTGTTTGCTGTGTGTGGTCTGCAGAACATTGTTTTCTATGTGTTGTGTCTAGTGTGATGTTGTGTTTCTGCGTTTGATGCAAAAAACTTACCAATTGTGAGCCCACTCCAAGTGTCTGTCCACCCCTTCCTTCTTCTTCTGGGAGCTCCTCTTCATCTTGTGAATCCTGTTTTGAAATAAAAGGCAATGAATAGACATATATTACAGAGATGATGGATTTTGGAAATAAAAACTTACCGTCAAACGCTGACGATGCGAGGGAGGGCTCCCAGAAGATGATGTGCTGTCTTCCTGGTGGCCACACTCCATGCCTGTGGGTGGTGTTCCACCTGCTGCCATTGCTGCTGCTGCTGCTGCTGCATCTATTGGGCGGCTGTTGAATAAAGAGAAACAAAGGGCCAATGAATATCTTGATATTCAATAGCCCTAGTTTGGAGGAATGGGGGATTTGATAATTACCGTCTCTCATCTGCTGCTGGCCTCCCCTCCTCAGCATGTTCCATTTGCTGCTCCATTTGGGGTGGTGGTGGTGCTGATGGTGCTGCAGTGGTCTCCTGCCTTCTCCTGCTGCGCTTGGTTGCTTTCTTGGGTGGCATGTTGGGTGTGGCTGTGGGTCCCACTGTCTTGCTTTTATATATGTCTTGTGGGCAGAGCTACTGAGCATGCTCAGACACAAAAAACCGGATCCGGCCACCGGATCCGGCTTTCGCCAGATCCGGCGCATTGCGGCGCTCATAGGCTTTCATTGTGTGAAAAAGCCGGACGCGCCGTATCCGGCGTGTCCGGCTTTTTCGCCGGAGACAAAAAACGTTACAGTCTCCGTTTTTTCCAGATGCCGGATCGCGACACATTGCCGGATCCGGCGAAAACCGGATGAAACGCATGGCCATCCGGCGCGATCCGGCGCAAATGCAAGTCAATGGGGGGGAAACCGGATCCGGCATTGCATTTCGCCGGATCCGGTTTCTGTCAAAAGCGCCGGATCGCGCCTGACGGCGAAAACATGATGTGTGAAAGAGGCCTTAGAGTAGGTTGAGTTGAAATGTTTATTGGTACCTTTTTAGAGTATATCTCCCTTTTGAATAACTTGTAAAGCTAGGTTCATATATATCCTGTACTGTACACTGACCATTTACATCCGGGATTCCCTCTAAATCTATTTAATACATAATTCAGATAAAGCCATGATTCTATTCACTATGATGAGACAGACAGAGTTACTTTTGACTCCATGTTGCCCCTGTTTTGCAGTGTTTGTCTTGATGCCCAATATGTGAACTTTTTAATTGTGCTTTTAAATAAAAAGGTGTATTTATGGGTACATCCATTTGCAGGACCACCTTTCAAAATAGTATGTACTGGTACAGTACAATAAAGTCCCTCACAGTAGTAGCATCCCCATTTAAGCCTTTAACTTAAAGGACTTGAGGACTTTCAGGTGGAATCTGATAGAGTCCTAACCAGATTGAGAGACACAAGGTACAAGAAAAACATCATCAATCAGGTAAGCAAAATAGTCTTGGATATTGACAGAAAAGATCCCTTGGGAAATACTAGAAAAAGATCTGGAAAAAATATTTCCATAACAGAAATAATACAGATCCTAACAGAACCCCAATTACTTTTTCCACCCAATTCAGTCCAAAAATACTTACCGATTTTAAACCAGGATCCAAAAGCAGCTAATATTGTTAATAACACAAATATACATTTTGTGGCCAAAAAGTGCTTAATATTATCCCCCAGCCTCTTTTTAAAGGACCTCAAACATTCTACAGATACCTGGCTAAACGTAAAGGGCTTTTACAAATGTGAAAGCGCAAGATGTGTCTCCTGTGATCAAGCGCAAAATTGTACCAGCTTTCATTCATATACTACAGGTCAAAATTTTAGCATCAATAGTTTTATAAACTGTAAAATTATGGGTATAACAGATTTCATAGAGTGTACGACATGTCAAATCCAATATGTGGGATGCACTATTTGACCCTTGGAGAAACGCATTAGAAGACATATGTCAGATGTAGTAAGCACTACAACGGTTAACATCTGCAGTTTACAGGCATTTTTTACACATACATAAAGGGGATGTCTCCACTCTAAAATTCACAGGTATAGAATGGGTGTACAAACTATTCAGAGATGGGAACTTAAAAAGAAAACTTCTTAACAGAGAATAATTATGGATCTTTAAATTAAATACAAGAACTCCTCTTGGTCTATAAGACAGGATATCATGCCCTAGTATATGAGACCTTTTTGCTTCTTCATTTTTCTAGATGTGATTATAAATAATAGTTTTGAATGTTTCCAAAGGTATCTGTATCACTTGCACCTTATTCTTACTGGCTGTTTATCCGGGTTTTTTAGTACATACTCACACCATGAATACGACTGCATAGCCAAAACACATAGGATTGATATGTGTATTGAGGATCCACAACATGTTTTTGTGCGCAAATAAGGTCGGGATCACACATGTGAGAATCACGGCCAAGTCTCGCATATTAATACCTGGCACACTGCCGCCGGCACTTGGGAGCGGACCGTGCGGCTGCATGTATTGCTATTCCCGTCTATTAACATGTGAGACTCAGCCGTGCTTCTCGCATGTGTTCCTGGCCTAAATGTGAAGATTTATATTCACTTAACTGTTCATCACTGGAGGATTTCTTTTCAATTCCAAAATTTTTTTTAGGGTGTACTCATTTTTGCAACATAGTCTTGAATTAATTTGTTGGGGAATTTACTTTGATGGGTGTGTAAAATAGAAAATCTTGTTTACAATCAAAGACCTACATTTAAGAATTTTATTTTATGGTATCCCATTATGGAAAAATGTAATAAAGGTTTTCTGACAAATCTTTTGGGGTGTACTCATTTATGAGGAGCACTGTATATGTGTGTATAAAATTTATCTTATAGTTATAGGGTATATTATTTGGCAAATTATTTTTGTCTGAGAAAAGATTTGCAAGGTAGTTCTTTTGGTCTTTTAATTTCTATCCATTTGTATTGCATTCCCAGATTTATACTTCACAAGATGAACACTCATCCTGATGATATATTACTTCATTTACTTGTAATTAAATTCTCTCAATTGAGTGATCACTTAAATGTATCTTGAGCAGTGAATAATCATTGGTAGTAAAGGAAATGCTTACTTTTTAAAGAGAATTCTAGTTAAAATATATTAAGAGAAGGTAGTACAGACAAGTGTCAAGTTAATATTCATTCTCATACCAGAAAGAGTGCTGCTCAATCCTATACAGTGTGTATTTACTGACATATGACATATTGCATTGGTATGCACATATTTTTCTAATAAAGGTGAAGTATAGACAATACTGTGAACAGTAGTATTATAACTGCCTAATTCTTCTTATTAATTTATCTTTAGAATGGTGCTGAAGGTTGCGATAAAATACCATATTTTTCAGACTATAAGGCGCACATTTTCCCCAAAAATTTTTTGGGGAAAATGGGGGTGCATCTTATATAGTCGCAATATACTTACAACTAGTGTGGCGGCAGCAGGAGTGGGGCAATTCTGTGGCAGTGTGACGCTGCAAGGCGATTATCACACTCCCATCCCAGGCTGGTGGGGCAGATTCATCAGTGCTCTGTGGGGCGGGGGCTGCGTCAGCATCTTGTGAAAGCCCGGAGGCCCCACACATCCATTGCTGCGATGCAGTGGCCACCAGGAAAATGGCCACCACATGCTCAGATTGAGATCTCGACAACGAGATCTTGTCCCGAGATCTCGTCTCCCGAGATTTCGGGATAAGATCTCAATCTGAACATGTGCCACACCTGGTGGGCATTTTCCTAGAGGTCACCGCATCGCAGCAATGGATGTGCGGGGCCTCCGAGCTTTCACAAGATGCTGGCGCATTCCCCGCACCACAGAGCACCGCCGAATTTTGTGCACCAGACTGGGATGGTAGTCTTATCGCCAGACCTCCTGTGACCACGCTCCACCTGATACCCCTGGTAAGCTGAATTCGGACTGTAAGATGGACCCCCTTTTGACACATACATTTTTTCCTTAATTTTCCTTCTAAAAATTTGGGGTGCGTCTTATGGTCCAGTGCGTTTTATAGTCCGAAAAATACAGTACATCATCCACCCTTTCCTAAACAGTGCAATATGTCAATAAAAGTCATGTAAGTGTTTCAAAAATATAATTTTCTGACTAAACATCATGATTTGAAACTTATTTGTGATAAAAAAACTTGTATAAATACATGGATAAATCTATCCCATATATTACTACATATTTCTACATACTGTATATTAAAAGGAAGAGCACTATTTCCCATCTCAAGCTCAATCATTCAGCAGTTCCAAGATGATCAACTGACCACAGCACAATTTATTGCTAAATGGTTGAGAGGGCTCATTAAGCTAAATTTTAATTAGGATGGAATTTTCCAGGATCAGGTTTTGTAATGAACAATGGAAGTTTGCATTTTGAATAAATCAAATGAAAATATATTCACTCCTCTTTGCACACTGTAGAATTGATTCATCAGTCATAAACTTTGCAGCAACTAAAAAAAACATGATTTTCAGTTTGTAAAATGAGCAAAGATTTAGGATTAAAAGATGGAGACAATTCTAATTAGCTTAAAAGAAGAAATTAGCAGAAATCTTGAAATCAGAAAAAAAAAATATTTGCGGTGATTAAATTCACGTGAATCTCAATACTGGAAAGCTTATAATTGCCCGGAAAATACATCTAAGGGGGGTCAAGAGAGAGATAACTAAGCTGACCATAAGAGCTTACACCTTAAAGATGAGAGAGAGTGAAGAGCTCATTGACCATAAGAGCTTACACTCTCCATGAGAGTGAAAGAAAGAGAGAGACAGGAACCTACTGACCATATAAACTTACACTCTGCTGTAGAAATAAAAAAAGAAAATGTGGACACTGCTGACCATAACAGCTTGCATTCTACAGGAAGGAAAGACAACCTCACTTACTATAAGAGCTCTTTAGGAGAGAGGGGATGCCCATTAACCATAAGAGCTTACACTCTAAAGAAGAGCGAGACTTTCCCAGTAACAATGGAAATGGAGAAGGACTCTGCTGTACAAACTGTGCTCTATTGGGAACCACTGATTTGTGATGGCCTAGTAATCCCCTCGACCCTATACAAGGTATGATAATCCATAACATGACATAGCTGCAGGGCATTACGTAGTGGCGCGAGGCAACCAAAATGATATTACCCTGCTCTTTCATGCTTTAAGCAGTGTAGGAAATGGTGACAACAAGTTATTTTTGCTTGTGAACAGCAAATTAAACCTCAAAATGTTTAAATTTGTGTGAAACCACTATTTTCATGAAATTCAACTTGAACTCCATCATATTAGTTACTCATTTTAACTGTGTAAATGGCTTTGGCTTTTTTGAATAATATACCAATGCTCTATTGAAGGATACCTTAATTAGAGGTCTCCTTTTAAGGTTGGTTAAACTGATAGGCTCTGTATGATACATACTAATCACAATTCCCAAGTGATACTTTCATGCAAAGCCTAAATACCACAAAACAGTGGTCAAAAAATTATCACCACATAATGCATAGATAACAATGCCTTATAGTGCTAAAGTAATAACTCTATAAAGTGGTGAACAGAAAAATAGGAAAGGGCCAGTTATTACATTATCTTTATACAAAAATAACATTTAAATGTATTTAGTCTTTTTAACTGAAGAGAAAAAGGCTGATTTAGAATATTTAGCTTTCTACAAACTCATCAAAAATAATATTAAATGAGATATACTACCTGAATACAAAGCAAAAATACAAAAACTACAAACCTCAAGACACCAAACAAAACAATGTACTTATAGCATTTCTTTACTCACAATTAGATATGGCTGTCAACTACTAATTAGTCATTAAAAAAATTCTTTAATTTTATAGAAAGCATATTTTCAATTATTAGTGATGAGAGAATATTCTCACATAAGGTGTCACCCAAGCATGCTTGTCTGCTAACCAAATGTCTTTGGCATACTCGACGAACATGTTAGAGTCACTGTGGCTGCATGTCTCATGGCTGTTACACAGCCGCAACACATGCAGGGATTAACTGTGTGTTAGGTTATGCTCCCATAATGCCTTAACCAAGCATGTTCGCTCATCACTATCAATTATGAGTTCTATAAAAATATATATATATATATATATATATATATATATATATATATATATTTGTATTGCCTTGGTGGTTATTGGCAATATTTAATTGCACATCAGGTATGTTCTATGTGCAATCTCCAAAAATGAGTGTATCATGTTAGCAGAAGTACATCTAGCCTCCAAACAAAAGTCTAGGAAGAATTCTTTTCATCCAAGTCACCCGTAAAGGTCACAAAAAATTCTGAATTTTAATGTCCCCGAATATATACTTTTGGAAACCATTGACACACTAGTTACTACAGTATCTTTTAGAGATGTGATCCCCAATTTTTATTACCTTTAAGACCACATTCAGCTGTGATAGCTGGTTGTGAGTCACATTTAGTGAGACCCCTCTCACATATACCATAGTGACACTAATTGCCCTACAGTCCTGAAATAATGACAGCAGAAAATGTTCAACAGAAAGCACATTGAAGCCCTTTTGCACACTCTTATAAGCTGTATAATTATATCCACTGATATACTTACATCCAGAAATTCCAACTTTACCTTCATTTGGAATTCTCTCATCAAGTACATTCACCACACTATCACACCTAGCTTCAAATACTCCTCCAACTGGCTGTATCATCCCATCTCCAGTTTACTAGATTTACCCTCCTATCACCACCAATATACAACTTCTAGATCTGCTCTTATGTGAAGTGCTACTCACAAAAGTCACCATCTGGTGACCTTCTCTTCATAAGTGTTTGCTAAAACTGGGGCTGATGAACCAAGCTGGCAGACAGTGACAAGGTACACAACATAAGTAGTAATGGGTGAACCACTGGATGTTCAGGTCTGGTGGATTCGGATGAACATTTAAAAAGTATGATTCGGGAACCAGAACAGTACACAAACTCTGACCCCATTCAGATGAACTTGGGTTCTAAACATCAATTGTTTGCCATGCTGTCCTCTGTATGACAGTACTGCAAACACAGCCTCTGATGGGCAGTAATATTATTACCGGTGGTCATAAAGCTGCGGTTCCCATGCTGTCAGATGTGACAGGAAGTAAAAAGATTACCTCCCATGAATACTCCCATCAGCCTATGCCTGCTGCCGCTAATTACAGAGAGAGCAGATGCAGCTGATGGGAGTATTCATTAGCCAGCACCTGCCCTATATATAAAAGGAAATGACATGGGGTAATTTGTTGTGGTGAAGTCACTGAAATCGTATCGTAATGTGTTGTAACATTGTGACATTATGGCGTGTAGTGATGTCTGAAACCTAGTCAAGCCGCATTATATTGCTTAGTTAAAGAGACTGCTGATAATACGTTGGATGGGGGAAGGGGAAAGTATTATCATTTGCCTAGCTTTCTATGATTCAGCAAAATTATGGTCATTATTGCAAAAAAATGCATTCTGGAGAGTGAGGATTTTTATAAAATTCAAGTCTAACTTACCGTATATACTCGCATATAAGCCAAGATTTTCAGCCCATTTTTGGGCTTATACGCGAGTCATATACCGGGGGATGGTGGGGGAGGAGGAGCGGGGGTGTCAGAGATCATACTTACCCCCCTGGCACGTCTCTGCAGCCCCCCTGCTTCACCTATGCCTTCCTTCAGCGGTCACGTGGTACCGCTCATTAAAGTCATGAATATGCACAAATTCATGACTTTAATGAATGGCACCTTGTGAACACTGAAGGAAGGAAAAGCTGACGGAGATGCAGGGGCTGCAGAGACCGCACCAGAAGGCGGTAAGTTTATGCGATATTCACCTGTCCCCAGTCCATTGCTGCACGCCGCTCTGTCCTCCGTGTCCTCTGTCAGTGACGTTCAGGCAGCAGAGGGCACGACGGTGTAGTTAGTGCGTGCCGCACCCTCTGCTGCCTGAAAGTCACTGACAGAGGACCTGGAAGACAGAGCGGGCACAGCGATGGACCAGGGACTGGTGAATATTACAGGTACCGGGGCCCTGAGTTGCCTGCTCAGGACACCGGCACCTGGCCCCCAGCGATGAGAGGTGAGTATGTCATTTTTTTTATTTGCAGCAGCGGCATATGGGGGCATAATCTATGGAGCATTTTATGAGGCATCTTATGGGGCATAAACTATTGAGCATCTTATGGGGCATAATTTATGGATCATTTTATGGGGCAGCATATGGGGCATCTTATGGGGCATAATCTATGGAACATCTTATGGGGCATAATCTATGGAGCATCTTATGGAGCACCTTATGGGGGCATAATATGTGGAGCATTTTATGGGGCCATAACCATTATGGAGCAGCATATGGGGCATATTATTCTATGGAGTATCTTATGGGGCCATTATTAACCTTTATGAAACATTCTATGGGGCGTATTTTGTATGGAGCATCTTATGGGGCCATCATGAACTGTATGGAGCATTATATGGGGCTCCTGATTCAATATGGATATTCAAAAACATTTAACCTACTGATGTCTCAATTAATTTTACTTCTATTGGTATCTATTTTTATTTTTGAAATTTACCAGTAGCTGCTGCATTTTTCCACCCAAGGCTTATACGCGAGTCAGTAAGTTTTCCCAGTTTTTTGTGGCAAAATTAGGGGGTCGGCTTATACTCGGGTCGGCTTATACACGAGTATATACGGTAATTTCACTTGAATACATTTGTCTAGTATCTATGATAAAAGTTTTTATTAACCACACCATAAACACGGTGGAAACCTATCGTGCACATACAGATAAAGAATGGAAAAAGAAGGTCTACACAGAATTGCTATATACTTTCTTCATTTTTTAGCTTTCAATTACAATTAATTCTAGCTTCTAGGACATACTGAAGGACCAGCAATGAATAATGCTCTGAAGATGTGCATGATCTCTGACTAGAACACAAGACTTAAAAGGCATGTGTCTAAACTTGAACTTTTAACAATTAATCCAACTAAATCCATTTCCTGCCTCTGACTTGAACTGTTGGATTTAGTCAGATTATGCTGAATTGCAAATAGAAATAATTCAGTCATTTATTAAAGTAGCATTGTACCTTGAGGTACTAATGATATTATTTTTAATGAAAACTAATTCTGTTTAATTCTAAGTTAATTACATATTTCAGATAAATTTAGTTGTTTCAAACACCAGGTTTAAGGAACTGAAAAATGTGCAGAAATCATAAAAATATCATTTTTAAAATTGGAATATTTGACTGACTGCCTTCTTTCAGTAATTATGAGTAAGCTTGTCATCTGCTTTGTTAGTGATGTAACTGATAAAAATATGAAATTAGTATGTCTTATGAAAAAGAAAAGTGGGAAGACAATTCAACAGCAGAATACTGACAAAGGACTAACTGAGCTACAGTAATTATATATAACTTTAGTTAGTGAAACTTAAGATCTACTTTTGAGGCTTATATGTTGAGCAGATCTATTTTCTGATATTTATATTGATCCCCTTAAAATAAATACAAAATTAGCTGATCACTTTACAAAAAGACTTATGATTTATTTAAGTAAAACAAATAAAAAACTTATAGAAATGTAAAAGAAAAATAAATTGAACATTAATTATGTCTGGCCACCCTTTGGCATCATGGTGGATTTCGCCCCTTTAAGACTCATGCCTTTCTGTTTAATTACTTTCTGCTTGACTGTTAACCCCTTTCTTCCAACAGCCATATCTTTTCTATTTTTCTGTTAATATAGCCGTATGAGGACATGTATTTTGCAGAACTAGTTGTACTTTTGAATGATATCATTTCTTTTATCATGTGATGAACTGGAAAATGAAAAGTATGTTGAATTTGCAAAACATGCAATTCCAACTATTTTTTTGTTTACCATGTTCAATATATGGTAAAACTGACCTGGCAATATGATTCTTCAGGTTAGTACGAGTACACAGATACCAAACATGTATAGTTTTTATTTAAGTGGTGAAAAAAAATTCTGACATTGTAAAAAAAATGAATTTGTGCTGCCACTTTCCTACACCCATAAACGCTTTCATATTTCAGGATATGGGACTGGGCGAGGGCTTACTGTATGTGCGCTAAGCTAGATTTTTTACTGACCCTTTTTGGGGTACATACAATATTTTGTTTCCTTTTTTACATTTCACTGCAATGTTGTGAAAGCAAATAACTCTGGTGTTCCGATCATCTTTATTGTTAGACCATTTACTTATCAGATTCATTTATTTTTTATTTTGAAAGATCGGTCTCTAATGAATGAAGAGATACCAAATTTGTATTTTTTCATTGTTTTTAAATGGGGCAAAAGGGGTTGACTTGAATGTTTGTGGTTTTTTTATATTTTTTAAAACTTTTTTTTTTAATAGTCCCCTTAGGGGACTTGAAACTGCAATCAACTGATCGCTTGCATTATACGTAGCAGTGCATTAGCCAAAGGAGTCTGCAGGGGTATCATCGAAAAATCACAACATTTAGCAAAGTCCAAATCCATCAGATTCAAAGCTGCTCCTGAATCTACAAAAGCCTTAGCGGAAAATGTAGACAAGGAGCAGATCAGGGTAATCGCCAAAAGAAACTTAGGCTATACACTACCCACCGCAAATGTGTGAGCAAAACGCTTTTCTCATTTAGGGCAGACAGAAATAGTATGAGGCGTCTCCACAGAAAAAACAGCTTATTACGCCTTCTAAACTCCTGATGTTGCACCCTAGACAAAACCCTATCACATTGCATGGGTTCAGATGTTCGTTCAAAAGGCGGCAACGCCTCTCGTGTAGTTTTACATTCACGTAAACGCCGATCAATTTGAATGACCAATGACATAGAATCGTCTAGACCAGAGGGAACAGGAAATCCCACCATAACATCTTTTACGGTTTCTGCCAAACCCTTCCGAAAGAGAGCTGCTAGGGCATCATCATTCCATTTAGTAAGGACCTCCCACTTTCGGAATATTTGACAATATAACTCTGCAGAATCCTGACCCTGTTCAATGCCAATAAGGTTTTCTCAACTTGATCAATAGCATTAGGTTCATCATGCAACAACCCCAAGGCTTGAAAAAACATGTCCACTTTAGCCAGAATAGGATCTTCGGGTGTCAAAGAAAAGGCCCAATCCTGGGGATCACCGCGCAGCAGGGAAATGACAATTTTAACCTGCTGCACAGAGCTCCCCGATGAGTTAGGTTTCAAAGCAAAAAATAGTTTACAATTATTCTTAAAATTCAAAAATTTAGACCGATCCCCAAAAAACACATCAGGAGTAGGGATTTTTGGTTCAACAGCAGATGATTAAGCGAGATAGGCAGAAATTGCCCGCACTTCAGCAGCGAGCTGCTCAACAAGATCAGACAATTGCTAAGTCTCCATTTAGAGAGAAAAAATCTCCTCCTGCAGCCCAGAAAAAAAAGAGGAAAAAATATATATATAAAGAAAATCCTGACACTTTTTTTTTTTTTAAATTCCTTCCTTCTTTGGAGTACAGTAGAGTCTACAGTTAGGCTGGTGATTCTGTTATGAATGGGTCACCGAGGAGGAGTGCAGGTTCAGGCTAAGCCAGAGAAAACCAGAGAGGTTGGTACCTAAGAGGATTGCAGACCCCTGATCCTATCCACACAACTAGCAGTAGCCGTGAAGTGTACCTACGATGATCCTTGATGCCTCGGCACAGCCGGAGAGCTAACTAAGCCTAAAGCAAGAAAGGGGTAATCTAAACTGCCCCAGAGCAGACCCCAAAGGAATAGATAGCCCCAAACGTATATTGTCGGTGAGACAAGATGAAAGCACAAACACAGGCAGGAAAATAGACTGAGCAAATGATGGGGCCCACACTGTCTAGACAGAACAGGAAAGGAAAGACACTGTCTGCAATCATGCAAAAAACCCTGCAAAAAGTCCAACACGTCTGATGCAAAAAACACTGGAGTCACACGACTTCGCCCCCCACTATATCAGCACTCTGGTATATTCTGAAAGCAGAGCAAAAAGAGACCAATCTAACAGGGGATAAAACAAACTGGCACAAGCAGTAACATATGGGCGGTGATTCAGCACAGCCCCAGCCGGAACTGGCTGACCCGCACCAAGAAGAGATAGACAAAAGCAGATCATATGCAAACAGAATAGCAAATAAACCACTTCACTGAACATGCAGGGACAGAGCTGGAGAAATCAGACCTCAGGAGGAACAGGAAGAAAATCACCAGCAGGGATAGAGGGAGTCGGCTGTCTTAAATCCCAATATGAAACCCCAGATCTCCAATCGTCATCATCATTATCAGATGGCAAGCCTCTGTCAATCAGATCAGCTCCATTACCTCCAGTAACCACCAGAGGGAGCCCAGAAAGAGAACTCGCAACCCCTCTGTCGATCTGACCAGCTCTACTACCTTCAGTAATAACCAGAGGGAGGCCAGAAAGCGAATTCACAACAAAGAAGTGTGCTAAAAATGGCCAGGATCACCGTAATCTATAAGAAATATATAGCAAAATTTATTGTAGTGCAATTATACAAGAAGAAACAATGATTCAACCAAACAAAGGGCGTATATTAAAAGCAAGGTAGATGTGCGGATAAAATTTAACTTTTAATAGTAATGCACAATAAAATAGAGCCCTAAGGGTTCATAAAAAAATAATAAAATCTTATATAACATACGACACACAAAAAAATCACATAGAAAACGTCACTAACTCCAGTGATGAAAAATATAACGATGTGGGTAAGAGAGTATGGAAAGAATTCTTTCAACACTAAACCCTGCAAAACAATCAGTAGGCAAGATCCTTTAAATAAAAATTGTTCATCACTAGTGTTGAGCGATACCGTCCGATACTTAAAAGTATCGGATCGGAATGGATCGGCCGATCTAAAAAAAATATCGGGTATCGCCGATTCCGATACCGGATGTCCCATTCAAGTCTATGGGACTTCCGGTATCGGAATAAGAAAAACCCTATTTTTGCCTTATACAGCCTCTCTGGGGTCTGTACGGGCCTTTCGGGGGGCTGTGCCGGCCTGCCGGGGGGTCTGTGCAGGCTCCGATGGTCTGTGCCGGCCTGCCGGGGGGCTGTGCTGGCCTGCCGGTGGTCTGTGCAGGCTCCGGTGGTCTGTGCCAGCCTGCCGGGGGGCTGTGCAGGCTCCGGTGGTCTGTGCTGGCCTGCCGGGGGGCTGTGCAGGCTCCGGTGGTCTGTGCTGGCCTGCCGGGGGTCTGTGCCGGCCTGCCGGTGGTCTGTGCAGGCTCCGGTGGTCTGTGCAGGCTCCGGGGGTCTGTGCAGGCATCGTCCGATGGGACTACAAGTCCCATCGGGCGATGCCTGCTACCATGACAGTGTTGAATGTAAAAAAAAAAAAAAAAATTACATGCTACATACATACAACATGCATACTACATATATACTACATGTAACATACATACTACATATATACTACATGTAACATACATGCTACATACTACATACATGCTACATACATACTACATACATAATACATATATACTACATGCATGCAACATACATACAACATATATACTACATGCATGCAACATGCATACTACATATATACTATATACACTACATGTAACATACATACTACATATATACTACATACTACATACTACATACATACTACATGCATGCAACATACATACAACATATATACTACATGCATGCAACATGCATACTACATATATACTATATATACTACATGTAACATACATACTACATATATACTACATACATGCTACATACTACATACATAATACATATATACTACATGCATGCAACATACATACAATATATATACTACATGCATGCAACATGCATACTACATATATACTACATGCATGCAACATGCATACTACATATATACTATATATACTACATGTAACATACATATTACATATATACTACATGCTACATACATGCAACATACACACTACATGCTACATACATGCAACATACATACTAAATACATGCTACATGCATACTACATACATGCTACATACATACACTACATGCATGCAACATACATACTACATATATACCACATGCATGCAACATGCATACTACATATATACTGCATATATGCTACATGCATACTACATATATACCACATACATGCTACATACATACAACATGCATACTACATATATACTACATGTAACATACATACTACATGTATACTACATACATGCTACATACTACATACATGCTACATATATACTGCATACATAATACATATATACTACATGCATGCAACATACAACATATATACCACATGCATGCAACATAAATTCTACATATATACTACATGCAACATACATGCTACATACTACATACATAATACATGCATGCAACATACATACAACATATATACTACATGCATGTAACATACATACTACATATATACTACATGCTACATACATGCAACATACACACTACATGCTACATACATGCAATATACTACATACATGCTACATACCACATGCATACTACATACATGCTACATACATACACTACATGCATGCAACATACATATATACTACATACAATACATACATATAGACATACAGTACATATAACATAGAGTACATACTCACCGTCACTTGTCACTTTGATCCCCGAAGCCATTGTCGCCTGAGGAATAAATATCAAAATAAAAAAACACCAATATACTTACCCCGATCCGCAGAAGTCCACGAGGGTCCCACGTCCATCTTGCGTGGAGAACAGCAGCATCAGCTGATGCTACCGTTCTCTACCAGCTCCAGGAATACAATGACGGAAGGTAGGTATCCTTCCGCACTGTATTCCTCCACCACTTTAAAAAAAAAAAAAGTCCCTAGTCTCACTTTATGCCATTGCTGCGCAGCAATGGCATAAAGTGAGACTAGGGACTTTTTTTTACAGTGGTGGAGGAATACAGTGCGGGGATCAAAGTGACAAGTGACGGTGAGTATGTACTCTATGTTATATGTACTGTATGTAGTATATATGTATGTTGCATGCATGTAGTGTATGTATGTAGTATGTATGTAGTATGTATGTAGCATGTATGTAGTATGCATGTAGTATGTAGCATGTTGCATGTATGTAGCATGTAGTGTGTATGTTGCATGTATGTAGCATGTAGTATATATGTAGTATGTATGTTACATGTAGTATATATAGTATATATGTAGTATGCATGTTGCATGCATGTAGTATATATGTTGTATGTATGTTGCATGCATGTAGTATATATGTATTATGTATGTAGTATGTAGCATGTATGTAGTATGTAGCATGTATGTAGTATGTAGCATGTATGTTACATGTAGTATATATAGTATATATGTAGAAAAAAAAGGGGGAGAAGCCAGCGCTGCTTGTGGTCAGAACGTAATACATAAAGTGTGAAAACACACATTGGTTTCTATCTGTATTCAAAAATGAGACATTTAGCAAAAAATTGATCAATTGTTTGAGCTACCCCGCCACGTCAAGGCAGTCTCGTATGGGGAGTCCTATTCTACGTTTTTTATGTTCGCTGTGCCATTGCGGCCTCCTAAATGTATAAAAGCAAGACCTCATTACATGCACACTGTACCTCAAGCATTTCAGAATCGCTCCTATGGCACCAGAGAGGACAAGCGCAGATAAAGGTTAGCCAGGTCCATGCAGACATTTCAGGTCCAACCTCCACACTGCCTGACCAGCACCACAGATAAAGGACGATCCAGGCCCAGATACAGGTGCGTAATCAAATAAAGCCTAGGGCAGGGCAGGGCCGCTGTTAATGTGAACAGCAGCCTAGATCAATCACTAAGAAAACAGAAAGAATAGCGTACATGACCCAGCGCGCACGGCTACAGTGGTGGTCAGCCACAAAACCAATATCAAGAAAAAAGAGGGGGAGAAGCCAGCGCTGCTTGTGGTCAGAATGTAATACATAAAGTGTGAAAACACACATTGGTTTCTATCTGTATTCAAAAATGAGACATTTAGCAAAAAATTGATCAATTGTTTGAGCTACCCCGTCACGTCAAGGCAGTCTCGTATGGGGAGTCCTACTCTACGTTTTTTATGTTCGCTGTACCATTGCAGCCTCCTAAATGTATAAAAGCAAGACCTCATTACATGCACACTGTACCTCAAGCATTTCAGAATCGCTCCTATGGCACCAGAGAGGACAAGCGCAGATAAAGGTTAGCCAGGTCCATGCAGACATTTCAGGTCCAACCTCCACACTGCCTGACCAGCACCACAGATAAAGGACGATCCAGGCCCAGATACAGGTGCGTAATCAAATAAAGCCTAGGGCAGGGCAGGGCCGCTGTTAATGTGAACAGCAGCCTAGATCAATCACTGAGAAAACAGAAAGAATAGCGTACATGACCCAGCGCGCACGGCTACAGTGGTGGTCAGCCACAAAACCAATATCAAGAAAAAAGAGGGGGAGAAGCCAGCGCTGCTTGTGGTCAGAACGTAATACATAAAGTGTGAAAACACACATTGGTTTCTATCTGTATTCAAAAATGAGACATTTAGCAAAAAATTTATCAATTGTTTGAGCTACCCCGCCACGTCAAGGCAGTCTCGTATGGGGAGTCCTACTCTACGTTTTTTATGTTCGCTGTGCCATTGCGGCCTCCTAAATGTATAAAAGCAAGACCTCATTACATGCACACTGTACCTCAAGCATTTCAGAATCGCTCCTATGGCACCAGAGAGGACAAGCGCAGATAAAGGTTAGCCAGGTCCATACAGACATTTCAGGTCCAACCTCCACACTGCCTGACCAGCACCACAGATAAAGGACGATCCAGGCCCAGATACAGGTGCGTAATCAAATAAAGCCTAGGGCAGGGCAGGGCAGGGCCGCTGTTAATGTGAACAGCAGCCTAGATCAATCACTAAGAAAACAGAAAGAATAGCGTACATGACCCAGCGCGCACGGCTACAGTGGTGGTCAGCCACAAAACCAATATCAAGAAAAAAGAGGGGGAGAAGCCAGCGCTGCTTGTGGTCAGAACGTAATACATAAAGTGTGAAAACACACATTGGTTTCTATCTGTATTCAAAAATGAGACATTTAGCAAAAAATTTATCAATTGTTTGAGCTACCCCGCCACGTCAAGGCAGTCTCGTATGGGGAGTCCTACTCTACGTTTTTTATGTTCGCTGTGCCATTGCGGCCTCCTAAATGTATAAAAGCAAGACCTCATTACATGCACACTGTACCTCAAGCATTTCAGAATCGCTCCTATGGCACCAGAGAGGACAAGCGCAGATAAAGGTTAGCCAGGTCCATGCAGACATTTCAGGTCCAACCTCCCCACTGCCTGACCAGCACCACAGATAAAGGACGATCCAGGCCCAGATACAGGTGCGTAATCAAATAAAGCCTAGGGCAGGGCAGGGCCGCTGTTAATGTGAACAGCAGCCTAGATCAATCACTAAGAAAACAGAAAGAATAGCGTACATGACCCAGCGCGCACGGCTACAGTGGTGGTCAGCCACAAAACCAATATCAAGAAAAAAGAGGGGGAGAAGCCAGCGCTGCTTGTGGTCAGAACGTAATACATAAAGTGTGAAAACACACATTGGTTTCTATCTGTATTCAAAAATGAGACATTTAGCAAAAAATTGATCAATTGTTTGAGCTACCCCGCCACGTCAAGGCAGTCTCGTATGGGGAGTCCTACTCTACGTTTTTTATGTTCGCTGTGCCATTGCGGCCTCCTAAATGTATATATAGTATATATGTAGTATGCATGTTGCATGCATGTAGTATATATGTTGTATGTTGCATGCATGTAGTATATATGTATTATGTATGTAGTATATATGTAGCATGTATGTAGTATGTAACATGTATGTAGTATGCATGTAGTATGTAGTATATATGTAGTATGTATGTTACATGTAGTATATATGTATTATGCATGTTGTATGTATGTAGCATGTATGTGGTATATATGTAGTATGCATGTAGTATATACAGTATATATGTAGTATGCATGTTGCATGCATGTGGTATATATTTAGTATGTATGTTGCATGTATGTAGCATGTAGTGTGTATGTTGCATGTATGTAGCATGTAGTATATATGTAGTATGTATATATAGTATATATGTAGTATGCATGTTGCATGCATGTGGTATATATGTAGTATGTATGTTGCATGCATGTAGTGTATGTAGTGTATGTATGTAGTATGTATGTTGCATGTATGTAGCATGTAGTGTGTATGTAGCATGTATGTAGCATGTAGTATATATGTAGTATGTATGTTACATATAGTATATATAGTATATATGTAGTATGCATGTTGCATGCATGTAGTATATATGTATTATGTATGTAGTATATATGCAGCATGTATGTAGTATGTAGCATGTATGTAGCATGTAGCATGTATGTAGCATGTATGTAGCATGTATGTAGCATGTAATTTTTTTTTTTTTTTTTACATTCAACACATTAGCCGGATGATGGGACTACTACTGTCCCATCATTGGCTAATGTGTCAATCACTGTCATGGTAGCAAGCATCACCCGATGGGACTTGTAGTCCCATCGGACAATGCCTGCACAGACCCCCAGAGCCTGCACAGACCACCGGCAGGCCGGCACAGCTCCCCGGCAGGCCGGCACAGACCACCGGAGCCTACACAGACCACCGGCAGGCCGGCACAGCCCCCCGGCAGGCCGGCACAGACCACCGGAGCCTGCACAGACCACCGGCAGGCCGGCTCAGCCCCCCGGCCGGCCGGCACAGACCACCGGAGCCTGCACAGACCACCGGCAGGCCGGTACGGACCCCCGGACAGTCGGCACAGCCCCCCCGAAGGCCCGAACTGACGGCGCATCATGATGCGCACAGACAGCGCATCATGATGACGTCATTTCGGCAGCCAATCAGAGCCACAAAAGTGGCTCATTGCATTTTGGACTTCCGATTCCGATATCCGATACGAAAAAAGTATCGGTACTCGGTATCGGAATTCCGATACGGCAAATTTCGGCCAATACCCGATACATGCGGTATCGGAAAGCTCAACACTATTCATCACAGTTGGATTAAAACCCTGGTGAGCAATAACAGATACCATAAATGAATAAAGAAATGATCTCACCCAATATCACTCCTTCACTTAACCTGATCGTGGTGTATAACTTGAAAGCCACACGTAATAAACATAGGCATGGACGCATGATTTCCGGAAGCTGTCCCTTCTCATTTTCAGGATGTTGCTTTATTGATCCCCTTTCCCTGCATTATTAATTGGGACTTGTATATCATTTTACTCTGTTTTTTTAACTTTGACTTATTGAATTTGTATAAATTACTTATCTTATTCAAGGCTATTCAACAATTTGGTTTGTTATTATTATACACTGAATTTATTGTTTGCTCTTTTTGGACTCAGATCTGTTTATTCGTGCATAAAATATACGTTTTGCCTATATCCAATGTTAAGGGTTGCGGATCGTAACAAATATAAATTATGAGCTAGTGCGATCGCAACCTTGGGTCCACCGTGTGTTGATGGAGAAACCGCAGCTAGAGAACAATGGCAGAGCGTAGCCATGAGTAAGCACCATAAACACACCGAGTTAAACGTCATTCGGTGTAAACAGAGTGCAAAGTGCCTGACTGTTCCTCCACAGAGCAGTACGAAAACTGAGAGCACTCTAAGCTATGCCCTGTTAGACGTCACAGGAGCATAGTTGAATTGAAGCTAGTGGGGTCCCTATAACTCACCCCACTATGCTGGTGATTGAACCTGCTCTGACACACAGTGGCTTTTGAGCCTGCGTCTGAGGACGCCGGGTGCAGATGCTAAGTTCAAGTGGGAGTTCCAACCCTGCACCAAGATCCTTTTATATACTGTGCCAATCAGACAGGACCTTGCTCACGGGCCAGTCCAGAGCCAGAACAGTACTTGAGCAGCTGACGACCGACCACAAATGAGAGGTCACCACCTCACGAGCATGCTCAGTAGAGCGAATCCTGGACTTGGTCTCAGGAATGACTACTCGCTGCTGTCTATTGTTATTTACCATAGCTGAACCTAGAGAGGTAGCAGTAAGAATGAGCACAGCCTGAGTCTGAGCAAGATGCTGAGACCAACTTCTTTGCTGAGCAGCATCTACTGCGGTCGAGACTGAATGGGAGACCGCAGGTGGAGATAAGGCTTGGGATCCATCCTATGAAGAGGGAGAATCCTGGTGTCTAACATCTGGTACACACAGTGGAGGAGTCTGCATGGTCCCTATTGGGTTTTCCAGGGGTCAATTATATCAGCCTTAATGGGTTTTTAAATGTGCATTTACTGAACATACATTTCAGTAAGCCAATATTTCGGATCTTAAAATCATTTTTCAAACTAGTGTTATAAAGTATTCTAATTTACTGAAATAATGAATTGTGGTTTTTCATCGTCAACATTAACAGAAATAAACACTTGAAATAGATCACTCTGTTTATAATGACACTATATAATATATGAGTTTCACTTTCTGTATTGAAGAATTTAAATAAATTAATTTTACGATGATAGTCTAACTTTGTGAGAAGCACCTGTGTGTGTGTATATTGAAGCCCCTCAGTGGTGGAAGAAGGGGAAATTTGAATATATACACAAATGGTCAAAATTGCTTGTACCCCTCGTTTAATGACAGAAAAACCCACAATGGTCACAAAAATAAATTGCATCTGACAAAAGTAATAATAAATAAAAAATCTATGAAAATGAAGAAATGAAAGTCAGACATGGCTTTTCAACCATGCTTCCACAGAATTAAAAAAAATAAATAAAACTCATGAAATAGGTGAAATAGGCCTGAACAAATATGATGGTACCCTTAGCTTAATACTTTGTTACACAACCTTTTGAGGCAATCAATGCAATCAAAGGATTCCTGTAATTGTCAATTAGACTTCTGCACCTCTTGACAGGTATTTTGGCCCACTCCTCAAGAGCAAACTGCTCCAGTTGTCTTGTGCTTGAAGGTTGCCTTTTCCAGATGGCATGTTTCAGCTCTTTCCAAAGATGCTCAATAGAATTTAGGTCAGGGCTCATAGAAGGCCACTTCAGAATAGTCCAATGCTTTCCTCTTAGCCATTCTTGGGTGTTTTTAGCTGTGTGTTTTTGGTCATTATCTTGTTGCAAGACCCATGGCCTGCTACTGAAATCAAGCTTTCTGACACTGGACAGCACATTTCTCTCTATAATCCCTTGATAGTCTTGAGATTTTATTGTACCCTGCAAAGATTCTAAACACTCTGTGCCAGATGCAGAAAAGCAGCCCCATAGCATAACATAGCCTCTCCATGTTTCATAGTAGGGACAGTGTTCTTTTCTTGATATGCTTCATTCTTCCATCTGTGAACATAGAGCTGATGTGCCTTGCTGAAAAATTCAATTTTTGTTTCATCGGTCCACAGGACATTCTCCCAGAAGCTTTGTGGCTTGTCAACATGTAGTTTGGCAACTTCCACATCTGGCTTTTTTATATTTTTTTCAGCAATGGTGTCCTCCTTGGCCATCTCCCATGAATTCCACTTTAGCTCATGCAACAACAAATGGTGAGATCTGACACTGATGTTACTTGAGCTTTAAGTTCACCTTTAATCTGTTTAGAAGTATTTCTGAGCTCTTTTCTTACCATTAGTATTATTTGTCTCTTTGATTTGTCATCAGTTTTCCTCCTGTGGCCACATCCAGTGAGGCTGACAACAGTCCTATGGAGCTTAAATTTCTGAACAATATGTGCAACTGTAGTCACGGGAACATCAAGCTGCTTGGAGATGGTCTTATAACTTTTACCTTTAACATGTTTGTCTATAATTTTCTTTCTAATCTCCTGAGACAACTCTTTGCTTCGCTTCCTCTGGTCCATGTTGAGTGTGATTCACATCATGTCACAATACAGCACAGTGAGTACCTGTAGCCCTCTATACAGGCCCACTAACAGATTCCAAGATTGTAGAAGCCTGTGATGCTACAGTATATAGAGGAAACTGTTATGATTGGGTCACCGAGGAGGAAAACAAAACCAAGCTAAGCCCAGAACAACCAGAGAGGTTGGTAACTATGTGGATTGCAGACCCTTGATCCTAACCACACAACTAACAGCAGCCGTGGAGCATACCTTCGATGATTTCTAGATGACTCGTCACAGCCGGAGGACTAAATAAGCCTAAAGCAAGAAAAGGGGAAATCCAAACTGCCCCAGAGCAGACCCCAAAGGAATAGACAGCCCCCAACAAATGTATTGACGGTGAAACAAGATGAAAGCACAAACACAGGTAGTAAAATAGGCTGAGCGTTAGCGTTAGTGGGGCTCACACTAACTAGAAAGGAGAGGAAAGGAAAGATACTGTCTGCAATCACGTCAAAAAACCCTGCAAAAAATGTCCAACACTTCTGATAGCAAAAAAAACCCTGAAGTCACTAGACTTCACCCACTATATCAGCACTCTGGCATATTCTGAGAGCAGAGCAAAAAGAGGCCAATCTAATAAGGGACAAAAAGCAAACTGGCACATACAGTAACATAAGAGTGGAAATTCAGCACAGCCCCAGTCGGGGCTGGCTGACCACACAAAAACTGAATAGACAAAACCAAATCAAGCATGAACATTAGCAGAGAAAACTTAGCTTGAGAAGACAGGAACTGAGCTGGAAACCAAGACCTCAGGAGGCAGGAAAAAATCACCAGCATGGGAATAGGGAGTCGGCTGTCTTAAATCCAGTCTGAGACTCCAGATGTCCAATCGTCGTCCTCATTATCAGGTGGCAGGTCTCTTTTAATTAGATCAGCTTCATTACCTCCTGCCACCACCAGAGGGAGCCCGGAAAGATAACTCACGACTCCTCTGTCAGCACACACAGTTCCCTCACCAGAAACCAGAGGCAGCCCAGAAAATGAGTTCACAACAGGAAACACCTTGATTTAACATGTCCCTTTTGTCACATTATTTTCAGGGGTACCATCATTTCTGCCCTGGCCTATTTCATAAGTTTTAATTTTTTTTTTAAAATCCATGGAAGCATGGTTAAAATTGCAAAATAATTTAAATTTCTCATTGATACATTTTTAAGGTTGATTGCAGCAAAGATAAAGGAAGGAGTCTTTATTGGACATTAGATACATAAGTTTCTTCAAAATGAGGATTTTCTCCTTTTGTTGCACAGCACGGAAAAGTGGGAGCTAATTTTTTGGGAAACCCAAAAGCAGATAACTTTAAAAATTTGGTGGAAAATTTCAAAACATGGAAGGATCTTGGCTGTAACATATTCTTAAAGATTAATTTCTTCTATTCGCATTTACACTTTTTTTCCACTAAACTGGGAGCAAGACATTGCAGCTATGGAGAAAATATATCAAGAAAATTTGAATCCATCAATGCTTGCAGATAACTGTTGGACAATTTCAAGAGATGATCTTATGCAGGAGTACGAGAGACAATAAAAAAAATAGTTGTCACTGAATAAGGGGCAAATTATGTAGTGCATTTTCTGTAACTCGTTATAATTCGCAATAGTGTTTAGACATGTTTTAGTTATTTGCATTGTTGGTACGTTTCCTCTAAATAAATGTCAGAAAATTGGCAGAAGAAAATATTCTGCATCTTTATAATCTTTCAAATTGCTGAAACTCTTATGCATTAATTATATGTAGCAGTAAAAAGAAAACTCTTTGATATTATAGAAAAAGAGCCAACTAAAAATTTCCATTCAGGAGGTCAAAATCTTTAAAAAATGGCTCATTTCATAACTGAACCTGACAACTTTTGAAAATATGTAGAACAGTGTTACCTGTCTTTGAACACACTTTAACTTTCTAATGTACTTAAGAATGTGAATCACAAAACTAATTCCCATATTTCAGATGTGGCCTTACATGAGATTTAGAAAGGGGTTGTGTTACATTGGGTTCACATGTTTTATCTCTCTTTACAATCCACCTTACAATCTTATTTACTTTCATTCAAATAATACCTGATCACTTTTTTCCAGGCATGTAAAACTGTCATGATATCACTGATGCCAAAATTGGAAAACTCTTCTGACTAGACCTAGTTAGAATGTGACCCATAGGCCACATCTAGCTCTTTTGGCTGTTTCTGTACAGTTCCCAAGACCAGGACAGCCAAAATGTTGAATACAATGGCGTAACACCCATGAGTTGGTGGAGCCCGGTACCAATGAGAACTGTGATCCCCTGGATGATGCCATATTTTCAGCAGTTTATGCTTCCTTAGGATGCCAAAGCAATTCCAATAAATAGCTTGTGTCAGAGACTAAACACAACAGGAACGTTAATGTCACTAGATTGATCCTGTGTAAGGCCTCAGTCCATAGACAGCAGAATAGAGATCTGGTTATCAGGTGAAATAGGAGTAACATAAATCACATTTTTTTTAAATGTTAGTGACTTGTGCTGGGAATTTGTGGGGACATTTAACTGTGTGGGTTACTCTTGGGCCAATATACTGTGTGTGGAGTTGTGATTTATTATTCGGATGACATTCATCCACTCAATGCTGACTTTTATTCCCCATTGACTTGCCTTGGGGTCGGGTTTCAGACGATACTCCGCCTTTTTTTGCCCTAGTCGGACCAGTTTCGTCCAAAACAAATTTTGCTTCATTCGGGTTTCACGAAACCCGATCCGACCAAAGTCGCTCAACTCTAATAAAAACTAAATGATTACAGGAAATAGTGCAATATTGCATACACTTTTGCATAAGATAAATCACAAAGGTAAAATACTTACATTACACACTACACAGGAAAAACTTCACCAAGAATAGCAACATCATCTATCCAGAAACATCAACTGTGAGAAGCAGACCGGTGAAGACAAAGAAATTCCTGGGATATCCACATTGTGGACCCACACAGGCATCCCTTCCAGTCCACAGGTTAACAGGCTTCTCTCTTAGCTGAAATCTTACCTAGCTTTGTATTGTTTAGAAGAACAAATGCTTGCATAACCAAGTGTTACACAAACTCTAACAAATTCTATTTGTCCAATATAGTATCTCTCTTCTGAGTGGCCAGCTCTTCAGATGTCAATCTACACTAGACAAATACATCATTGAATATGACATGCCAATTACTCTCCTTGTACCAGATGTTCTACCATATTATAAACATGACATTTCTCATCAAATATTAATAGCGAAACTATGCAGCACTATGCAGCAATTATAAACATACACTTTCACACAGAAGAATTATGCAGTAATATAAACATACGCCGTTTTCAGAAAACAGTTATAAAAGAACTATGCTGTAATTGGGTGAGTACTATAAACATGATTGATGGAGATATACAGTCTCCAGGTGTTTAGGAAAATTACAGAAAATGCAAGGCTAACATGAGCTGAACTGTTACTGTTCAATATCATAAAGGGGTCCTTAAAGTCTGATTATCAATCTGGATTCCTGATGGTGACTAACATCTTAGCACTACTCAGAAGCAGTATGAATTATAAACTCTATAAAAGCAGAAATTTTATATTGTTAGGATTAGCTGCTACTGGTAAGAATACATGCTACGATAGGCCTTAACTTTGCAAGTATTAGCAGTAATAGTTATTCAACAATTTCTGCTCAACATTGAATGATAAAATTAAACTAATTATAACATAATCATATGTTAATGTTAATATTAACATTGAGCAAAATACATTTAAGCCTATTGGTTTGACCCTCCACAGCAGTAATAGACTTCATCTGGAAAATTAATTTACCACCACTTCTTTTGCCCAACAATGAGAACCATATAATTTTTATGTGTGGTCACTATGACACCAGTACTGTAAAGACAGCAGACTTTTTGACTCTCCTAGCAATATGCCCTCCAAATGTTACAAACAAGTTCATTTGCAAAAAAAATTATAAAAAAAGTTGCATATCATATTTGTTTTACTAATGTAGTCAAGGATTTATTATAAGTAAATGTCTTATCACAGAAGGTTTAATACATACCATGTGTATGTATAGAATGTATATAGTTTCTTATTGAATCAGTTCTCAACCATTTGCTCACCTTTCACCATATTCCTCCAACATTTCTTGCAACTATTCTTAGCCAGTTGTAATTTGCCATTTGGTTTATAGAAAAATAATTGTAATGAAGGACATTGCTTAATGATATTAACAACTGGAGTGTTATACTATTTTGTGCCCAAGCTGCAAGACCTTATTTTGTTGAGGTAGATTAAAAGAATTCCCATGCTCCTAAAAATGAATTTTCTTCAGTAGCTTGGCATGAATAACGATATGGGTATGTATAAGAAATAATACATCAACCTGCTATAGAAGCATGAAGTAATATATTATGCCATAGATTACATTTAGCAGCAAAATGTTATCCTGTTCAAAGCAATACTAATATGTGTAGAGAAATGTATAGACTTTTGAATTCCAATGACTGCAGGAAAAAAATCTAATATATGTGATTCCAAAAACAACATTGCTGCAGGAAAATCTATTTTTGCTAAGTCACAAATCTTACTTCACAAATTTATTTTAGTTCTGACCTTTCCAGCTCAGCATTGATATTTCAGAATAGTTATGGAATTCTTCTCTTCTGAATAAATTCTATTTTTCAATTTCTCTTTAATTCTTGGTTTATTTTTTTTACATGATGTGTCCAAAAAAATTCCAAATCCACTTCTTCTGTTGCTTTTTCCAGGCTAATGAGGCCGGATAACCCCACCTTGGGAAATAAAAGGTGCTCCTATGATCTTCTTTTATACCCTATTCATGCTTGCTCCCTAGCCCATTTATTGAGTGCATCTTAAACTAATTGAAAAGGATTGTATTTAACCAAACTCATGGGCAATGTATAGTCAATGTGAAATATGTTTAGTAATGGTCAAAAAGTTCTAGGTTATTCAAATTTTTAGATCATTTCCTGAATACAGTAGAAAAACTAGTTTTAAAGCAGAAAAACTAAGACTAATTATTAATAATAATAATAAATTTTATTTCTATAGCGCCGACATATTCCGCAGCACTTTACATTTCAGAGGGGACATGTACAGACGATAGACATTACAGCATGACAATAATCACATAGATCATAACAGATACCAAGAGGAATGAGGGCCCTGCTCACAAGCTTACAATCTATGAGGAAAAAAAAGGTAGACACGAAAGGTGAGTGGTAACAATTGCCCTGATTGTATGCACCAGCCAAAATGTTAAGAGTGTAACAGTACAGACACAGAGGGCTAATGGATGCGTAAAGCATGTGGGAACATGATGCGGGGAACCTGGTTATGGTAAAACTTTTGGCTGTGCCACACAGGGATAGATTAGGTTAATGTGTTGAGGCGGTAGGCCAGTCTAAATAAATGTATTTTCAGGGCACGCTTAAAATTGTTGGGATTGGGGACTAATCGTATTGACCTGGGAAGTGCATTCCAAAGAATTGGTGCAGCACGTGTAAAGTCTTGGAGATGGGAGTGGGAGGTTCTGATTATTGAGGATGCTAACCTCAGGTCATCAGCAGAATGGAGGGCACGGGTAGGGTGGTATACTGACACAAGGGAGGAGATGTAGGGTGATACTGAGCCATGGAGGGCTTTATGGGTAAGGATAATAAGTTTATACTGAATTCTCGAGTGGATGATTAGTGTTAAGCAAAACCACATAATTCATTAGAAGCAAAAAAACAGTTACCGTATATACTCGAGAATAAGCCGACCTGAGTATAAGCCGACCCCCCTAATTTTGCCACAAAAAAACTGGGAAAACTTATTGACTCGAGTATAAGCCTAGGGTGGAAAATGCAGCATCTACTGGTGAATTTAAAAAATGAAAAAAAATACCAATAAAAGTAAAATTAATTGAGACATCAGTAGGTTAAATGTTTTTGAATATCCATATTGAATCAGTAGCTCCACATATTCCATACAGTTCATGATAGCCCCATAAGATGCTCCATACAAAATACACCCCATATAATGCTGCCATAGATTATTCCACCATATGCTGCCCCCATAAGATGCTCCACAGATTATGCCCCCATATGCTGCCTCCATAAGATGCTCCATAGATTATTCCCCCATACGCTGCCCCCATAAGATGCTCCATAGATTATTCCCCCATATGCTGCCCCCATAAGATGCTCCACAGATTTTTCCACCATATGCTGCCCCATAAGATGCTCCATAGATTATTCCCCCATATGCTGCCCCATAAGATGCTCCATAGATTATGCCCCTATATGCTGCCCCCATAAGATGCTCCATAGATCATTCCCCCATATGCTGCCCCATAAGATGCTCCATAGATTATGCCCCCATATGCTGCTGCTGCATTTAAAAATAAAAAAAGACATACTTACCTCTCTGTTGCTGGGGCCAGGTGCCGGTGTCACTGCTGCCACCTGAGATATTCACCTGTCCTGCATCCATGGCTGCTTGCTGCTGTCTGGCACTTCATCTGTCAGTGACCTTCAGACTGCAGGGGGCACGGTGCGCACTAACCACGTCACCGTGCCCTCTGCTGTCTGAACATCACTGACAGATGACGTGCCAGACAGCAGCAAGCAGCCATGGATGCAGGACAGGTGAGTATCGCTATACTTACCCATCCTGGCGCTGTCTCTTCAGCCCCCAGCTTCTCTGTGATCTCCCTTCCTGCTTTCAGTGGTCACGTTATACCGCTCATTAAAACTCATGAATATGCGCATATTCATGAGTTTAATGAGCGGTACCATGTGTCCGCTGAAGGAAGGAAGGGAGATCATGGAGAAGCTGGGGGCTGAAGAGACCGTGCCAGGATGGGTAAGTATGACCTGAGACCCCCACCCCCCTCCCCCTCTGACCACCTGGTGTATATGACTCAAATATAAGCTGAGAGGGGGACTTTCAGCCCCAAAAAATGGGCTGAAAATCTCGGCTTATATTCGAGTATATACGGTAATGCTTGCATGAAAATCAATTGCACTTTCTATACCTTGTATGCTAATTGGAAAACAAATGTTTTTTATACTTGTTTTGCTTCAGTAGTTAGAACATTTTACATTACAAATCACATTGAATTATTTTTATTTTATTTGTGCTTTATTTAATACTAGCTGACGAGCCCGGCGCTGCCCGGGCATAGTAACTGACTACGGTTAGTTATAACAAATTATAATGATTATATCTATATATATAAAGTGTATAGCCGTGCCCATGCCGCATAGCCACATTCACTATAATATCCCACATCATCCCATCAGCCAGAGTTACCGGACTACTACCCCTAATATCCCACATCATCTCATTAGCCAGAGCCACCGGAATACTAATAACCCACATCATCCCATCAGCCATAGCCATCGGACTACTACCCCTACTATCCCACATCATCTTGTCACAGCTGCCGGACTACTACCTCTAATATCCCACATCGTCCCATCAGCCAGAGCCACCAGACAACTACCTCTAATATCCCACATCATCCTGTCACAGCCGCCTGACTATGACCCCTAATATCCCACATCATCCCGTCAGCCAGAGCCACCGGACAACTAATATCCCACATCATCCCGTCAAAGCCATCAGACTACTACCCCTAATATACCACATCATCCTGTCAGCCATAGCCACCGGACAACTACCCTAATATCCCACATCATCCCTTCACAGCTGCTGGACTACTACCCCTAATATCCCACATCATCCCATCAGCCAGAGCTACCAGACTACTACCCCTAATATCCCACATCATCCCTTCAGCCAGAGCCCCAGGACTACTCTGCTTAATATCCCACATCATCCCATCAGCCTTGGGTCAGAACCAGAGCGCTGAGTGGAATAGCCCTAACTTCCATACCAGGGATCCCTTTAATAGAAGCCTGGGGTGAAAATCAGAGTGCTGAGGGATTTACCCTAACTTCCATACCAGAGATCCCTTTAAGAGAGGCCTGGGGTCTGTACCAATGTGCAGAGTGGATTTGCCCTCACTTCTGTACCGGGGATCCCTTTAAGAGGGGCCTGGGGTCAGAATCAGAGCGCAGAGTGGATTTGCCCTCACTTCTATACTGTGGATTCCTTTAAGAAAGCCTGGGATCAGAACCAGAGCACTGAGTGGATTTGCCCTGACTTCCATACTAATGATCCTTTTAATAGAATCCTGGGGTCAGATTCAGAGCACTGAGGGATTTGCCCTAACTTCCATACAGAAGATCCCTTTAAGAGAGCCTGGGGTCAGTGCCAGAGCATTTGAAGGCAATTGCCCTGACTTCCATACCAGGGATCCCTTTAAGAGAGCCTGGTGTCAGAACCAGAATGCTGAGTGGAATTGCCCTAACTTCCATACCGGGGATCCCTTTAAGAGAGGCATGGTGTTAGAACCAAAGCGCTGGATGAATTTGCCCCAAATTCCATACCAATGATCCCTTTACTAGAAGCTTGGGGTCAGAATCAGAGCACTGAGGGATTTGCCTTGACTTCCATACCAGAGATCCTTTTAAGAGAGGTCTGGGGTCAGTACCAAAGCGCTGGATGGATTTGCCCTGACTTCCATACCAGAGATCCCTTTAAGAGAGGCATGGGGTCAGTACCAAAGCGCTGGATGGATTTGCCCTAACTTCCATATCAATGATCCCTTTAAGAGGGAAGATGTGGATATGGGATGGAGGATGTGTGATAGGTATATGGGCAGGGAGGGGGATTCATTTCTGTCATGTGCTCCCTGCTCCTTTCTGGAGGGCAGACAATGGCTGGGAGCTTATGTTCCCAGTGATGCTAGATTCCTCTCACCATGTCAGTGTCTGCTGAGGTGTTTTCTGGAGTGGGAAAACTGTTGCTCCAAGCAACCAATCACAGCTCAGCATCTTTTAAACAGCTGTGTTGAATTGAAAGCTGCTTAGTGATTGGTTGGTGCTATGTGGAGTGAGCTTGGCTGACACACACACGTGCTGTTGCTCATAGCAACCAATCACAGCTCAGCTTTTTTTTTAACAGCTCTGGTGAAATGAAAGGTGCTTCGTTGTTGGTGATACACACACACACACACATTTAGTTTTATATAGAGATTTATTAATCATTACTCTGGGTCACATATGACTCCATACTGTATCTCTTTAAGGACTCCATATGATGTTGTACAATGATCTGCTGTGTGGCATATTCACAGAGTAGATCTAAAGCTTTCTAGAATACTTCTCTTTGTATAGTATCTGCTAGAGTATGCCTTGTTTTTTATGTGCACTTCTATATGAAATCAGAGGCAAACAAGGGTACAGTAGAAAACCTATGCACTTCACAGGAGCCCTATAGCTTCACTACACAAAAAAGTACTGTTAAGGTAACAGTAATTGTGTGCCAAAAACCTTAAAATGATTACGTTGGACTTACACAAAGTTAAAGTAAAAATATATTTTATATTATATTTGCATTAAATTATTGTTATTTAATCATCAGCTCGAATTTAGGTATTGTAATAATGGAATAGAATTTGGCTTTCAACGCACTGAGGCCTGTTTCACACTTGCTTTTTTTTGCAGCGCGTTTTTCCCACAAAAAAACGCATTGAAAAACGCATACAAAAGCATACAACTGCTGCGTTTTTTTCAAGCATTTTTATGAGCATGCATGAAAAAAACGCAGCGTTTTTAAGCATTTGTATGCGTTTTTAGTGCGTTTTTACCGCGCTTGCGTTTTTTTCCAACATTAGGTGGCCACTCACACTAACCCAAACCATGACTTTACTAACCCTAACCCTGACCCTAACCCTAACCCTGACCCTAACCCTAACCCTTAACCAAACCATACTTAACCCTAACCCTGACCCTAACCCTAACCCTAACCCTAACCCTAACCCTGACCCTAACCCTAACCCTGACCCTAACCCTAACCCTGACCCTAACCCTAACCCTTAACCAAACCATACTAACCCTAACCCTAACCCTAACCCTGACCCTAACCCTTAACCAAACCATACTTAACCCTAACCCTGACCCTAACCCTAACCCTAACCCTGACCCTAACCCTAACCCTGACCCTAACCCTTAACCAAACCATACTTAACCCTAACCCTGACCCTAACCCTAACCCTAACCCTAACCCTGACCCTAACCCTTAACCAAACCATACTTAACCCTAACCCTGACCCTAACCCTGACCAAAACCCTAACCCTAACCCTAACCCTGACCCTAACCCTTAACCAAACCATACTTAACCCTAACCCTGACCCTAACCCTGACCCTAACCCTAACCCTAACCCTAACCCTGACCCTAACCCTTAACCAAACCATACTTAACCCTAACCCTGACCCTAACCCTAACCCTAACCCTGACCCTAACCCTAACCCTAAACCCCCTTAACTAACCCTAACTTTACCCAAACCCCTAAATTCCATTGTCTAAACTAATGGTAAAAAAAAAACGCATGTGCAAAAAAACGCATACATAAGCATGCCAATGCGCACATATGCTCACCATAGACTTATAATGGGTGTCTTGCTGTAAAAAAACGCATTGCGCGCGCATGCGTTTTTTTGAGGCAAATCGGATGCACAAAAAATGCAACAAGTTGCATTTTGTGCGCCCGAGCGCATACCGCAAAAAACGCATGCGCGGTAAAACGCGTACAAACGCATGTGTATGCGCACATAAGCGCATCCCATGCAAAGTATAGGAAAAAAAAACGCATGCGCTATTTAGCGCTAAATTACCGCGAAAAAAACGCAAATGTGAAACCAGCCTGAGTCACATGTTTCCACACTGTATCAATTTATGGATTCCAAATGATGTCATACAATCACTTGCTGTGTGGCATATGCACAGAGTAGAGCTAAAGCCTCATAGAATATTTCTGTATGCATAATATCTGATGGATTATTTTTTTTCTGTGTACCTCAATATGAAATCAGAGGCAAACAAGATTACATAAGATGCCTTATGCATTTCTGCGGAAGTCCTGTAAGATAACAGTAATTTTGTGCTGAAAACATTAGTAAGTTTCACCTACACTGCATTTATATAAAAATGTTCCCATTTAACCCATTATTATTGATGAGTGAACGTGCTCGGATAAGGATTTATCCGAACATGCTGAGTGACTTTGGCTTACTCGAAAAATATGTACAAGTCCCCGCAGCTGTATGTCTCACGGCTGTTAGACAGCCACAACACATGCAGGGAATGCTTGTCTGTTAGACAATCCCTACATGTGTTGCGTCTGTCAAACAGCCACGAGACACGCAGCTGAGGGGATTCAAATGTATTATTCGAGCAAGCCGAAGTCACTTGGTTAGCACACGAGCATGTTCGGATAACACATTACCCGAGCACGTTCACTCATCAATACGGCCACTATTAAAGTGCCCACACACCTTCAATAGTTGTTTGCCAAACTCTCATTCACTTGATATCTATTACTTACAACCATACTATCTGCATGAATACTTAGCTTTGTGAGTATTCAAGTGTTTGATTTCGGGTAGTAAAGTATCTCCCCCCAAAAAAAACAAAAGATCAGGTGTGGAAATATCTCATTTTTCTCCTATTATTTGTTGGGTTAAAGTTGTGAGGCCCCCATACATATACAGTAGCTGGCTGGTAGCAATCTTTTGGACAAAGTTTTGTGTAGGGTTGTTGTACTCATATTAGCAATGACAACATAATCAAAAGTTTAGAACTTCTGTGCTGTAAATTTAAGGTCAAAGTCGCTAGATAGTTTAAACAACTTTTTCTTTCACTGTTCAGTTAGCTTCCTGTCGTTTTTTGTTCATTTGAATATATACAAATTGCATAGGATGACATTTGCTGGGTACTTAATAAAAATACAGGACACTATAGTCTTTGTCAAGGAAGTAAGCAAGAAGTCACAGACCACTTTCCATTCGAGCAGTTGGATGCTAACACAATCATTTTAGCTTGCTTTATATGAATAATAATTGTGTCAGCAAATGAAAGTGTGATATAAAAAGTTGTGATGCAGCCAAATTCAAAGAGCAAAGTTTATTCATGGATTTATTTTCGCCTTGCACTTTCTAAACATCAGTGGAAGTTAATGTTTACAGGTTATAACTCTGGAACACTTCAATGGATCCCACTGATTCTCAGATAGTTCTTTGATGACATATTGTACTTCATGTTAGTGGCAAAATTACATTGATATGATGTGTTTATTGATAAAAAAATGGAAATTTGGTGAAAATTTTGCAATTTTCAAACTTTTAATTTTTGTTCCCTTAAATGAGAGAGATATGTCACACAAAATAGTTTATAAATAACATTTCCCACATGTCAACCTTACATTTTTTAGGTACCACATCACATTTGAAGTGACTTTGAGGGGTCTATATGATAAAAGATACCCAAAAGTGAGACCATTCTAAAAACTATACACTTCAAGGTGCTCAAAGCCACATTGAAAAAGTTTATTAACCCTTCAGGTGCTTCACGAGAACTAAAGCAATGTTGAAGTAAAAAATAAACATTTAACTTTTTTTCACAAAAAATTATTTTAGACCCAAACTTTATTTTCACAAGGGTAACAGAATAAAATGGACCCCCAACATTTGTGAAATTTCTTCTGAGCACACTGGTGCCCCATATTTGGGATTAAATCCATTGTTTGGGCACATGACAGGGCTCAGAAGAGAGGGAGGAATACAAAATTGGCTGGAATCGATGGTGACCATCATGACGCGTTTGGAGACACCCTGATGTGCCTAAACAGTGGAAGCCCTCCACAAGTGACCCCATTTTGGAAACCATACCCCTCAAGGATTTTATCCAGGGGTATATTGAGCATTTTGAACCCAGAGGTACTTCACAAAATTTGATAATATTAGGTTATTGTAATGAATGTCATCATTGGTTTTGAGCGCAAGTGCAGTTTGCATTGTGTGCTTGGATAAGCACCAAATGTCTCAAGTGTTCTAGTGACATGCTCAAGTCCCTGCCTCACATGTTTCATGACTTTTAGACACCCCAAAAAAACATGCGGGGATCTGCGATACTTGGTGCATACCCAATCACCCGATGCAAACTCGAGTAGCGAGCACTTGCGCTCTACACTAGCCATCGTATCGTCATTATATTTTTTACTTTTAAAAACCCCAATTCTAACTCCAACCCTAACACAGCCATAACCCCAACCCTAACCACAACAAGCCCCTAACCCCAACACAACCCTAACCCTAACACAACCCTAACACCATCACAACCCTAACCTTAAACTCAATCCTAAGACAACGCTAAACCTAAAATAACCCCAACCACAGCTCTAACCCAAATCTAACCCAACCCTATCCATAACACAACCCTAACCTCAACCCTAACCCCAGCCCAAACTCTAACCCAAACAGCAAAGAATGTAAAAATTACAATTTTTTTTATCATTTATCATTTTTTTATCATTTTGTTCATCTAACTAATGGAGTGACAAAGGGGGTTTGATTTACTATTTTTTATTTTGATCACTGTGATAGGGTCACAGTGATCAAAATGAACCAATAGGAAAAATCTCCTACTGTTGCTGGGTACCGGCTGACAGATCTCGGCGGGCACACTGCACATGAACCCACCATTTCCTTCCAGGAAGATGATGTGAAGGGCTGGGGGATGGAGCAGGATGGTCTGGGGATGGTGGGGGTACCGAGGGGGGAGACGGGGACTCCATTTCTATCTTATCTGATATGCTAGATCATATCAGAGAAGAGACAATTGAATTGAAAATCAGACTTTTTTGTGATCGCCTGTGATCATGTGACAGGGGACCGGAAAAACCGGCCCTGGTCATGTTCTCCAGGGTTTCAGCTATCTCTGGTAGCCAAGACCCCAAAGATTTTCCGATGTTGTGGGACGCTATACCCTTATTTCTCAGCGCCTTCTAAAAGCAGCACTGAGGAATAAGTACCCTTAAATTCCACTGTTAAAAGGCATATCGGAGGTCATTAAGGGGCTGATGCTTATAAACCTTTATGGTTCTGATAGAAATAGTTGTTACTTAATGCCATTGATTAGCCGTCTTATCAGACTGCAAAAATAAATATCTTGTGCTTTTCAGGTAATGTATTGGAAGTCTCATGGTCTTCCACATATAAACAATTTTTTAGTCTTAAATTTGTCAGAGGAGCTGGACACTCACCACCTCTAATGAGTAGAGAAAGAATTTCAAAACAGTAAAACATGCTCTTGCATAAGTGAGTGAGGTGCTCAATGAGCACTATTTTACTTTTTCTGTTATTTGGGTTGGATGGTCTGCCTACTGCATGGTTTGCACTATTTCCCCTGTACTTTAGTATTCATAATAACCGGAGGTGTGTGGTTGACATAATAATAATAATATAATAATAAATTTTATTTCTATAGCGCCAACATATTCCGTAGCACTTTACAATTCAGAGCGGACTTGTACAGATAATAGATATTACAGCATGACAATAATCACATAGATCATAACAGATACCAAGAGGAATGAGGGCCCTGCTCACAAGCTTACAATCTATGAGAAAAAAGGTAGACACGAAAGGTGGGTGGTAACAATTGCCCTGATTGTATGGACCAGCCATAATGTTAAGTGTGTAACAGTGCAGACACAGAGGGCTAATGGATGCATAAAGCATGTGGGAACATGATGCGGGGAACCTGGTTATGGTAAAACTTTTGGCTGTGCCACTAAAGGATAGATTACGTTAATGTGCTGAGTCAGTAGGCCAGTCTGAATAAATGCGTTTTCAGGGCACGCTTCAAATTGTGGGGATTGGGGACTAATATTGACCTGGGAAGTGCATTCCAAGAATTGGCCCAGCATGTGTATAGTCTTGGAGACGGGAGTGGGAGGTTCTGATTATTGAGGATGCTAACCTCAGGTCATCAGCAGAATGGAGGGAGTGGGTAGGGTGGTATACTGAAACAAGAGAGGTGATGTAGGGTGGTGCTGAGCCATGGAGAGCTTTGTGGGTGAGGGTAAAAAGTTTGTACTGGATTCTGGAGTGGATGGGTAGCCAGTGTAATGCCTGGCCCAAGGTAGAGGCATCAGTGTAACGATTAGCGAGGAATATGATCCTGGCTGCAGCATTCAAGACAGATTGGAGGGGGGGAGAGCTTGGTAAGATGGAGACCGATTAGAAGAAAGTTACAATAGTTGAGACAAGAATGAATAAAAGAAACAGTAAGAGTTTTTGCGGAGTCAATAGTAAGAAAAGGTCGAATTCTAGAAATGTTTTCGAGGTGCAGATAACAAGAGCGAGCCAGTGATCGTATGTGGGGGGCAAAGGAAAGCTTGAAGTCAAGTATGACCCCAAGACAGTGGGCATGTTGCTGGGGAGTAATAGTGGAACCACACACGGAAATGACAATGTCAGGTATAGGTCCATTAGTAGCAGGAGGAAACACAAAGAGTTCAGTCTTTGACAAGTTCAGTTTCAGATACAGTATAGTGAGGACATGATGTTAGACACAGAGTTTAGACAATCGCTGGTGTTTTCTAGAAAGGCTGGCGTGATGTCAGGAGAAGAAGCATATAATTGAGTGTTATCAGCATAGAGATGGTACTCGAAACCAAATCTACTGATTGTTTGACCAATAGGGGCAGTGTACAAAGAGAAGAGGAGGGGGCCTAGGACTGATCCTTGAGGAACCCCAACAGTAAGGGGAAGATGAGAGGAGGAGGAACCAGCAAAAGATAAGGTAAAGGAGCGGTCAGAGATAGGAGAAGAACCAGGAGAGAATGGTGTCCTTGAGGCCAATGGAACGGAGCATAGTGAGGAGGAGCTGATGATCCACAGTGTCGAATGCTGCAGAGAGATCCAAGAGAATTAGCATGGAGTAATGACCATTTGATTTAGCTGTTAGTAGATCATTATAGACTTTAGTGAGGGCAGCTTCAGTAGAGTGTAAAGAGCGGAAACCGGATTGGAGGGAGTCGAGAAGAGAGTTATCAAAGAGATAGCGGATAAGACGGGAGTGGACCAGGCGTTCCAGGGGTTTAGAGATGAAGGGAAGATTAGAGTCAGGTCTATAGTTATCGGCACAGTTTTGGTCGCGGGATGGTTTATTAAGTAGTGGATGTATGATGGCATGCTTAAATGACGAGGGAAAGATACCAGAAGAGAGAGAGGTTAAATATTTTAGTTAGGTGAGGTGTGACAGCAGGGGAAAGGGACTGGAGTAGATGTGATGGAAATGGGTCACTGGTGCAAGTGGTTGGGCGAGAAGATGCAAGGAGCCTGCTTACTTCTTCTTCTGTGACTGGTTCAAAATCAGAGAGTGAGCTAGATGCAGTGGGGGAGGGAGGACAGCATATGGTGTGAGGTATTTGGGAGATAATTTCCTGTCGGATCTGGTCAATTTTTTCTTTGAAGTAATTGGCCAGATCGTCAGCTCGAAGCTCCGTGGTTGGGGCCTGTACTCTTGGGTTGAGTAGAGAATGAAAAGTGTCAAAGAGACATGTAGGGTTATTGGACAGTGAGGTGATGGGCAGTGTTGTATGTTCGAAGAATAAACTTATAATGGATGAAATCTTCGTTTAGATTAGGTTGTGGTCAGAGAGCAGGAGAGGGGAGTTTGCAAAATCATCCACTGCAGAAAGCCAAAAGAAGTCAAGGGAGTTTCCGTCTTCATGCATTGGAGAATTAGTAAGCTGTGAAAGGCCAAACGAGGAGGTTAGAGATAAAAGGTGAGTAGCAGATGGGGAGAGGGGAAGAGCAATGGGGATGTTGAAATCGCCCATGATGTGGGTAGGGATGTCACAGGAGAGAAAATGTGGAAGCCAAAATGATCCAGGAACTGATGGAAGGGGCCGGGAGGACGATATACCACCGCTACTCGTATGGAGAAGGGGGTGTAGAGTCTGACGGCATGGACCTCAAAAGAAGGGAAGACAAGTGAGGGTACTTGAGGGATAACCTGAAAGGCACATTTTGGTGATAGGAGCAGACCAACGCCTCCACCTGGTCTATTGTCTGATCATGGGGTATGGGAGAAGTGTAGTCCACCATATGAAAAAGCAGCAGCAGCGGTAGTGTCTGACTGCTGGATCCAGGCTTCAGTAAGAGCAAGAAGGTTAAGAGAATTAGAAAGGAAGAATTCATGAATGAAGGAGAGTTTGTTACACACTCAGCGAGAATTCCAAAGGGCACAATTAAGAGAGAAAGATGGCATGCAGGGAATATTAATAAGATTAGAGGGGTTTCTGAGTGTAGCAGTTGGGGGGGCTTGACTTTCTATAACATGGGGGACCAGGGTTGGGAGCAATGTCTCCTGCGACTAGGAGAAGGAGGATAGAAAGAGTGAGCAGATGGTTAAGTGATTTGTGAGTGCATCTCTGATGTTGAATGGTGGGACTGAATGGATCTGTGCAATTTAGCAATGTGAAAAGAGCGTGAGTGCTATATATAGGATAGGAAAGGAGTGAGGGGCCAATATGGATGGAGCGTAGAGAGTTAATGCCAGGGTGGTGGATGTGTGTGAATGCAGCTGCCAGGGTATAAATTACACAAATGCATATGGTATATATTTGTTGTAATCCAAACATACAGGGAGTAGATTTATATAAATGTATTACCTGTCTTCTGCCCTGTATAACTGCCATGTTATAACTGCCTCATACTTTGATCAAATATACTTCGATTAAATGTACATAAATGCCCCCCTGCATAAATGCCTTCCTGTTGTGAGTTCATTCTCTGGTTCACCAGTTGTGAGTTCCCCTTCTGGACTTCCTCTGGTGGTGATGTGAGGTGATGCGGCTGGTTTGATCGGTGGAGATCTGCCACCTGAGAATGAGGATGACGATTGGATCTCAGGATTCTCAGATTGGATTTAAGACAGCCGACGCCCTATTCAGTTGCTGGTGATTCCTTCTGGCTTGTCAGCTCTTGGTTTTCAGCTCTGTTCCAGTCATCTTAAGCTAAGTTTTTCTGCTAATGTTCACACTTAATTTTGTTGGTCTATTCAGTTTTTTGTGTGGTCTGCCAGCCCCGGCTGGGGGCTGAGCTGAATTTCCACTCTTATTTATCAGTATTTTGCCAATTGGCTTTTTGTCCCTTACTAGTTTGGTCTCTTTTTGCTCTGTCTCAGAATATTTCAGAGTACTGATATAGTGGGAGAAGTCTAGTGACTTCAGGGTTAATTTTGCTATCAGAAGTGTTGGACATTATTTTTGTAGGGTTTTTTGCAGGTTGCAGACAGTGTCTTCCCTTTCTTTCCTGTCTAGTTAGTTTGAGCCCCATCATTTCCTCAGCCTATTTTCCTGCCTGTGTTTGTGCCTTCATCTTGTTTCACTGTCAATACATGTGTGGGGGCTATCTATTCCTTTGGGGTCTGCTCTGGGGCAGTTAGTTTTCCCTTTTCTTGCTTTAGGCTTATGTAGTCCTCCGGCCGTGACGAGGCGTCTAGGTTCATCGCAAGCACGCTCCATGGCTACTGCTAGTTGTGTGGTAAGATCAGGGATCTGCAATCTGCATAGTTACCAACCACTCTGGTTTTCTGTGGCTTAGCTTGCTTTGTTTTTTTCTCCTCGGTGACCCATTCATAAGACCTTCCCCAAGCTATGTCTGAATATATAGGAGGCTAAGGCTTAGAGCTCCTTTTTTTTTTTTTGCTCTCTCTCTTCTTGTTAATCAATCAAACTAAATTGAGACAGCAGGACCCAATTAGGCTGTGTGCACAAACTGCGGATTTTGCTGCGGTTCCGCAGCGGTTTTGGCCGCTGCGGACCCGCAGCAGTTTTTGCTGCGGTGTACAGTACCATGATTCCCTATGGGAATCAAAAACCGCAGTGCAGACGGTGCAGATTTTTCCGCGCGGATTATCTGCGGTTTTCAATCCGCAGAAAGAATTGACATGTCAATTCTTTCTGCGGATTCCCCTGCGGTTTGCCATCTCCTCCATTGAGGAGATGAAAAACCGCAGGGCAAAACAGCAGAGCAATCCGCAGGTAAAACCGCAGGTCTTTTGACCTGCGGTTTCACCTGCGGATTTTACAAAATCTGCGCGGATGAATCCGCACATAATCCGCAGCGTGTGCACACAGCCACAATGTTGTGGTCAGATAAACAAATGTCCAGCACTACATGGATCATAAAGTAGTTTGATAAGTTTATTGACCTCACAACATAAGGGGACAAGCAGAGTAAGGGTACCGTTACGCCTGGCGACTCACCAGCGATCCCGACTAGCGATATGACGTGGTCAGGATCGCTGGTGCATCGCTGGGTGGTCGCTAGTGAGCTGCCACACAGGCAGATCTCACCAGCGACATCGCAGGGGACAGGGATCCCTACTTACCTGTCAGATGTGGCGATGCTGCGTCCTCCTGCCCGGCTCCACGTGTCGCTCGTCGTCACAGCAGGAAGCGCCGCAGGAAGTGGACGACGAGGAATGGTCCAGCAGCTTCTCGCGCGACCAGCGATAACCAGCGGGGGAGCCGGTCGGAGGTAAGTATCACATGCAGCGATATCGCTAGTGATATTGCTGTAACTTCACAAAATCGGTGACTTTACAGCGATATTGCTAGCGATATCGCAGTGTGTAACGGGGGCTTTAGTTGAAATAACTATATACCAGATATAAGCTTGCATAGTTGAAACACATATATAGCATTCAGGATTAACTGCTTGCTGACACTGAATGGAGTGGAGACACACAGGAGTTTATTCAGAGCAGAGATTGAAAAAGCTGGTTACCAGATATAAGGTTGCATAGTTGAAAACACATATGTTGGCATGAAAGGGATACCTTTTTCTGTAGTTAAAAATCAATCCTGTCAGGTGAGAGATCACTCCAGCTGATAAGCGAATCCAAACAAATTTAGAATAAAACAATGTTGTTGTTTTTTTTAATTTAACAATTATAACAATTTGACAAAATATAAAAAAAAAATTAAAAAGACAGGGCAAAAGCTTTCAAAAAGGAGGGGAAAAAGCAGCCAGATCCGTAACCATAACACTTCCATTCCTGGAAGCCATTTTCTACTCAGGGAGATGTGAAAGAATGACAAAAGTGAAAAAAAACCCCTTTCATTTCATTACATTAAAAGTTTTTCCACTTTTAATATACAAACATCATTATGAAAATGTCTAAAACTCCTTTTGATTCTTTACTGATGGTAAAGAAATAAATGCTAAACAATTTTGAGTGCAACAAATGTTAATTCTGAAGCCTTGGTGTATATCATTTGGGATTTGAATAGGCAAAAGATATATGGTTGCTTGACCTCCTCTGTCATGCATAACTGTGTGATTCATAACAGGCAAATCTATCTAGTACTTTGCATTTTTCATGTGTCCTTTATTAAATGTAAGGTCTGAGCTCTCCACTCACAGATCAAAATATTCATTACTCAATCTTAAAATGCAGCATGTGGCGGCTTTTACCTACTTAATCACTTGTTTTTCATGCAGTACACTAAATAATCCTATCCATGGAGGATTATCTAACACAGTTTGATGTTGTATGTGTCTGTTAAATTATTTACTGTAATGTTTGCAATTTGAAAGATTCAGTCATACTGTTATACCCAGAGTCATATCTCCAAGGATTATGTTTTATATCCTTTCTTCGATACTCTTGTCATCCTAGAATTTGACCTTAGACGTTATTAAGATATTAGTGTTTGTCATCTGTCACCTGTCCTTTGCTGCCAATCGACATGGGGACCGATTATAGTCTTTAGAGCTATTAGCATGTTCAATTTTTTAATTAGGCTGATCTGCATGCAGAAATGTGAGATATGTCCCATTCCCATTTTAGTTGGTGTAAGGTTTCACGTACAACTTCAACAAGTTCTGCTATGACTAAGCATTGCATACATTGGTTGTTTGAAAAGTGTCTGTGTTACCTCTTTAAAGGGCCTGTCACACTAAGCGATATCGCTAGCAATATCGCTATAACGTCACTGGTCGCTATGTCTGATACTTACCTCCGTCGCTCCCCCGCTGATTATCGCTGATCGCGCGAGGACGTCCTGGACCGTTTCTCGTCGTCAGCTTCCTGCTGGGCTTCCTGCTGTGATGATGAGCGACGCGTGGACGTGGGCAGGAGGACATCAGGATCGCCTCGTCTGACAGGTAAGTAGCGACCCCCGACCCCTGCGATGTCGCTGGTGAGATCTGTCTGTGTGGCAGCTCACTAGCGACCACTTAGCGATGTACCAGCGATCCTGACCGCGTCATATCGCTGGTCGGGATCGCTGGTGCATCGCTAAGTGTGACAGTACCTTAAGTCTTCTCTAAAGGGCTTTACTAGACATCCATAATAAAGGTTCAGAGATTTCTATCTCACATCAGGATGCTGGATTATTTACTATGAATTCTTGTAGATGGAAGTGGATATAAAATCGGCGCTGCAGAGGATCCAAAAAACAATAGGAGACCACATGCGGTATGGATGATCATTGTGATTTTCCCTGATCAAGTGTGATCGCCTTGAAATACGCTGACAAATAAATCCATGCTGCATCTGGTCTCCTATTGTATTTTGGATCCTTGGCAGTGCGAGTTTTATAAAACCATCTCCAAGTTTGCATATTATCTGTTTTAGTGGATCTGCAGCAGCTGTCTTTGCTTAAAAGTGAACAAAGGTGTTGTGACTTTCACAACCTCCCAAGTGTGCAAATCCCGTTTTACTCTTTTCTTTGTAATTCGAATAAGACTTTTTTGTGCTATTTGTCATTCTAGTTTTAATATAAACATGGATTATTTATTTTGACTCTCTGTATTATAGTCTAGTCCAATTTGCAAACCAAATTTATCCAGTCAGATTAATGGATTTGCAAAAACAATAGACAACATATGTATGCAAGGGGTGGACACACCAATAGCACAACCTGTGCAGCCCCACAGGGGCCCAAAAAATTAAGGGGTCCAAATACACCAACAAAGTAGTAAGCAGCTTCTGTCAAATACACATAAATGGGAGTATTATGATGAACTATTGCCAAGGACCCATATACACCTCTTGCATAGAGGTCCTCTTGCATGTGTCTACTCCTGATTTATGATTTATGGACTGTCTATCCTCGACTAGTTGCCAGCAGATGCATGGGAAACCTGTTGTTAATTGGCTTGGTAGGATTTGGCTTCCCTTGAGCCAACTTATGATTTTCTTTTTGCGTATTTGAAAACAGATGACAGATGGATAATAGCAGTCATGCACAGGATGCTAAAAATAAATGAAAAATGGACCAAAACATGAAGGGTAGTGTTCTCTTTACTTGGACACAAATTTACTTGGACACAAAGGCCTCAAGTCGTCAAGACTGGTGTGAACAATGCTGGTCTTGATGAAGGGGCATGCTGAAGTCAGAAGCTTCTGATTCATTAAGAAACAAACACCTATTAATGAATCAGTCACATCTGAAAAGTACCTTGGGCCTCAGCGCGACTCACCACAAATCTAACTCATGAAGTAGAAAATCCGTGACATAGCACACCCTGTTAAGAGCAGTGGAACGCACTAAATAAAATTATAAATAAAGTGTGTTCACCGCTCGGGGTCCACCGTGCAGTAGATGGTAAGACCAGTGCTAGGTGGTGGCAGAAGGTATCTGGTGGTAGAGTGCACAGGGTTCAGACTTCACCCAGGTGCACTGAGCAAGCTCTGTTGCACTCACAGAGCTGCAAGGATAAGCACACGGACAGATAATGCTGGAGCAAGCTCTGTTTCACTCACAGAGCTGCAAGCATGCACAAGCTCTGTTACACACACAGAGCTGAAAGCATACACAAGCTCTGTTGCACACACAGAGCTGCAAGCATACACAAGCTCTGTTACACACACAGAGCTGCAAGCATATACAAGCTCTGTTACACACACAGAGCTGAAAGCATATACACATGTGCAATAACGCTGAGTCTGTTTAAATGTCACAGGAGCTCAGTGACACAGACGCGATATTTGGTCACAGGAGTGGCCCTATCTGACGGCACCAACTCCGTCTAGACCTACCATGGACATCTGGGGAATAGGCCATTGCATGTGAGAACGCACCTAGTGCTGAGACTGCAGCGCGACGATAACTAAGCCGCTGTAGAAGCGCCACTGTCAAGCAGGCGCACAATGATGCTAGCTGCTGAGCGCTGGAGCAATGGCGCACTGGCGCTGGCGCTAATACTGGCTCTGACTCAAACATTCACACATTCGTAATAACCAAGGAATGGGGGTTTCAGATGAGTCATTCACCAGTCCATGCATCCATCAACAAACATACAGCAGCAAGTAAGACTATACTAGCGCATGGCGGAACAGCCATGCACGCTTTTTATAGCATACGGGACCTGCCGGAAATCTCCAGAACTCCAATAGGAGCCAATAGGATTCAGAGCAGGACCTGAGCACCTGACTCCCGAACTCCAATAGGAGCTCGTCCTGTGAGCATGCTCAGAAGCTGGCACAAAGGACTTAGCCTCTGGAGATAAATGTGAGGACCTGGGTTTCTGCATAGGTATGGCAGAACTCAGATTCCTAACACATCCATTCCGCCCATGCTCCACCCATTTTGTCAAAGCTAGGTAAAACTGGGGTGAAAATGCCAAATGTCGCAACTAGTGTTGAGTGATACCGTTCGATACCCAAAAATATCGTATCGGATGGTATCGCCCAATACGAAAAAAATATCAGGTATCGCCGATTCCGATACCGGAAGTCCCATTCAAGTCAATGGGACTTCCGGTATCGGAATTAAAAAAAGCCCTTTATTTCCTTGTTGGCTAATTCTACATAATTGAAAAAAAATAAGAATCATGTAGAATGTATTGTGGGAGGTGGAGGAGACATTAAAAGCATAGTGGTTTATTCAAATCACATGGCATAGCATTAATTCCAATTTTTTTTTTCAATACGTTCGGAGTTAAAAAGATATTGACTATGTTAACCTTTTTTATATTTTGTCAGATATGTATGTTTCACAACTTCCATGCTCTTCACCTTCTTTTGTACTTCTCCCACACTTTCTCCTTCATGATCCGCAGCAGTAGCATTTTTTTCATCAACTTTTTCTTCACCTTATTCATCTTCTTCTTCTTCATCTTCTTCACATTAATTTTTTTTTCCATTCTTCATATTCTTCTTATTCAGCTATTATTAATTTTAATATGCTATTTCATCATCTTCTTCCTATTCTTCTTTGTCTTCATTTTCTTATGGTGACAGGCATTCCTGTAGTACTTATCTATAAAAGTTATAAGATTACACCTTACGTTCTGCCTGTCACTAAAGATTTACAACAGGATTTGTCCGCGTTCAGTTTGGCCTGCAGCAGCAGGCATTTTCCAGGGGCACCACGAGGAGGAACGGACTCACCCCCATTTACTGCTTAGTCTTCTTCTGCTTATAATTTTGATTTCTTCTATGCTGATTTTTAGTCTTATGCTTAATGTTCTTCTGCTTTCTGTTCTTCTGCTTTTGCTTCTTCTGCTTCTTGTTCTTCTGTCTTTTGTTCTGTATCTTGGTGGTTGTCTTCATGTTCTTTGTCCTCTTGGTCTTATTATTTAGGGTCATATTTCTGGTCTTCTTTGGTGTGGTCTTCAGGGTCGTCGTCATCAGGGTCGTCGTCATGGAGATCAATAAGGATTACCAAAGACAATTTCAAAAAGCTTGATCTTGGAAATGTAGCAGAAGGTACAAGAAGGCTGAGAAACTGGCGAGAACCAGCAGACAGTGCTGGCACCTGGATGGGTAGCAGAAGGAACAAGAGCCAATGGCACTACCGAGGACCAACTGACGGTGCTGGACCACGGTTACTAAGCAGAAGGTACCTGTGCTAAAAAGCACTACCAAGGACCAGCTGACGGTGCTGGACCTCGGATACCAAGATGGAGGCACCTAGGCCAAAGGCTCTGGCGAGAACTAGCAGACAGTGCTGGCACCCGGATGGGTAGCAGAAGGAACAAGAGCCAATGGCACTACCGAGGACCAACTGACGGTGCTGGACCACGGTTACTAAGCAGAAGGTACCTGTGCTAAAAAGCACTACCAAGGACCAGCTGACGGTGCTGGACCTCGGATACCGAGATGGAGGCACCTAGGCCAAAGGCTCTGGCGAGAACCAGCAGACAGTGCTGGCACCCGGATGGGTAGCAGAAGGAACAAGAGCCAATGGCACTACCGAAGACCAACTGACGGTGCTGGACCACGGTTACTAAGCAGAAGGTACCTGTGCTAAAAAGCACTACCAAGGACCAGCTGACGGTGCTGGACCTCGGATACCGAGATGGAGGCACCTAGGCCAAAGGCTCTGGCGAGAACCAGCAGACAGTGCTGGAACCCGGGTGGGTAGCAGAAGGAACAAGAGCCAATGGCACTACCGAGGACCAACTGACGGTGCTGGACCACGGTTACTAAGCAGAAGGTACCTGTGCTAAAAAGCACTACCAAGGACCAGCTGACAGTGCTGGACCTTGGATACCGAGATGGAGGCACCTAGGCCAAAGGCTCTGGCGAGAACCAGCAGACAGTGCTGGAACCCGGGTGGGTAGCAGAAGGTACCCATTCAAAGCAAAGTAGCCAGGCATCAAGCCGGCCGCAGTTACCGAAACCCACAGTCCTACAGGGGGTCCATGTCCCATTGGCACTACGGATCCAGCCTTCAGTGCCAGTTCCCGCAGCCCACATAGGAGTCACCTAAACTACAGGCACCGTAGAGTCGGCTAACCCGGCCGCAAGACGACAGGACAACGGATTGGTGGCATAGTGACCTTGACACTACCCGGAAACAGCAGGCGTGCTGAAAACAGGCTGGGCAACAGGGAGTACCCGTGCCAAAGACACTGCCGAGCACCAACTGGCGTTGTTGGAGCCCAGGGACAATCATGGTGTAGGCCGAGGCCTACTTGGTGGTAGTTTTAGATTGTTTGTAGGCTACAACAGACTGTCAACGTGCTTCAATTAGGCATCTGTCTCCACTCTGTTTCCAGGATTTCACGTGACCACCAACACCGCCAGTTTATGCGTACAGCAGCCGTCTGCCCAATCCACACGTGTTCCTGTGTTACTGGGGTTCTGTAATGTCAGCAGATCCCCTGATGTGTGTCTGCCACTGTCTCCTGCTCTGTCCACATTCCCACCGCTTGCAGTGGGAAGGTGGACAGCGCAGGAGACAGTGGCAGACACATATTGGGGGATCTGCTGACGTTACAGAACCCCAGTAACACAGGAACACATGCGGAATGCGTGGATGGCAACTGTGAGCAGGAACTGGCGGTGTTGGAGGTCAGGGGAAATATTAGAGACAGAGTGGAGAGAGAGGCCAAATCAGAGAATGTTTAAATCTGAAGTAGTTACAATTTGGAGGCAGCAGCACTTTGCCCTCCACACAGCAGGGGATCAGCTGACGTTACTGACCCCCACTTTCACATGAACGAGTGTTTTTTTCTGTGTGGACAGCACTTCCGAGCAACAACTGACGATGTTGGATCCCAGGGATAGTCATTTTGTAGGCTGAGGCCTACTTGGAGGCAGTTTAAGATAAGACGTTTGAATTTGGAGGCAGCAGCAGTTTGCCCTCCACACAGCAGGGGATCAGCTGACGTTACTGACCCCCACTTTCACATGAACGAGTGTGTTTTTCTGTGTGGACAGCACTTCCGAGCACCAACTAGCGTTGTTGGAACCCAGGGACAATCAGGGTGCAGGCCGAAGCCTACTAGGAGCCAGGTGTAAAGCTGAGGTATTTTGACTTTGGAGGGAGCAGGACACTTTGCCCTCCACACAGCAGGGGATCAGCTGACGTTACCGAACCCCACTTTCACATGAACGAGTGTGTTTTTCTGTGTGGACAGCACTTCCGAGCAACAACTGACGATGTTGGAGCCCAGGGATAGTCATTTTGTAGGCTGAGGCCTACTTGGAGGCAGTTTAAGATAAGATGTTTGAATTTGGAGGCAGCAGCAGTTTGCCCTCCACACAGCAGGGGATCAGCTGACGTTACTGACCCCCACTTTCACATGAACGAGTGTGTTTTTCTGTGTGGACAGCACTTCCGAGCACCAACTAGCATTGTTGGAACCCAGGGACAATCAGGGTGCAGGCCGAAGCCTACTAGGAGCCAGGTGTAAAGCTGAGGTATTTTGACTTTGGAGGGAGCAGGACACTTTGCCCTCCACACAGCAGGGGATCAGCTGACGTTACCGAACCCCACTTTCACAAGAACGAGTGTGTTTTTCTGTGTGGACAGCACTTCCGAGCAACAACTGATGATGTTGGAGCCCAGGGATAGTCATTTTGTAGGCTGAGGCCTACTTGGAGGCAGTTTAAGATAAGACGTTGTTTGAATTTGGAGGCAGCAGCAGTTTGCCCTCCACACAGCAGGGGATCAGCTGACGTTACTGACCCCCACTTTCACATGAACGAGTGTGTTTTTCTGTGTGGACAGCACTTCCGAGCACCAACTAGCGTTGTTGGAACCCAGGGACAATCAGGGTGCAGGCCGAAGCCTACTAGGAGCCAGGTGTAAAGCTGAGGTATTTTGACTTTGGAGGGAGCAGGACACTTTGCCCTCCACACAGCAGGGGATCAGCTGACGTTACCGAACCCCACTTTCACATGAACGAGTGTGTTTTTCTGTGTGGACAGCACTTCCGAGCAACAACTGACGATGTTGGAGCCCAGGGATAGTCATTTTGTAGGCTGAGGCCTACTTGGAGGCAGTTTAAGATAAGACGTGGTTTGAATTTGGAGGCAGCAGCAGTTTGCCCTCCACACAGCAGGGGATCAGCTGACGTTACTGACCACCACTTTCACATGAACAAGTGTGTTTTTCTGTGTGGACAGCACTTCCGAGCACCAACTAGCGTTGTTGGAACCCAGGGACAAGCAGGGTGCAGGCCGAAGCCTACTAGGAGCCAGGTGTAAAGCGGAGGTATTTTGACTTTGGAGGGAGCAGGACACTTTGCCCTCCACACAGCAGGGGATCAGCTGACGTTACCGAACCCCACTTTCACATGAACAAGTGTGTTTTTCTGTGTGGACAGCACTTCTGAGCACCAACTAGCGTTGTTTGAACCCAGGGACAATCAGGGTGCAGGCCGAAGCCTACTAGGAGCCAGGTGTAAAGCTGAGGTATTTTGACTTTGGAGGGAGCAGGACACTTTGCCCTCCACACAGCAGGGGATCAGCTGACGTTACCGAACCCCACTTTCACAAGAACGAGTGTGTTTTTCTGTGTGGACAGCACTTCCGAGCACCAACTAGCGTTGTTGGAGCCCAGGGAGAACCAGGGTGCAGGCCGAGGCCTACTTGGTGGCAGTTTTAGATTGTTTGTAGGCTACAACAGACTGTCAACATGCTCCAATTAGGCATCTGTCTCCACTCTGTTTCCAGGATTTCACGTGACCACCAACACCGCCAGTTTATGTGTACAGCAGCCGTCTGCCCAATCCACACGTGTTCCTGTGTTACTGGGGTTCTGTAATGTCAGCAGATCCCCTGATGTGTGTCTGCCACTGTCTCCTGCTCTGTCCACATTCCCACCGCTTGCAGTGGGAAGGTGGACAGCGCAGGAGACAGTGGCGGACACATATTGGGGGATCTGCTGACGTTACAGAACCCCAGTAACACAGGAACACGTGTGGAATGCATGGACGGCAACTGTGAGCAGGAACTGGCGGTGTTGGAGGTCAGGGGAAATACTAGCGACAGAGTGGAGACAGAGGCCAAATCAGAGAATGTTTAAATCTGAAGTAGTTACAATTTGGAGGCAGCAGCACTTTGCCCTCCACACAGCAGGGGATCAGATGATGTTACCGACCCCGACTTTCACATGAACGAGTGTTTTTTTCTGTGTGGACAGCACTTCCGAGCAACAACTGACGATGTTGGAGACCAGGGATAGTCATTTTGTAGGCTGAGGCCTACTTGGAGGCAGTTTAAGATAAGACGTTGTTTGAATTTGGAGGCAGCAGCAGTTTGCCCTCCACACAGCAGGGGATCAGCTGACGTTACCGAACCCCACTTTCACATGAACGAGTGTGTTTTTCTGTGTGGACAGCACTTCCGAGCACCAACTAGCGTTGTTGGAACCCAGGGACAATCAGGGTGCAGGCCGAAGCCTACTAGGAGCCAGGTGTAAAGCTGAGGTATTTTGACTTTGGAGGGAGCAGGACACTTTGCCCTCCACACAGCAGGGGATCAGCTGACGTTACCGAACCCCACTTTCACATGAACGAGTGTGTTTTTCTGTGTGGACAGCACTTCCGAGCACCAACTAGCGTTGTTGGAGCCCAGGGAGAACCAGGGTGCAGGCCGAGGCCTACTTTGTGGCAGTTTTAGATTGTTTGTAGGCTACAACAGACTGTCAACGTGCTCCAATTAGGCATCTGTCTGCACTCTGTTTCCAGGATTTCACGTGACCACCAACACCGCCAGTTTATGCGTACAGCAGCCGTCTGCCCAATCCACACGTGTTCCTGTGTTACTGGGGTTCTGTAATGTCAGCAGATCCCCTGATGTGTGTCTGCCACTGTCTCCTGCTCTGTCCACATTCCCACCGCTTGCAGTGGGAAGGTGGACAGTGCAGGAGACAGTGGCGGACACATATTGGGGGATCTGCTGACATTACAGAACCCCAGTAACACAGGAACACGTGTGGAATGCGTGGACGGCAACTGTGAGCAGGAACTGGCGGTGTTGGAGGTCAGGGGAAATACTAGAGACAGAGTGGAGACAGAGGCCAAATCAGACAATGTTTAAATCTGAAGTAGTTACAATTTGGAGGCAGCAGCACTTTGCCCTCCACACAGCAGGGGATCAGCTGACGTTACCGAACCCCACTTACACATGAGCGAGTGTTTTGTCTGTGCGGACAGCACTTTTGAGCACCAACTGGCGGTGTCGGGGCCCAGGGAAAATCAGGTAGTAGGCCGAGGCCTACTTGGAGCCAGGTGTAAATCTGAGTTTGTTTGACTGTGGAGGGAGCAGGACACTTTGCCGTACACACAGCAGGGGATCAGCTGACGTTACCGAACCCCACTTACACATGAGCGAGTGTTTTGTCTGTGCGGACAGCACTTCTGAGCACCAACTGGCGGTGTCGGAGCCCCGGGAAAATCAGGTAGTAGGCCGAGGCCTACTTGGTGGCAGTTTGCGATTGTTTCTAGACTACTACTAACTGTCAACGTACTCCAATTAGGCCTCTGTCTTCACTCTGTTTCGAGTATTTCCTCTGGCTTCCAACCACGCCAGTTGCTGCTCTGAAATGCCGTCTACACAACCCACACTTGTTCCTGTGTTACTGGGGTTCTGTAACAGCAGCTTCTCCCTAGAGGTGAGTCAGGCAATGTCTCCTGCTCTGTCCACATTTCCACTACAAGTAGTGGGAATGTAGACAAAGCAGGAGACATTGCCGTGCTCACCTCTGGAGGTGAGCAGATGTTACAGGACCCAGGTAACACAGGAACAAATGTGGTTTGTGCAGACGGCACTTGAGAGCAGAAACAGGCGGTGTTGTAGGCCGGAGGAAATACTCAAAACAGAGTGGAGACAGAGGGCAAATCAGAGAACATATTAAATCAGAGGTAGTCAGAAGTTGTAGGCAGCAGGAGAGTTTGCCGTACACACAGCAGGGGATCAGCTGACGTTACCGAACCCCACTTACACATGAGCGAGTGTTTTGTCTGTGCGGACAGCACTTCTGAGCACCAACTGGCGGTTTCGGAGCCCAGGGAAAATCAGGTAGTAGGCCGAGGCCTACTTGGAGCCAGGTGTAAATCTGAGTTTGTTTGACTGTGGAGGGAGCAGGACACTTTGCCATACACACAGCAGGGGATCAGCTGACGTTACCGAACCCCACTTACACATGAGCGAGTGTTTTGTCTGTGCGGACAGCACTTCTGAGCAACAATGGGCGTTGCTGTAGCCCAGGAAATAAAGTTCAGGTCATAGAAACATGAACACAACAGGAGACCTGGATCCTGTTGCCAGCCAATTATTTATTCTGGAAGAGGACTGGCAAATTCAGGTGAGATCCAGGCCTTGTTCATTTTCAGAAAAGTAAGCCATCAACATTATCGGCGGATAGTCACGTGCGACGGTCTGTTACCACACCACCTGCAGCACTAAAGACACGTTCCGATAATACACTGGCAGCAGGGCAAGCCAGCACCTCCAATGCATACTGGCTAAGCTCTGGCCATGTATCCAGCTTAGAGACCCAATACTTGAACGGGGAAGAGCCGTCTGGGAGAACACTAACAGGGCACGACAAGTAGTCTGTCACCATCTGACGGAAACGTTGCCTCCTGCTGACTGGAGCCGTCTGTGATGGTGTAGCCGTTTGTGGCGGTCCCACAAAACTTTTCCACGTTTGGGCCATACTGGCCTTGCCTTGTCCTGCGGCACTGCCTCTGCTACCTCTTTGTGCAGAGCTTCCTCCACTGCCTCTACCCACATGGCTGCTTTGAAAAGCACTACAAGCAACACTTGCGGGGGGAATGGAGAACATGATGGCCTGCACAAGTGTTTCTTGGTACTCCCGCATTTTTCGCTCCCGGTTCAACTGTGGTATGAGGCTTTGTAAGTTGTCCCGGTAGCGAGGATCTAGGAGGGTGTACACCCAATAATCAAGCGTGTGGAGAATGTTGGCGATGCGGCGGTCATTTAACAAGCACTGCAGCATGAAATCAACCATGTGCTGCAGACTGCCAACTGGACCGGAAACGCTGTCCCCAGCTTGAGGCAGCATCTCTGCCTGCTCAGCATCACCCCACCCTCGCTGTACACACTGACTACTAGAGCCTTGTGTACCTCCCTCCTCTGGAGAGATGTGTTCCTCCTCCTCCATTGACTCCTCGTCATCCTCCTCACTAAGTGTCCCCTGCCTGGGCCTTTGTGTGGAAGCACGTTGCGCAGACTTGCCAGAAGCAGATGGCATGTCTGACTGCTCATCCTCGACCTCTTCAAAAACCTCCTCACTTAGTGCTTGTAAGGTTTTTTGAAGCAGACAGATGAGGGGGACAGTCATGCTGATTAGTGCATCATCTGCACTGGCCATCCGCGTGGAGTCATCGAAGGCATGCAAAACTTGGCAGATGTCCCGCATAGTGGCCCACTCACTGGTGGTGAAGTGTGTCCGGCACACAGTGCGACTTGTTTGCGCCTGATGCAGCTGGTACTCCATTACTGCTGCCTGCTGCTCACACAACCGCTCCAACATATGTAACGTTGAATTCCACCTGGTGGGGAGGTCACATATGATGCGATGTTCTGGCAGGCGGAATCGGCGTTGCAGAGATGCAATGCGCGATCTTGCCATGCTGGAACGCCGCAAGTGAACACACTCTAGGCGAACCTTGTGCAGCAGTGCATCAAGATCCGGATAGTCCCTCAGAAAGCTCTGCACGACCAAATTGAGCACGTGTGCCAGACATGGTATGTGAGTGAGGTTGCCTAGGCCCAGAGCTGCCACTAGATTTCGGCCATTGTCACTCACTACCAAACCTGGCTGGAGATTCGCTGCCACAAACCACACATCGCTCTCCTGCTTTATGGCATTCCGGAGCTCCTGTGCTGTGTGGCTCCGATTCCCCAAAGAAATTAATTTAAGGACGGCCTGTTGACGTTTGGCCACACCTGTGCTCATATCTGGCCTACCAGGCTCACGCAGTGCTGATTCCGAGGAACTAGAGTAGGAGGAGGACTCAATATGTACAGACTGCATTCTTGCAATCCTTGGAGTTGGCAGAATACGTACAGAGCCACTCTCAAGATCTGTACCCGGCTCCACAACATTGACCCAATGGGCAGTGAGGGAAAGGTATCGTCCCTGTCCATGGCTACTGGTCCACGCATCGGTGGTCAGGTGGACCTTGCTACTGACGGCATTTAGTAGCGCATTTTTAATTTTTCCCTCCACATGCTTTTGCAGGGCGGGGACGGCTTGCCTGCTGAAATAAAAGCGGCTGGGCACATTGTATTGTGGAACTGCCAATGACATAAAGTTCCGGAAGGTGTCAGTCTCCACCAGCCTGAATGACAGCATCTCAAGGGCCAGTAGTTTGGCAATGCCGGCATTCAGAGCCAGTGCTCAGGGATGGTTTGCCGAGTATGGCCGCTTTTTCTCCCATGCCTGTGCTACCGATTGCTGGTGAGTGGCCTGGGAGTGTGCTGATGACTGCGAACGTGGTTCAGTGTGTGGAATTTCACTGGGTCTCTGGACAACAGTGGCAGTGGTTATTCCATGGCGTTCCAGTGAGGAAGCCGAACCAGCTGTGTGTGAGCTGGAGGAAGAGGCCCCAACACGAGCTGAAGAGGTGGTAGGTGCTGCTGAAGGTTGGCCTACATCTTCAGTGTGTCTGTGTAACTCCACCTCGTGCTTGGTCCGCACATGTTTCCACATACTTGTGGTATTGAGGTTGCTCACATTTTTCCCTCGTTTCACTTTCTGATTACACAGCTTGCATTTGACAAAGCAAATGTCATCTGCAACTGTGTCAAAAAAAGACCACGCACTGCAAGTCCTGGGAGCGCCCGTTTTGTGTTTTGGAAGAGAATTGCTCCTCATGGGTGCCAAAGTGGAGGCTACAGGCAACCAAGTCTGCCCCCCCCTCTCCCTCCTCTTTTGGCCGTTCGGGGAATCTCTTCCTCAGAGCTGCTCCCACCACATTCCTGTGGCTGACGCCATGATGGGTCAAGGACCTCATCATCTCCACTCCCCTCTTCAAGCACCGGCTGGACCTGGGTTGTCTCGCCAGCACCGTATGCACCAGAAATTGGCAACTGAGTCTCATCATCATCAGATGAGCACTGAGGTGTGCTGACAATAGGCACTAGCCCACCCGCCTCTTCAGATTCAGAGGGACAAAGCTGGTGCGCATCACTGCATACTCCCTCTTCTTCACGCTCTAGAATGCTGCTTGGCTGGCCACCTCTTTCCAAGCCAACAGATTCTGAGAACAGAAGTAAAGATTGAGATGGCTCCAGTCCAGGGCTCTCAGACTGCCTGGGCAATTTGGCAGGTGGTGAAGAGACAGATGGTTGCTCTTCAGTGCTCTGGCCTTGGGAGGATGCGGAAGTCATTGAAGTGGATGCGTTAGCTGCCATCCATCCGACAACGGCTTCAATTTGTTTGTCACGCAGCAGTGGGGTATGGCGAGGTCCTACAAAGCTGCGCATGAAGGACTGTTGCCTGGTAAAAGTGGGGGATGCCGGGTCACTGGTGGCCGCAGCAGACACCGAATCCCCACGTCCTCTCCCTGCTGAATCCCCCCGTCCTCTCCCTGCTGAAACTCCACGGCCACGACCACGTGCCTTACTCCCTGCCTTCTTCATCTTGGTAGACTGATAAAGATAGGCAGAAAAGTAAAAAAGGGGTGGCTTAGTGTTCTTATTCCTGAACACCTGCTAACCAGTATAAGAAACACTAATTTGGCTAAGAGTGTGTGTACTACACTTTAATATGATCTAATGTGGCCTAGACAACTGTAAAGTGGAGTGTTTGGTGAACTTTATTTCCTTTTTTTTTGGGGGGAGGGAAGAAAAGGATGTGACCAAAGTTTGAAAGCTATAGTATCACAAACCTTTTGGAGCGATTACAATGCAGGAAGCTAACCTACAATGCAATTGATGAGGCTCCAAAAAATAGGGTGATACTAGTCTGGCTGGCCCTGAAGGGCACAAGCCAGCAAAAAGGCTCCTCTATCTAATCCTATATAGTGTTTGCAACCAACCAATGACAATGGATGCGGTTGGAAGCACAATAATATAGGAGCAAAAATCTGGCTAAATTAGCTGCAAAAAAAGGACTATGTATGAGGCAGTGACGCACGCTGAGCAGACTACAGCTAGCTGTGGCTGTAGAACACACTGCAACGTGAGCTGCACTCACACACAGAGAGACCTATCAGACAGCCAAAAACAGTGCAGAGAAATGGGCTATAGCACTGAAAGGCTGCTGAAAGGCTCCGCTGTCCACTCCTTTGGTGTCTGCAACCAACGTATATGGATACGTATGGAAGCACACTATACAGGAGAAAAAAAAAGAAGCAATAAAAGAAAAATGTGTATGAGGCAGAGACACACGCTGGGCGGCCTACAAGCAGACGTGCCTGCAGGACACACTACACAACGTGGGTCTGCACTCACACAGCCCTTGCAGACAGCTGTGAAAACAGTGCTGCTAGGGAAAAACAAGCTACAGTGGTGGTTTATGTAGCCTGGGTTAAGCACTATATGTGTTTTGAGAATCGCTATTTCTAACTGTCCCTCACAGTCTTCAACAGCAGCCTGTCCCTAACTGAATTCACAGCAGAGTGACCAGAAATGGCGGCTGCAACGCTTTTTATAGTGCATCATGACATCATTTCAGCAGCCAATCACAGCCATGCCAGTAGTTAACTTGCCTACATGCCTAACAGGATGTGCCCACACTTCTGAGGATCCCCATTGGCTGAATCAAATCGAGCGGGCTCCTAGCATTATGGGAACTTCCGATTCCGGTATTCGATATGAAAAAAGTATCGGAACTAAGTATCGGAATTCCGATACAGCGAATATCGGCCGATACCCGATACTTGCGGTATCGGAATGCTCAACACTAGTCGCAACATTTTTGAGTTACAAAAAAAATTTGGCAAAAGTCCTTTAATGAATTGAGGCCAAAATGCCTGAATGAATAAGATGTGAAGGGAGAAATATTTTATATTTACAGTGATTACTGTCTTGTTTCACAGACACATTGAAAAAATTATGATTTCTAAAAGTTAGAGCCAAGTATTGTTATAAAAGTGTATTCACAAGGAAATTTTAGCAGCGCTTTCATGTCACAAGTAATGACAATATCCAATTCTATTGATTTTCTGTTTGCTTTCTATGTTTAACATGTGTTTGATCAATATTCTGAAAGGAATCAATTAACATCAGTCAACTATATGAACAGAGTAAAAGGCTAAACGCTAGTGAAAAAAACAAAGTCTAATGAATGCATTTTGATCCCATGTAGGTTGCTGCGGTGGGAGGATATTTAACATATACCATCTCCTATGACACGTCTGTTAATGAAGATGCTGAGGAGTTCACAGAATATCCAAGTCTCATTATTGAGGTGAGGTTTATCACCTAGTAAATGATTTTGTATTGGACTTTACATAACAAGTTAGCATTGTTATTTAGCTAAAGGGCCAAAAATGTAGAAGCTTACCCCTATGGAAAAAGTTCTGACATATAGACACTTGGGAAATTTTTTCCAGCTATGTGTTAGAATACTTGAACAATTTATGCCCCAAAGTGTCTTTCACGATTTGCATCATATTAATTATGAGTTTTAGACACTTTCTAGGCTTTGGCAATTAAGGGGAATGGTCTAACTGAAAAGGAGCATGGCTTAAAAGAAAGGTGCGGGGCCTAACCATATGGGAAAATGTATCTCTGGAATCAGGGTTTCTGTCCCTACATCATGCTGTACTCAGATGGGGCAGCAAAATCCTGGTGACAGATTCCCTTTAACTTTTAGAAACATAAAAAATTCAAAAACTTTTGAAATATGTTTTTTTTTTAATATGGGAGCCTATGGACAATGTATTTCTCCAATAGACATTGCAAATGCATACAAGGTTACTTTTATCCTCCTTCTTACATCAACCTAATAGATAAGGATCTGGGATGGTCTGTATTTAAGGATGCTTGCCCACTTGCTTCTTCTAGCTTAATTCTTATGCTAAGACTGGGGTCTCATCAGCGTATGGAATTCCATGATTTCTCTTGCGAGAGCATTGGATGTGATATGCTAATGACACTCAGCTGCTGCTCTGCTGCGAGTGGGAACCGAGTGTCTGTGCTCTGTGCTCCCATCCTCTTACATGAGAGGATCACAGCACAGGTGCAGAGGAGATGGAGAAAGTAATTTCTCCATTTCCCCTGCTGCTGGCGCTGGCGGGAATAGCACTGCACTCGTGTGATATTTGAGTGCAGTGCGATGCTTCACACACACACACTCATAGACTTATATGGGTGCATGCGATCCGATTCTCAGGTGCACTCGCAGCATGCTGTGATTGTGTTTATATGCCGAATCGGCATGAGAAAATAAACTCAGATGTGAGCTGCACCATAGAGTAACATTGAGGCGCGTGTGATCCGATTTCTTATCGGATTGTACTCATCTGAATAGATTGCAAGTGGGAATGAGCTCTAACAGTGGTGGTTCTAACAGTAGTAAAACCCTCAGATGATTTATCCTATGATGGTCTATGCTAAGAAAATTAGAAATATATACACTCACTGGCCACTTTATTAGGTACACCATGCTAGTAACGGGTTGGACCCCTTTTGCCTTCAGAACTGCCTCAATTCTTCGTGGCAGAGATTCAACAAGGTGCTGGAAGCATTCCTCAGAGATTTTGGACCATATTGACATGATGGCATCACACAGTTGGCGCAGATTTGTCGGCTGCACATCCCTGATGCGAATCTCCCGTTCCACCACATCCCAAAGATGCTCTATTGGATTGAGATCTGGTGACTGAGGAGGCCATTTGAGTACAGTGAACTCATTGTCATGTTCAAGAAACCAATCTGAGATGATTTGAGCTTTATGACATGGCGCATTATCCTGCTGAAAGTAGCCATCAGATGTTGGGTACATTGTGGTCATAAAGGGATGGACATGGTCAGCAACAATACTCAGGTAGGCTGTGGCGTTGCAACGATGCTCAATTGGTACCAAGGGGCCCAAAGAGTGCCAAGAAAAAATTCCCCACACCATGACACCACCACCACCAGCCTGAACCGTTGATACAAGGCAGGATGGATCCATGCTTTCATGTTGTTTACGCCAAATTCTGACCCTACCATCCGAATGTCGCAGCAGAAATCGAGACTCATCAGACCAGGCAACGTTTTTCCAATCTTCTACTGTCCAATTTCGATGAGCTTGTGCAAATTGTAGCCTCAGTTTCCTGTTCTTAGCTGAGAGGAGTGGTACCCGGTGTGGTCTTCTGCTGCTGTAGCCCATCTGCCTCAAAGTTCGACGCACTGTGCGTTCAGAGATGCTCTTCTGCCTACCTTGGTTGTAACGGGTGGCAATTTGAGTCACTGTTGCCTTTCTATCAGCTCGAACCAGTCTGCCCATTCTCCTCTGACCTCTGGCATCAACAAGGCATTTCCGGCCACAGAACTGCCGCTCACTGGATTTTTTTTCTTTTTCGGACCATTCTCTGTAAACCCTAGAGATGGTTGTGCGTGAAAATCCCAGTAGATCAGCAGTTTCTGAAATACTCAGACCAGCCCTTCTGGCACCAACAATCATGCCACGTTCAAAGGCACTCAAATCACCTTTCTTCCCCATACTGATGCTCGGTTTGAACTGCAGGAGATTGTCTTGACCATGTCTACATGCCTAAATGCACTGAGTTGCCGCCATGTGATTGGCTGATTAGAAATTAAGTCTTAACACACAGTTGGACAGGTGTACCTAATAAAGTGGCCAGTGAGTGTATATTAACTTTTAACTTTTATATTTATTGTTTTACAAAACAATGTAAAAACACAACATTAACAATTTACAACATTTAAAAATATTTGCAGGGGAATGGCATATGGATTAGTAACACACAAGATGAAGCTTACCAGCCATTTAAAGAGCATACAGTAAGAGTGGTACTGCGCCCAGAATTCTTCAAAATGCATTCAACAGGTCATCAAGTCAGCAGAAAGGACTTCATGACCGTGATGGCAAATGTTAACAGACTTCTTATCAGAGCAACACATAGTAACCAACCAGATGCAATTTACAGGTAAGCTTAAAATTGCAAACCTTTCCATCTCGATGCTCTTTGTCATAGCCGCAATAACATTTTTCACATATGTGGTGGTTTATTCCAAAGATGATCTTGATTATTGCAGTATAAAAATTAATAATATAAAAATTAATAATTCCTAGATTACTTTCTAAAAAATGAGCTTTTCACTGCAAGTAGAAATTATATTCCCCCATGTACACCAACCAAAGTTTACTAACTTTTTATACTGTTTTTTATACTGTTTGGGGGATAGAATGTGGGACATTGTACTGTTTGGGGGATAGAATGGGGACATTGTACTATATGGGGGACAGAATGGGGAACATTATGACTCAAATATGAAAAACACAGCTGAAAATTTTTTTGTTGGGAATGCTGTTACTGTGGGGAGAACAAAAGCTGTTGTGTGAGGAAAAACTGTGGTTCCCTATGAATGGTTGCTTTCTTCAATTATCTGAAACCCATTAGTTTCTCTCCAGCATGCTATGTGCTGAAGGGGTAAAACAGACCTGTACAAGGGTCTGGATTTTTGGTGAGCAGGTGAGAGATGGGCGGGACACCTACTCGGAATATCTCCATCTCAAGGTTATGGTTGGCAGAGTTAAATGTGCAACCACTGGGTTTTACTGACTGTTGTATGTTTGGAGGAAGGAAGTCTCCAGACTGAAGCTCTGGTGGGAGATGTAGTGTGTTGTATCCCAGAGGCTGGAGCCACGCTGTGAAGGACTTTTTGTATGGACTTTTTATTTTCATGTGTGCCAGAAAGGCTGTTTTTGTGTTATTACTTTGCTTTGTGCTTTGTGAAGCAATAAACCAGCCGGAAACTTTAATACTAAGTGTTCCTGTGCCTACCTCGGGGAGCATGCTGCCCCAATCATATATTATTAAGCAACCTTCTTTATCCCCAGTATCTTCACTGAATCTAATTTTACAGTTACTTACAAATTACAGTATGTAATATCCTTAACAGGAAGTCACTATTTCATCATGTGATCAATTAACCCCTTATTATCTAATTGAACTACATCCTATTTATATTTTCAAGTCTTAGCTTTCTGGTACTTTCTTCTGTTATGATTCAGTTCATTTGTCTGGCTATTGTGGCAGCTCATGGAAAATGGAATCTTTTTATACATTGTAAAGGGTCTTGAAAGAGGGAAACTGTTTAGACTATATAGTATGAAAAAGTTAAGTAATTCATTTATATGCCTCTTAAGTTTTTTATAGCAAGATAAAACCACCAATTTTAACTTAAATCATGTTATAAATCAAAATTGCAACAGATTTGAGTAATATAAATTATATGTAAGAAAAATAGCTAATTTAATTTTAGAAACTCTGCTGATTTGAAGCAGCTGCAATATTTTTGCATTTTAACATTCTTGTATTACTCGCAATAGCTTGACATCTAATCGTCAGAAATTTAGATAATCACAGAACCATAAAATGAGCTTAAAAAGCTGCTCCTCTCCCCCGGTAATATATATTCGGATTACAAGATGCACTCTCATTTCCTAAAAATTTTTTTGGAAAAAAGTGTATCTGATAATCTGAAAAATACGGTATTTTGTAATTCTAGTTTACCTTTTAAAAGTAGGTTATATTACATTTAAAGAGTGCTCCTGTATACAGAATGTAATGCAGTTGCAAATTGATTACAAAAAATTGTAGAGGGACATCTGTTATGTGACTTACACAGAATTATGGGGAAAAATATAAACATTTGGGCTCAGATTTGTTTTATTTTTATTTGTGCATCAGTTTGGTGACCCTTGGGCTCCTTTTCCATTTTGCATTAAGATTGGCTTAGAAACACTCATGGGAAATTTGGGGAGATTTCACTATCTATCTATCTATCTATCTATCTATCTATCTATCTATCTATGAAAAAAATAGGAAACAACAGCACAGGAAAAAGTATGGTGCAAAGCCTCCCAGGCACATACCTTTCTCAAAGGTCTACACTTGAGACCGAAACGTCGCCACATGGGCTATTAAAAACACTTTTTTCTAAAATTTCATATGGTGTGCTGCCTCCATCTTTTTTGATTTTCTTTCTATCTATCTATCTATCTATCTATCAATCATATTTTTAGATTACTATTAGTGATGAGCGAGCACTAAAATGCTCGGATACTCGTTACTTGAAACAAACAATTCCTAATGCTTGAATTCTTGTTTCAAGTAACGAGTACAATGGGAGTCAATGGAAAATCTGAGCATTTAAGTAAACCAGAATTTAAATTTTTATAAAAAAATTGGAATTTTCAATATAATTTCTGAGAAAGCTTGCCCCTTTGGGCTAGCGTTGTCTGATGGAAATTTTTTCAACATATATTCCACAATGGCTTTTTGGTATAAGTCCATTTTAATAGACCTCTCTGTCTTAGGGAGGGGAGATGCAAAGTTCTGCTTATAGCGCAAGTCTAACAGGGTGAACAACCAGTGCGATTTTTTTCATCAATTTGAATATAACACGAGGGTCACTGGAAAGGCAGCAGTACATAAAGTTGACCATATGTGCAAAGCTCCCTACAGTCAACAATTCCCTGTCTCCACCATGATGACCACTCACCATCTCCTCCTCTTTCTCCCTCTCTTTCTCCTCATTTCCCTCCTCAGCCCATCCACATAGGAGAGACGGGAAAAAGCTTGTGTGTGTACTAGCCTCTGTTGTGCTAGCAACCAGCTTCTGTTCTCCTCCCTCTCAGCCTATACCTCCTCATTGTTAACCAATTCACGCTGAGCAGATGAGATGTGCCTGGGTAGTAGCTCTTTGTCTCTGCTGCTTACAGAGCCTTGCCAGCATGTGCAGTGGGGAGTTCCAGTGCATGATCACATCGCACACCAGTCATTGAGCTGGCACTCGCTCGTGTCATAGATGTGTGTGTTGCTTGTAGTGCAGAAACAGGCCTAGTTGCACCTGCCTCATGTCCTTGCTGTCTGCCTGCACCATCATCAATACTTCCACTTCCATGTCCCTTGCCACATGCAAATGTGGTCACCTGCAGCAGACCAAGAAATTTTTTTTACATTACACCACCCTAATTTCACACAAAGCAGGTAAAACTGTATGGATGAAAACAGTCAATTTTTGGAACAAAAAGTGTGATCACCTGCAGCAGGCCAAGCATTTTTTTTTACTTCAAACTTATGTAATTTCACTCAAAGAAAAAAAATTGTGGTGACATGCAGCAGCTATACTTTTAACAATGGTAAAGTCTGTATTCTGTCACTCCCTTTGCTCCATCAGCTGTCCCAAGGTTAAATGTAGAATGTATCACATTGAAACAGCAAAGATCAAGATTGGCCCTTATACTTTTATTATGAGGGGTCAGCAGCAGCAACAGTATCACCACTACAGGACTCTGATTCCTGTAACTGTGCACACAGGTCTGGACAACTACTCTCTCCCTCCAATCACAACTGTCTCTGAGCTGTGCAATGGCTTCTATCCTTTTATAACCTCTGATGAGGTAATGCAGCCAGCCAATCACAGTAATGCGAATATCAAGATGGCTACAGCATTACAGTGACTGGCAAGCAATCTCCGCTTGCTTATTGGCAGAGCAACAGGTGCCATACATTTGTGACGGTGATTCAAGCATTCAATCTGAGCTCCAGCCAATGCTCGCCGAGTGCCGAGCATATCCGAGCTCCCAGATACTCTAGTAATATCCGAGTTTCACCGAGCACGTTTGCTTATCACTAATTACTATATCATATTGAAAAGAATGAAACCAGTTGTAAAAGTACAAGACATAGATACAAATTTTAATATTTAGAGCATTTATAGTATCTGTGAGGCATTCTTTCATTGTAAGTGAATATCTTGCATAGACTGCAGTGTACTAATGTTGGCCTTCTGCTAACAAAGAAAAATACAAAGATATAACGCCTTTGTTGGTAAATATTTGTTTGAAGCACAGTGTATTTATTATGTTAATGTTATCATTTTAAAACCCTCCACGGGTACTGTATGCAGGAGAGTACATGTGCATTGTGTTATATCGTGCTGTGTTCTATAAAATAGAAGAAAGTGAATCAGAAAATAAATGTGCTAGATCTAATGTTTAGGAAGAGACGTGATGAAATGAAACAGGAAAAAAAAAAAGAAATCAGGTTTCTAATCTGTGCAGCTGACAGCATTCTGGGGAACCTGTCCCTTTATTGCTTTCTAATATGCAGGACAGATGGGACATTTAACGTGGCATGACTGTTCATTCCCAGCCAACAGTGTAGCCTGCCTCTGTCCATTATGCATTAAAGCAAACCAACAGAGTTCTGTCGTTTGCTTTTATGGGTTGTATTTTGCATTATTTTGGCTGATTCGAAGCATTCTGTTGAAAAAGGATTGGATTTTATAGCTGGTGTTGGAATATTTGTTAGAATTTCTTTCCAGATAAGCAATAAAGCAAAATATTTAACATTGCTAAAGAGCTCTACATTCAATTACTGTGCCTATATGCAGTTTTAAAACTAGGTAATGTTTTTGTTTTCTCATAAAACTATTTTTGACATACAGTATATACAGTAACGTAGCAGGAGTGAGAGATATTAGCTAGTTAAAAAAAATCATAACACATGATGTTTGAGAAAAGACTTCAATTGACCGAAACATTGCCGTCACTACGGGCTATTACTTTTTTTTTAGTTTTCTATTATGGGAGTGCTGCCTTCATTTTTGTATGTATAACACATGATATACTTTTTGCTTTTGGTAGATCCCTCTTTGATGAAGAATAGCCAGCTGATATTTTAAATATAATATTTTAAAGATTTGGGTTAAAGAAAACTATTGGATGTGATTTGAACGGAGGCTCCGAATCATCATTGCCTTTGTGACTATTTTTTTGTCTAGTTTTGTGTGTTTTGTGACTTTTTTATCTGCAGCAGGTCATGATTCCATTTCAGCCTTTTCTGAAGTCTATTTTATTTTTGCTCATGTTTTCAATTTTTTATTTATTTTTTTAGCAGTTAGTAAAAAAATAAACACATTACTTTTGAATGCCATCCATGTGCCCATGTGTCCTTCAAATTCTAATCTTTTATTACTGTTTAGATGGTAAGAGGTGCTTGGAATCAGTCGATCTTACATACTGTACATTAAAATTCATGATTAAAAAATGCAAAAATATTAGGAATTGTATTAATGTTTTAAATCGATAATATCTAGTGTGTATAGTAAATATGATGTCAATAAAACAAAAGAAAACTAAATCATGGTGGAAGGATTTTACATGATAATTAGAGAGTGGTGACCTTGACACTACTGGTCCCTATTTAGATGTTTGTGAAACATGTAAGTCTTCTATCTGTGATTTTCATGAGTAGAACATGTGTTCATTAAATTCTACAGTGCTAGTCACTAGAGTTGAGCGAATTTGTTCGGATTCGGTCGCTAAATCTGAACTTGCCATATTTGTGCCATATTGGTTCCCTACTCGTGCCGAATGTATGTCTTATGATTGCTTCTGAACATATTCGCCGATGTCTACTCCCATTGACTCTAATGAAATTCAGCTGTGTTCGACTAATATTGTGAAAACAATATTCACTACCGATCGTATTCGGAACCGAATCCGAACAAATTCGCTCATCAAACAAAATCAGAGACATGTCCAATTTTGACTGAATTCACAGACAGAAATTATTAATACAAGTCTGTGGGTTAATGAAAATCACAGACAGCAGATGAATGGTATCAGTGTTTAATCTATGTGATTAAAACAGTCCATGTGTTTGTGATTAAACAGAATCTGTAAGAAGAATCAAACCTCATAAGCCATTTACCTGGGCATTAGAGATGAGCGACTGTGCCTTTTTTCGGGTCGAGTCGGGTTTCGTGAAACCCGGCTTTCGCAAAAGTCGGGTCGAACGAAATCGGCAGATTATCGTGAAAAGTCGAAGGCCGACTGAAACACGAAACCCAATGCAAGTCAATGGGGAAGCAAAGTCGGCAGGGAGTGGAGGACAGAAAACACACCTACAGTGCCCTTTTGAATGCCAAAAACATCAATTCTTATTACTAAAGCATTTCAACCTTAATTTACTTCATAATACTAGTTACACACTGAAAAATGGGGGTTATTTGGCTAAATTTTTTGGGGGGGTAGGGCTGGCTCCAGGTTTTCATGTGCCCTGGGCCAAAGAGCACCCCTTTAACACGCAACACAACTCATGATGCTCCGCTACGGCAGAGAAATAGCGGTATAGTACAATGAAAAATACTTCACTTTTTACATCTCATGACTGATATCCATTTTAAATTCTCCAATAGCTCCAAAAACGGACAGTATATTACTCCATACAGTATTATGGCCACCGCATAGTGCGCTATACAGAGTAATGAGGCTCATATATTTCACCATACAGAATCATTGGTCCCATATAATGTTTGAAACAATATATGATGAGCTACACATGACGTGATGTCATTGCGCTCTCTGATCAGAATATCACTGTAAGGAAACACGGAAGACGTCATGGCAGTGGAGCAGGGAGAGGTAAGTATTTCAACTTTGCAAGTGCTGTGATCCTGAGCAAGCAGGGGGGGCCCACTCGTTGGCGACGGCACTGGCACAGGGCCCCTCATAGTACGGCAGTGTGTCTGATGGTGGGTGTGCACCCCCACCGTCAGAGACACTTGATTGCACTATGAGGGACCCTGTGCCAGTGCCCACGCCCAAGAGTCGGCCCACCCACCTGTCCAGGGCAACGGCACTCGCACGGTTGCGTGCGCTAGGTGGTGACCCCGGCCATGGGGGGAGGAGGCAACCCAGTTAGGGAGGTTTACAAAATGGCATATGTTGAAGTGGGACATTCACCTGCTGCTAAAGGCGAAATTGGTCAAGTCCCAGGAAGAGGAGGACCAAAGAAAGCCATTTTTCTGGCAACCTATGTGTCATCAGGGTAAATCCTTGGAAACCCATGCATGGTTCATTTTAATGAAGGTTAGATCATCCACATTTTGGGTCAAGAGACGGGTCCTTTTTTCTGTCAGGATTGATCCAGCAGCACTGAAGACTCTTTCCGATAGCACTCTCCTAGCTGGGAAAGCGAGCTCCTGTAAGGCATATTGTGCCAATTCAGGCCAGGTGTCCAGTTTAGCTGCCCAATAGTCAAATGGGAATGACCTGTGAGGGAGAACATTGATATGGGACGAGAAGTAGTTTGTAACGATAGTTGACAAGTGCTGTCTCGTGTCACTTTCAATCGATGCAGTATTACCAATCGTGTGAGCGGGACTTGAAAAATCAGTCCACAACATGGTCATGAAACCCCTGTCTCCAACGCCACTTCTGATGTGTGCACCACCAACACCTCTTCCAAGCTGCCCCCGGCCCCTATGGCTCGTGTGAGAACCATCACCGCTGCTGTGTGCTGGGAATGCCTCAAACAACCGGTTTACCAGAGTTGCTTATTTGTTAGCCAATATTAGGTCAAGGTTCTCCTGTGGCATGATGTTTTGGAATTTGCCTTTATGGCGTGGATCCAGGATGCTGGCCAACCAGTAGTCGTCATCGTTCATCATTTTGGCAATGCGGGGGTCCCTTTTTAGGATCTGCAAGGCATAATCTGACATGTGGGCCAATGTTCCCGGTGTCAATGATGCACTGTGACTGCCTCCACCACTGATTGGAAGATTGGAAGCTTTCTGACAAGCAATCCAGTAAATGATATATTGTTGGGATCAGGCTCTCTGTCGCTAGATTATGCTGCTCTCAGATTACATATCAAAATATGCTGACAGATTCTCTTTAACACTGTAATGAATAGGAGAACATTGGTAGCTTATTTACTTTTTCATTAGTTCTTCACTGATGGTAAAAACGTACAGACTGGTTAAACACTTATGAAAATTGGATCCAAAACACTTAGGAACAATGGTTCGTGTTTTATGTACAACAAATGTCAATGATGTCTGACTGAGAGCTTTTTTAAAAGCAGACATTTTTATTAACCAAATGAAGAGGCCTCAACCATCTAACCTTTATTTGACTGACACAGTAAGATAATGCAAAAGTAAAGACATCAGCTCAAGATTTCCTTGTGCCAGGGTTTCTTTAGGATATGCTTACTTCTGCATTATCAGTAATTTGATGCATAGTAATAGCATACAACAAAGCCATAATTAGTGTTAAGTGTGACTCAATTGTCGACAGAGACCTACAACACAAGTGTGAGTACTGGCTTATTGAAGCATATTACACATAGCTCGTGTTTCTATACACTTTTACGGGTGTTTTACTCACATTACTTTTTTATCTGTAACATTTTAGATTAAGCTCAGTTGCCATTGAGCTAGCTGAGGATTCCTTACAGAGTGGACGCACAGCTTTTGATGTTGAAATATGTCAGTGTCCTCCGGGATACAGTGGTACTTCTTGTGAAGTAAGTTTTTATTTCAGTATTACAGCATGTCACCTAAATGTTCTGCTCAGTTCTGATTATAACAGACTTAGGGTAGCTATTTCACTATGGGCCTGAAGGTTGCCTTACAATAGTGTTTTATACACTTTCAAGTAGTAATAATAATAATCTTTATTTTTATACAGCGCTAACATATTCCGCAGTGCTTTACAGTTGGCACACATTATCATCACTGTCCCCGATGAGGCTCACAATCTAAACTCCCTATAAGTATGTCTTTGGAATGTGGGAGGAAACTGGAGAATCCGGAGGAAACCTACGCAAACACGGGGAGAACATGCAAACTCCTTACAGATGTTGTCCTTGGTGGGATTCAAACCCAGGAGCTAACCACTGAGCCACCGTGCTGCCCAGTAGTAGTGTGGTAGTCCAAAAAACTAATAATCTCACAACTATCGGAGATTTTTCCATATAATCTAATAACAATATACTCTTTGGAGCACCTCATGAAAGTGGAAATAGATCTTAGATTGCACTGTTTTTGATATAATGTAGATGGGCAAAATGTCTACCATTTTTGCTCTTTTTTATTGTTTAGTAGAATTTCAAATGTCTCCTTATCTTCCATTGCCCCTTTTATTAAAATATATAAACAACCTATGGTATGACAGTAAAAATGATAATCACGACAATAATAACAGCATACTTCTGATAATGATAACCTTTCTTTATATAGTACATGCAATTAGAGCAGTTAGGCCAGAGTCACACTAGCGATAAAATCGGACAAATGCAATGAGATAAAAAATCGCATTGCATTCGTCCCAATGTTATTCTATGGTGCTGCTCCCATCATGCATTTTTTTATTGGATCCGTTCCTCGGACCGAGACAATCGCAGCATGCTGCGATTTTCACCGATTTTCGGATCGGATTCGACAATGCAAGTCTATGGATGCGATTAAAAATCGCATTGAAAACGCACCACACGTGTGACTTGCGATTAAATCGCAAGACTTCTCCAGGTCAACAGGAAAGAGCATCAGGCATTGACATTGGATGTCAATTTGGTGCTTAGATGCAAATAAAATCGGTTCATCGCCAGAAAATGGCATGACAGACGGATCCCTGGACAAGAATTCTTTGTGCGATTTCGTACCGGTTAAAATGGGACCGATTTTTTATTCGTTGTGTGTGACTCCAGCCTAAGACTAAGTTCACACGTTCAGGATTTGGTCACTTTTTTACATCAGTATTTGAAAGCCAAAAGGAGGCGTGTTGAAGTGGTGACTTGTTTCTGTTATACTTTTCCTCTGATTGTTCCTCTCCTGATTCTGGCTTCAAAATGCTGATGTGAAATACTGATTAAATACTGCATCTGTGAATGTGGCCTAAATGTGAATCTGATTTGAGAATTAATAGTCTGATGTAGAGTATTCTGTAGTATTAATGCAGATCTAAAACATGGAATCATCCCCTTATGTACAAAAACATTGCCTCTTGTTTTTCTATTGGAAGACACAACCACGTGAAGAGATATCACATGGTGTCTCAGAGGTCGTTAACCAATTTTTAGCAATATGCAGAATTTTATTCTTCTAGATCAACAACGATTTTTAAACTATTATGTATCATAGTCCCAAAACATCACATAATATAACATTGTTCACTTGTATAACCAAATACATTAGTAATTACATTAGTAATACTACTAGTAGTTGGTATACAGCAGAGCACTTAGTATTACTGACAGTGTGATTCTCTTTGAAACTGTCATTTCACTATCTTTTTACTTCTTTATTTTTCTTCAATATGTTTTGTTTCCTTTAAGGCTGTTCTTATTCTTTTCCTTCATATTCTTTCTATTTTCTGTCTTTCTGCACCACATCAGAAGAAAGTTGAAGCGTATGCTCCATTTAGCCTTCCAGTTAAAGGTGATGGTAAGGTCAGTTGGAACGCACAGCATGCACATTTATCACTGCTAAGAGGAAGGGTGTTACTTTAATTTTTGTCCTTGCCTTCAAATTTTTTTCTAATTCAAAACAGATAATGTTCCTCTGTAACTAACTCTTTCTATTTTGCAGTCCTGTTTGCCGGGACACAGGCGAGTAAATGGCACATTGTTTGGTGGAAAGTGTGAGCCATGTCGATGTTTTGGTCACTCTGACTCATGTGATGATAATACCGGATTCTGTAAAGTAAGTATTACTCAGTGTTTGTTTGCAAATCAGTGCCCAACTCCAATGGAAGATATTCACTTGTATTTAAGGAGGACCTTTGACAAAGATTATGAGCTCTACATTTCTGCATATAAAAGTAGTAGGAATGTAGATGAAAGAGGATTTTTTTGTTTGTTTTTTTTTCTCCACTCTGCTGTGAAGGTACAAGGCGCTGATATTACTGGCACCAATTTTCTTTTCTTTCAGCTGGGCATTTTCAATATTTTCAGATTTTTAGTTTATACCCACTATGACACTGTCCAATCTAAAATAAGCCGCATCATAGAGATGAAAAAGTAGACGCCCATAGGTCTGACTCAATAGAAATTCCCATAGAGAAAGGCAGAACTGTGACTTTGCCTCACGTGTCCTCTCTTAACAACTTAACACTTGTTATCTGATTTCATTATATGATGTTATTCAGCTTGCTATGACCTATAGACTCATATAGACGATTTAGGAAGCCTTGATCCGGTTAATTAAGCCCCGGAACACAGCAAAATACTTCCGGGGCTTAGTTAACTGGCGCATGTGCAGTCAGGCTTTTTGGCGCGTGTGCTGGCCAAGAATGCTTAGCGCACATGCAACAAATGGCGGACACCTACTCCTATTCCTCAAAAAACTGCGGACGGCGGCCAAGGATGGGGAGGTGGCACACATCTGGAACACCGCCCATCGAACAGGACCGACCTCGGTTTCATCGCCCGCCAAAACCAGCTGACAGATTTCCTTTAATACATTTACTCTTAAATTCAAATGAGAAAACCAGAAGCTGCATGTGACTGAACAGAGGCATGCTTTCACTTGTATCAGTTTTCAATGACTACATCTAAAAAGTATTGTTATTCAATGTGTTAAAAACAGGTGACTGATAAAATGCTTCCCAAGTATGTCCAGAGGCAATTGCTATGCCTGATGGCCTTTATTATCCTGTACTAAACTTGTATTCTCTGTAAAGGGGTTTTCCCTTTAAAACATATTTTGTTAACTGTTACTCACTATATCCAGCATTACTTGTCAGCTTCTGCTGACAAGTGTATACATAGAAATCGTGGGGCCCATAACCGAAGCTCTTATTTGGGCTTCCTCACTAAAAAGAAATTAATAAATAAATAAATAATATTCCTTTCATGGCTCCCATAAAATAAAGTGCCATCAAAAGTGCCCCCAAACACAGTATGATATCCCTATAGAGAACTCCTCCACAATACCCACCAAACTCATAGTATAACCCTATAGTCCACCCCGCAAATTATGATACCCCGACAGTGACCCCAACACAGAATGATACCGCCACAGTAACCCTTACACAATATGATGGTCTCCACAGACCCTCACACACAGTATGGTGGCCTCTACATAGCCATCCATATAGTATAAAGGCCCTCCGTACAGTTAAATAGTCCCCATTATTATTATTCATTTATATAGCACCATTGATTCCATGGTACTGCACATGAGAAGTTACATACAAATTACAGATATCACATACAGTAAACAAACTAACAATCGCAGACTAATACAGGGGGAGATGACCCTGCCCTTGTGGGCTTACATTCTGCAGGATGGTGGGGAAGGAGACAGTAGGTTGGGGGTTGCAGCAGCTCTGGTGATGGTGAGGCAGAAGCTCCAGTAGTGGTGAGGAGGCAGCAGGGTCATTGCAGGCTTTAAACTTTCCTGAAGAGATGGGTTTTCAGGTTCCGTCTGAAGGATCCAAATGTGGTTGATAGTCGAACATGTTGAGGCACAGAATTCCAGAGGATGGGGGATATTCAGGAGAAATTTTGGAGGTGGTTAGGTGAGGAGCGAATAAATGTGGAGGAGAGAAGGAGGTGTCTTGGGAGGACTGGTGATTACGTGAGGGAAGATATTGGGAGATTAGTTCAGAGATATATGGAGGAGACAGGTTATAAATGTCCTAGTAGGTCAGAATTAGTAATTTGAACTGGATACGCAGAGGGAATGGGAGCAAGTGAAGATATTTGTGGAGGAGTAGTGAGGAAAGAGATGAATTAGTCAGGCATCAGAGTTAAGGATGGACTGGAGAGGATGAGGGTGTTAGCAGGGAGGCCACAGAAAAGGATGTTGCAGTAGTCGAGGCGGGAGATGATGAGGGCATGTACAAGCATTTTAATAGATTGAGGGTTGAGGAAAGGATGGATTCTGGAAATATTTTTGAGCTGGAGGTGACAGGAGGTGGAAAGAGCTTGGATGTCCAGTTTGAAGGACAGGACAGAGTCAAGGATTACTCCGAGGCAGTGGACTTCCGGTATGGGGGAAAGCGTGATGTCATTAATTCAGATAGATAGGTCAGGTAAGGAAGATCTGTGAGATGGAGGAGAGATGATGAGTTCAGATTTGTCCACATTGAGTTTGAGGAAGCAACAGGAGAAGAAGGAGGCTATGGCTGATAGACACTCTGGGATTCTGGACAACAGAGAGGTGATGTCTGGGCCACAGATTTAGTGCTCAGTGTTGTTAGCATACAGGTGTATCAGGCTCCTGACAGCGACAGCGTGCAGCCTCCGCTGAGCAGGGACTCACCCGTACTGTAGGGGCCCCGGGGACAGGGATAGCCGGAAAGTACAGATGCACAGGACCTGAACGCTGAAGCTTTAGCAAGCAGGCACAGGACCTACGGTCATGTGACAGCAAGGGGGCGGGGCTTAGCATCCTGCTTTTAGAGATGGTAGAAAACTCAGAGTCAGGCAAAACGGAGGTCATGCACAGTCCGGGAAAACGAGGTACAGAATCGTGAGTCAGAGAATGGTCAGACATAGCAGAGGGTCACACATGGGATGGAGGCAGAAGTACCAGAGGGGCGATCACAGGGAGGTCAGGAACAAAGCCAGGGGTCATACACAGGATGGACACACAAGTACAAAATCAGAATCCAAGAGACGTAAACCGAGGACAAACCAGATCATACACCAAACAATCATACCAGGACAGATGAGAGCACAAACGGAGCAGGGTCGGGCACACTCAAAATAGGAGTATAAACGACAGGGGAGGGCCCTCACCTGAAGCTATAAAAACCCTCCCCAGACCCAGAAGGAGGCTCTACCAATTAACCCCTACACCGCCTGCCCAGCATTCTGAATAAACCATGACAAGGTGGTACTGGAATCCATGGGATTCTATGAGTTGTCCCAGGCCAAGCGTATAGATTGAGAAGAGTAGGGGACATAGAACAGAGCCTTGGAGGACTCCAACAGAGAGAGGGTGGGATGAGGAGGTAGTGTTGAAGTGGGAGATGCTGAATGTGAGATTGGAAAGGTATGAGGAGATCCAGGATAGGGCGAGGTCTTTGTTGCCAAAGGAGTAGAGGATCTGTAGTAGGAGGCAGTGGTCAACTGTGTCAAAAGCAGAGGACAGGTGTTGAAGATTGAGTATAGAGTATTGTCCATTAGCTTTGGCTGTAAGTAGGTCATTAGTAATTTTGGTCAGGGCTGTCTCAGTGGAGTGATGGGGGAGGCAACTAGATTGTAGATTGTCAAAGAGCATGTTAGATGAGAGGTGGGAGGAAAGTTCAGTGTGGACGTGCTGCTCCAGGAGTTTGGAAGCAAATAGGAGCAGTGATATTGGGCGATAGCTGGACATAGCGGTTGGGTCAAGGGTTGGCTTTTTAAGGATAGGCGTGATTGTGGCATGTTTGAAAGCAGAAGGGAAGGTACCAGAAGTTAGTGATAGGTTGAAGAGGTGGGCTAGGGATGGGATAAGAGGGGTGGGGAGGAAGGAGGTGGGATGGGAAGGGGTTGAGTGCACACATGATGAGATGCAATTTGAAGAGGGGACAATTAAGCTCCCCTTCAGTGATGTTGGTGAGTGAAGTTATTGGATTTGGGCATTGTCTGGTATACAAAGGGGTTGTGGTGGTTGAACAATGAAGACTTGCCTTGTTTGGTGGATCTTATTTTTGAAGTGTGGGGCAAAGTCCTCGGTGGAGGAGGGAGTTAAAAGTTTTGAATAACTGTTTGGGGTTGTAGGATAGGGAAGATACGAGGGTTGTGAAGTAGGCCTGTTTAGCAGAGGTGAGGGCAGATTTGAAAGTGAGTATTGACTGTTTGAATGCAGTGAAGTCGTCTTGCAAATTTGTTTTCTTCCAACGCCACTCTGCAGCCCTGGACACTTGCCGGAGCTTTTTAGTGATGCTATTGTGCCAGGGTTGTCTGTTGATATGTCACACTCTGCCATGAATGAGAGAGGCAACTGGGTTAATAGCTGATGTGAGAGTGGCATTGTAGAAAGCAGTGGCACTATCTGTGTTGTGGAGTGAGGAAATGGATGCAAGTGGTAGAATAGAGTCAGAGAGCATATGGGTGTCTAGGTGTGTGAGGTTTCTGCGTGGGTGTGCATGTTGCTGGACAGGGGTCACAGGGGAGGTGGACAGGGATGAGAAAGTGAGTAGATGGTGGTTGGACAGAGGAAGAGGGGAGGTGGTGAAGTTAGATAGAGAGCAGAGACGGGTGAAGACCAGGTCTAATGTATGTCTGTGTGAGTGGCTGAGGAGGACAACTGAGCAAGTCCAAAAGATGAAGTAAGGGACAGGAGTTTGGAGGCTGTTGACTGAAGGGTATCAGTGGGGATGTTAAAGTCACCCATGATAGTGGGGATTTCAGTTGAAAGTGAAGAAGCCAGGTAGAGAATTGGTCGATAAAAGCAGTGGTCGGGCCCGGAGGTCGGTATATGACGGCCACTTGGAGGTTGGAGGGAGAGTAGATGCAGACAGAGTGGACTTCAAAAGAGGCGAGGAACAGGGAAGGAAGAGGTGTGATTGTATTTAGTATATATAATATAAAGCATAGTATGCCCAATATATAGTATAGTATACCCATATAGTATGATGGCCACCACACAACCCTCCACACAGTATAATGGACTCCATACAGTATAATGGCCCCATTAGTCCTTCAACCAGTAAAATGGGCTTTGCACAACCATCTACACAAGGGGTCTCAAACTCAGCAGAGTAAATGGGCTGCACATATAAAAAATTTGAGCTGGATGGCCGCATTCCTTTCAAACCCATGATAGTGGGGATTTCAGTTGAAAGAAAGTGAAGAAGCCAGGTAGAGAATTGGTCGATAAACGCAGGGGTCGGGCCTGGAGGTCGGTATATGACGGCCACTTGGAGGTTGGAGGGAGAGTAGATGCGGACAGAGTGGACTTCAAAAGAGGGGAGGAAAGAGGTGTGATTGTATATAGTATATATAATATATAGCATAGTATGCCCAATATATAGTATAGTATACCCATATAGTATGATGGCCACCACACAACCCTCCACACAGTATAATGGACTCCATACAGTATAATGGCCCCATTAGTCCTTCAACCAGTAAAATAGGCTTTGCACAAGCGTCTAAACCAGAGGTCTCAAACTCGGCAGAGTAAATGGGCCGCACATAAAAAAAATTTGAGCTGGGTGGCCGCACTCCTTTCAAACTTAGTACACCTCGTACACACACGGCACCACTCCATACACCTCTTACACACAGGGCTCCACTCCGTACACCTCGTACACACACGGCTCTGCTCCGTAAACCTCGTACACACACGGCTCTGCTCCGCACACCTTGTACACACGTGGCTCCGCACACCTCATACACACACGGCTCCGCTCCATACACCTCGTACACACATGGCTCCACTCCATACACCTCGTACACACATGGCTCCGCTCCATACACCTTGTACACACACCACTCTGCTCCTCACACCTCGTACACACGCGGCTCCGCACACCTCGTACACACGGCTCCACTCCATACACCTCATACACACACGGCTCCGCTCCGTACACCTCGTACACACACGGCTCTGCTCTGTACACCTCGTACACACACAGCTCCACTCCGTACACCTCGTACATACACGGTTCCGCTCTGTACACCTTGTACACAAGTGGCTCCGCTCCGAACACCTCGTACACACGCAGCTCTGCTCCATACACCTCGTACACACGCGGCTCTGCTCCGTACACCTCGTACACATGCGGCTCCGCTCTGTACACCTCGTACACAAGTGGCTCCGCTCTGTACACCTCTTACACAAGTGGATCTGCTCCGTACACCTCATACACACACGGCTCTGCTCCATACACCTTGTACACACGCGGCTCCGCTCCATGTACCTCGTACACACGGCTCCGCTCCGTACACCTCGTACACAGGCGGCTCCGCTCCGTACACCTCGTACACACAAGGCTCCGCTCCGTACACCTCGTACACACACGACTCCGCTCTGTACACCTCGTACACACCCCGCTCTGCTCCGTTCTGTACATACATGGCTCCACTCCGTACACCTTGTACACACACGCTCCGCTCCGTACACATCATACACACGCGGCTCCGCTCCGTACACCTCGTACACACATGGCTCCGCTCCATACACCGCATATACACACGGTACCACTCCGCACACCTCGTACACACAGGGCTCTGCTCCATACACCTGGTTCACATGCGGCTCTGTACACACATGGCATGCCTCTGCTCCATACACCTTGTACACAGGGCTCCGCTCCATACACACATGGCTCCATACACCTTATATACACACAGCTCCACTCCGTACAGACACAGCTCTGCTACATCCACTCTGTAAACCCCTCCTGACCCCACACAGAAACTTTACCTCATCCAGCTCCATGACAACCAGCACAGACAGCAGCGTCTTGCATACACGGAGGCCACTGATCATGTGACCCCTGACTCCTCCCCCTCCTGTGACCTCATGCCCGGTCCTGTGCAGAGTGTGCACACAGAACAGCCATCGCGGATCGCATGCTCCAGAATGCGCGCCTTCCCCCTGCCTCAGGGAGTGAGACATGTGGTGCACCGCGGGCCTCGTGTTTGAGACCTTTGGTCTAAACAGTAAGATGAACATTACACAACCATCCACACTGTATAATGACCAGCACCCAGCACTCCAAGTATACAACCGCCCCACATAGTCCTTAAAACAGTATAATGAACCCAAAATAGACCTCCCTACAGTTTATTGATGGCTATATAGCCATCCAAACAGTATAATGGTCCTCATATAGTCCTCCAAACAGTATAATGACCCAACACATAGCCCTCCAAACAGTATGATGGCTCCCACATAGTCATCCAAATAACATAATGGCCTCCGCATAGCCCTCCAAATGGTATAATGGCCCCATAATGCATTCATTAATTTATATAAGCAAATCCCTCTCTCTGCTCCCCTGCTGGCTGCTCTGGTCTTTGCAGTGTGTGATGTGAAGCTCTGCACAGCATGTGTGATGTAGTGACATCATTATGCCAATGGAGCTGAGACATAAGAAGCACAGAGAGAGTGAATGAGGAAGGAATTGACAGCTCCCTGTTCTATGATTGCTTTCAACTGCATTTGCATCCAGGATGTAGATACATTGGAAAGTGTGATGTAGGGTGGGAGGTGGTGGGCGCTGCTGGCACTGGGCCCCCGACTCACAGATTACATAGTGGCCGCATGGTCTGCTGCTACTGGCGCCACACTACTGCCTGATGCCATTATTGTGGACCGGTTGGAGGAGCGAGATAACGTCTATAGTACTGTAGCCAATCACAGTGCTTGTACTGTCTCCATCAGTAGAACCATTAAGCCCAGTTATTGTTTGCAGTGTTGTTGACATTACGCCACTACTGCAGCCTTCACAAAATCAAGGGGTCAGCAATTGAAATGTAGTATTGGACCTGGGAAGGGTACAGTATGATTTTATTATTTTGAACACATCCATTATGAAATAATTAAAAAAAGTTGAAAGGCAAAAGCTGCTTTAGCTCATTTCGCTGTTTACTTGATTTCCCCTCTCTGACAAATAAACCTTATTTGTGAAGGAAAAAGGAAATCCAGCTTCATCCAAATAAAATCAAAGAAAAACTTTATTTGTGTTCCATATTTAAAAAACAAAATGCTGCTAGGACATATTGGACTAGTTCAAGGGAGGGTGGTGGTAACTACTGAATGCGTTTCGAACACAGTGTGTTCTTAAACTCAGTTTAGTATCAACAAACAGCAGTGGAAATATAAAGGTAGAAACCAGGTGAAAGATAATGAAACAGTTAACTGCAAACCGCCCATATGTGAATGGTTCTGTGAAAAGTTTTTTATTTCTTCTTTTTTTTCCCTTTTCACAATTATTATTTTATGCTCTAGTTACTATGGAACTTTTTTTAATTCATCTAGAAAAGAACGTGCAGTGCACGTTTTTCAAACAATCATTAAAACCGTTGATACACCTGTGGACTTATTGAATACCATGCATGAGGTTGAAAAACTCTCTTTCTGGGGGGCATGGCCTAGGCACAGGTGATGTAAGTCGCACTGCGTGCGTGTTCCTGAGGTAACCCTCTACAGCTACGGACTATGCAACTAAATGTCTAAATTTTCGCTCTCATTCATACTTACTTTTATTCAGCAAGTTGTTTGGCACGTTTTAAGACGTTTCCTGTCAAAATCGGATATACCTAGGACATTTTATCCTGTGGCGAAGACTGCGGCCTGCTAAGATGGCGTCGGTTGATGCCGTGTCACTGTGAGAGACCCTGTCTGAGGTAAAAAAGACTCAAAGACTGCCTCTTTTTTCTTTATAAATCTTTTATTTTTCACCTTTCATCACATTTGTGTGGATGTATACTCATTTTTCCACAATTTTTTGACTTTTGGAGCTTTTATCAATTTTCAGTGACATTTTCGTAATCTGAATACTGTGCCAATTTGCTTCAAGGCTTCCACTTGGACCTTCTCTGGATGTACCCCTGTTGAAACATGCGGTTTTAGCCCCCTTTTGACTGCGTTATACCTTGACACATCGGGGGTGAAGATCCTGTCAGAATCTACTCTGGGCGCCATCTTCTGCCCTTCAGTGATGTCACCGCTATTCAGGTGGTGTCATAAAATACTTCAAAACACCTCCTGGGACCTTCTGTGGGTGTGCCCCTACCCAACAAGGGGGTTTTCGCCCCCTTTTAACTTTGTTTAGTTTTGGCACATCACAGGTGAAGATTTAGACCGGGACCGCTGCAGGCACCATCTCCCTCCCTCTTAGTGACTTCACCACTATAAGCGGGCTTTTTCCTGTGTTCAAAGTTAAGCGAGATTTGCTCTAACTCTTATTTTGGGGCTGCCCCTTGTGAACCGGGGGTCGGGGATCCCTTTCTTGCTTGCTTTTATTGGGCACACCACCCTAGAAGTTCTCCTCACAGACTGCTGTATTAAGCCGTGCTGCGGCTTCTCCTCCTCTAGCAGTGACATCACAGTTACTCGGGTGGCGTCACAAAATACATTGGAACCCCCCGTGACCTTCTATAAGACTGCTCCTGTCTAACCAGGGTGTTTTCGCCCCTTTTAACTTTATTTTGCCTGGGCACATCGCAGGTGAAGATTTGGATTGGGACTGCTGCAGGTGCTGCCTCCCTCCCTCCCAGTGACGTCACCGCTATATGCGATTTTTTTTCTGGGCTCAAAATTGAATAAAAATGTATCTATCCCCATTTATGGGGATGCCCCTGATGGACTGGGGGGTTTTGGATTTTTTTTTAATCTGTTTTACCAGGGCACATTGCCTGAGAAGTTCCTTTGTCGGCTCGCCCTGTTCCTCTATACTCCGGCTGCTCCTCCTCCTGTGACATCATCGCTGCACCCGGGCCTTCTTCTGAATGAAGTGGAGATACCCAGCTGCATTGTCCTGACATGTCTGGCTGTGACAGGCATGTATCGCTATATACTCCCGCTCCACAGGCTTCCTCACCTCTGCCTATGACATCGTTGTTGATTGCAGCCTGTCTGGAAGCTGTGGGGGACTGCAGTCGCTGCCTATGGTAGTGGCCATTTTATTGGTGGGTCTAGTGTCACAGCTGCTGGGGGCGGCCATTTTCTTGGTGGGTTTGAACTCAATATTTGATGTTGCTTTATTTGCTGTGCTTGCATTGAAAAGTGTATACACATACTTCATCATACTGATTGGTATAGGGGATTGTTGCTCATTCAATATATAAATAACAAATATACTATATAACTAATATTAATTATTTAAAACTAAATAATAAGCTTATAAAGTATAATTATAATATTTAATATATAAATTGGAGGGAGAGGGGACAGAGGAAACAGAATAAATAATAATATTAGAAATAATAAATAAAACATAATAAAATACAAAAAACAAAAAAATAAAACAAATAAATAAATAAAGTAAAAATTGACGTTGGGTAGCGGTGGTCCCTAGCCGGTCACCTCAAAATAAAACATCCCTACACACTTCTGTGACATTATCTCCCGGGTTAGTTTATTTAATATAAAGTTGCTATTCTACTCTTTCTCAGTTCTTGGTTATATCACTTGGCAAAATGAGTCATTTCAACTCCAAATTACCTATGGCTAAAACTTCAGGTGTCTCCAGATCACAAAAACAAAATAAAGAACCCAAGTCTTCTCGTGGTATTTTCAGGGACGCGGTTAATCTATTGAGTCCGCCTAAGTCTCGTTCTCCTATTAACAGGGAGCGCTCACAGTCCTCTACCAACTCTGAGACCATGGATCTTTCTTCCTCTTCAAAGAGGAAGGGTCCCTCAGGTGGGGGGAGTACACAGTCTTCTAGTGCCAATTCCTTGGGAGAGGATTATACTTCCTCTTCCCCCAACCCTACTCCGAAAAAATCTAGGCCAAAGCCTGAGGAGTTGTCTGGGGCTTTCCCTGGCGCTACATCCCTTGTGGCATATATGAACACATTAGTTGAAAAACTCAGTGCCTGGATGTGTATCGACATGTCTAACCAAACAAAGCTTTTCCAGGACACTCTTGAGCACTTTACTGCCCGGTTGGATAACCATGAGACTAGGTTGGGGGAATTGGAAAAATCACAAACGTTATCTCTAAAACACCACTCGGAGTCCAAATCTGAGATACACCAGTTGCGACTTAAATTGGCGGATCTGGAGGACAATATTAAAATCAAGAGTATATCGGAAGATATTTCGCCCATCAAGCTTCCTGACTATGTTAAGGGGATTTTTAGGAGGATGATTCCCAATCTTTCGGATACGGATCTTATCATTGATCGTATCCATCGTCTTCCCAAGCCTCCTTCCATCCCCAAAGACCTATCTAGAGACTTAATTATGAAAATTCATTTCTACCACATAAAAGAGAAAATTCAGAATTTGGTCAGAATTAAGGGAGGCTTCCCGGAACCGTATCACCATCTTAAGTTGTTTACTGATCTATCTAAAGCAACTATAGAAGGTCGGAAATACTTTCGATCACTGACCTCCGTGTTGAGGGAGCAAGACCTTCCTTATAAGTGGGGCTTTCCTCTACACCTCATTTTTAATCACAAAGGGAAAAATGCAACTTTTCTTTCACCTGAAGAGGGGTTCCAATTTCTGAAATCTCAGGCTGTCCTGTCCTCTGTTCCTACAGTTTCTTATGCTGGTCCAGGACATGTCACCTGAGCCTATTGTAATACGTGCCTATGGGTTATCTGATATATGATTTAATATTGTGCTTTGCTTGTATATTTGTCTATTTGATATAGGTGTTAATGAGGGTTTCCTTAGCCTTGCGCTGCACAGACTTTTCCCCCCGGCGCAAGTAGGAGAACCATTTTCTGTGGTTTCCCTCTCAGGGTTCTATCACTGTACAATTTTAAGTTTGAACTTATTCTTTGGTTACTTAGTTTTGTAGTGTTTTCTTTTTTGACACTTTCCAGCCAGTGATTGTTTTTTAACGCCAATTTTTCTTTCTCTTTTTTTATGGTACTTACATTAGCTACTTATAACGTTAAGGGGCTTAATAGTCCAAATAGGCATTTTTCCTTTCAGAGAGAAATTAATGAATCTGCAGCAGATGTCGTGTGCCTCCAGGAGACTAAATTTAAAATTAAAAATCATCCCACGTTTTCCCTAAAAAATTACCCTCAAGTTTTTGAGGCCTCAGGTCCCTCTAAAAAGGCAGGTGTCATGACCCTAGTCAGGGACTTCTTGTCATTCGAACTGCTGGAGGAATTGGTTGATGTGAAGGATCATTTTCATGTCCTTGTCTGTTCTATAAACTCCCAAATTTATACCATTGTCAATATCTACGTTCCTACTAAAGGTCAAATTAGGTTTTTAAATAAATTACTAAAAAAACTTGAACTGCTAAAGAGAGGCATTCTTTTATTCTTAGGTGATTTTAATTTGGTCCCCGATAATTCACTTGATGCCTCTTCTTCAAGTAGATTTAATTTCCCCTCTTGAAATAATTGGCTTTTCACTAATGAATTTTTTGACGTTTTTCGTTGTCTCATTTCCACCTCAAAAGAATATACATTTTTTTCTGACTCTCATTTATCTGCCTCTCATATTGACCTCATTTTGTCAGACGTATTTTCTCTCCCTAGATTTTCCTCAGTTTCAATTGGAAATAAATCTATTTCAGATCATGCTCCTGTTATTGCCAAATTGGTTGAGGGGCACTCTGTTAATAATCAGCAGTTGTGGAAGTGTAATGCTTCTATTTTTAAAAATCCTACTTACCATGAGGACATATCTAAATCTCTCAATTTTTATTTTTCAGAAAATATATTTGATCCTTCCAAACCGTTCCTCCAGTGGAATGCTCACAAGGCGGTTCTACGAGGCACTCTTATTCGTATATCCTCCCGTATAAAAAGTTTTAACCGTCAAAAAATTAAAAATTTACAGGCTTTGATTAAGGAGAAAGAGTTGGAATTGTCCTTATCTAAAAATCCCTCCTCTAGCTCCACATCTCTAGCTGATTTATCCTGTCTTCGAAATGAATTAAAGGCCACAATTTTTTTGTTCTATGATTCAGCAGTAAAGTAATCAAAATTTCATCATTATATGTCCCTAAATAAATCCACCCGTTTTATGTTTAATCGAAGAAGCTTAGAGTGCGCAACCGCATTGACAAAATTACTTCTTCTAAGGGATTGTCCCTCACCCACCCACAGGACATTGCAAATGAATTTGCAAAATATTTCAATCAACTGTATAATTTGAGGTCTGATCCCTCTCTTCCAGCTCCAGATGCGGACTCTATTAATAATTTTTTATCTTCGGTTAACCTTCCAAATCTCAACTCTGTGGAGCCAGATTTTTTATCTGCTCCTTTTACTGCTGAAGAGATTGGTGACACCATTAGTCAATTAAAATCATATAAAGCCCCTGGTCCCAATGGTTATAGTAACAATTATTATAAGTCTTTCCGCAACATTTTTGTCCCCATCTAACTAAACTTTTCAATGCCGCTGCGTCCGTTGGATCCTTCCCTAGAGAAAATTTAGATGCTACAATCGTACTAATTCCCAAACCCAATACTAATCCTGATCAAATTCTTAATTATCGTCCCATTTCATTAATAAATACTGACCTCAAAATTTATTCTAAAGTTTTAGCTAATCGTCTTAATCTTATTCTGCCTAAATTAATTTCCACGGACCAAATTGGCTTTATCAAACACTGGCAATCCATTGAAGGGAACAGACGGCTGATAAATATTATAAAGTTAATTAATTCCCAAAAACTTCCTTCTGCTCTAATTTCATTAGATGCAGAAAATGCGTTTGATCGCTTGAATTGGACCTTTCTCAGATGCTCCCTATTAAAATTTGGATTTAATTTATATTTTATCACCAAAATTATGGCTTTATATTCTGACCCTCAAGCAAAAATGTACATTAATAATCACTTTTCATCCCCATTTTCAATTTCTAATGGCACCCATCAGGGTTGTACTCTCTCCCCATTGCTTTTTGCCCTTGCAATAGAACCGCTAGCCAAATTAATCAGAGATCATTCCTCCATAGACGGTGTTTGAACAGATCATCAGGAATTTAAGATCAGTCTATATGCTGACGATGTCCTCCTGTCTCTCACTAATCCCTGCTCCTCTATTCCACACTTACAATCCCTTCTTAAAAAAATTTCCTCCTTTTCATATTTTAAGATTAATGAGTCCAAATCTAAAATTTTCCAATTTAACCTCACCAATGCTCAAATCAGGAGTATAAAGGCTGTCTCTTCTTGGGGTTGGGCGGAGAGGGAAATTGTTTATTTAGGTCTGCGGTTTTCTAGAAACCTTGGATCTCTGATTTCCACTAATCTAGATTCCCTAATCGCCTCCATTTCTAAAGACCTTAATTTTTATGCGGACAAAGAATTTTCCTGGTGGGGAAAATGTCTAGTAGCCAAATCAATATTCCTTCCCAAAATCCTTTATGTTTTCAGATCTCTTCCCCTGCTTGTTTTCACTTCTTATTTAACTAGTCTGCAGACACGCCTTAATTTATTTATTTGGGGAAATAAAAAGGCCCATATTGCTTCGAATCAGTTATACAAACATAAGTTACGTGGAGGTATGGGACTGCCTAACATCTCAGCTTATTATTACTCTAATCTTATTAAGCAAAGTCTATGTTGGTGGTCAACTGGCCATATACCTTCATGGGCGGACTTGGAATTTTATTTTAATAAAAATTCCCCTCCTTGTTCTCTTATTTTTAATCTAGTGACATCTAAGCATTTATCTCAGTCTTATCATCCAATTTTTATGGCTGTTATTGTGGCTTGGAGGAAGTTTTTTAAATTAAAGAGTAGTTTTTCTAGGATTCAACTCCTGTTGAGGCTTCCTCTCTCTTTTCTGGCCTCTGTTTATTCATTCGATTTGCATTCTACTTGGGCTGACTGAGGTATTTCTAAATTAAATGACATCGTTGATGGTCATAAATTTGTATCTTTTTCTCATCTTAACAACAGGTTTGGGGTTCCCTCCTCTGCTTTTCTACACTTTACTATGTTGAAAGAATTTTTGACTCCACTGGTGACTCGCTGCCCTCTGCTATCGGAGCCAGCGATCAATATTTTATGCAACTCAGGCCATAATATTTTTTGGTCCACTCGTTATATCTACCAGTGGTTCAGCAATGAATCTGCATTTATAAAATCCCCATATATGAAAAAAATGGGAATCGGTTTTGAATTTTTCTGTTACTCCAGATGTTTGGGAACTGACCATGTCTCTAACCTATTCTGCTACCATGTCTATGGCTCTCCATGAGTCCTACTTTAAAATCATATCGAGATGGTATTACTCGCCATCTCGTCTAGCTTTTATCAACCCTTCCACCTCCCCTTTCTGTTGGAGGGATTGCGGGCATCATGGTAGCCTTTCCCATTTATTTTGGTTTTGTCCACGTCTACGGCATTTTTGGGATGACATCCCCTCTCTTATTTCTCATATTTTAAATCAATCAGATTTTTCACTGACTCCTCAGTTCGCCCTGCTCTCGTTGGATGCAAGTTGTTTGAATCCTTCTGTTAGGAAATTGGTTATTCATTTACTTTTGGTTTGTAAAAATGAAATTGCGCTTTACTGGAAATCCACTCGAGTGCCCTCTTCACTCGATGTTATTGCAAAGCTGACTTTACCTAAGTCATATGAGCAAAGATTGGCATTGCTGAATGGCTGTCTTCCTTCCTTTATAAAGAAATGGTCTCGCTGGCTGGAAATGTTTCCATGAGTTCTCATTATTATTATTGATAGTCTTGTTGTGTTTTTTTAGTTTTTCTTTCATGTGTCATGAATGCCTCATGATATTGCCTTTATGTATGCTCTGTTATAAAATGTTAATAAAATTGTTTGGAAAAGAAAAACTCTCTTTGAATGAATTACGCATTTGGCAGGATCACAACTGTTAGGATTGGCGGAATGCACCAAATAAGAAATAATAAAAAGGTGCGTTCGCAACCCGGGATCCACCGTGCGGTGATGGAGAAACCACTGCTAGTACAATGCAAGGCTGTGAGAAAACACTTAAAGCACACTGAGTTAAATGTCACTCAGTGTGCACAGAGCGTAGAGTACCAAGCTTTGTTACACCACAGAGCGGTGCTATGCAGCCAAACAAAAGGACTATACCCTGTTAGACTGCACAGGAGTATAGAAAAATACTAATTGGGGTCTCTAAAACCTAATCCCCCCAGAGAAAACTAAGCTGGTGGTTGACCCTGCTCTGACACATGTTGTGCTTTAGCACGCGCACCTGAGGACGCCCGGTGCAGATGCTAAGTTCAAATGGGAGTTCCCTCCCTACACTGCCTGTCTAGACCAACATTTGCAGTGCTATTAGCAGCACACCTGCACACAGGGTGGTAAAGCAGCCACCAACAAACAAAACACACATGATACTAGCGCACAGGCATATGCCATTGAGAGATTTTTATACCTTGCTCAAGTCCAGACAGGACCTTGCCCATGAACCAATCTGAAGCTGCCACATCACCAGAGCACCTGATATCCGAGCACCAATGGGAAGGCACCATATCATGGAAATGCTCAGTAGGGTGAAATCTGGACTTAGGCTCCAGACCACAGCGCTGCCCGTGTAAACTAGTAGTCCCCATAGGCTTAGCTGGAGGGCCAGCAGTAGCTACACGTGCAGCACGAGCCTGAGAAAGGTGTTGGGACCGAAGTGTGTGCTGAGCCATCATCCCAGCGGCCAAGCCTGAATGAGAAACCACAGCACCAGACAAGGCTGGAGATCCATTCTGTGCAGTGGGAGAATCCTGGTGCCTAAACACCACACTAGAGAGTTATATCAAACAAAATATGATTCCCAGGGGATTAAGAATTTAAAAAATCCCTACCATGGTTTATAGTGACAAATTTGTGAATGAATGGAATACCATTTTACCGACATGTTCAGCTCAACTAATGCAGCTAATTTTGAAACATGAAAGCTGCAAACTGACTAAAATTCTATCTGAATTGAACACAAAACTGTCATCTCTGAAAACCACCATGACTTGTGATACATTTGATAATTTTCACAAGGAACTTAAAGTGAAAATACAATCCTTGGAAGATTCTATTATTTCCCTGAAAAAAAGAAAATTTAACAGGGATGTTTTTTGACTATTCAAATAATTAAGTTTATGAATTGGGAAGGTGGGAGAGATCGACTGTGGCACTGAAATCCATCCTTAAAAAAACGCACTCGCACATTTTCTTCTGCTAGTCAATTACTTTTTCATCATTGGATCTGGACTAATTGGATGCGTCTACAGACTTTTCACATGACAACAATGAGAGTATTGTGAATCCAACTAATGTGACAACTAATAAATCTCAATTGAATTATTATCGTAAACCACGGAGACATTTTTCAAAAAACGCAATAGGAGAGGTGGAAGGAAGCATGGCAAACACCTCAAGTTTTTTCAGAAAAAAAAGCTACAACAAAACATCTCCTTAGATGTCATCAATTTGTCTTCTATTAATTTATCAGATGTGGAAACAAAACTTCTTTCAAGTGTCTTGAACTTTGCTCCTACCAATTTCAAATTGGATGTCTTTTCAACCTTAAAAGACATTAACAAATGTTTGAGAGATTTGACTATAAAAAAACATTTTTTTCAGATGACGTGTGCACAGGAATCCACTGAAATTTTTTCTGAAAATCAATTTATTGGAAAACAATTTTCTGAACAAAATGCTATATTGTGATTGTTAAGTCTGGACAAATTTAATGTACCATCTCATGACACCAATACAATTTTGTCTTTTAAAACTAAAAACCTGACTTTTTACCCAGTACACACCAGAACTGATGCTATGGAGCCCTTACAAGATAATGTAGAGAGCGATATAAAAAATCTAATTGCTAGTACTATTTCTAATTCCAACCATGTCAATTTAACAAAAGCAGATCAAATTGCTCTAAAAAATCTTGAAAAACATTCTGATATCATCATAAAAATGTCAGACAAAGGATGTTCAGTCGTCGTAATGAAAGAAATTGATTATGTGTCTGCCATTATGGATATGCTCTCACAAGCCGAAACATATTCCCCGCTTGAAAGTGATCCAACTTCTAATTTTTCTGATATGTGCTGCTGTATCATACAGGATGGTTTTTCACAAGGTTTTTTGTCAAGGAAACAAGCTGATTATTTGTGTGCAGATAAACCCATTATTCCTATTCTACATGCACTACCTTAAGGCCCCGTCTCACATAGCGAGGTCGATAGCAAGATCGCTGAAGCGTCAACGATTTTGTGACACAACAGCGACCTCGCCAGCCATCTCGCTACGTGTGAAACGTAGCAGTGACCGGCCCCCACTGTGATGTCGCTGATCGTGCTTGAATGTCCCGCATCATTTTTTGATCGCTGGTGTCCCGCTGGCCAGCGCACATCGCTGTGTTTGACACCGGCGAGCAACCTTGTTAGCGGCTCAGAAATTATGGATGCAGGCGGGAGTCATCAGAATTGCTGCTGTGTGACAAGGTCCCAACGACCACTGAGGTCGTTATACAGATCGCTGGATTATTGCTGCATCGTTGGGTAAATCTACCTGTTTGACGGCCATGTAGCAATAATGTAACGATGCACCAGCGATCCTTACCATGTCGCATCGTTGTCGGGATCACTGGTGTGTTGCTTAGTGTAACGGCACCCTAAAACTCACAAAAAATACATTTCCTCCTCCTATGCGCCCGGTAGTTTCGGGTATAGTTTTTTTCAGTGAACGCCTCAGCCAGTGGCTGGACACTGCATTACAGCCACAGTACGGCACATTCCTGGCTATTTAAAGGATTCTAAAGAGGTACTGTATATATTAGATGGAGTTAATTGGGACCCAAATTGGACATGGCTCACTTGCGACGTAGTCGCATTATATACTTCTATACCACATAGCATTGCCATTACTGCTGTAGAGTTTCACTTGATTAAGTAAAACCCTTACACTACAAATAGTGTTGAGCTTTCCGATACCGCAAGTATCGGGTATCGGCCGATATTTGCCGTATCGGAATTCCGATACCGAGTACCGATACTTTTTTCGTATCGGATACCGGAATCGGAAGTCCAAAATGCAATGAGCCACTTTTGTGGCTCTGATTGGCTGCCAAAATGACGTCATCATGATGCGCTGTCTGTGCGCATCATGATGCGCCGTCAGTTCGGGCCTTCGGGGGGGCTGTGCCGACTGTCCGGGGGTCTGTGCTGGCCTGCCGGTGGTCTGTGCAGGCTCCAGGGGTCTGTGCCGGCCTGCCGGGGGAGCTGTGCCGGCCTGCCGGTGGTCTGTGCAGGCTCCGGGGGTCTGTGCCGGCCTGCCGGGGGGCTGTGCCGGCCTGCCGGTGGGCTGTGCAGGCTCCGGGGGTCTGTGCCGGCCTGCCGGGGGGCTGTGCCGGCCTGCCGGTGGTCTGTGCAGGCTCCGGGGGTCTGTGCCGGCAGTCCCATCGGGCGATGCCTGCTACCATGACAGTGATTGACACATTAGCCAATGATGGGACAGTAGTAGTCCCATCATCCGGCTAATGTGTTGAATGTAAAAAAAAAAAAAATTACATGCTACATACATGCTACATACATACTACATACATACTACATACATACTACATGCAACATGCATACTACATACATGCTACATACTACATGCATGCTACATACATGCTACATACTACATGCATGCTACATACATGCTACATACTACATACATGCTACATACATACTACATACATACTACATATATACTACATGTAACATACATACTACATGCATACTACATACATGCCCAAAATTCCCACGCAGCACTGGCATAAAGTGAGACTAGGGACTTTTTTTTTACAGTAGTGGAGGAATACAGTGCGGAAGGATACCTACCTTCCATCATTGTATTCCTGGTGCTGGTAGAGAACGGATCGGGGTAAGTATATTGGTGTTTTTTTATTTTGATATTTATTCCTCAAGGGGACAATGGCTTCGGGGATCAAAGTGACAAGTGACGGTGAGTATGTACTCTATGTTATATGTACTGTATGTCTATATGTATGTATTGTATGTAGTATATATGTATGTTGCATGCATGTAGTATATATGCAGTATATATGTAATATGCATGTTGCATGCATGTGGTATGTAGCATGTATGTAGTATGTATGTAGCATGTAGTATATATGTAGTATGTATGTTACATGTAGTATATATAGTATATATGTAGTATGCATGTAGTATATATGTTGTATGTATGTTGCATGCATGTAGTATATATGTATTATGTATGTAGTATGTAGCATGTATGTAGTATGTAGCATGTATGTAGCATGTAGTATATATGTAGTATGTATGTTACATGTAATATATATATAGTATATATGTAGTATGCATGTTGCATGCATGTAGTATATATGTTGTATGTATGTTGCATGCATGTAGTATATATGTATTATGTATGTAGTATGTATGTAGCATGTATGTAGTATGTAGCATGTATGTAGCATGTAGTATATATGTAGTATGTATGTTACACGTAGTATATATAGTATATATGTAGTATGCATGTAGTATATATGTTGTATGTATGTTGCATGCATGTAGTATATATGTATTATGTATGTAGTATGTAGCATGTATGTAGTATGTATGTTGCATGTATGTAGCATGTAGTATATATGTAGTATGTATGTTACATGTAGTATATATAGTATATATGTAGTATGCATGTAGTATATATGTTGTATGTATGTTGCATGCATGTAGTATATATGTATTATGTATGTAGTATGCATGTAGTATGTAGCATGTATGTTACATGTATGTATATATGTAGTATGTATGTAGCATGTATGTAGCATGTATGTAGCATGTCTGTAGCATGTAAATTTTTTTTTTTTTTTTTTTTTTTTTTACATTCAACACATTAGCCGGATGATGGGACTACTACTGTCCCATCATTGGCTAATGTGTCAATCACTGTCATGGTAGCAGGCATCGCCCGATGGGACTTGTAGTCCCATTGGACGATGCCTGCACAGACCCCCGGAGCCTGCACAGCCCACCGGCAGGCCGGCACAGCCCCCCGGCAGGCCGGCACAGACCACCGGAGCCTGCACAGCCCACCGGCAGGCCGGCACAGCCCCCCGGCAGGCCGGCACAGACCCCCGGAGCCTGCACAGACCACCGGCAGGCCGGCACAGCCCCCCGGCAGGCCGGCACAGACCACCGGAGCCTGCACAGACCACCGGCAGGCCTGCACAGACCACCGGAGCCTGCACAGACCACCGGCAGGCCTGCACAGACCACCGGAGCCTGCACAGACCACCGGCAGGCCTGCACAGACCACCGGAGCCCGCACAGACCCCCGGCAGGCCGGCACAGCCCCCCGAAAGGCCCGTACAGACCCCAGAGAGGTTGTACAAGGCAAAAATAGGGTTTTTCTTATTCCGATACCGGAAGTCCCATAGACTTGAATGGGACTTCCGGTATCGGAATCGGCGATACCCGATATTTTTTTTAGATCGGCCGATACCATCCGATACGATACTTTTAAGTATCGGACGGTATCGCTCAACACTAACTACAAATGTACAAAATTACATCTTATCGGTATAATAATTTTTTACTTTCCCATAAGTATTTATTTTTTCATAATTTTTTTTTATTCAAAATAAGGGAGTTTCAATGGGAGCTAAATTTTCCCCTTTAGCTGCAAATCTGGTGATGGCATGGTGGGAGGAGAATTTCATTTTTAATGACAATAATCCTTATTTTCATTCCATACAGTGGTATTCACGTTACATAGACAATCTACTTATTGTTTGGAAAGATGTTGTTTAATACATTCCTCTTTTTATGGATTATTTGAATGATAACCAATGTGATTTAAATTCACACATTTTTTCCATAAAAGTCATATTTGTTTTCTAGACCTATGCTTAACTGGTATACCACACCAGCCTTATTTCAAGTTGTACTTATCGCAAAGAAACCACTGGTAAGGTAATGCTATATTACATACACAAAGTTTTCATCCACCTCATACCATAAAGTCTATACCCTTAGGTGAGATTATCAGAGCTAAACATAATTGTAATGAAATTGCATAATTTAACAAAGAGACACAATCAATTAAAAAACGTTTAAATAAAAGGAAGCATCCAAACTGGATTATAAATCGAGCTTGCTCCATTGCTGACACAAAACTCAGACAAGATCTCATTAGCAATAAGAAGCCTTCCAAAAAATGGGATGAATTAATTGACCAGCCAACTTTAGTTCTTACCTATAGCACCCATTTCAAATAAATCTCAAATATAGTGCAAAGCAATTTAAATATATTACGCAATGATATTATGGATAAAATCTTGGAAAATGATATCAAAATAGTGTCTAGGTGAGCACCCACAGTTGGTAACGTTCTGTCACCCAGTTTTTACAATCCCAATAAAAACTCCACATCACATCACTGGTTATCCTGTGTGAGATATCATATAGTATGGACAGTCTCTATGTAAAAAGTGTCCCTTTTCTCAAAGGGATTTACAGCATATACTCGTGCATAAGCCGAGATTTTCAGCCCATTGTTTTTGGGCTGAAAGTCCCCCTCTCGGCTTATACACGAGTCATATACCTGGGGGTCAGCGGGGGAGGGGGGGCAGGGGTGTCAAAGAGAATACTCGCCTGTCCTGGCACTCTCTGCAGCCCCCTCGCTTCTCCACTGTCTCTCTTCCTGCCTTCAGCGGTCACGTGGTACCGCTCATTAAATGCCTGAATATGCGCATATTCATGAGTGGTAATGAGTGGTATCATGTGACTGCTGAAGGCAGGAAGGAAGACCGTGGAGAACTGGGGCTGCAGAGACATTCCAGGATGGGTGAGTATAGCGATATTCACCTGTCCTCATTCCCACGCAGCTCACCGCCGTCTGCTGCTTCCTGTGTCCATGATGTTTATCCAGCAGGGGGCACCTGACATGGTTAGTGCATGCCATGCCCTCTGCTGGCTGAACAGTCACTGTCAGAGGACGCGCAGACAGTGGTGAGCAGCAATGGACCCCGGACAGGTGAATATCACAGGTGCTGGGTCCTGAGCAGGAGAAGTGAATATGGCATTTTTTTTTGGCAGCGGCATATGGGGGCAAAATATATGGTGCAGCATATGGGGCATTTTCTATGGAGCAGCATATGGGGGCATATTCTATGGAGCAGCATATGGGTGCATATCCTATGGGGCAGCATATGGGGCCTATTCTATGGAGCAGCATATGGGGGCATATTCTAATGAGCAGCATATGGGGGCATATTCCTTGGAGCAGCATATGGGGGCATAATCTATGGAGCAGCATATGGGGGCATATTCCATGGAGCAGCATATGGGGGCATAATCTATGGAGCAGCATATGGGGGCATATTCTATGGGGCAGCATATGGGGCAAATTCCATGGAGCAGCATATTGGGGCATATTCTATGAGGCAGCATATGGGGGCATATTCTATGGGCAGCATATGGGGCATATTCCATGTAGCAGCATATGGGGCATAATCTATGGAGCAGCATACAGGGGCATATTCTATGGGGCAGCATATGGGGGCATATTCTATTAGGAAGCATACGGGGGCATATTCCATGGAGCAGCATATGGGGGCATATTCTATGGGGCAGCATATGGGGGCATATTCTATGGGGCAGCATATGGGGGATAGTCTATGGGGCAGCATATGGGGGCATAATCTGTGGAGCATTTTATGGGGGCATAATCTATGGAGCATCTTATGGGGGCATAATCTATGGAGCATCTTATGGGGGCATAATTTATGGAGCATCTTATGAGGCCATAAACTTTATGGAGCATTATATGGGGCATATTATTCTATGGAGCATCTTATGGGGCCATTATTACCCTTTGTGCAGCATTATATGGGGTGTATTTTATATGGAGCATTATATGGGGCTCCTGATTCAATATGGATATTCAAAAACATTTAACCTACTGATGTCCCAATTAACATAGTAACATAGTTTTGAAGGCTGAAGGAAGACCTTATGTCCATCTAGTTCAGCCTATTTTTAGTGCAGCTGTTCTGCATTGTTGATCCTGGGGAAGGCAAAAAAACTCATAGAGTAGAAGCCAATTTTCTCCACAGGGAAAAAAATTCCTTTCCCTAAGCTGGGTCAACCATCTACCTATAATATTATGTTATTCGTAACTTTCTATACTGTTACTCACAAGAAAAGCATCCATTCCTTTCTTAAATTCATTCAGTGAGTTGGCCATCACCACTTCCTCGGGAAGAGAATTCCAGAGCCTCACTGCTCTTACCGTGAAGAACCCTCTTCTATGCTGGTGCAGAAATTGTCTTTCTTCCAAACGAAGAGAATGCCCCCTTGTTCTTGTCACAGTCCTTGGTACACACAGTTCATTGGAGAGAGCTCTGTATTGCCCTCTGATATACTTGTACATATATATTAGGTCTCCTCTAAGTCTCTTTTCTAGAGTAAATAGACCTAATTTTGATAACCTTTCTGGGTATTGTAGTGAACTTACTCCATTTATAATTTTAGTAGCCCTCCTTTGAACACTTTCAAGTTCAGTAATGTCTTTCTTGAGCACCGGCATCCAATATTGCACACAATACTCCAAGTGTGGTCTGACAAGTGATTTGTACAGAGGGAGAATTATGTTTTCATCTCGTGTCCCTAGACCTCTTCTAATGCATCCCATGACCCTATTTGCTTTGGTGGCAGCTGCCTGACACTGGGCACTCCAATTTAGCTTCTTATTGACTAAGATGCCTAAGTCTTTTTCCATGTCTGATTATTTCCTTAGCAGTTTCCTATTTAGTAAGTAATTGTAGCATCTGTTTCTCCTTCCCATTTGCATAACCTTACACTTATCTGTGTTAAACCTCATTTGCCATTTTTCAGCCCAATTCTCCAATTAACTCAAATCTGTCTGTAGTTGCAAACTGTCCTCCTTTGTGTTAACTACCTTACATAGCTTTGTATCATCTGCAAATACTGATATTTTACTGTGTACACCATCCACTAGATCATTAATAAATATATTAAATAGTAGGAGGCCCAACACAGAACCTGTGGTACCCCACTAGTAACCCTGGCCCAATCTGAGTGTGCACCATTAATAACTACTCTTTGTTTTCTACCACTAAGCCAGCTACCTACCCATCTACACACATTTTCCCCTAGCCCAAGCTTTCTCATCTTACTTATCTTACCAATTAATTTTACTTTTATTGGTATCAATTTTTATTTTTGAAATTTACCAGTAGCTGCTGCATTTTCCACCCTAGGCTTATACACGAGTCAATAAGTTTTCCCAGTTTGTGGCAAAATTAGGGGGGTCGGCTTATACAAGAGTATATACGGTATCTCTTTTTATTCCACCAATACGAAAAATTACAAAATCAAACAATTTCTTAATTGTGATTCTGAATATGTTGTTTATATGATCGTATGTTTTGATTGTAACCTCAAATACATTGGCTCCACCACCAGAAAATTAAGATCAAGGATACGTAAGCACTTATATGACATTACTCACCCCTCAAACCGCACTATATCTAATGTGCCTTATCATTTTATTACAATGCACAACAGGCAAACCAAACACTGCAGAGTTTTTGCTTTTGAACAGATGCAAAGACAGACATGATGTGGGGATAGAGAAAAAAACCTTATGAGAGAGAGAAGCCTTTTGGATTTACCTCTTGAATACCTGGGTTCCAGCAGGTTTAAATTTGAAAAGGGAAATAATGTTACACTATTAATTTTTCTTTTCTTTTTTTGACATCTCTATTTTTTATTTTTTCTTGTTTGTTTTTTATGCATGTGATTTCTTGTTTTGTTCTTCATATTATTTGTCCTAAATGATATTGATTTGTTTAATTTGGTTTTGTTATTGTCACTACTTTAACGTTCCCAGAGCCAGTCACATATGGCTGGTTTGCAGTTAGTTATTTCATTATTTTCACCTGGTTTCTACCTTTATTTTTCTGCTGCTGTTTGTTCATACTAAAACTGAGTTTAAGAACACACTGAGTTTGAAACGAGTTCAGTAGTTACCACCACCCTCCCTTGAGCTAGTCCAATATGTCCTAGCATTTCTAGTCACATCTCCAACTGCTACTGCTGGTTATTACATTTCATTTACCTACCATTATCAAATCTCTATAATACTTTACCATCAGAATAACAATTTAGTGTCAAAGGAATTGAGAACTTTACATCTCCAACCTCCAAATATAAAAAAACTATGACATAGTATCTAATGTATCTAATGTGAAAGTATTACTTTTTTACTCTACGTTTTGCTAATTCTGGAATTATAATGGAATTGCGCCAAATTGTTACTCCTCTTTTAACTTCTGAAGCAAAGTTACTGATGTTTGCGCTTTCCTTGTTTTTATGTCAGATAAATGATGTGATATATTTTAATGTGTTTTTGTCATTGTAATTATGCTAAATATTCCTATCTTAAGTTTATCACGTATTTTCATGCATTTAATTTTGTGCTCAGTTTTTAAATTGACCATCAATAATTTCACAATTAACCCAAGAAGTGGCTCAGCAAGAGAATACACTTTGCCTTCTCTAAGAATTTCATTGCATGACTCGCCCTGAATGTATAGTTGACCAATTAATTCAAGGACATTTTGGTGACACATTATCTGACATGGTGTGAAGCTTAAAACAGCATTTCTCATTTCATTAGTTTCTCAAAAGCATAAATTGAACCTCTGCCAAATTATCAGACAGTCATGCTTTATCTTTCCTGTCTCCAGCTTCTGGAGCTCCCATATTACTATTTCATTCCATGATTAATTTTATTTCCAACTAAGAAAAATTGTAATATATAAAAACGATTGTGAGTATTCATTAGTGTACTAAAACTGGAATGTACAGACTAATGACTTTGATATAAATATATGTCTGTTTGCAATATTATTATTGAACACATATATATATATATATATATATATATATATATATATATGTGCATATACAGTTGTGGCCAAAAGTATTGACACCCCTGCAATTTTGTCAGATTATACTAAGTTTCTTCCGGAAAATGATTGCAAACACAAATTCTTTGGTATTATTATCTTCATTCATAGTTCTTAAATGAAAAAAACACAAAAAGAATTGTCCTAAAGCCAAATTGGATATAATTCAACAGTATATATACATACTATATATACAGTATGTACAGTGCGTTCAGAAAGTATTCAGACCCCTTTAAAATTTTCACTTTTTGTTTCATTGGAGCCAGTTTGGCTGGATAGCCAGGCGTAGGAAGACATCTGGTGGTCCCAAACTTCTTCCGTTAAAGATGTATGGAGGCCGCTGTGCTCTTAAAAGCCTTGAGTACTGCAGTAGTTCTTTTGTAACCTTGGCCAGATCTGTGCCTTGCCATAATTCTGTCTCTGAGCTCCTTGGCTAGTTCTTTTGACCTCATAATTCTCATTTGGTCTGACATGCACTGTGAGCTGTGAGGGCTTAAATAGACAGGTGTGTTCTTTTACAAATCAAGTCCCTATCCTTCCAATGAAGGAGGATCACAAGGAAATGGAGAGCATGTGACTTAAATATTTGTCTGAGCAAAGGGTCTGAATACTTATGACCATGTGATATTTCAGTTTTTCTTTCTCAATAAATTTGCAAAAATTTCTACATTTCTATTTTTTTCAGTCAAGATGGGGTTCAGAGTGTACATCAATGAGAGAAAAATGAACTTTTTTGAATTTACCAAATAGCTGCAATGAAACAAAGAGTGAAAAATGTAAAGGGGTCTGAATACTTTCCGAACCCACTGTACGTTATTGATGAGTGAGCATGCTCATCGCTACTTGTCACTTGCTCGAGCATCAGAGTGCTCATGATGCTTGTTACTTGGTGAATATTTTTTAAATGCTCAAGCAGATGTTCAAGTGGCAGCTCAAGTCCCCGCCTCGCATGTTTGGCATTCTTTATGCAACCAGTAAACATGCAGGGATCACCTGCGAGTAACTGTAATGCCATAGCCATCTTGGTTGTAGTATTATGGTGATTAGCTGGCCACATAGCATCTGGTCTATATAAAACCAGTGACGTTATGCTCGTCACACTGTAACCCAGAAAGAGGCAGAGCAGGGAGAGGTGCTGCTGAAAGAAGGACAGAATTGTAGCTGAATATTAGCTAGGAATTCAGCCACATCTATATTTCTTTCAACTACAGCCCTTCTTAGGAGTAATGATAATCAATATTAATACTGCTGTTAGCAGCACTTAAAGAGAGATGGTGCTGAAGGGATAGTATAGGACACAATAGGGCTAATTGGACTTCCTTTCTGCTGCAACTCATACCAGAATCCCTTCTCAGAATTAATAATATTATTTTTGCTCTTAATACTGCAAATTGTTCTCAGTAGGGAAATATTACATGTCATTTTTACTGCTGCAGTTTTGCATCGAAAGCATAAAGCCATACTTGGTTGGATCTTGATGGTATTGGTATATTGCTCCTGCTGTGTAACCAGTCCATATGAGGTGTGCAAATTTTACAGCTATAGTAATATTGCAATTTTTTTTTCAGCAGTCAAATATTATACGGCATTTAGACTGTTCCAGTTGTGCAGCAGAACAAAAAAGCCTGACTTGTTTGGTTAGAAATAGCATCGCTATATTGATACAACACATCTATAATGTAACAATATGCCTGTATGCCACGTAGAAGATTTTCAGACGATAACAAGAGACTGCAATTGCTGAGATGCCACATTTATGAATAGGGGATTGTTTATGTGAGACAGCTCTTTTAAATTCCATTTTCTTAAATACCACTCAACATCAAATGCATTAAAGGGAATCTGTCACCTCATTTTTCGTCTGAGATGCGGCCACCACCATCAGGGGCTTAACTACAGCATTCTGTAATGCTGTAGATAAGCCCCCGATGTAACCTGAAAGATAATAAAAATGAGTTAGATTATGCTCACCCCGGGGTCCGATGGGTGTTGCGGTCCGATCAGGCACCTCCCATCTTCTAACGATGACGTCCTCCTCCTTACTTCTGCCACAGCTCCTGTGCAGGCATACATTATCTGCGCTGTTGAGGGCAGAGCAGAGTGCTGTAGTGCGCAGGCACCGGAAAAGATCAGAGAGGTGCAGCGCCTGCGCACTGCAGTACTTTACTCTGCCCTCAACAGAACGCCTGTGCAGGAGCCGCGGCAGAAGTAAGGAGGAGAATGTCATCACAATAAGATTGGAGGCGCCTGACCGGACTGTGACACCCATCGGACCGGAACGGACTCCAGGGTGAGTATAATCTAACTTGTTTTTCTTATTTTTCAGGCTACATCGTGGGCTTATCTACAGCATTGCAGAATGCTGTAGATAAGCCCCTGATGGTGGTGGCCGCATCTCATATCAGAAATATGAGGTGACAGATTCCCTTTAAAGAAAAACACTGAACAAAAATGCAGTGTTGAGAATATAGGAGGCAGAAACTTTATAAATGAGTCAGTCTACACTCCTTTCTGTGAGAGGATTTTCTCTGCCTGAAAACCATAATAGCATTCTTTATTTATTGAAAGTAAGTTGATACATGAGGAATAAAAATACTGTACTTCTCTACTTGTCTGCAATAATGTAGGTAGAATGAGATAGCCCTCCCTGTATGTGTTGGGTGACACTCTCTTGGCAATGGGATTGAGGCACACAGGAACAGTTTCTCACATAAACAGTCTATTTGGTTTATTTACTCAGCATAAACCGCACAACGTAAAATCCATTTCATTACATCCACAAACATATCATGAACACCAGTCTGTTCATGTAGCAGATAAACCTCTGTGCCATTTCTTACAACCCCCTCGTCTGAGCTTACCTTCCAGGAGCTCTGCTCCACACACTGATTCCTTGTCTGTCTGGGTTTCCAGAGAAGTTGCCTTACTAGGATCACTATCCCATATGATGACTTGCTCAGTAAGGTCCCACCTGACAGTTCCAGAAGCTTAGAAGGTCAGTAGCTTCCCCAACACAGTTAGCCATCACAGGCTCTGCGGATACATGGTCTCACCATGTGCTATTCAGGAATCCAGTCCACTCGCAGGACCTTCCAACACAGACCATTCAGGCACATGGCCTCGCCATGTGCTCTTCAGGAATCCGGTCCACTCGCAAGATCTTTCAACACACAGATACCTGTCGTCTTTTAGGACCTTACAACACAGACCCTGTGACCACACCACTGTCTCATTATATTGCATGAGACACACCTCATGATGGGAGGTAGGTGGTTGGCCAGACCCACCCAGCTCTCCGACCAACCCTGTAAGCCCAGCCCCCTTACAAGCTAAACAAAGCTCGTGGAACTACGGGACCCAGAGCAACATTTCGGGTTTACAGCGGAGAAAACGTCCTCCTCTGCGACACATACCGGCCATTCACAACAATGCCAGTCACTGTCTCACAGTAGAAAAGAAATAGTATTTTTTTCTGAAGACACTAAAACATTGTCTGTGAAATAATTACAATAAACACATTTTAATACATTGTATTAAATACACTGTATAAACAGTAAATACAATGGACATATTTAATATCAATATAACTGGAAAAACATACATTACAGAGAATTTCTTACTTATGATGATCGATAAATGATGCAGACAAAAATGGTGTAATAGTTTGTTACCTGCATTTATTTGACAAAAATGTTAATATAAATTAACCTCTTATGTGTTAGGAACAAAAGCTTTAAAAAGCAAAAATCTTGTTAGAGAAAACAAGATCTCATAGAGCTATGACCTGCTAAAACTAAAACAGTAATGACTGCTATGGTTATGAATACAGAAAAGCAAATATTTCTCTGTACAGCACCCACACTTTGGGGCAGTGAAAGAGTTAAATAATAAACATTTCAGTGTACAGGTAGTTCTCTCACACGTGGTCAAAATTGTTGGTACCTCTCGTTTAATGACAGAAAAACCCACAATGATCACATAAATAACTTGAGCCTGACAAAAGTAATAATATATCAAACATGTATGAAAATAAACAAATAAAAGTCAGACATTGCTCTTCAACCATGCCTCCACAGAATTTTTTAAATAATAACACTGATGAAATAGTCCTGGACAGAAATGATGGTACCCCTGAAAATAATGTGACAAAATGGACATGTTAAATCAAGGTGTGTCCACTAATTAGCATCACAGGTGTCTACAATCTTGGAATCATTGAGTGGGTCTGTATACTGTATAGGGTCACATATACTCACTGTGCTGTTTGGTGATATGATGTGCATCACACTCAACATGGACCAGAGGAAGCGAAGGATAGAGTTGTCTCAGGAGATTAGTTAAAAATTATGGACAAACATGTTAAAGGTAAAAGTTATAAGTCCATCTCAACGCAGCTTGTTGTTCCTGTGACTACAGTTGCACATATTATTCAGAAATTAAAGATCCATGGGACTGTAGCCAACCTTTCAAGCTCAAGGAATATCAGTGTCATTGTATGAGCTAAAGTGGACTTCATGGGAGACGACCAAGGAGAATACCATTGTTGAAAAAAATCAAAAAAGCCAGACCCAGACTGGAATTTGCCAAACTACATGTTGACAAGCCACAAAGCTTCTGGGAGAATGTCCTATGGACAGATGAGACAAAAATGGAACTTTTTCGCATGGTACATCAGCTCCATGTTCACAGATGGAAAAATGAAGCATATCAAGAAAAGAACACTGTCCCTACTGTGAAACATGAAGGAGGCTCTGTTATGTTCTGAGGCTGCTTTGCTGCATCTCAAGACTATCAAGGTATTCTAGAGAGAAATGTGCTGCCCAGTGTCAGAAAGCTTGGTCTCAGCCACAGGTCATGAGCCTTGCAACAGGATAATGACCCAAAACACACAGCTAAAAACACCCAAGAATGGCTAAGAGGAAAACATTGGACTATTCTGAAGTGTCCTTCTATGAGCCCTGACCTAAATTCTATTGAGCATCTTTGGAAAGAGCTGAAATATGCCGTCTGGAAAAGACAACCTTCAAACACGAGACAACTGGAGCAGTTTGCTCTTGAGAAGTGGGCCAAAATACAGTACCTGTCGAGAGTGCAGAAGTCTTATTGACAGTTACAGGAATCGTTTGATTGCAATGAATGCCTTAAAAGGTTGTGCTACAAAATATTAAGTTAAGGGTACCATCATATTTGTCCAGGCCTATTTCATGAGTTTTTTTTAAATCTGTCAGCAGTTTTGGCCGATATAAGATACAGCCACTGCCTTTCAGGGTTTATATACAGCATTCTATAATATGGCACTTATATCGGCCAAAACTGCTTTACTTTAAATTCTGCTGAAGCATGGTTGAAAAACATTTTATCATTTTCATAGATTTTTTATTTATTATTACTTTTGTCAGATCCAAGTTATTTCTGTGACCATGGTTGGTTTTTGTGCCATTAAACGAGCAGTACCAACAATTTTTACCATGTGTGTAGCTCTGCTACTGAATGGATAGAAGAATAAGTGGCATAAGGGGCCACAGTAGCACTATTGCCAAAGGGTCCACATAGATTAGACCTGGTTCTGTTTATAGTTTATGATAAAGTCATCATTCACCTAGTAACATTCAATTTCTTGATCAAAATACATTTAAAACTGGGATACTTTTCTCTTTTCTAGTAGTATAACTTAATCCACGTAATTTTGCCACAGTGGCTACCTTTTTTACTTTCCACTTATTTTATCAATAGGTATCAAAATGACAATCTTTGCTTTTTATCAAATTTTTATGATATAGCATGTAGATATTTGTGACAATTATGATACGTCTTACTAAAATACTTACAAGAAAGGCCTCAACCTGGCTAACAGCCATTTAAATTATGTTAATTCATAAACCTAAAGCTCTATATATGGAAATTTATATTATATTCTCTAAAAGTACTTCTGTATAGTAGCATATCGTAGCTTTTTGTATATTTGCTGAAGGTAACTATGGGAAGGCATAACACGAGCTTGGAAAATGAAAAACAAAAGCAGCATGTCACTGACAAAGCTTTGAAATACTTATCAACCTGGTTTCTTTATAGGTACGTGACCAAAATCCATTTAATTTTCAAGCTAAAAAAGTGCTCTTTTTGCAGAATGCTTTGTTATAGATGAGAAGCTAAGGAATGATTTCCAATGATATTTGCATTATTAGAATCAGATTTATGTTAGCAAAGTAATGCACATGAAGCATACATGTCGAGTAATTCAAAGGACTAGTTTGCTCACCCTTTTCAACTGAACTTTCTACATTAAAGAATGTTACTTACAAGTAGAGTTGAGTGACTTTTGGTTTTTTAGGGTCGCGTTTCGTTTCGTGAAACCCGACTTTTCCAAAAGTCGGGTCGAGCAAGATCGTCCGATTATAGGGAAAAGTTGGGGTCGTCCCGAAACACGAAACCCAATGTAAGTCAATGGGGAATAAAAGTCGGCAGTGAGAGGAGGACAGGAAACACACCTACAGTGCCCATTTGAATGCCAAAAGCATCAATTCTTCTTACTTAAGCTTGTCAACCTTAATTAACTTCATAATACAAGTTACGCACTGAAAAATGGGGGTTATTTGGCTAAAGTTGTGGGGGGGGAGGGCTGGCTGCAGGTTTTCATGTGCCCTGGGCGAAAGAGCGCCCCTTTAACACATACCACAACTCATCATGCTCCGATACGGCAGAGAAATAGTGGTATAGTACAATGAAAAATACCTCACTTTTTACATCTCATGACGAGGCCCATCTATTTCTCCATACAGAATCATTGGTCCCATAAAATGTTTGAAACAGTATATGATGAGCTCCACATAATGCTACAGTATATGTTGGTCCCCATGGATGAAGCTCCACTGTCTTATGGGCCCAAATAATGCTCCAAACATAATGGGCCCCATTTCTAATGCTCTAGTGTATAATGGGCCCTGTAAATGCTGCTCCAGTGTCTGATGTCCACCTTTGGAATGTTCCAGTGTATGGTGGGCCCCATCTATCATTCTCCAGAGTATAGTGCTCCCCAAAAATTGCTGTCCCAACATTGAAAACAATCAAATAAGTCTCCTCGCTAGGGAATCCCTGTACTAGTCTAGACTCCTCGTCGTCCCCATCTTCCATCTCACTGCACAGTATTTCAACTTTGCAAGTGCTGTGATCCTGGGCAAGCAGGGGGGGCCCACTCGTTGGCGACGGCACTGGCACAGGGCCCCTGATAGTACGGTGGTGTGTCTGATGGCGGGTGGGCCGAACCTGCACTTTCATCTGCAGCTTCCTCTTTGTCACCGTGTAAGATGGAACTGTATATGGGAAGGGTAACCTGAGTTTCATCAGGGTCAGATTCAGGCCGGGTAGCGTGTGAGGGGAATGTAGTGGTCTGGGTCAATGTACCAGCAGATTCATCGAGCAGTGGCTGGGCATCAGTGCACTTGTGTCGCCCCCAGGAGTACGGTCGCCACAGTGGCATTACCTTCGTCCTAGGGAGTGTGATGTCATGCTTGGGAGCAACGAAGGATCTCTCTAGCAGGTTAACTGATTGGGCGGCGTTATTCCCACGAGTCATGACCCTCCAAACAGCGTTCATGAAGGCAAAGTGTTTGTTTTACGTGGGCAGTATGGTTGCAAAGCTGAACCTTAAAGGAATGTCCAGAAGGGCACCACCAGGAGTGGAGCCTATGGTTAATTTCGACTCCACCTGGGAAACCTCAACCATGCCAGCTACAGAACAGATGCACACATTGCAAGCTTAATTCCGTTAACGAATGAGACTCCGTCATGCCCCGCGGTCCGAGTCCGGCTTACTAGAGGGACACGTGAGGCTCTGGCACATGAGATTGGCCAATAACTGGTTTGTCATGCCCTTACATGTCCGTGGCTGCATGTGCGCTACACTGAAAAGGCCAGCGTTTGTCGCTTACAGGTGCAGATAACCCGCTGAACAACGTTAGTGATGGGGATCACTGATTACAATTATTACCCGCGAACAATGATTTCCCAGTAAGTGCAGGTCAACCGCAGTTCCGGAATTAGGCCTAACCGTCATTCCTGAAAAAATGAAAAACTTACGTGTGCAAACCACAGGTGCTGTAGCTTGCTTAACAGCTCATCAGCCGTTCTCACGCCCAGTATGGATTACACGTGATTGCACAAAGGTGAGAAAGGGTACCGTATCCCCGGATAACATGTATGGATAGCGTACACATTCAAAATATATGTTTCAGGAGGCAGGCTCAGACGGTGTTAGGCCCAGTATGGATTGCACTTGATTGCACAAAGGTTAGAAAGGGTACCGTATCCACAGATAACATGTATGGATAGCGTACACATTCAAAATATATGTCTATACATCAGGAGGCAGGCTCAGACGGTGTTAGGCCCAGTATGGATTGCACGTGATTGCACAAAGGTTAGAAAGGGTACCGTTTCCCCGGATAACATGTATGGATAGCGTACACATTCAAAATATATGTCTCAGGAGGCAGGCTCAGACGGTGTTAGGCCCAGTATGGATTGCACGTGATTGCACAAATGTTAGAAAGGGTACCGTTTCCCCGGATAACATGTATGGATAGCGTACACATTCAAAATATATGTCTCAGGAGGCAGGCTCAGACGGTGTTAGGCCCAGTATGGATTGCACGTGATTGCACAAAGGTTAGAAAGGGTACCGTTTCCCCGGATAACATGTATGGATAGCGTACACATTCAAAATATATGTCTCAGGAGGCAGGCTCAGATGGTGTTAGGCCCAGTATGGATTGCACGTGATTGCACAAAGGTTAGAAAGGGTACTGTATCCCCGGATAACATGTATGGATAGCGTACACATTCAAAATATATGTCTCAGAAGGCAGGCTCAGACAGTGTTAGGCCCAGTATGGATTGCACGTGATTGCACAAAGGTTAGAAAGGGTACCGTTTCCCCGGATAACATGCATGGATAGCGTACACATTCAAAATATATGTCTCAGGAGGCAGGCTCAGACGGTGTTAGGCCCAGTATGGATTGCACGTGATTGCACAAAGGTTAGAAAGGGTACCGTATCCCCGGATAACTTGTATGGATAGCATACACATTCAAAATATATGTCTCAGGAGGCAGGCTCAGACAGTGTTAGGCCCAGTATGGATTGCACGTGATTGCACAAAGGTTAGAAAGGGTACCGTATCCCCGGATAACATGTATGGATAGCGTACACATTCAAAATATATGTCTCAGGAGGCAGGCTCAGACGGTGTTAGGCCCAGTATGGATTGCACGTGATTGCACAAAGGTTAGAAAGGGTACCGTATCCCCGGATAACATGTATGGATAGCGTACACATTCAAAATATATGTCTCAGGAGGCAGGCTCAGACGGTGTTAGGCCCAGTATGGATTGCACGTGATTGCACAAAGGTTAGAAAGGGTTCCGTATCCCCGGATAACATGTATGGATAGCGTACACATTCAAAATATATGTCTCAGGAGGCAGGCTCAGACGGTGTTAGGCCCAGTATGGATTGCACGTGATTGCACAAAGGTTAGAAAGGGTACCGTATCCCCAGATAACATGTATGGATAGCGTACACATTCAAAATATATGTCTATACATCAGGAGGCAGGCTCAGACGGTGTTAGGCCCAGTATGGATTGCACGTGATTGCACAAAGGTTAGAAAGGGTACCGTTTCCCCGGATAACATGTATGGATAGCGTACACATTCAAAATATATGTCTCAGGAGGCAGGCTCAGACGGTGTTAGGCCCAGTATGGATTGCACGTGATTGCACAAAGGTTAGAAAGGGTACCGTATCCCCGGATAACATGTATGGATAGCGTACACATTCAAAATATATGTCTCAGGAGGCAGGCTCAGACGGTGTTAGGACCAGTATGGATTGCACGTGATTGCACAAAGGTTAGAAAGGGTACCGTATCCCCAGATAACATGTATGGATAGCGTACACATTCAAAATATATGTCTATACATCAGGAGGCAGGCTCAGACGGTGTCAGGCACAGTATGGATTTGACGGCCCAGATTACACAGCGGAGGAGCAGGGAGAGGTAAAGATTGCAAATGCTGGGGCCCTGCCCAAGCAAGGGGGGCCCACTCGTGGGCGTCGGTACTGGCACTGGGCCCCTCATAGTACAGTGGTGTGTCTGACGGCGGGTGTGCACCACCACCATCAGAGACACTTGATTGCACTATGAGGGACCCTGTGCCAGTGCCCGCGCCCAAGAGTCGGCCTACCCACCTGTCCAGGGCAACGGCACTCGCACTCGCACTTGCAGCTGATGCAAAAGGCGAAATAGGTGAAGTCCCAGGAAGAGGTGGACCAAAGCAAGCCATTTTTCTGTCACCCTATGTGTCATCAGGGGAAGGTGGGACAAAATCCTTGGAAACCCATGCGTGGTTCATTTTAATGAAGGTTAGATCATCCACATTTTGGGTTGACAGACGGGTCCTTTTTTCTGTCAGGATTGATCCAGCTGCACTGAAGACTCTTTCCGATAGCACACTTGCAGCTGGGCAAGCGAGCTCCTGTAAGGCATATTGGGCCAATTCAGGCCAGGTGTCCAGTTTAGCGGCCCAATAGTTAAAGGGGAATGACCTGTGTGGGAGAACATCGATATGGGAGGAAAAGTAGTTTGTAACCATAGTTGACAACTGCTGTCTCCTGTCACTTTCCATCGATGCAGTATTACCAGTTGTGTGAGCGGTATTTGAAAAATCAGTCCACAACATTGTCATGAAACCCCTGTCTCCAACGCCACTTCTGCTGTGTGCACCACGAACACCTCTGCCAAGCTGCCCCAGGCCCGTACGGCTCGTGTGAGAACCATCACCGCTGCTGTGTGCTGGGAATGCCTCAAGCAACCGATTTACCAGAGTTGCTTGTTTATTAGCCAATATTAGGTCAAGGTTCTCCTGTGGCATGATGTTTTGTAATTTGCCTTTATAGCGTGGATCCAGGATGCTGGCCAACCAGTAGTCGTCATCATTCATCATTTTGGCAATGCGGGGGTCCCTTTTTAGGATCTGCAAGGCATAATCTGACATGTGGGCCAATGTTCCCGGTTTCAATGATGCACTGCGAGTGCTGTGTGGAGGAGCACTTTCTGGCAAATCCACATCCCTCCAGTCACGCACAAACCCTGTACCAGACCTTGCCACGCCAACATTTTCACTTGCCCCACGAGATGCATCCTCCTCCCCTAAGTAATCATCCCCATCATCATCCTCCTCCTCCTCTTCTTCCTCCACCTCGTCCAGGAGAGGTCCCTGAGCAGACAATGCCTGAATGTCATCAAGGATTCCCTCCTCCTCTTCCTCCTCATCAACATTGGCTGCAGACGCCTGCTCCTTAAGGTGAGTCAAAGTTTACATGAGCAGATGCATAAGTGGGATGCTCATGCTTAGGATGGCGTCGTCTGCGCTTACCAGCCGTGTGCATTCCTCAAAACACTGAAGGACTTTACAGAGGTCTTTCAGCTTCGACCACTGCACACCTGTCAACTCCATGTCTGCTCTCAAAGTGCCTGGCCGTGTATCCTCCCACAAATGCATTATGGCCTGCCTCTGCTCGCACAGCCGCTCCACCATGTGCAGGGTGGAGTTCCACCTTGTTGCAATGTCGATAATGAGGCGGTGGTTCGGAAGGTGGAGCAATCGCTGCAGCTTCTGCATACGAACGGAGTGTACATGCGACCGGCGGATGTGCGCGCACAGTCTTCGCACCTTCTGGAGCAGGGCTGTTAACTCCGGATAATTTTTGAGGAAGCACTGCACCACCAGGTTCAAGGTGTGAGCCAAGCAAGGTATGTGGCTGAGTTTTGAAAGGGCTATGGCTGCCACAAAATTACGGCCGTTATCACTAACTACCTTGCCTGCCTCAAGATGTACACTGCCCAGCCATGACTCAGTTTGTCGCTTCAAGTACTCGGCCAGCACCTCGGCGGTGTGTCTGTTGCCCAAACACATCATCTGCAACACAGCCTGCTGACGCTTTCCACTAGCTGCTCGATAGGGGGACACATCGTGTGCAACAGTGGCAGCTGCAGATGGAGTGCTCGTACGACTGCGCTCTGTGGACGAGCTTTCGCTTCTGGAGGAGGAGGAGGAGGAGGAGGGTCGAACTCCTACAGCCAACTGTTTCCTATACCGTGGGCTAGGCAGCACTGTCCCACCACCGCTGTCCCCTGTGGACCCTGCATCCACCACATTAACCCAGTGCGCAGTGATGGACACGTAACGGCCCTGGCCATGCCGACTGGACCATGCATCAGTTGTGAGGTGCACCTTTCCGCTCACTGACTGCTTGAGTGCATGGACAATGCGGTCTTTCACATGATGGTGGAGGGCTGGGATGGCTTTGCGAGAGAAGAAGTGGTGACTGGGTAGGTCATAGCGTGGTACTGCATAGGCCATGAGTTCGCGGAAAGCTGTGCTTTCCACCAACCGAAAGGGCATCATCTCAAACGAGATTAGTTTGGCAATGTGGGCGTTCAAACCCAGTGTACGCGGATGAGAGACTGAGTACTTTCTTGACCTACTCATAGTGTCTGGGAGGGTGAGCTGGACTTGAGAGCTGCATATGGTGGAAGTAGCGGTGGACAGGGCGGACTGAGAGAGGGTTGATGATGGTGATGGGGTTGGTGTTCTTTCTAATGGCCTAGAATCAGTCTTTCGTTGATATAACAGTGGGATTCCCTGACTGCTGTGGCCTTGCAACGACACCTCAACATTTGCTGCTGTGCTAACCGGTGGGCTTACAGTGGGGGAAACAATGTAGCGTTGCTGACTACCTTCGTTGTGATCAGTTGCACATGTGGCACTTGAGGTTTGGTGTTGTGTCCACGCTTGCAAGTGCATGCTGGTTAAATGTCTAAGCATGCAACTGGTATTCAAATTTTTCAGATTTTTCCCTCGGCTAAAGGTCTTTGCGCACTTCTTACAGATAACCTTGGCCTGATCATGAGGATTTTGTTCAAAAAGTGCCACACTGCACTCTTCCTACTTTGGCAGACATTTTGCGGCCTAGCACGCTGTGATCTTTTGACCCTCTGGACAAGCTGTCCAGCAACTCTTTTGATGTTTGGAACCTGTCTTTGGAGTGCTACGGGCCTGCCAGATAACAGCTGTTGCGATGTCGATGTCTGCTGTGGATGCTCCTCATCTGAGCTATTGGAAGCAGCACCCTCTTCCCCCAATGGATGCCAATCTGGGTCAACAACTGGGTCATCCATCACCTCCTCTTCTATGTCATGTGCACCTTCCTCTGTGTCACCGTGTATGGTGGTATAGTGTGCGGGAAGGGGCACCCGAGTCTCATCAGGGTCAGAATCTGGCTCTGCACACTGCGAGGACAATGTAGTGCTCTGAGTGAATGTACCAGCAGAATCATCCATCAGCGGCTGTGCATCAGTGCACTCCATGTCAGATTCATCTTGGCCTGGGTAATTCACCATTTGACTTGATAATCCAGGCATGGTATGTGAAAACAGCTCCATGGAGTAATCAGTAGTATGGCCTGCGTCATCCTTCAATCTTGGTTGGGGTGAAGGACACAAGGAAAGGTGTGGTTCATGAACATGAGCCTCCAATGGCGACTCAGTGCTTTTACTTTTTACAACTGAAGAAGAGGAGGCGATAGAGCTGGAGGCTGAGTCAGCAATGTAAGACAAAACTTTTTCCTGATGCTCTGGCTTTAAAAGCGGTTTGCCAACTCCAAGAAAACTAAGCGTTCGAGGCCTTATGTAGCCAGACGATGACGCAGGCTCAACACCTCCTGCATTCGGTCCTATTTTGCTCTTGCCACTACCATCAGATCCACCACCAACACCATCATTACCAGCTGCCAACCCCCGCCCAATTCCACGGCCTCTTCCACCAGCCTTGCTCATTTTTGGTAGAAGTGTAGACAAAATCCAACAAACTATATAGTAATGTAAAACAAGGTACAAGGTGTCTATAGGACAGGGGAGATTTTGAATTTCTGCAGACACTTGTGGACACTGGACACTTTTGGATTGTGTGAGGCCCAATGATATCTGAGCGCTATGTGACAGGCTCGATGGCACAGCTGTGACCAAAGTGACTAGAGGATAAGGGAGATTTTGAATCTCTGCACACACTTTTGGACACTGCACACTTATGGATTGTTTGAGGCCCACTGATATCTGAGCGCTATGTCACAGGCTCGATGGCACAGCTGTGACCAAAGTGACTAGAGGATAAGGGAGATTTTGAATCTCTGCACACACTTTTGGACACTGGACACTTTTGGATTGTGTGAGGCCCAATGAATATCTGAGCGCTATGTGACAGGCTCGATGGCACAGCTGTGACCAAAGTGACTAGAGGATAAGGGAGATTTTGAATCTCTGCACACACTTTTGGACACTGGACACTTTGGGATTGTGTGAGGCCCACTGATATCTGAGCGCTATGTCACAGGCTCGATGGCACAGCTGTGACCAAAGTGACTAGAGGATAAGGGAGATTTTGAATCTCTGCACACACTTTTAGACACTGGACACTTTTGGATTGTGTGAGGCCCAATGAATATCTGAGCGCTATGTGACAGGCTCGATGGCACAGCTGTGACCAAAGTGACTAGAGGATAAGGGAGATTTTGAATCTCTGCACACACTTTTGGACACTTTTGGATTGTGTGAGGCCCAATGAATATCTGAGCGCTATGTGACAGGCTCGATGGCACAGCTGTGACCAAAGTGACTAGAGGATAAGGGAGATTTTGAATCTCTGCACACACTTTTGGACACTTTTGGATTGTGTGAGGCCCAATGAATATCTGAGCGCTATGTGACAGGCTCGATGGCACAGCTGTGACCAAAGTGACTAGAGGATAAGGGAGATTTTGAATCTCTGCACACACTTTTGGACACTGGACACTTTGGGATTGTGTGAGGCCCACTGATATCTGAGCGCTATGTGACAGGCTCGATGGCACAGCTGTGACCAAAGTGACTAGAGGATAAGGGAGATTTTGAATCTCTGCACACACTTTTGGACACTGGACACTTTGGGATTGTGTGAGGGCCAATGAATATCTGAGCGCTATGTGACAGGCTCGATGGCACAGCTGTGACCAAAGTGACTAGAGGATAAGGGAGATTTTGAATCTCTGCACACACTTTTGGACACTGGACACGTTTGGATTGTGTGAGGCCCAATGAATATCTGAGCGCTATGTGACAGGCTCGATGGCACAGCTGTGACCAAAGTGACTAGAGGATAAGGGAGATTTTGAATCTCTGCACACACTTTTGGACACTGGACACTTTTGGATTGTGTGAGGCCCAATGAATATCTGAGCGCTATGTGACAGGCTCGATGGCACAGCTGTGACCAAAGTGACTAGAGGATAAGGGAGATTTTGAATCTATGCACACACTTTTGGACACTGGACACTTTTGGATTGTGTGAGGCCCACTGATATCTGAGCGCTATGTCACAGGCTCGATGGCACAGCTGTGACCAAAGTGACTGGAGGATAAGGGAGATTTTGAATCTCTGCACACACTTTTGGACACTTTTGGATTGTGTGAGGCCCAATGAATATCTGAGCGCTATGTGACAGGCTCGATGGCACAGCTGTGACCAAAGTGACTAGAGGATAAGGGAGATTTTGAATCTATGCACACACTTTTGGACACTGGACACTTTTGAATTGTGTGAGGCCCACTGATATCTGAGCGCTATGTCACAGGCTCGATGGCACAGCTGTGACCAAAGTGACTAGAGGATAAGGGAGATTTTGAATCTCTGCACACACTTTTGGACACTTTTGGATTGTGTGAGGCCCAATGAATATCTGAGCGCTATGTGACAGGCTCGATGGCACAGCTGTGACCAAAGTGACTAGAGGATAAGGGAGATTTTGAATCTCTGCACACACTTTTGGACACTTTTGGATTGTGTGAGGCCCAATGAATATCTGAGCGCTATGTGACAGGCTCGATGGCACAGCTGTGACCAAAGTGACTAGAGGATAAGGGAGATTTTGAATCTCTGCACACACTTTTGGACACTGGACACTTTGGGATTGTGTGAGGCCCACTGATATCTGAGCGCTATGTGACAGGCTCGATGGCACAGCTGTGACCAAAGTGACTAGAGGATAAGGGAGATTTTGAATCTCTGCACACACTTTTGGACACTGGACACTTTGGGATTGTGTGAGGGCCAATGAATATCTGAGCACTATGTGACAGGCTCGATGGCACAGCTGTGACCAAAGTGACTAGAGGATAAGGGAGATTTTGAATCTCTGCACACACTTTTGGACACTGGACACTTTTGGATTGTGTGAGGCCCAATGAATATCTGAGCGCTATGTGACAGGCTCGATGGCACAGCTGTGACCAAAGTGACTAGAGGATAAGGGAGATTTTGAATCTCTGCACACACTTTTGGACACTGGACACTTTTGGATTGTGTGAGGCCCAATGAATATCTGAGCGCTATGTGACAGGCTCGATGGCACAGCTGTGACCAAAGTGACTAGAGGATAAGGGAGATTTTGAATCTCTGCACACACTTTTGGACACTGGACACTTTTGGATTGTGTGAGGCCCACTGATATCTGAGCGCTATGTCACAGGCTCGATGGCACAGCTGTGACCAAAGTGACTGGAGGATAAGGGAGATTTTGAATCTCTGCACACACTTTTAGACACTGGACACTTTTGGATTGTGTGAGGCCCAATGAATATCTGAGCGCTATGTGACAGGCTCGATGGCACAGCTGTGACCAAAGTGACTAGAGGATAAGGGAGATTTTGAATCTCTGCACACACTTTTGGACACTGGACACTTTTGGATTGTGTGAGGCCCAATGAATATCTGAGCGCTATGTGACAGGCTCGATGGCACAGCTGTGACCAAAGTGACTAGAGGATAAGGGAGATTTTGAATCTCTGCACACACTTTTGGACACTGGACACTTTTGGATTGTGTGAGGCCCACTGATATCTGAGCGCTATGTCACAGGCTCGATGGCACAGCTGTGACAAAAGTGACTAGAGGATAAGGGAGATTGGATTGCTTTTAAAAAAGCAGTTTGCGGAGCAGTGGGTAAACAGCAATGCCAGCCTGTCATGAAGCCTTAAAAGGCAGCCCAACAACCAACACCACTGATACACCACAATATAGCCTCCCCTTGCACTGCACACACAGTGACTGGTGTGTTGTGCAGGCCAAATTGCTAGCAGCAGAAGCAGTTTTTTTTTCTTCTCAGCAGGACAAAAAAAAAAATTGGGATTGCTTTTAAAAAAGCAGTTTGCGGAGCAGTGGGTAAACAGCAATGCAGGAATGTCAGGAAGCCTTAGAATGCAGCCCAACAACCAACACCACTGATACACCACTATATAGCCTCCCCTTGCACTGCACACACAGTGACTGGTGTGTTGTGCAGGCCAAATCGCTAGCAGCAGAAGCAGTTTTTTTGTCTTCTTCCCTGCCTAACGCTCTCCCTACAGAATCAGCAGCAACCTCTCCCTATACTGAGATCGGCAGAAGTAAGATGGCGGTCGGCGTGCACGCCCTTTTATACCCCCTGTGACGCCCACCAAAGCAAGCCAATCACTTGCATGCCCTTCTGAAAGATGGTGGTGACCCCTGCCTATGTCATCACGTTGCCCACAGTGTCCGTGGATCCTGATTGGCTGAAAAAGAGCGCAAAACAAACTTTTGAAACGCGACTTTGGCGCGTAAGTCGCCGACCTCGTGGCCGACCTCATCCTAGGGTCGGGTTTCGTTTCATGAAACCCGACTTTGCCAAAAGTCGGCGACTTTTGAAATTTTTCGACCCGTTTCGCTCAACTCTACTTACAAGTATGTAAATACATATATGACTATGCATGTATTCAAAGGTGAGAAACCAAACAACTAACGTACTTATATCATCACGTAGCCGAAAAAAGAGATCCAGTAAAATTAATTTAAAAATTCAATTTTTATTGATATATATGAAAAAATAAATTAAAATAACAAAAATACCCAATAGGAAGTAGTAAAAACACCATATAAATTCAGTCACCATAAATTAGATAAAGATATCCTTGGAATAAATAAATTATTTGAACAGCAGGGCTGTAAAGATGACTGTATCTAGGAGAGACCACTATCCCAATAGAAAAATAGATATCAAATAAAAAGTACAATTGATAATGTGCAAATATGGAAAAATATCTACAGTATAACACAAGATGACAGTATCATATATAGCTAAATGCTACATGCAACATATCTGAATACCTATAATCTCAGTCTCTATCCATATACTATCTATTGTATTCAAATCCTGTAATTAAATAAACCATGGATATCCATCCTAAGAAGAACGCCAGGATATCAGATAAACCAGCAAAATATAAAGAGCCCATCACTTAACTACCTCATATAACGGGACAATAGTGACTCCGAGTGGCGTGACCTCCTCCACGATGACAAGCCATGCAAAAGATAACCCCAGGAGATGATATAGAGGCTTTTTTGACTGTTTTTGAATGGGTTACAGAGCAGGAGAGGCTTGCCCACAGAGCAGTGGGTGGAGGTGCTGGCTCCCTATCTGACAGGTCAACCCCAGAAAGCTTTTTTGGCTTGACCTTATAGAATGCCTGGGAATATGCCAAGTTAAAAATGGAGATATTGGCATGCTCAGGGATCACTATGATGCCAAACCTCCCCGCTCTCAGATGTTTGACTTGTTGCATTTGGTCCAGAAATGGTTGCAGCTGGAGTCCGCCACTCCAGCCCAGATGGTCGAGCGGGTGGTCATGGACAGGTTTATTCACTCCCTCCCCAGGCAGGGGCAGATCTGGGTTGCCCAAGGAGACCCACTGAATGTGGATGACCTGTTGGGCCTCATATAAAGATATCAGGTGGTCGAGAGGACCCTAAGGAAGCCTTTGGATGGTACATCTCCATACTGTAGTACCCAGCGGGAGCCCAAGTCCCAAAAGAGGGGTAACAGAGCCACCACTGGGGGGGAGTCCGGAGACACAAGGAGCCGCTGAGGGGCTACCAAAGGCTGCTGGTAAAGAGCTGATCTGCTGGCGGTGTCATGGTCCTGAGCACATAGCGGCCCATTGTCCTATGTCTTCCAAGCAGATGGATTGCAGCCTAGGCAGGTGCTACTCGTATTATGCCTATCCCATCTGAAGTGGACTATCAGCCTGGAAAGGGGCCGTAGTCATGGACTTTGTACCATGAAGCAGTACCCCTAAGGAACTCTTTTGGCTAAGAGTATTGCCCAGGAACTTGCCCGTATTTTTGCTAGGACGGGCCTGCTGAAGGAGATTTTGACAGACCAGGGAACCCGCTTCATAAGAAAGGTAATAAAAGATCTGTGTAGGGTCCTCCAGATTGCCCAGCTGTGAACCTCAGTTTACCATCCTCAGACCAACAGCCTAGTAGAGCACTTCAATAAACCTTGAAAGCCATGCACAAAAAGGTCATTGAGACAGACAGTGAAAACTAGGACTACCTGCTTCCATTTCCACTCTTCTCTGTCAGGGAAGTTCCCCAAGCCTCTACTGGCTTCTCGCTTTTCGAGCCACTGTATGATCGACATCCGTGATGGCTCCTGGACATTGCCAAAAAAACCTGAGAAGCTGAGGTCATGCCACATCAGAGCATCACAGAGTATGTTGCCCAGCTGCAGGAGAGAATGGCGACAGTAAAGCATATCATGAAGGAGCATCTACTCCAGGAACAGGAGTCCCAGGTAAGGGTATTTAACTGATCATCAAGGCTGAGGCAGTTCCAGCCCGGGTACCATGTTCTAATGATTATCCCCATAGTGGAGAGCAAGTTCCTACCCAAGTGGCAAGGCCCATATGAGGTAGTGGGAAAACTGGGAGGTTAATTACAAGATACACCAGCCAGATCGAAGGAAGTCACACCAAGTTTCTCATGTGAACTTGCTGAAACCCGAACGAGACCGAGAATCACTGGACACCCCTTGCCTGAGAGTCAGTCCCAAAGCCACAATGAACGATGTCACTATTGCAGAAACTCTAATGCTGACCCACAGGCAGCAGTGTCAGGAACTGTTGCAGCAGAACCATGACCTGTTCTCAGAGCTGGCAGGACTTACTCGGGTGGTAAAGCATGGCGTTTTGACCGAATGCATGTAAAGGTGAACCTCAAGCCCTATAGAGTTCCAGAAGCATGTTGGGAGGTGATTTCAAATGAGAAGAAGAGGATGCTAGATCTTGGGGTGATAGAGGAGTTGAAAAGTGAATGGTTGAGTCCAATCGTCCGTGTGCCAAAGCCAGACAGTGAGTGGTGGTTCTGTAACGATTACCGCAAGCTGAATGAAGTCTCAAGATTTGATGCGCACTCGATGAATCGTGTGGATGAGCTTATTGAGAGACTTGATTCCGCGAGGTACATTACAACCCTCGACCTGACAAAGAGCTATTAGCAGATCCCCAGGTCCCATAATGCCAAGGAGAAGACTGCCTTCTCGACACCTGATGTGTGTTTTCAAAACATCATAATGCCTATGGTCTGCAGGGGGCCCCAAAAACCTTCCAGAGGGAGATGGATTGGATCCTGTGTCCACATAAGAAGCATGCCAGAGCGTACCTCACTGGCATTGTGTGCCCTGACTTGGCTAGTAATTTGCTGAAGGTACAGGCGGTTCTGGATGCTTTAAGAAATATGGGGTTCACCATAAATCCAAAAAAAGTGTGCCATAGGGCAGAAAGAGGTTAAGTACCTAGGCTATGTTGTCGGGAGGTGAGAAGTTAAGCCACAAATAAACAAGATCGATGCGACTCAAGAGTGACCGCAACCGCTTTACAAGAAGCAAGTGAGGGCGATTCTTTGCATTGTGAGCAATTATCATTGATTCTTTCCAAGCTTTGCCATAATCGCACCATTGACAGATCTCCTTAAAGGCACCAAATTGACAATCGTTAAATGGACTGATGATATAGAGATGGCATTCCTGGAACTGAAGTGGGGTCTGTGTAAACATCAGGTTCACACCTGACTTCAGCAAAGAGTTCGTGGTCCAGACGGATGTGTCAGAAGTCTGCTTGGGAGCCATGCTGTCACAAGAAGTAAATGGAGAACATCCCTTCCTGCATTTGAGCCAGAAGTTCTCATCGTGCGAGAGGAACTACACCATCGTTGAGAAGGAGTTGTCTAGCCATAAAATGGGCCGTGGATACACTGAATTATTATCTACTAGGCCGGAGGTTCAAATTTAGATCTGATCATGCCCCTGTGAGACGGTTAAGGGAGAAAAAGGGTAAGAATGCCTGAGTGAACAGGTGGTTCTCTTAGGCTTCCAGAATTTCAGGTTCCACGTAAAACACAGACCCAGGAAGTTACATGGGAACGCAGATGCCCTCTCCCTAATCCCGTTTGGCATCTGTAGGTGCCAAAGCCTTGCCTTTGGGTAAAGGGGGAATGTGTGGGTCATTGGTGTTGTACATGAGGGGAGATATGTGTCACAAAGGTTGCTAACCGGCGTGATGTGAAAGCCATGAATTTTCCTCCAGCATGATATGTGCTGAGAGCAATTCAGTTGCTATATGGGTCTGGGTTTCATGGTGGGTAGGTCAGAGATGGGCGGGATGCCTATCTGCCATATCTCCACCTCCAGGGTGTGGATGGAGGGAGCTAAGTGTCCAGACAGTTTTTTTTTCTCTGTTTGTGCTTTGGAGGAAGGAAGCCTCCAGACTGATGCTCCTGTGAGAGCTGCTGTATATGTTGTCCCAGAAGGCGTGAGCCATGCTGGGAAAGACTGCATATGAACTTTTTACTTTAATTTGAGCCAGAAAGGCTGATTTTCTGTTACTAGTTTGGGCTTATTGGTTTATAACGCAATAAACCACCCATAGACTTTAACCAAACTATGTTCCTGTGTCTGCCTCAGAGAGCAGCTAAGTGAGACGACCTTCCACAGTATATGTTTAAATGTTGAAACAGCATGTGTATATATATATGTGTGTGCTTGTACATACCTATATATATATATTGTAAGGTAGCGCTCGTTATTCGTGTTGGGGATACTCGCTTTGCAGCCAAATAACCAGGTCCGGCATGGGTTTTTCATAAAACATCAACATAGTCCATGCGGTTTATTCATCATCATAAACCAAAGCATTATGCAATAGTCTTACAACAGACAGCAGGGTATTTTCAGAGTGGAGCTCTGCTCCCCTTACTACTCTGGTCACACAGGCTGTGCTTCATCCAGCCAATAGGCTACACAGTCTCTCAGTTACGCTCCCGTGTCCGGGGTACCTCTTAGCTGCTTCACCACACTGCAGATGTCCGTTCCCTCTAGGGAACTGTCAGACACACGTCGCCATTACTCACAGCGTCCACACGTGCACTCAGGAAGGCAGCCACTTCTTCCAGCACGTCAGCCAGATGAGACCTTCCATGCGGACCAACCGGGTCCAGGCATTCGCTCATGTGACCTACCCTGGTCACCTTATATGGTTCATAGCCACGCCCACAGGATCACATTGCTATGACCTCATTACAGGTCCTACAACCATTCACACACATACTGTTCACTATGGGCATTTTAGACACACGCCCTTGGGTGGATTTGTAGGTGGTTGGTTCCACCCATATCACCAACCACCTAAAGGTTTCCCTAACACATTGGAACAGAGCATCAGCAATAACCCTGCTGATCAACACATATTCAAGCCTTCATTCCAAGGCCACCCACCTTGAGATACATAACGGTCATTTAGGATCCTGCTCCTACTACCACCCTGGAGATGGCTATACGCCCATCCTGGGACACCTGCACAGCGCCCCCTAGCGGACACAGTGGACACTACACCACATATACATATATATTTGCGTCTCACAAAATTAAAATATCATCAAAAGGTTAATTTATTTCAGTTCTTCAATGGAAAAAGTGAAACTCCTATATTATATAGAGTCATTGTTTTGTGCATGTCTTCAATTTTGTCCCGTGAGGCTATGGTAGAGAAATTTGACTGTAATTGATTGAGTGTATGGACAGGTATCTTTTATACAGGTAGAGTACAAACAGGTTAAATTAACATAGAGTCACGTGGACCCGTCCTGTGTGACGCGACCAGCAGGTCGGTAACTGAAACAACAAGACACGGCACGTGAAACTGTCCTGTGTGACATGGCCCACAGGCCAGTAACTAAAACAACAAGACACGGGGAAGGGGAAATAGTTACAATGGTGGGTGCTGCGATAGGAAACGGGGACATGGAGACTTCCTGCACTCCCTTGAGTCAGTGTCCCTCACACTCCTAATGCTCCCTAGGCCGGTTTCACACTGGGCGCTGATCAGGATACCAGTCACCCTAGCACACCCTACAACTATCCCTTGCTAGGGATTTGGGTGATGCAGGCATTGGCCCCACCGCTGTACTAATACACACCATGGAAAAATACAAACAGGGAAACACCACTTAGCTTTGCTCTGTTGCTCTTCCTCTCAGCAACAGAGTCCACCACCAGAATGCAGCTTTCCTCCTGAATAGCTGCCACCAAGCTCTGTCAGAGCTGCAAGGAAATCCCCTCTGACTCCTTCCACAACAGGGCTCTGACTGAGCTGCCAGGACCTCTCTCTAGATCCTTCCTCCACCAAGGTTGGTTGAAATGAACACTATCACCAACAGTGATTGCAACCACCTGACACTCTTTTATAGGTAAGAGCCAGCAATCACACCTGCTTCATAATCATGTGCAATAACGCTCACCACCACCTGGGGCAAACTAGAACAAAAGACACCTCTGTGTAATAATCCTAATGGCCACCGGGGGCAAAACCAAACTTAAGCACAAAGCTTAAGGAAAAAAAAAGGTAACATGTGCTTTTATCTGTCACGATCCAGCATGGATCATGACACAAGGTAATGAGTGCAGAGTAGGAGGGCTTCTTAAAGAAATGCTAACATATCTTTCAGAGACAGAATTCTTGCTGATTGGTAGCTGATCAAATACTTATTGCATGCAATAAAATGCAATTTAATTAATCATACAATTTGATTTTCTGTTTTTAATTTTTTGATAAAAATTACAGACCTCTCTATTCTTTGTAGGTGGGAAAACTTGCATATACATGCCAGAGACTATAAAAAAAATTGAAATTCAAATTCACAAGGTTCAGTACATTTTTCACAAATTTTGATTTGCAGTAATTCAATTTGCCATGATTCGCAGTACTGCTATATCAAATTGTCTTGAAAATATACTCTTAGGACAGTTTCCAGCCCCTTTCAAGCTCTTTAACACAAACACAGCCTTAGTACTGTTAAATTGACCTCACCATAGAAACGGATGGCAGTAAATAACAGGCCATTTTATAACACAGCACACGGACACAGTTTTATGTTTTTAAAACAAAGTTGTGGCATGTATAATTGTCAATTCGGAGATAGGTGTGCAAAAAAACATGCACAGTTAATCATCTTCATTGTTATTACATGCATTTAAAAACTCTCTTTCCATAAATAATAGTATTTAATTAATAAGAATTATGATGAGGTAGTTATGTGTTAGAAATCCAATGTGTGCAATAGAGCACTGAATTTGCGTGGCATGTACAGATATAAAATTCAACTATTAAAACAGATTAGCAAAAAAAACCAAAACTTGTCAGTAGAGATGAGTCAGTCAATCCACTAAGGTTTGAGTTGAATTTCTTCCATGAACCTACCAAGCAATGTAGCATTTTTGGCTGCAAGATTTTGCTGTAAAAATAGTAGTGTTAAAAAAAGAAAAAAAAACCTGATTGAAAACATAAATTCTACTTTTTATAGACCAGTTTTAGTATTCCAATTTACCAATCATACATGCTACAACTATACAGTGGGCTGTTGCACCTTTTTCTTCCTGAACTTCCGGCAAAAAAAAAAAGTAAAAGACAATTTAAACATGGATTATTTTGCACACCTATTTTAATATTCCAATTTTCCTAATGTATACCACACAACAATATTGTCGACTGTTTCACTTGCTTGCTGTGTTCCTAGCATTTCTTGTGATGTGGCTCTTTTTTGGAAGGGGAAATTAATCTAATTTAAAGCAAAAATATAAAAATTATTAACAAAGTCGAGAGTGTTGTGAGTTCATTCTCTGGTTCGGGAGGTGGTGCAGCTGGTTTGATCAGTGGAGATCTGCCACCTGAGAATGAGGATGATGATTGGATCTCAGGATTCTCAGATTGGATTTAAGACAGTCGACGCCATATTCAGTTGCTGGTGATTCCTTCTGGCTTGTCAGCTCTTGGTTTTCAGCTCTGTTCCAGTCATTTAAAGCTAAGTTTTTCTGCTAATGTTCACACTTGATTTTGTTGGTCTATTCAGTTTTTTGTGTGGTCTGCCAGCCCCGGCTGGGGGCTGAGCTGAATTTCCACTCTTATTTATCAGTATTTTGCCAATTGGCTTTTTGTCCCTTACTAGTTCGGTCTCTTTTTGCTCTGTCTCAGAATATTCCAGAGTGCTGATATAGTGGGAGAAGTCTAGTGACTTCAGGGTTAATTTTGCTATCAGAAGTGTTGGACATTATTTTTGTAGGGTTTTTTGTAGGTTGCAGACAGTGACTTGCCTTTCCTGTCTAGTTAGTTTGGGCCCCATCATTTGTTCAGCCTATTTTCCTGCCTGTGTTTGTGCCTTCATCTTGTTTCATCGTCAATACATGTGTGGGGGCTATCTATTCCTTTGGGGTCTGCTCTGGGGCAGTTAGTTTTCCCTTTTCTTGCTTTAGGCTTATGTAGTCCTCCGGCCGTGACGAGGCGTCTAGGAGCATCGTAGGCATGCTCCACGGCTACTGCTAGTTGTGTGGTAAGATCAGGGATCTGCAATCTGCATAGTTACGAACTTCTCTGGTTTTCTGTGGCTTAGCTTGTTTTGTTTTTTTTCTCCTCAGTGTTTTTTTTCTCCTCGGTGACCCATTCATAACAGAATCACCAGCCATACCGCAGATTCTAGGGTACTCAAAAGCAGGAAAGAATTGTAAAAAAAAAAAAAAAAAAACGGTGTCAGAATTTTTTTTTATATGTATATTTTTTCCTCTTTTTCTCTGGGGCCGTAGGAGGATTTTTTTTTTCTTAATGGAGATTAAGTAATTGTCTGATCGTGTGGAGCAGCTCACTGCTGAAGTGCGGGGAATTTCCACCTATATTGCTCATTAACATGCTGCTGAACCAAAGATCCCTACTCCTGATGTGTTTTTTGGGGATCGGTCTAAATTTTTGAATTTTAAGAATAATTGTAAATTATTTCTTGCCTTGAAGCCTAATTTATCGGGGAACTCTGCGCAGCAGGTTAAAATTGTCATCTCTTTGCTGCGCGGCAATCCCCAGGATTGGGCGTTTTCTTTGACACCTGGAGATCCTATTCTGACTAATGTGGATGCATTTTTTCAAGCCTTGGGGTTGTTGTATGATGAACCTAATGCTATTGATCAAGCTGAGAAAGTCCTATTGGCATTGAACCAGGGTCAGGATTTTGCAGAGTCATACTGTCAAAAATTCTGAAAGTGGGCGGTCCTTACTACATGGAATGATAGTGCCTTGTCAGCTCTATTTTGGAAGGGTTTGTCAGAAACCGTAAAAGATACTATGGTGGGATTTCCTGTTCCCTCTGGTCTTGACGATTCTATGTCATTAGCCATTCAAATTGATCGGCGTTTACATGAACGCAAAACTACACGAGAGGCGCTGCCACCTTTTGGACAAATGTCTGAACCTATGCAATGTGATAGAGTTTTGTCTAGGGTGCAATGTCAGGAGTTTAGAAGGCGTGATAAGCTGTGTTTTTTCTGTGGAGACGTCTCTCATACTATTTCTGTCTGTCCAAGATGAGAGAAGCGTTTTGCACACACATTTGCTGTGGGCAGTATACAACCTAAGTTTCTTTTGGCAATTACTTTGATCTGCTCCTTATCCACGTTTTCCACGAAGGCTTTTGTGGCTTTGTGGATTCAGGAGCAGCATTGAATCTGATGGATTTGGACTTTGCTAAACGTTGTGGTTTTTCCATGAGGCCTCTGCGGACGCCTATTCCTTTGAGGTGTATTCATGCTACTCCTTTGGCGGAGAATAAACCTCAGTTTTGGACCCAGGTGACAATGCGGGTTGCCCAGACCACCAAGAAAATTGTAAATTTTTGGTGCTGCATTTTTTGCATGATACTATTGTTCTGGGTTTTCCTTGGTTGCAAACTCATAATCCAGTTTTGGATTGGAAATCTCGGTCTGTGGTGAGTTGGGGTTGTCAGTGTGTTCTTAGGGACGCTCCTGTTTTCTCCACCTCTCCTCAGTCTCAAGATATTCCTGATTATCTAGCCGATTTTTCTGATGTATTTAGTGAGAGCAAGTCTGCGTCTTTGCCTCCTCATAGGAGTTATGACTGTGCAATTGAGTTGATGCCTGGGTGTAAATTTCCCAAGGGTCGGCTTTTCAACTTATCAGTACCCGAACATGATGCTTTGCGATCCTATATTAAGGAGTCATTGGAGAAGGTTCATATTAGACCATCCTCGTCACCTTTAGGTGCTGGGGTTTTTTTTGTGGCCAAGAAAGATGGTTCATTAAGACCGTGTATTGATTATCGTTCCCTTAACAAGATGACAGTTAAATATCAGTACCCACTACCTCTGATGTCTGATTTATTCTCCAGAGTTAAGAGTGCCTGCTGGTTTACTAAGCTTGAACTCAGGGGGGCATATAATCTTATTCGCATCAAGCACGGGGATGAATGGAAGACGGCGTTTAATACTACGGAGGTACATTTTGAGTACCTGCTGATGCCTTTTGGGCTCACTAATGCCACCTCTGTCTTCCAGTCCTTTATGAACGATATTTTCCGTGATTTTGTGGATAAGTTTTTGATCATCTATCTGGATGATATTTTGATCTTTTCTAGTGATTGGAATTCTCATGTGGAACACGTCCGGACTGTGTTCCGGATTTTGAGGGAGAATTCCCTGTTTGTTAAGGGATCGAAATGCCTCTGTGGTGTACAGAGGATTTCATTTTTGGGATTTATCTTATCTCCATCGACTATTGAAATGGACCCGGCCAAGGTACAGGTCATTTATGATTGGGTTCAGCCTACTTCTTTGAAGGCCCTCCAGAAGTTTTTGGGTTTTGCTAATTTCTATCGTAAATTTATAGGTAATTTTTCTGGTATTGTCAAACCACTGACTGATCTGACCAAGAAGGGCGCTGATGTGCTGAATTGGTCTCCTGAGGCTATCTCAGCATTTCAGGAGCTTAAGCAGAGATTTACTTCAGCTCCAGTTTTACGGCAACCTGATGTCTCACTTCCATTTCAGGTGGAGGTAGATGCTTCTGAGATTGGTGCAGGAGCTGTTTTGTCCCAAAAAGACCCTGTGACTTCTAAGATGAATCCCTGTGCCTTCTTTTCTCGAAAGTTCTCCCCATCTGAACGCAACTATGATTTGGGGAATCGGGAATTGTTGGCCATGAAGTGGGCATTTGAGGAGTGGAGACATTGGTTGGAGGGAGCTAGACATCATGTTGTGGTCCTCACCGATCACAAGAAATTGATTTATCTGGAGTCGGCCAAATGCTTGAATCCTAGACAGTCTAGATGGGCCTTGTTTTTCACGCGTTTTAATTTTGTGGTCTCTTTTCTTCCGGGCACTAAGAATGTTAAGGCAGATGCCCTTTCTAGGAGTTTCTTTGACGATTCTCTTAGTGTGACTGAGCCTACTACTATCATAGGTGAGGGGGTAGTTCTTTCTGCCATTTCGCCTGATTTGAGACACGCCTTGGAGGAATTTCAGGAGGATAAACCTGAGCGTTGCCCTATGGGAAAATTGTATGTTCCTGACCAGTGGAGAAAGAGAGTGATGTCTGAAATTCATTGCTCCGCATTGGCTGGTCATCCAGGTATTTTTGGTACCAGAGATTTGGTGAGTAGGTCCTTTTGGTGGCCTGCCTTATCTCGTGACGTCTGGAATTTTGTACAGTCCTGTGGGACTTGTTCTCGGTCTAAACCCTATTCTCGTTCTAGTGGGTTGCTGATGCCCTTGCCGGTGCCCAAGAGGCCATGGACCCATATCTCAATGGATTTTATTTCTGATCTTCCTGTCTCTCAGAGAATGACTGTTATCTGGGTGATTTGTGATAGATTTTCGAAGATGGTCCATCTTGTACCACTCCCAAAGTTGCCATCTTCCGCTGAGTTGGTGCCCTTGTTTTTACAACAGGTGGTTCGGTTACATGGGATTCCTGAGAACATTGTGTCCGACAGAGGAGTCCAGTTTGTTTCCAGATTCTGGAAAGCCTTTTGTTCCAATCTGGGAATTCAGTTATCCTTCTCCTTCGCGTTTCATCCCCAGACCAATGGACAGACTGAGAGAACAAACCAGACCTTGGAGTCTTATTTGAGATGTTTTATATCTGCTGATCAGGATGATTGGATCTCATTTTTGCCCTTGGCCGAATTCGCACTGAACAATAGAGCTAGTTCTGCCACTTTGATGTTACCCTTTTTCTGTAATTTTGGGTTTCATCCTCGATTCTCTTCAGGGCAAGTGGAATCTTTTTCCTGCCCAGGTGTGGACACTGTGGTTAAAAGAATGCAGCAGATATGGGACAAAGTGGTGGATAAGTTGTCACTCTCTCAGGAAAAGGCCCAGCGATTTTCCAACCGGCATAGGACCATTGGCCCTGGTTTAAAGTGGGTGCTATGGTTTGTTTGTTGTCTAAGAGTATTCCTATGAAGGTTGCATCTCGTAAATTTAAGCCAAGATTTATTGGTCCTTATAAGATTTTGGAAATTCTTAATCCTGTTTCGTTTCGATTGGCTCTTCCAGTTACATTCAAGATCCATAACGTATTTCACAAATCTCTGTTGAAGAGGTTTGTTGAGCCAGTGGTTCCTATGGCAGCACCTCCTGACCCTGTGGTAGTCAAAGGCAATGTGGAATATGAGGTAAAGAAAATATTGGATTCTCATTTGGTTAGACGGAGACTCCAGTATTTGGTCAAATGGAAGGGTTATGGTCAGGACGATAATTCTTGGGTCTCTGCCTCTGATATTCATGCCAATAGATTGGTTCGTGCTTTTCACCGAGCCCATCCTGATCGGCCTGGTGGTGTGGATGAGGGTTTGGTGACCCCTCCTCAAAGAGGGGGTACTGTTGTGAGTTCATTCTCTGGTTCGGGAGGTGGTGCAGCTGGTTTGATCGGTGGAGATCTGCCACCTGAGAATGAGGATGATGATTGGATCTCAGGATTCTCAGATTGGATTTAAGACAGCCGACGCCCTATTCAGTTGCTGGTGATTCCTTCTGGCTTGTCAGCTCTTGGTTTTCAGCTCTGTTCCAGTCATTTAAAGCTAAGTTTTTCTGCTAATGTTCACACTTGATTTTGTTGGTTTATTCAGTTTTTTGTGTGGTCTGCCAGCCCCGGCTGGGGGCTGAGCTGAATTTCCACTCTTATTTATCAGTATTTTGCCAATTGGCTTTTTGTCTCTTACTAGTTCGGTCTCTTTTTGCTCTGTCTCAGAATATTCCATAGTGCTGATATAGTGGGAGAAGTCTAGTGACTTCAGGGTTAATTTTGCTATCAGAAGTGTTGGGCATTATTTTTGTAGGGTTTTTTGTAGGTTGCAGACAGTGACTTGCCTTTCCTGTCTAGTTAGTTTGGGCCCCATCATTTGTTCAGCCTATTTTCCTGCCTGTGTTTGTGCCTTCATCTTGTTTCATCATCAATACATGTGTGGGGGCTATCTATTCCTTTGGGGTCTGCTCTGGGGCAGTTAGTTTTCCATTTTCATGCTTTAGGCTCACGAGGCGTCTAGGAACATCGTAGGCACGCTTCACGGCTACTGCTAGTTGTGTGGTAAGATCAGGGATCTGCAATCTGCATAGTTACCAACTTCTCTGGTTTTCTGTGGCTTATCTTGTTTTGTTTTTTTTCTCCTCGGTGACCCATTCATAACGCGAGAGGTTTAACTGAGCAGGTTTGTTTTGGCTCTCCTGTTTTTGTCATACTTATTGTACGCTGCCTCTTCTTCCTCCTCCATCACACTAGCTGATATCCATCTCTACTTTTATGTCAAGGAAAAGATGCATGTTCTCCCAGTCATGTGCTTGCTTGCCAGCTAAACTCACACCTTGTCAATTTGCTTATGGTGCACTCCCTGCTATACCACCATATGGAGTCAGCTGCTTTTCAAGAAATTATGGTATGCACTCAGCCTTGCTAGAAGATTCTCACAGAAAAGGGTGCTAATTCTGTTCTCAAGTGCAAGTGAACATATGCTGGTATCTCAACTTCTCTTTGAGCTCCAAAGCTCATTGCACCCTAGTCACCTGAAGAAGCTAATATGGACATGGAGAACACATGAATTTGGTTAAGTTTGGAGTAGAAGTGATACACTAATGCAACAGAGACAGGTGGTGAAAATACTATGTGACTGAGAGCTATGCTTGTTTCCATCATCAAGCATAGGTTTTCAGTCTCCTCAACTGGTTACTGCTCAACAGACACATCGCCAACAGTTACACGGCATAGCATTGATTCCACATAACACCCTATTGTTTTTTTATTCCTTCAAGGAAGAACGTGGCCAAGCAATATTACAGCTTGACAGATTGATTGTTAAAAGCCATACAGTGGACACGTTGCTACTGTGCATCAGTTAGCATTCTGTTGGCTAGCTTCAATCAGCAACAGCTGGGAATTGTCACCAACAACAAGAAAAATTGTGGTTGATTTAAAATCGGACAGTGTAACTTATGCACCCAGAGTGGTACAAGTCCTGAATTTAATTGTGCAACATCTGTTTTAGAAATATATCCAATTGAAGAAGGTGATAGCTATGGCTGGGAATGTGTCTGTTTATTTCAAATATTGGTATTGGATTACTATGCTTTTAGATCCTCATTATTAAAGCTGATATATCTTTGTAGCGTGTTAGCCAGTAGATAGAAAAAATATTTAGATTTGAGACTCCTCTGTGGTTGATACCTTTAGCCCCTTTCTGACATAAGGCATACTATCCTGTCCATATGCCCTGGGCCTTAATGCCCATGGACGGGCGAGTACGTCATATGCAATCAGCTGCACTCACAGGGGGAGCGCTGCTGATCGCGGCCGGGTGTCAGCTGATTATCACAGCTAAAACATCAAGAAAAACTGAGAGTTTTTATCCCTCAGAAACAATACATTATAAGAAATTAAACCATAAGAGCTTCTCGTCATATGTATAAAAGGATTCACTTTATTAGATACCAAAAATTCATCAAAAACAAGACATAATAATACAAAAAATTACAAAAAGTAGAATACATGTAAAACAGGCGAATAGTGATGCAGCCATGATAGTGGCGTGGGGACTTATGTAACGAATAGGGGCCAGAAACTCCCATGTAAGTATATAGAACACTGGCTGTATTGTTAATTCATGAGATAACCACCTCTTACCATATAGGTGAACAGAGATAAAAGAGAGGTAAAGACAAAAGCTCCCTATGTAAAGAGAAGCAGTCAAAGTGCAATCATCCAAACAGCGTTAGCAATAACTACCACTTGGTTAAACCACAGGAGTCCCCTTACCCATTGTAAAGATGTCCCCACATCACACGAACACCCCAAAGCGGGGTCTTGTTTATGATGAATGTTTGGTATCTAATAAAGTGAATCCTTTTATACATATGACGTTCTTATGGTTTAATTTCTTAGAATTTATTGTTTCTGAGGGATAAAAACTCAGTTTTTCTTTTTATAGTGGTTTGAAAAAACCACTATCTTGTAATCCGAACGCTGCTAACTTATTCTTCTTATTATTATTAAGTTGATTTCCGCAATTAATACGGACCGAACCACTACACGCACAGACTCCGTTGCAGTCACTGTTCTGCTTTTACCTAATGTATTGTAGTCCAGTTACACCCAGAGCTGCAGTCACTGTTCTGCTGTTACCTAATGTATTGTACTCCAGTTACACCCAGAGTCACTGTTCTGCTGTTATCTAATGTATTGTACTCCAGTTACTCTCAGAGCTGCAGTCACTGTTCTGCTTTTACCTAATGTATTGTAGTCCAGTTACACCCAGATCTGCAGTCACTGTTCTGTTCTTACCTAATGTATTGTACTCCAGTTACACCCAGAGCTGCAGTCACTGTTCTACTGTTACCTAATTACCTAATGTATTGTACTCCAGAATATGTACAGGACTGTGCCTGTGTAATGAGCAACGCAGCAGTGATGCCTTTAACGGCTGTAATATGCCTGTACAACAAGCAATGCGGGGGGAGCGCTGCTGATCGCGGCCGGGTGTCAGCTGATTATCACAGCTAAAACATCAAGAAAAACTGAGAGTTTTTATCCCTCAGAAACAATACATTATAAGAAATTAAACCATAAGAGCTTCTCGTCATATGTATAAAAGGATTCACTTTATTAGATACCAAAAATTCATCAAAAACAAGACATATTAATACAAAAAATTACAAAAAATAGAATACATGTAAAACAGGCGAATAGTGATGCAGCCATGATAGTGGCGTGGGGACTTATGTAACGAATAGGGGCCAGAAACTCCCATGTAAGTATATAGAACACTGGCTGTATTGTTAATTCATGAGATAACCACCTCTTACCATATAGGTGAACAGAGATAAAAGAGAGGTAAAGACAAAAGCTCCCTATGTAAAGAGAAGCAGTCAAAGTGCAATCATCCAAACAGCGTTAGCAATAACTACCACTTGGTTAAACCACAGGAGTCCCCTTACCCATTGTAAAGATGTCCCCACATCACACGAACACCCCAAAGCGGGGTCTTGTTTATGATGAATGTTTGGTATCTAATAAAGTGAATCCTTTTATACATATGACGTTCTTATGGTTTAATTTCTTAGAATTTATTGTTTCTGAGGGATAAAAACTCAGTTTTTCTTTTTATAGTGGTTTGAAAAAACCACTATCTTGTAATCCGAACGCTGCTAACTTATTCTTCTTATTATTATTAAGTTGATTTCCGCAATTAATACGGACCGAACCACTACACGCACAGACTCCGTTGCAGTCACTGTTCTGCTTTTACCTAATGTATTGTAGTCCAGTTACACCCAGAGCTGCAGTCACTGTTCTGCTGTTACCTAATGTATTGTACTCCAGTTACACCCAGAGTCACTGTTCTGCTGTTATCTAATGTATTGTACTCCAGTTACTCTCAGAGCTGCAGTCACTGTTCTGCTTTTACCTAATGTATTGTAGTCCAGTTACACCCAGATCTGCAGTCACTGTTCTGTTCTTACCTAATGTATTGTACTCCAGTTACACCCAGAGCTGCAGTCACTGTTCTACTGTTACCTAATTACCTAATGTATTGTACTCCAGAATATGTACAGGACTGTGCCTGTGTAATGAGCAACGCAGCAGTGATGCCTTTAACGGCTGTAATATGCCTGTACAACAAGCAATGCGGCCGTGTTGCCATGACAACTAAGCAGCTGTCGCTGATTGGTCGTGTCAGTTAGGCCGCGACCAATCAGCGAGGTGGGATTTCCATTACAGACAGACAGACAGACAGAATTAGACAATTATATAGTAGATAGGGTACAATTTAAATCTCCGTATCGATATTCCCATAGTCACCCTCAGACGCTCACTCAGTATGGATTTGACCTTAATACTAAATGTCGAACAAAAGTACTGTATAACAAGAATGAAGCAGTATATAGTATAGGGTGAAATTTTTATCTCCGTATATATAGAAGGAGGAAACCACACATGCTCACTTAGTATGAATTATGACATAATAAATTTAGAACAAAGGTACTGTATCAGCAGATACCTGGTGTATCCAGTCTAGGGGTAATTGTAAATCTCCATCTATATTTCCGGAGTCAGACACAGACACTCACAGGCTCAGTATGGATTACACCAGAATATAAAAAGTAGAAAAATGGAAATGTATTCGAAGCGTACACCAGTATACATTGTTGTGGTACTTTTAAATCTTCGTATATATTTCAGTCACAGTAAGCCAGTCCAGACTCTCCGCTACTGGAAACTAGATGGATACAAGTACAGACAGAAAGTTGAGTGTTTGCAGAAATTTGGGAATTAATGATAACGGGAAAAAATCCCGGTAGATTTCGCAGAGGCGATGTTGACGCTCAATTACTTTGTCTGTGGATACAGCAAAAACGGTTATTTGTGAAAAAAAGATTGCTGTATCGCAGTAGCGTGGATCCCATTACCGTTACTCATCTCCATCAAATTGTGATCACAGGGAGAGATGTAGACATGGTCCTCACTGCCTATCATGATGTGTCTGGTTACTTTGGAGTGCAAAAGACAGAAGCCACAGGCCGTAGGTGATTCTATTGGATTGGCATGAGAGGAGACACTGAAAAATGGTGGCAGGAATGACACATGTCTGTGACTGGAAAAACTGTGAAAGCTGATCATAAAGCACCACTGCATCCGATTGTGAGTTGACGTCCATTACAAATGCAGGAGAGGGAGGACTGGGAGCTTGCATCGCATCCAAATGGAAAACCACCCTGGGCTGAGTTCATTAATCCACAGATGGGTGCACGAATTCGCTGGTGAGCACAGCAGATATCCAAAAAGAGAAGAAAGTTCGTTCTGCACACCAGCATAAATTAAAAAAATTTATTAGGCTATTATGCCATATTTAAAATGCAGAAAAACACCTGACGCGTTTCTGGTGCACAAAGACAACTGCTGTCTCCTGTCACTTGCAATCAATGCAGTATTATCAGTCATGTGAGCGGTACATGAGAAATCAGTCCACAACATGGTCATGAAACCCCTGTATCCAATGCCACTTCGGCTGTGTGCACCACGAACACCTCTTCCATTTTGCCCACTTCGGCTCGTGGGAAAACCAGCACAGCTGCGGTGTGTTGGGAATGCCTCAAACAAACAGTTCACCAGAGTTGCTTGCTTGTTAGCCAATATTATCTCTAGGTTTTCCTGTGGCATGATGTTGTGTAATTTGCCTTCATAGCGTGGATTGAGGATGCTGGCCAACCAGTAGTCGTTATCCTTCATCATTTTGGCAATGCGGGGGGTCCCTTTTTAGGATCCGCAAGGCATAATCACACATGTGGGCAAATGTTCCAGGTGTCAATGATGCACTGGCAGTGGTGGGTGGAGAAGCACTTTCTGGAAAATCCACATCCCTCCTGTCACGCACAAACCCTGTACCTGACCTTGCCACGCCAACATTTTCCCTTGCCCTCAGAGAAGCATCCTCCTCCCCAAAATAATCATCCCCCTCATCCTCCTCCTCCTCTTCCTCTTCTTCCTCCACCTCATCCAGGACAGTTCCCTGACCAGACAATGGCTGACTGTCAACAAGGCTTCCCTCCTCCTCCTCCTGTTCCTCCTCCGCTGCAGATGCCTGATCCTTAATGTGCGTCAAACTTTGCATGAGCAGACGCATATGTGGGATGCTCATGCTTATGATGGCATCGTCTGCGCTTACCAGCCATGTGCATTCCTCAAAACACTGAAGGACTTTACAGAGGTCTTTCAGCTTTGACCACTGCACATCCGACAACTCCTTGTCTGCCCTCAAACTGCCTGCCCGTGTGTATCCTCCCACAAAAGCATTACAGCCTGCTTCTGTTCGCACAGCCTCTCAACCATGTGCAGGGTGGAGTTCCATCTTGTTGCAACGTCTATGATTAGGCGGTGCTTGGGGAGGTGGAGCAATCGCTGCAGCTTAGGCATACGATTGGAGTGTACGGGCGAGCGACGGATGTGTGAGCACAGTCTTCACACCTTTTGGAGCAGGGCTGTTAACTCCGCATAATTATTTAGGAAGCACTGCACCACCAGGCTCAAAGTGTGAGCCAGGCAAGGTATGTGTGTGAGTTTTGCAAGGGCTATGGCTGCCACAAAATTCTGGCCATTATCACTGACTACCTTGCCTGGCTCAAGATGCAGACTGCCCAGCCATGACTCAGTTTGTCGCTGCAAGTATTCAGCTAGTACCTCCGCAGTGTGTCTGTTGTCGCCCAAAGACCACATCTTTAAAACAGCCTGCTGCCACTTACCACTAGCTGTTCGATAGTGGGACACCTCGTGTGCAACACTGCCAGATGCGGATGGAGTGTTTGTGCGACTGCGCTCTGTCGACGAGCTTTCGCTTCTGGAGGAGGAGAAGGAGGGTCGAATGCCTACAGCCAACTGTTACCTATACTGTGGGCTAGGCAGCACTGTTCCACCGCTGCTGTCCCCTGTGGAGCCTGAATCCACCACATTAACCGAGTGCACAGCGATGGACACGTAACGGCCCTGGCCATGCCTACTGGACCATGCATCTGTTGTGAGGTGCACCTTTCCACTCACTGAGTGGATGGACAATGCAGTCTTTCACATGCAGGTGGAGGGCAGGGATGGCTTTTCGAGAAAAGAAGTGCCGACTGGGTAGGTCATAGCGTGGGACAGCGTAGGCCATGAGCTCTCGGAAAGCTTCGCTTTCAAACAAACGGAAGGGCATCATCTCTAATGAGATCAGTTTGGCAATGTAGGCGTTTAAAGCCAGTGTTCCGTAAACTGTGGCCTCTGTTCACACGGGATGCATTATAGTTAGCACTGGGCAGCCCACCTATTTGGTGATACTTAGAGGCTGTGAACCATATGCTCTGCATCCTCTGTGTGAACATTGCCACATACGAATTATTTTTTTGCACTGGTGTGCCACACGGCCAATTCCTGATTGTAGGCTGGCTGTTTCATTAGGTATTTTTGCACCTGTGCAGTTGCCATTTTACTTGGGTCCGCTGCACCCTGATAGTGCATTTGTATTGAGGCCTGTCTATACAGGTAAGCATCTCAGCCTGTTTTTGTTTTTTTCTTAAATATTGGAGGATTTTTTACTCTGTTCTGTGGTTTTCATGTATATGGTGTATGTATGGAAAATTTTAAATCTCCGTCTATTTTTTTACGGAGTCACACACACATGCTGTCTCTGTATAGATTTGACCATAATCAAACAGTAGATATACGATACTGCTTGACAAGCGGAAAGCTCTATACGGTGTATGTATGGAAAATTTTAAATCTCTGTCTATTTTTTTACGGAGTCACACACAGATAGCATGTATTTGTCCATGATACCAGCCGGTACACGGTAGTTTGTGAGGAGCGTACACCTCTATACGGTGTATGTATGGAAATTTTTAAATCTCCTATTTTTTTATGGAGTAACACACACGCTGTCTCTGTATAGATTTGACCGTCATTAAACAGCAAATGTACAATACTGTTTGACAAGTGTACGGCACTATATGGTGTATGTATGGAAAATTTTAAATCTCCGTCTATTTTTTTTACAGAGTCACACACACACGCTGTCTCTGTATAGATTTGACCGTAATCAAACAGCAGATATACGGTACTGTATGAGAAGCGGAGAGCTCTATACGGTGTATGGAAAAACTGAAATGTCCATATATGTATTTACCGAGTCTCACACACACACGCTGTCTCTGTATAGATGTGATCGCAATACAAACAGCAGATATACAATACTGTTTGAGAAGCGGACAGATCTATACAGTGTATGTATAGAAAATTAAAAATCTCTTTTTATTTTTTTACGGAGTCACACACAGCATGTATATGTCCGTGATACCAGCCGGTACACGGTAGTGTGTGAGTAGCGTACACCGCTATACGGTGTGTGAAAAAATGAACGCTCTGTAACGGTGCAGAAAATCAGAATAAAAGTATTTTTGCTTTTAAAAAAGCAGTCTGCACGGCAGTGTGCACACAGCAATGCAGCTATCAGGTAGCCTTATAAGGCAGCCTAATAACCACCAGCGCGGCTGCACAGGCAAAAATCCTCCCCTGTCACTGCACACTAACTGTACTGTTGAAATTGCTATCAGAAGAAGCAGTTTTTTCTTTCTTTGTTGCCTAATGCTCTCCCTATTGAGAATCAGCAGCAGCAACCTCTCCCTATGCTAAGATCGGCAGAAGTAGAATGGCGGTAGGCAGTCAGGGCTTTTATAGCCACTGTGACGACACACAAAGCAAGCCAATCACACGAATGCCCTTCTCTAAGATGGTGGTGGCAGCTGCCGATGTCATCGCATTGCCCACAATGTGCGTCCTTGATGATTAGATGAGAAAAAGCGCTGGAAGCATCATGGGAAACACGCTATGGTCGGGTTTCGATCAGCGAAACCCGACTTTAGTGAAAGTCGGCGACTTATCAATTTGACCAACCCATTTCGCTCAACCCTAACCACCACCAATACTTATAATAATTGTTAGAATTGTGGAAAATAAATCCTGATCCTGAGGTAGAGTGATATTGAGCAAATATTTAGCTATTGCTCCACAAATGTACTAATTGGCTTCTGGAAAACTTTTAGAAAAGAAAGATAAAATCCAAAAGGAAATACATACCATACTTTTGTACTGGAAGATGCATTTTTATAAAGAAAATTCTTGCTAAAAACAGTGTATGTCTTATAGTCCATAGGTAGCTTCCGATAATGAAGAAGAACTCTGACACAGTGTTCTTCCTGGCCACTGGAGGGACCATGCAATCACATGTGTGAAAGGTGCGAGACAGGAGAAAAAGGGTTTGTGTTATTGTAGTTGTGTGAGTGCATGAAGCTTTTCATACATTTTTACACTTTTATTGACAAATACATCAGGTTTATGCAAAGGCTCAATATTTATGATGTTGAATCATATTCTGCAAGAATTTAGCAATTTGCTCTGCCATGCGGGATATCATCTTCTGGGCCAAATCCTGACTGATAAGAAGTCAGTGCTTGTACTTTGTTACAATTTCTCTATTTGTGTTTGTCAATCTGCTTTTTGAGGATTGATCACAGGTTCTAGGTAGGATTAAGATGTGGGTAGCTTCTTGGCCATGAACCCAAAATTTCAATGTTTTGTTCACGGAGCCACTTAGTTATCATAAAGTTTTGCCTGGTGAATAATGCTCCATCATACTGGAAAAAGCACTGATCACCAAATTTCTCCTGGATTGTCAGGAAAAGTTGCTTTTGGAGGAGGTTTAGATCCCATTTTTTATGATGGCAGTGTTCTTAGCCAAAACTGTGATTGCGCAAATTCCCTTGGATAAAATGTAACCCCAAACATAAATGGTATTAGGATGCTTTACTGTTAGCATGATACAGGACTAACGGTAGTGCTCATCTTTTCTTCTCCAGACAATTAGTCTTTCAGATGTCTGAAGGGGGCTTCATCAGAGAAAACAACTTTACCCATGTCTTCCTCAGTTATGTCCTGTACTTTCTGCAAAGTTAGCAAAAGTTAGCAGAAATCTAGAAAAGTAAGGGTCAACACTGCAAATATTGGGTGTTTGGTTAAACTTTATATATTTGTCATTAAAACTTTAAAAACCTAAGAAATACTTAAAATTGTACTTAAGTACAACCATAGAAACTGTAGAAACATCTGACTGAATAATCTTAAGCCACTGAAGAAGTAAATTTTGTGAAAAAACAGAACATGTGTCAGTGCCAAAACTGTGAGACCATGACGTGTCTCACTTCCACAGTAGTTTTTGTCCTATTTAGATTAGTGCACAAAGAAAATACACTCTATGTGAATATTTGACAATTGTCATCCATCACATACAGCGAATATTTACTGATATTCCAATTTCTTTTAGAACTGCAAACATAATACCTATGGCCGATACTGTGATTACTGTCTACCAGGCTTTTATGGGAATCCAACAGATGGAACAGACGAGGACTGCTTGCCATGTGCCTGTCCTATGAGCATAGCCTCAAACAAGTAAGTGGTAATGTTGGTGTGTTAAGCAACTCAGTGTATGTGTGTTTAAGAACTCAGTGAATCCTCCTCTCTACCTTTCAAAATGCATAGAGCAAATTTACGCATGGTCGTGGCAGACATATATTTGCTTTTCTCATGCATAGACTGTCATATATGCAACCAATTTATTCAGAGGTCAATGCTTCTTAAGGAATTTATTGTATTTTACTCCTAAGTACTCTAGCAGTAAGACTAGTGTATGAATGTATGAAATGGCATTCTTGACTAATTTCCTCTAGAGACTAGAGTAAGTTTTTCAATACAGTAATTAATCTATAATGCTTATCATCATCAAACATGTAGTATACCTTATTTTTCGCTTTATAAGATGCACCTGATTATAAGACGCATCTAGATTTTAGAGGAGAGAAACAGGAAAAAAGCTATCTGTGGATTTCGCACTGTTATGGGGGATTTGTGGATGTTGTACTGTTATTGGGATCTGTGGCTCATGCACTGATATGTGGGATCTGTGGATGTCACACTGTTATGGGGAGATCTGTGGATGTTGCACTATTTCACGGCCCTCCGCACCCGCTGCCATCATTCACATGACCGCCCGCCACACAGTCTGTCCACCGCAAGCTTCCCCTATGTCGCGGTTAGCGATAGCACAGATTTTGCTTTCATGTAAATGTATGCGTTTGCTTTATAAGACACACTGAGATTTCCCCTCACTTTAAGTGGAGAAAAGCGTGTCTTATAAAGCAAAATATATGGAACATGTTTGCAATAGGCTTGGGTAAAGTGCATGTTCTAACTTAAATAAAATATTAAAACTAAGAAAATGAAGAATTTCAAGAACATTTACCATTTTATTAATAAATTCAGCATATAGATTCTAAATATTGCATAGCCTTTTCATTTAAAATGGTCAACTTTTTTTTATATAAATAGATCTGGAATTTTGTGCTTGGGGATTTTTCTAAAACTCCACAGAACTTGCTCAAAAATGGCAAAGTATGCTCTCCTTACTCATCCCCACAGCATTGTTCAGGACCCTCACAGACTACTGTACAACCTGTTCTGGCAGCACAGAAATGTAACTGCAGAAGCCTATCATTGCCTTCAGGGGTGATGCATTAGAAATTTAAGCTGCCAGTGAATGGCGGTGGAGGTTTTGGAGAGGACCCAAAAATGTTGGAAGAGGAGTGGCACGGAATCAGTGAGGATTAAACCCTTCATACCAAGGCCTGTTTTTATCTTCCTGACCAGGCCAAATGTTTAAATTCTAAGCAGTGGCACTAACTCTGGAATGCTTCAACGTATCCAAGTGATTCTGAGATAGTTTTTTTGTGAAATATTTGACTTCTTGATAGTACTAAATTTAGGTTGATTGTGATTTCTGTTTATTCATAAAAATATTTACAATTTTATAAAAATTTGCAATTTTTGAACTTTGAATTTGTATGCCCTCAAAGCTTATAGTGATACTTTACAAAATAATTAATGAATAACACTTATCACATGTCTACTTTATATCATCATGTTTTAAACTTTTTTTTTCTTAGGAAGTTATAAGGGTTAAATGTTTAGCAGTAATTTCTCATTTTTCCCTCAAAATTTACAAACTCTATTTTTTAAGGGACCTCTTCACTATTGAAGTGACTTTAAGCAGCTTATATGTCAGAAAACTCCGAAACAAGACACCTTTGTAAAAACTGCACCCGTCACAGTATTTGAAACTGCATTCAGGAAGTTTGTTGGTCTTCAGGTGCTTCATAAGAATAAAAGCAAAGTGGAAGAAAACAATGAAAATTTGTCTTTTCCTTAAAAATTTTGGGTTAGCCCCAATTTTTCAAGTTAACGGGTAACAGGAGATAATGGACCACCCAGTTTGCTGTGCAATTTCTCCCGAGTCTGTAGATGCCCTATATGAAAGGAAAAACTACTGTTTGGGCACACAGGAATGCTTAGAAAGGAAGAAGCCTCATTTGACTTTTCGAGAGCAGATTTGGCTGGTACACACTGCCAACACCATGTTGCATTTCAAGAGACTTCAAGGTGCTAAAAATGCAGAAACAAGTGACTACATTTAGGAAACTACATGTCACAAGGAATTTTAGAGTTTGGTGAGCTTTCTAAATCCACAGGTGCTTCATGGAATTTTAATATATTGCAAAGCAAAAGTGAAAAAAAAATGTCACAAAAATGTTGATTGAGCAGCAAATATTTCATTTTCATAAAGGTAGTAGGAGAAAACAGACCACCCAATTTGTTGTGCAAATTCTGTAGAGCATGCTGATGCTCCATATGTGGGTTAAAACTACTGCTTGAGCACACGGGAGTGTTTGAAAGGAAAGAAGTGCTTTTTTGACTTTTCAAGCACAGAATTGGCAGGAATAGACTGCGAATGACATGTCACATTTGAAAAACCAGAACAGCTGCAAACCCCTACAAGTTACCCCATTTTGGAAAATACATCCCTCAAAGAATTTATCTAAGGCTGTGTTGAGCATTTTGTGGTGAACATTTTTAGGTCTATGCCACATATGTGGGGTAAAACAATTGTTCGGGAACACAGTAGAGATCCAAAGTAATGGAGTACCATTTTCGAAAGCAGAATATGCTTGTATTGTTTCTGGGCACCAAGCAGCATTTGTAGAGCTCTTGTACAGCCAGAATTTTTCTCACAAAAATGTTCATTTAGCCCCAAATTTTGCATTTTAACAAGGGTAGCAGGAGAAAATGAACCTTACAATTTGCTGGGCAATTTCTCCTGAGTATGTCAATACCTCTTATGTGGTGGAAAATTACTATTTTGGAGCAGGTCTTGGAAGGGAAGGTTAGAATATATGTAAAAACGGGCACCACAAAATATTATACAACCAATAAAAATAAATGTTCAGTTCAGGGGATCAACCCAATGCATACTATAGATAAGTTTAAAATACAAGGAGATAAAGAGGTATGCATACAACTAGGGATATTTAGATACAAAAAAGAGACACAAGTATACAACCATGAACAATATAAAAACATTTAAAAAAGCCAAAATGGCTAGCAAAATCTGACCAAATAGAATCCTCCCCAAGACATAAACAAGGGTACACCATCAAACCCAATGGTATGTATCAAGATTTGACAATATTAATATAGACTTAAAAGTAAAGTTTTTAGCAAATGCAGGCAAGTACTTAAAGTTCACTCACATTGGGAAACTGATAAATAGATGGTGTGCTGCCAGCCCTAAGTAGATCTAAAAAAGTTTTTTCACCATGCAAATAAGTATTGTCAACAGACAGGGAGAAATGCCCTGTTTAAAATAATGGAACCATTACCAAATATGATTCCAAAAACCCAGAGAGCTCTACGCAGCCATATGACTCTTCATTGATAAATTGCTGTGTACAGCCAGGGGAGCCCTAGGTGATCCCTGGTTTTATGCATATCTCTTTTTCTCCTTGTATTTTAGTCTGGTTAGGGAAGGAGTGCCATTTGACTTTTGGACTGCAAAATTAGCTGTAATAGATATTGGACAACATGTCAAGTTTTCAAAGCCCCTGATGTGTAAAAATAGTGGAAACCAACCCACAAGTGACCCCATCTACTGAAACTAGGAACTTATCTAGAGGTGTAGTGAGCACCTTGCTCCACAGAAGTTTATAATGTTGAGCCGTGAAAATTAAAAAAATACGTTTTTCCCTAAAAAATGTTCTTTCTGCCCCAAATTTTAATTTTTAAAAGGATAACAGGAGAAAGTGGACCATAAATTTTTTTGTGAAATGTCTCCTGAGTACACCGATACAGCATATGTGGTGAAAAACTACTGTGTGGGCACAGAGGAGGGCTCGGTAGGGAAGGAGCACCAATTGAAATCTGGAGCTCAATTTTGGTTGGAATTGATTGCAGATGACATGCCACATTTGAAAAGCCTCTAGCATGCGAAAAAAGCAGAAACCCCCACTCGTGACCCCATTATGGAAAGTACATTTCTCAAGGAATTCAATATTGGGTTTAGTGAGCATTTTAAACCCTCAGATGATTAAATTAATTGTATAGCACTGAGTCAATGGAAAATTACCATTTTTTTACATTAAATTGTTGCTTTGGCCCTAAGTTTTCAATTTTCAAAAGCGATTATAGGAGAAAATAAATGGTACAAGCAATTTCTCCTGAGTGCGCTAATACCCCATTTGTGGTCTAAAACTACTTTTGAGGCACAGTGCAAAGCACAGAAAGGAAGGAGTACTATATTGGAATGCAGATGTTGCCGAAATGGTTTTTGGATGCCATGACACATTGGCAGAGCCTTTGAGGTGCCAGAACAGCAGAACTCCACCATAAGTTACTTCAGTTTACAAATTATACCTCTCAACGAAAGATCTCAGGTTTCAGTGATCATATTCACACTATGGCTGGGTCACAGAATTTAATACCATTGGGCAGTGAGGAAACAATAATGACAATTTTGCCACCAAATTGTTGTTTTAGCCACAGATTTCACATTTTCACAAAAGTGGAAATTGGTAAAAGTGGCACTATAGTTTGTCACACAATTTCTGTTAAGCATGGCAATACTCCATATGTGGCTGTACAGTACTGCTTAGTCACATGGAGAGACTCGGAATGGAAGGAGAGCTATTTGACTCTTGGAGTGAAAATTATCATAGAATAGTATGCAGACCCCATTTTGGAAATTATACACCTCTGGAAATGTATCTAAAGGTTTAGTGCCGATTTTGACTCCATGCAGAAAAGGATTTCCAGTTTGTCAAGGAGCGCTTCCGGCTGATACATTAATTTCTCTGAATATTTAAAGGAATATCCAGTTTATTATTAGACATAAAAACACAATGCGTTTTGGCTATACATAAAATTAGCCTTCATCAGGTAAAATCATATATATCTTTAAAAGACACATTTATATAGGGAAAAAAAAGGTTCCACCCTTCAATCAATTATCATCGATTAAAACACATGCACACCTCTCAAAACTGTTGGGAGGCTAGTTGTAGGTGGAATCTATATTACTTGGAATCTAAAAAAAACAAAAAAAAAACAAAACTTTTTTTTTTCTTTTTTCTCCTTTCTGATGGTCCCTAGTGATGAAACTAATAAAATGAAATTATCTACGGGTTGGAAAAATAGTTTTGACTCATCAGAGATATATACAAATTCTTTAATATTGATGCTAAATGATAAATAACCTTATTAATTTAAAACATGGAAGAAGTGTATGTATGTATATATATATATATATATATATACATAGATATATATATATATATAATGAGAAGAGAAGGGAGAAAAGAAAGGAAATCCTTGACAAACTGGAAATCCTTTTCTGCATTCTCGCGGCGTTCCGCATCCTATTTTTACGGTAGGTCTAGAAGGAGTAGTCCTGGTGTTTAAGGCTACTTCTGTGACCTTTAATACTGTATCTGCATCGCTGGAAGTCTGTGACCCTGTACAGACTCAGCGTTATTTATGCTTTTGTTTGCAGCTCTCTGCATATAACAGAGTCTGCTTCAGTGCACTGGTTGCAGCTAAAACCCTGTGCACATTACTACCTTAGTACTCTGCCTCTTTTAGCAGCGGTTATTCCATCCACCGCACGGTGGACCCCGAGTGGCGAAGGCACTTTATTTTTTATTTAGTGTCTTCCGCCACTCATAACAGTCTCCATCTGCCTCATTATAGAAAATCTTCTTCAGGGGTTTCCGTCTGAATAACGTATTTCAGAGTTTTACATGGAAACCCAGGTGTAAGTGCTTAGGGTAGATTTCAGGATAAGTTTGAGCTGAGCCTTAGTGCAATCTTTGGAGGCAGAATGAACAAATCAACAGTAGGTCTAAAATTGTTTTTATTTATTTTTACGCCTTTCTTCATATGGTATAAGTGATAAAACAACTTTATTCTTCGGGTCAGTGTGATTACAGCGATGCCAGATTTATATTGTTTCTTTTATGTTTCGGTACTATCACACACTAAAAAACTTTTTTTTTTTGAAAAATAAAATTTTTGCATTGTCATATTCTGAGAGCTATCATTTTTCTGCCAACAGAGTAAAGTGAGGGCTATTTTTTGCAGGACAATTGACACTTTTGTACGTACCATTTTTGGTCACAAAATGTATTTTTTAAAGGCTTTCTATTCTGATTATTGTGAGGCAGAATGTACAACAACCAGCAATTCAGGATTTGCTTTTTCTTTTTTTTATTGCCATTCACCGTGTGGTGATAAGACAACTTTATTCTTCAGATCAATACAATTAAAGTGATACCACATTTCTATAATTTTATGTTTTGTCACTTTATTACAATAAATACAGTTTTATAAAAAAAATTGTTTTTGCATCATTGTATTCTAAAAGCTATTGCATTTTTACTTTTACGATAATTGAGCTTTATCGCAGCTTGATTTTTTTGCGGGACCAGATGACGTTTTCAGAGATACTTGTTTTTTATATTTATCCCTTAACGATCATCGATGTGCCTTTTAATGGCGGCAGTTATAGATGTGGTCAAAAGTATTGACACCCCTGCAATTCTGTCAGATAATACTCAGTTTCTTCCTGAAAATAATTGCAAACACAAATTCTTTGGTATTATTATCTTCATTTAATTTTTCTTAAATGAAAAAACACAAAAGAGAATGAAGCAAAAAGCAAAACATTGATCATTTCACACAAAACTCCAAAAATGGGCCAGACAAAAGTATTGGCACCCTCAGCCTAATACTTGGTTGCACAACCTTTAGCCAAAATAACTGCGACCAACCGCTTCCGGTAACCATCAATGAGTTTCTTACAATGCTCTGCTGGAATTTTAGACCATTCTTCTTTGGCAAACTGCTCCAGGTCCCAGATATTTGAAGGGTGCCTTCTCCAAACTGCCATTTTTAGATCTCTCCACAGGTGTTCTATGGGATTCAGGTCTGGACTCATTGCTGGCCACCTTAGAAGTCTCCAGTGCTTTCTCTCAAACCATTTTCTAGTGCTTTTTGAAGTGTGTTTTGGGTCATTGCCCTGCTGGAAGACCCTTGACCCCTGAGGGAAACACAGCTTTCTCACACTGGGCCCTACATTATGCTGCAAAATTTGTTGGTAGTCTTCAGACTTCATAATGCCATGCACACGGTCAAGCAGTCCAGTGCCAGAGGCAGCAAAGCAACCCCAAAACATCAGGGAACCTCCGCCATGTTTGACTGTAGGGACCGTGTTCTTTTCTTTGAATGCCTCTTTTTTCTCCTGTAAACTCTATGTTGATGCCTTTGCCCAAAAAGCTCTACTTTTGTCTCATCTGACCAGAGAACATTCTTCCAAAGCGTTTTAGGCTTTCTCAGGTAAGTTTTGGCAAACTCCAGCCTGGCTTTTTTATGTCTCGGGGTAAGAAGTGGGGTCTTCCTGGGTCTCCTACCACACAGTCCCTTTTCATTCAGATGCCGACGGATAGTACGGGTTGACACTGTTGTACCCTCGGACTGCAGGGCAGCTTGAACTTGTTTGGATGTTAGTCGAGGTTCTTTATCCAACATCCGCACAATCTTGCGTTGAAATCTTTTGTCAATTTTTCTTTTCCGTCCACATCTAGGGAGGTTAGCCACAGTGCCATGGGCTTTAAACTTCTTGATGACACTGCGCACGGTAGACACAGGAACATTCTGGTCTTTGGAGATGGACTTGTAGCCTTGAGATTGCTCATGCTTCCTCACAATTTGGTTTCTCAAATCCTCAGACAGTTCTTTGGTCTTTTTCTTTTCTCCATGCTCAATGTGGTACACACAAGGACACAGGACAGAGGTTGAGTCAACTTTAATCCATGTCAACTGGCTGCAAGTGTGATTTAGTTATTGCCAACACCTGTTAGGTGCCACAGGTAAGCTACAGGTGCTGTTAATTACACAAATTAGAGAAGCATCACATGATTTTTCGAACAGTGCCAATACTTTTGTCACCCTCTTTTTTATGTTAGGTGTGGAATTATATCCAATTCGGCTTTAAGACAATTCTTTTTGTGTTTTTTCATTTAAGACAAATTAAATGAAGATAATAATACCAAAGAATTTGTGTTTGCAATCATTTTCAGAAAGAAACTGAGTATTATCTGACAGAATTGCAGGCGTGTCAATATTTTTGGCCACAACTGTAAGAGGCCTTATTCCTCAGCGCCGCTTTTTAACAGCGATGATAAATAAGTGTATAGCGCTTTCCAGCATGGGAAAATCTCAGGGGTCTCGCCTATTGGGGGTAGTTGAGACCCCAGAGAGCATGATTTAGGTTGTTTTCTACCATTCCCAGTCTTGTGATCGCCATTATTCACCAAATAATGGCAATCACAAAAAAAGTCTGATTTTCCATTAATTTCTCTCTCCTCTGATATGATCTAGCTTACCAGAGGAGAGAGAAATGGGGTCCCCTGAGTACCCTGGTACCTCCGTCATACCTGCACCTTCCTGCTCTGTCCCTCCACATCATCTTCCTGAAAGAAAATGGTGGGTGCATGTGCAGGGTCCCCACCGAGATCAGCCGGCCGGTACCCAGCAACAATAGGAGATTTTTCCTATTGGTTCATTTTGATCACTGTGATACACCCTATCACAGTGATCAAAATAAAAAAAATAGTAAATCATCCCCCTTTGTTACCGACCTTAGATAGGTAAAAATAATAAAGAAAAAATTATTTTTTTCTATTCTTTGCAGTTAGGGTTAGGATTGGGGCTAGGGTTAGGGTTGGGTTTAGAGCTAGGGATAGGGTTGGGGTTAGGGTTGAGGTTAGAGCTAGGGTTAGGGTTGTGGCTAGGTTTAGGGCTAGCATTAAGGTTGAGGCTATTGTTAGGGTTGTATTGAGGTTAGGGTTGTGTTGGGGCTATAGTTAGGGTTGTGTTGGGATGTTGGTTGTGTTGGCGTTACGCTTGTGCTGGAGTTATGGTTGTAGTGTTGGGGATATAGTTGCAGTGTTGGGGTTAGGGTGGTGTTTGGGTTAGGTTTGGGGTTATAGTTGTGGTTAGGGCTGGGTTGGAGTTATAATTGTGGTTACGGTTGGGATTAGGGTTAGGGTTGGGGCTAGTTGTGGGGATAGGGTTAAGGTTGGGGATAGGGTTAGGGCTGTGTTGGGGTTAGGGTTGTGTTGGGGTTACAGTTAGGGTTGTGTTGGGGTTACAGTTGTGTTGGAGTCACGATTGTGGTGTTGGGGTTAGGGTGGTGTTGGGGGTTAGGTTTGGAGTTATGGTTGTGGTTAGGGTTGAGATTAGGGTTAGGGGTGTGTTGGGGGTAAGGTTGGGGTTAGGGCTGTGTTAGGGTGAGAGTTAGAATTTGGGGTCCACTGATTAGGCACATCAGGGGGTCTCCAAATGCAACATGGTGCCCGCCATCGATTCAAGACAATTTTGGATTCAAAAAGTCAAATGGTGCTCCCTCCCTTCTGAGCCTTGCCATGCTCCCAAACAGTGGCTTTCTCTCATGTATAGGGTATCAGCATACTCATGAGAAATTGCACAAGACATTTTGTGGTCCATTTTCTTCTTATACCTTTGTAAGAATAAAAAAGTTTGTGCTAAAGTAAATTTTTTTGTGAAAAAAGTGAAATGTTAATTTTTTCCTTCCACATTTCTTTAGTTCTTGTGAAGCACCTGAAGGGTTAATAATAGAGATGAGCGACTTTGCCTTTTTTAGGGTCGAGTTGGGTTTCATGAAACCCGACTTTCTCAAAAGTCGGGTCGAACAAAATGGGCCGACTATAGGGAAAAGTCGGAGGCCGACTGAAACACGAAACCCAATGCAAGTCAATGGGGAAGCAAAGTCGTCAGGACTGTAAAAACACCTACAGTGCCCATTTCAATGCCAAAAACATAAATTCTTATTACTGAAGCTTGTCAGCCTTAATTTACTTCATAATAATAGTCAAGCATTGAAAACTGGGGGTTATTTGGCTAAAGTTGTGGGGGGTAGTGCTGGCTCCAGGTTTTTGTGTGCCCTGGGTCAAAGAGTGTCAGTGTGCCTCTTTAACACATACCACAACTCATGATGCTACGACACGGCACAGAAATATAGGTATAGTACAATGACAAATACTTCACTGCTTACATGACATGACTGATCTATTTTAAGTTGTACAATAGCTCAAAAAAAGAACAGTGTATTACTCCATACAGTATTATGGCCACTACATTGTGCGCCATACAGAATAATGAGCCCCATATATTTCTCCATACAGAATAATTGGCCACATATAATGTTCCATACAGTATATGATGAGCTCCACATAATGCTACATTATATGATGGTCCCCATGGACGATGCTCCAGTGTGCTATGGGCCCAAATAATGCTCCATATATAATGGGCCCCATTTCTAATGCTCTAGTGTATAATGTGCCCCATAGATGCTGCTCCAGTGTCTGATGTCCCCTATTTGGAATGCTCCAGTATATGATGGGCCTCATGGATGATGCTCCAGTGTTTTATGGGCCCTAATAATGCTCCATATATAATGGGCTCCATTTTGAATTCTCCAGTGTATAATGGGCCCCGTAAATGCTGCTCCAGTGTCTGATGTCCCCCATTTGGAATTCTCCCGTATATGATGGGCCTCCTGGATGATGCTCCAGTGTCTTATGGGCCCTAATAATGCTCCATATAAAATGGGCCCCATTTCTAATTCTCCAGTGTATCATGTGCCCCATAGATGCTGCTCCAGTGTCTGATCTGCCCCATTTGGAATGCTCCAGTATATGATGAGCCTCATGGATGATGCTCCAATGTATGATGGGACTCATGGATGATGCTCCAGTGTCTTATGGGCCCTAATAATGCTCCATATATAATGGGCCCCATTTCTAATGCTCCAGTGTATTATGTGCCCCATAGATGCTGCTGCAGTGTCTGATCTGCCCCATTTTGAATGCTCCAGTATATGATGGACCTCATGGATGATGCTCCAGTGTCAGATGGCACCCACTTTGAGTGCTCCAGTATATGATGGGCCCCATTTTTAATTAACCCAGGCATGGTATGTGAAAAGAGCTCCATGTAGTAATCTGAAGTGTGGGCTGCCGCATCCTTCACTTTTGGTGTGGGTGAAAGACACAAGGAAATGGGCTGCTCCTGACCAGAAGCCTGCTACTTACAACTCAGTGCTTGCATTTTTTTTTAACTTCAGAAGAGGAGGCAATTGAGCTGGAGGCTGTTTCAGCAATGTAAGCCAAAAACAGTTCCTGATGCTCCGGCTTTAAAAGCAGTCTATCCAACACCGAGAAAACGGAGCCTTACAGGCCTTCCAGAGCTACACCATGACGCAGGCTCAACACCTCCTGCCTTAGCTGCTATTATGTTTTTGGCACTACCAGCAGATGCACCACCATCAGTACCAGGTGGCCCCCCATGCCCACGTCCGTGTCCTCTTCCACCATACTTCCTCATGTTTTAGAAAATTGACCCAAAATATCAGCAGATATATGGTACTGTATCAGAAGCGTACAGCTCTATACAGTCTAGGGGTAACAGTAAATCTCCGCATATATTTCATGAGTCATACACAGACACTGACAGGCTCGTATGGATTATCCAATAAAATAAAAAGGTGAAAAACAGTACAGTGTCACCAGAAACAAGGTATATATACTTTATAGTGTAAACATTCTGAATCTCCGCATACATTTCCGGAGGCAAACACAAAGGCTTTTAGGCCCAGTATGGATTACACAAGAATATGAAAAGCTGTAAATGGGTAATGTAACACAAGCGTACAGCTGTATACAGTGTTGGCTAAATTTGAAATCTCGGTATATATTTCCGGAGTTACCCTCAGACACTCACTCAGTCTGGGTTTGACCATAGTAAAAAACGTTGTAAAAAAGGTACTGGATAACAAGATAGCAAGTATATATATTATAGGGTACCATTGAAATCTCCGTATACATAGTCCCGTAGTCAGTCTCAGATGCTTACTCAGTATGGATTTAACCATAATACTAAATATCGAACAAAGGTACTGTATAACAAGATACAAGCTGTATCGAGTATAGGGTAAAAATTGGTATCTCCGATTCACCGTATATATAGAAGGCATAAACCACACACGCTCACTTGCTATGGATGATACCTTAATACAACATTTTGAACAAAGGTACTGTATCAGCACATACCAGGTGTATCCAGTCTAGGGGTAATTGTAAATTTCCATCTATACTTCCGGAGTCAGACACAGACACTCACAGGCTCAGTATATATTACACCAGAATTTAACAAGTAGAAAAAGGGAAAGGTAGTCAAAGCGTGCAATAGTATACAGTGTTGTGGTACTTTTAAATCTTCGTATATATTTCAATTTCAGTAGGCCAGGCCAGACTCTCCGCTACTGGAAACTAAATGGATACAAGTACAGACGGAAAGTCGAGTGTTAGCAGATATTTGGGAATTACTCATCATGGGAATACCTCCCGGTAGATGTTGCAGAGGCGATGCAGACCCTCAATTACTGTGTCTGTGGAGACAGTGAAAACGGTTCTTTGTGTGAAGAAAGGATTGCTTTATCGCAGTAGCGTGGATCACATCACCATTACTCGTCTCCATCAAATTGGTTTCACAGGGAGAGATGTAGACATGGTCCTCACTGCCTATCATGATGTGTCTGGTCATTTTGGAGTGCAAAAGACAGAAGCCACAGACCGTAGGCAATTCTTTTGGATTGCCATAAGAAGAGACATTGAAAAATGGCAGCAGGAATGTCACAAGTCTGTGACTATCACAACTGTGAAAGGTGATCATAAAGCACCACTGCATCCGCTTGTAAGTTGACGTCCATTACAAATAGTAGCCATTGATCATCTGAAGGTAGCAGGACAGGGCATAGCTACATCTTAACCATCATCGATCAATACACCAAATTTCTAGTGGCTGTCCCTGTGAAGGATTTAACTGACCAGACTACACAGCGGTGGAGCAGGGAGAGGTAAGTATTGCAACTTGCAAGTCCCATGACCAAGAAGGGGGGGCACACTCATGGTTGATGGAACTGGCACAGGGCCCCTCATAGTACGCTGGTGTGTCTGACAGCGAGTGGGCCCCCCCACCATCAGAGACACTGTATTGTACTATGAGGGGCCCTGTGCCAGTGCCGTCGGCCGTGTGTGGGCCCATCCACCTGTTCAGAGCAACCGCAGTTGCCCGGGTGCGCCAGGTGTTGACCCCAGCCATTGGGAGGGGTGGGCAGCCCACTTAGGGAGGTTTAAAAAATGGCATATGCTGAAGTGTTGGCTGGACATTCAGCTGCTGCAAAGGGCGGAATTGGACAAGTCCGAGGAAGAGGAGGACAAAAGCGAGACAGTTTTCTGGCAACCTATGTGTCATTGGGGGAAGGTGGGACAAAATCCTTTGAAACCCATGCATGGTTCATTTTAATGAAGGTTAGATCATCAACATTTTGGGTAGACAGACAGGTCCTTTTTTCTGTCAGGATTGATCCAGCAGCACTGAAGACTCTGTCAGATAACACAATAGCAGCAGGGCAAGCGAGCTCCTGTAAGGCATATTGTGCCAATACAGGCCAGGTGTCCAGTTTAGAGGCCCAATAGTCAAAGGGGAGTGACCTGTGAGGGAGAACGTCGATACGGAAGAAGTAGTTTGTAACCATAGTTTACAACTGCTGTGCTGTCTCCTATCACTTTTAATCGATGCAGTATTAGCAGTCGTGTGAGCGGTACTTGAGAAATCATTCCACAACATGGTCATTAAACCCCTGTCTCCAATGCCACTTTGGCTGTGTGCACCACGAACACCTCTTCCATTGTGCACACTACGGCTCTTGGGAGAACCAGCACCGCTGCTGTGTGCTGGGTTTACCTCAAACAAACGGTTTACCAGAGTTGCTTGTTTGTTAGCCAATATTATCTCTAGGTTCTCCTGTGGTATTATGTTGAGTAATTTGCCTTTGTAGCATGGATCGAGGTTGCTGGCCAGCCAGTAGTCATCATCCCTCATCATTTTGGCAATGCGGGGGGTCCCTTTTTAGGATCTGCAAGGCATAATCGTACATGTGGGCCAATGTTCCAGGTGTCAATGATGCACTGCCAGTGGTGGGTAGAGGAGCACTTTCTGGCAAATCAACATCCCTACAGTCACGCACAAACACTGTACCTGACCTTGGAATGCCAACATTTTCTCTTGCCCCCTGAGAATCATCCTCCTGCCCAAAATAATCATCCCCCTCATCCTCCTCCTCCTCCTCTTCCTCTTCATCCTCCACCTCGTCCAGGACAGTTCCCTGACCAGACAATGGCTTACTGTCATCAAGGCTTCCCTCCTCCTTCTCCACTGCAGACGCCTGATCCTTAATGTGCGTCAAACTTTGCATGAGCAGACACATAAGTGGGATGCTCATGCTTACGATGGCGTCATCTGCGCTTACCAGCCATGTGCATTCCTCAAAACACTGAAGGACTTTACAGAGGTCTTTCAGCTTTGACTACTGCACACCTGACAATTCCATGTCATCCCTCAAACTGCCTGCCCGTGTGTATCCTCCCACAAATGCATTACAGCCTGCCTCTGTTTGCACAGCCTCTCAACCATGTGCAGGGGTGGAGTTCCACCTTGTTACAATGTTTATGATTAGGCGGTGCTTGGGGAGGTGGAGCAATCGCTGCAGCTTCTGCATATGAGTGGAGTGAAAGTTTGAGCGACGGATGTGCGAGCACAGTCTTCGCACCTTATGGAGCAGGGATGTTAACTACGGATAATTATTAAGGAAGCACTGTGCCACCAGGTTCAAAGTGTAAGCCAGGCAAGGTATGTGTGTGAGTTTTGCACAGGCTATGGCTGCCACAAAGTTACGGCCGTTATCACTGACTACCTTGCCTGCCTCAAGATGTAGACTGACCAGCCATGACTCAGTTTGTCACTGCAAGTAGTTGGCCAGTACCTCCATGGTGTGTCTGTTGTCGCCCAAAGACATCATCTTTAACACAGCCTGCTGATGTTAACCACTAGCTTGTTCGATAGTGGGACACCTCGTGTGCAAGACTGACAGATGTGGATGGAGTGCTCGTGCGACTGCACTCTGTGGACGAGCTTTCACTGATAGAGGAGGAGGAGGATCGAAAGCCTACAGCCAACTGTTTCCTATACCGTGGGCTAGGCAGCACTGTTCCACCGCCGCTGTCCCCAGTGGAGCCTGCATCCACCACATTAACCCAATGCGCAGTGATGGACACGTAACGGCCCTGGCCATGCCTACTGGTCCATGCATCTGTTGTGAGGTGCACCTTTCCACTCACTGTCTGTTTTAGTGCATGGACAATGCGGTCTTTCACATGCCAGTGGAGGGCAGGGACGGCGTTTCGAGAAAAGAAGTGCTGACTGGGTAGGTCATAGCATGGGACAGCATAGGCCATGAGGTTGCGGAAAGCTTCGCTTTCAACCAGACGGTAGGGCATCATCTCTAATGAGATTAGTTTGGCAATATAAGCGTTCAAACAAAGTGTACGCGGATGAGAGGATGAGTACTTTCTTGTCCTACTCAGAGAGTCTGGTAGGGTGAGCTGGACTGGAGAGCTGCATATGGGGGAAGTAGCGGTGGACCGGACGGAGTGAGAGGGCGTTGGTGATGGTATTGGTGGTGATGGCCTAGATTCAGTGTTGTGTTGCAAAACCATTGTGATTCCCTGAGTGCTTTGGCCTTGCGACGACACCTCCACATTTCGTGCTGGTGGTGTGCTTAACGGTGGCAGTGGTCTTACAGTTGGGGAAGCGATGGAGTGTTGCTGGCTACCTTGAGTCAGAGCAGGTGCACATGTGCTACCTGAGGTTTTGTAGTCCGTCCACGATTGCTCCTCCCCCATGGATGCCAATCCGGGTCAAGAACTGGGTCATCCATCACCTCCTCTTCTAAGTCATCTGCACTTTCCTCTTTACCTTCCTCTGTGTCACCGTGTAAGGTGGTATAGTATGCGGGAAGGGGCACCTGAGTTTCATCAGGGTCAGATTCTGGCTCAATAGACTACGAGGGCAATGTAGTGCTCTGGGTCGATGTACCAGCAGAATCATCTAACAGTGACTGTGCATCAGTGCACTCCATGTCAGATTCATCTTGGACTGGGGAATTCAGTATTTGACTGGTATGTGAAAAGAGCTCCATAGAGCAATCTGAAGTGTGGGCTGACGCATCCTTAACTTTTGGTGGGGGTGAAGGACACAAGGAAAGGTGTTTTTCCTGACCAGAACCCTGCACTGACGAATCCGTGCTTGTAGGTTTCGAACTTTCAGAAGAGGAGGCAATAGAGCTGGTTGTTGTTTAGGCTGTGAGGTACACCTGGGGTGGACCCGCTAGACCGTGGCAACGAACCTCCCGGGGGCGAGCTGACCAGGTGGACCACCCCCTATACAGGGAGCGTTTGGGGCAAGCCCGCGGGTAACTATTACCACGGCAGCTGGTACCCTGGAGAGTAACGACAGACAGACAACTAGAGCCGAGTTGGGGGTACAGGACTGACGGTACCGGCTTGGAGACACAGGACAGGCGGGCACGGCTGGGAGACACAGGACAGGCGGGCACGGCTGGGAGACACAGGACAGGCGGGCACGGCTGGGAGATACAGGATAAGCGGGCACGGCTGGGAGACACAGGACAGGCGGACATGGCTGGGAGACACAGGACAGGCGGGCACGGCTTGGAGACACAGGACCTAGGAGAGAGGAAAAATGGAGAGGTGAACGAGCCACGGATGGACAGGACACGATAGCGTGCATAGAGGGCGGCCAGAATCACTAGGGAAAAGCAGTGATACTCAGGCACTGCTGGCAGGAAGAGGCGGCCAGATATAGGGGCTAGTAGGAGGACTTCCGGGTCGTGACCTAAAGTGGAGGAGGAGCAGGCGCGCGTCCTCAGGAGGAGGAGGAGGAGCGCGCGTGCCCAGGCACAGTATGTGCGCGCGCCCGCCGAGCAGGAGGGGCGGGAGCGTGCACCCGGCGCGGTCCGGAAGACCGGACGAAGGGAACCGCCGGACAGAGAAGAGGAGCCGGGGAGGGCCGAGGACGGCGGCACAGAGGGAAGCAGGATGCCGGAGGAAGGGTAAGCTGCGGCCGGGAGGAGGCAGAGAGAGGAGCGCGCGGCAGCCGCCGCGTGACAGTACCCCCCTCCCTACGCGCCCCCCTCCGCAGTCCGGAAAAGAATTTGGCCAAGATTCGAGGGGCCTGGATGTTCTCTTGGGGCTCCCAGGACCTCTCCTCGGGACCAAAGCCCTTCCAATCAACCAAGAAAAAGGTTTTCCCCTTTTGCTTCCTCATGGCCAAAATATCTTTAACCTCAAATACATCGTCTGCGGAGACAGGCGGAGGTGAGTGAGGGGCCTTAGAAAGGAAACGATTGAAGACGACTGGTTTTAGCAAGGACACATGAAAGGCATTAGGGATACGGAGAGAGGCAGGAAGCCGTAGTTTATAGGAGACATCATTAATACGGGACAAGATCTCAAAAGGTCCAATATAACGGGGACCCAGTTTATGGGAAGGGACCTTGAGGCGAATAAACTTGGAGGCCAGCCAAACTTTATCACCAGGGTGATATGGCGGAGCATCCAGGCGTCTTTTGTCGGCGTGTCTCTTAACTCTGTTACGTACCAACTCGAGAGCGGCCTTGGTCTCCTGCCAGATCCTGGAGAATTCCCCGGTCAGAAGGTCAGCCGCCGGTACACCCGAGGCAGGAGGAACCGGTAGAGGTACACCAGGATGTTGCCCATAGACGATAAAGAAAGGGGACTTGCCTGAAGACTCGCTGGCGTGGTTATTATAGGCGAACTCGGCCCACGGGAGAAGTTCAGCCCAATCGTTCTGGTGGACATTGGAAAAATGCCGGAGGTAGTTCACCAAGCACTGATTTGTCCGTTCAGCCTGACCGTTGGACTGGGGGTGGTAAGATGAGTAGAAGTCGAGAGTGACATCCATTGATCTGCATAGGGCTCTCCAGAAGCGAGAGGTAAACTGGACTCCTCTGTCAGAAACAATATGTTGGGGCAGTCCATGAAGACGGAAGATGTGCTGAACAAAGATCTTCGCCAAGGCTGGAGCTGATGGTAAGCCGGAAAGGGGAACGAAGTGTGCCATCTTAGAAAACCTATCAACCACCACTAGGACGACTGTACAGTTGGCAGAGTGGGGTAGGTCCGTAATAAAGTCCATGGCAATGTGTTGCCAGGGGGACGAGGGTATAGGAAGCGGGTGTAGAAGCCCAGAAGGTAGCTGCCTAGGCACCTTGATCTTGGCACAGGAGAGACAGGAGGCGACGAAATCCCGGACATCCTGGGGAAGAGTCGGCCACCAGTAGTAGCGGGATACCAGGTGAAGTGTCTTCTTAATCCCGAGATGGCCAGCCAGCTTGGAAGCATGTCCCCAGTGAAGGATTCGTCCTCGGTCCTTCTCCGGCACAAAAGTCTTGCCAGGTGGAGGTGAGAGAAGAGAAAGTGGTGCCACCGTGATGAGCCGGGATGGATCCAAGATATGCGTGGGTTCCTCTTCGACATCTGTGGGCAGGAAGGATCTGGACAAGGCGTCAGCTTTGAGGTTCTTGTTGCCTGGGCGAAAATGTAGATCAAAATCGAATCGAGCGAAGAACAGAGACCACCTGGCCTGGCGTGGGTTGAGTCTCTGCGCAGATCGAAGATAGGCTAGATTCTTATGATCTGTGAAGATTGTGAAGGGATGTGCGGCGCCCTCCAATAAGTATCTCCACTCTTCTAGAGCTAACTTGATGGCCAGCAGTTCTCGGTCCCCTATGGAATAATTCCGCTCTGGGGTGGAAAAGGACTTGGAAAAGAAGCCGCACGTGACGAGTTTACCGGAAGAAGATTTTTGAGACAAAACCGCTCCGGCTCCAGTTGCTGATGCATCCACTTTGAGGACGAACGGTTTGTTGGCCTCAGGACGATGGAGTACGGAAGCCGTGGTAAAAGCTCGTTTTAGAGATAGGAAGGCCTCCTCTGCTTCAGGGGTCCAGACGTGCGAGTTGGCTCCTTTACGAATCAAAGATGAGATAGAGCCGGCCAATGAGGAAAAATGGGGGATGAACTGCCGATAATAATTTGCGAAGCCGAGGAATCGCTGAACGGCTTTCACCCCTTGGGGACGTGGCCAGTTGAGCACGGCAGACACCTTCGCCGGATCCATACGCAGGCCGAAGTCGGAGATGATATATCCCAAAAATGGAAGGGAGGACTGTTCAAAGACGCACTTCTCCAATTTGGCGTATAGGCGATTCTCCCTCAATCGGAACAGCACTCGGCGGACATCTCTTCTGTGGGTGGACAGATCGGGAGAGAAGATCAGGATATCGTCAAGGTATACAACCACACTGGAGTACAGAAGGTCTCGGAAGATGTCGTTCACGAATTCTTGAAAAACTGCGGGAGCGTTGCACAACCCGAAGGGCATGACGAGGTACTCGTAGTGTCCATCCCTGGTGTTGAAGGCGGTCTTCCATTCATCTCCGGAGCGAATACGGACGAGATTATAGGCTCCCCGGAGATCCAATTTAGAGAAGATTCGCGCACCTCGCAGCCAGTCGAACAGCTCGGGGATGAGAGGCAGAGGATATCTGTTCTTGATGGTAATCTGGTTAAGACCTCGATAGTCAATACAGGGGCGGAGAGACCCGTCCTTTTTCTTAACAAAAAAGAAGCCAGCCCCAGCGGGAGAAGAAGACTTTCGGATGAAGCCTTTGGCCAAATTCTCTTGTACATATTCAGACATGGCCTGGGACTCGAGTGGACTCAACGGATAGATTCGCCCCCGGGGCGGAGTCGAGCCGGGAACAAGCTCGATGGGGCAATCATATTGCCGGTGCGGTGGAAGAGCCTCTGCCTCTTTCTTATCAAAGACATCAGAAAAAGCCCAATAGACCGAGGGCAAATCCGCAGGACCCGAGACAGGAGACGAGCATTTGAGGGGTTGTACTGGACGAAGACATCTAGTCTGGTAAACGCAGCCCCAGCGAAGGATGTCTCCGGTCCGCCAATCTAGGACAGGTTCATGCATCCTCAACCACGGAAGACCCAGGAGCAAGGTGTGGGATAGAGACGGCAGCATGAAGAAGGTTATTCTCTCACGGTGCAGGACCCCGATCTGTAATTCCAGCTCTTCAGTGACCAACGTTACGGTCTCGCGCAAGGGAATCCCGTCGACTGAGGCTAACTGCCGGGGAACCTCCAAGGACCTAACAGGTATCCCCAATCTCTTCACCGCCTCGAGTTGGATGAAATTACCAGCAGCCCCTGAGTCAATATAGGCTAGCTCCGAGAAACGTTTGGATCCCTGGATAAACAAAACAGGAAGGGTCAATGGTAGAGAGGTGTCGAAGGCACCTAGGGAGGCCTCTCTTACCTGTCCTAGGCGGAGGAGTTTCCCGGCCTCACAGGGCAGGAACGTAGAAGGTGGGAGGCACTGCCACAATAGAGACAGAGACCATGAGTGAGTCTCTCCTGGCGGCGTAGCTCTGCGGGCCTGAGTCGGTCAACCTGCATGGGTTCAGGGGCTGACGCCGAGGTGGAAGGCCGAGCGCGGGGAGGACTGCGCATCGGAGGAGAGAACCGAGTGGGTCTTCTCTCCCTGACGGCCTCGCGGGAACGCTCGCGGAAACGCAAGTCAATTCGCGTTGCCAGCGAGATGAGATCTTCCAAAGAAGTAGGTGTATCCCTGCCTGCCAACTCATCTTTGATTCGGGGCGACAAGCCACGCCAAAAGGCCCCTACTAAAGCCTCATTGTTCCACCCGAGTTCAGAAGACAACGTACGGAACTGGATGGCGTACTGTCCCACAGAGAGAGCACCCTGGCGAAGGCAGAATAAGGACTCGGTAGCGGAGACCAGACGACCGGGCTCATCAAAGACCTTGCGGAATGTCTCCAAGAAGGTTGCGAGCTGGGAGACTATCGGGTCATCTCGCTCCCACAAAGGATTCACCCAAGCCAATGCCTCACCCTCTAAGTGGGAAATCATAAAGGCCACCTTGGCCCGGTCGGAGGGATACTGTAGGGGTGCCAGCTCGAAGTGCAACTGACACTGGTTAATGAACCCCCGACAGAGCTTGGGATCCCCACTATAGCGTGGGGGTTTAGCCAAGCGGGGCGAGAACTGGGAAGCTGCTGCAGGCACAGGGACAGCGGCCGCCGTCTGTAGAGCTAGAAGGCGGTTATCTACAGAGGCTATGTAGTTTAAAATATGGGCCTGGGTGTCGCGCTGCTGAGCAAGCTCCTGCTGTAAGCCGGAGATTTGGGAGGCAATCCCCGGATCGGAGGTTTGCAGAGATGAAAGTCTGGACTCCATAGACTTGAGGAACGACATGATCCTCGCCTGATTCTCACGAAGGAACAAAAGTTCCTTTTGGGTCGGGGTCGGGGTACCAGCGGAATCCATGGCCTGAGTATTCTGTGAGGTACACCTGGGGTGGACCCGCTAGACCGTGGCAACGAACCTCCCGGGGGCGAGCTGACCAGGTGGACCACCCCCTATACAGGGAGCGTTTGGGGCAAGCCCGCGGGTAACTATTACCACGGCAGCTGGTACCCTGGAGAGTAACGACAGACAGACAACTAGAGCCGAGTTGGGGGTACAGGACTGACGGTACCGGCTTGGAGACACAGGACAGGCGGGCATGGCTGGGAGACACAGGACAGGCGGGCACGGCTGGGAGACACAGGACAGGCGGGCACGGCTGGGAGATACAGGACAAGCGGGCACGGCTGGGAGACACAGGACAGGCGGACACGGCTGGGAGACACAGGACAGGCGGGCACGGCTTGGAGACACAGGACCTAGGAGAGAGGAAAAATGGAGAGGTGAACGAGCCACGGATGGACAGGACGCGATAGCGTGCATAGAGGGCGGCCAGAATCACTAGGGAAAAGCAGTGATACTCAGGCACTGCTGGCAGGAAGAGGCGGCCAGATATAGGGGCTAGTAGGAGGACTTCCGGGTCGTGACCTAAAGTGGAGGAGGAGCAGGCGCGCGTCCTCAGGAGGAGGAGGAGGAGCGCGCGTGCCCAGGCACAGTATGTGCGCGCGCCCGCCGAGCAGGAGGGGCGGGAGCGTGCACCCGGCGCGGTCCGGAAGACCGGACGAAGGGAACCGCCGGACAGAGAAGAGGAGCCGGGGAGGGCCGAGGACGGCGGCACAGAGGGAAGCAGGATGCCGGAGGAAGGGTAAGCTGCGGCCGGGAGGAGGCAGAGAGAGGAGCGCGCGGCAGCCGCCGCGTGACATAGGCAATGTACGCCAAAACCTGTTCCTGATGCTCCGGCTTTAAAAGAGGTTTTCCTACTCCAAGAAAAGGCAACCTTAAAGGCCTTCTTGGGCCAGACAATGACGCAGTCTCAACACCTCCTGCCTTAGCTGCTATTGTGCTTTTGACAGAACCAGCCGATGCACCACCACCATCAGTACCAGCTGCGCCCCCCTGCCCACCTCCGCAGCTTCTTCCACCATACTTCCTCATGTTTGGGAAAATGTACCAAAAATACCAGCAGAGAGATGGTACTGTCTGAGGATCGTCCAGCTGTGTAAGGTGTATTAAAAAAATTAAATCTACGTATATATTTTGTTAGTCACAGACGCTCTCACAGTATGTATTGGACCGTAATCTAACAAGCAGATATACGGAACTGTATCAGAAGTGTACAGCTGTATACGTTTTTTGTGTAGCTAACAATCTCCGTATATGTATTTACGGAGTGTCATACACACACGCTGACTCTGTATAGATGTGACTGTAATGCGAACGGCAGATATACAATACTGTTTGAGAATCGGACATCTCTATACGGTGTGTGTATGGAAAATTGTCAATCTCCATCCAGTTTTGACCGTGATCAAACGGCAGATATATGAAACGGTTTGAAAGGCGGACAGCACTCTAAGGTGAAGGTCTGGAAAAGCGGAAAAACTCATCGGCTTTTTTTTCCAGAGTCACACATAGATAGCTTCTATTTGTCCATGATACAATGCAGTACATGGTAGTGTGTGAGGAGCGTACACCGCTATACGATGTCTGTATGGAAAATTGTCAATCCCCGTCTATTTGTATAGGGACTGACACACGCTGTCTCTGTCTAGTTTTGACTGTAATCAAACAGCAGATATATGAAACTGCTTGAAAAGCAGACAGCATTTTAAGGTGTAGGTCTGGAAAAATGGAAAAACTCCTCGGCTTTTTTTTCCAGAGTCACACCCAGATAGCTTGTATTTGTCCGTGACTCCAGCCGCTACACGATAGTGTGTGAGGAGCATACACCGCTATACGGTGTCTGTATGGAAACTTGTCAATCTCCGTCTATTTGTATAGGGACTGACACACGCTGTCTCTGTCTAGTTTTGACCGTGATCACACAACAGATGTACGAAACTGTTTTAAAAGCAGATAGCACTCTAAGGTGTAGGTCTGGAAAAACATAAAAACTCCTCAGCTTTTTTTTCCAGAGTCACACACAGATAGCTTCTATTTGTCCGTGATACAAGGCAGTACACGGTAGTGAGTGAGGAGCGTACACCGCTATACGATGTCTGTATGGAAAATTTTCAATCTCCGTCTATTTGTATAGGGACTGACACACACTGTCTTTGTCTAGTTTTGACTGTATTCAAGCAGCAGATATACGAAACTGTTTGAAAAATGGACAGCACTCTAAGGTGTAGGTCTGGAAAAATGGAAAAATTCCTTGGCTTGTTCTTCCAGAGTCACACCCAGATAGCTTCTATTTGTCCGTGATACCAGCCGGTACACGGTAGTGTGTGAGGAGCGTACACCACTATACGTTGTGTGAAAAAATGAATGCTCAGTAACTCACCAGGACAAAATAATAAAAGTTGGAGTGCTTTGAAAAAAGCAGTTTGAACAGCAGTGTGCACACAGCAATGCAGCTAGCAGGTAGCCTTAAAAGGCAGCCTAATCACCACCAGCGCTGCTGCACCCAACAAAAATCCTCCCCTTTCACTGCACACTAACTGTACAGTAAAAAAAAGCGCTATCAGCAGAAGCAGTTTTTTTTCTTCTTCCCTGCCTAACGCTCTCCCTGTTCAGAATCAGGAGCAGCACCTCTCCCTATTCTAAGATCAGCAGAAGTAAGATGGCAGTCGGCGGTCACAGCCTTTTATGCCCACTGTGACGCCACACAAAGCAAGCGAATCACTTCAATGCCCTTCTCTAAGATGGTGGTGGCCGCTGTCTATGTCATCGCCTTGCCCACAGTGTGCGTCCTCCATCATTGGCTGAGAAAAAGACGCGACTTTGGCGCTCTGATCGGCGACCTCATGGCCGACCTCACTCTATTGTCGGGTTTCAATCGGCAAAACCCTACTTTAGCTAAAGTCGGCTATTTTTGAATTTGACCGACCAGTTTCGCTCAACTCTAGCTAATAACTAGAGTTGAGCGAAACGGGTCGAAAAATTTCAAAAGTCGCCGACTTTTGGCAAAGTCGGGTTTCTTGAAACGAAACCCGACCCTAGGATGAGGTCGGCCACGAGGTCGGCGACTTACGCGCCAAAGTCGCGTTTCAAAAGTTTGTTTTGCGCTCTTTTTCAGCCAATCAGGATCCACGGACACTGTGGGCAACGTGATGACATAGGCAGGGGTCACCACCATCTTTCAGAAGGGCATGCAAGTGATTGGCTTGCTTTGGTGGGCGTCACAGGGGGTATAAAAGGGCGTGCACGCCGACCGCCATCTTACTTCTGCCGATCTCAGTATAGGGAGAGGTTGCTGCTGATTCTGTAGGGAGAGCGTTAGGCAGGGAAGAAGACAAAAAAACTGCTTCTGCTGCTAGCGATTTGGCCTGCACAACACACCAGTCACTGTGTGTGCAGTGCAAGGGGAGGCTATATTGTGGTGTATCAGTGGTGTTGGTTGTTGGGCTGCCTTCTAAGGCTTCCTGACATTCCTGCATTGCTGTTTACCCACTGCTCCTCAAACTGCTTTTTTAAAAGCAATCCCAATTTTTTTTTTTTGTCCTGCTGAGAAGAAAAAAAACTGCTTCTGCTGCTAGCGATTTGGCCTGCACAACACACCAGTCACTGTGTGTGCAGTGCAAGGGGAGGCTATATTGTGGTGTATCAGTGGTGTTGGTTGTTGGGCTGCCTTTTAAGGCTTCCTGACAGGCTGGCATTGCTGTTTACCCACTGCTCTGCAAACTGCTTTTTTAAAAGCAATCCAATCTCCCTTATCCTCTAGTCACTTTTGTCACAGCTGTGCCATCGAGCCTGTGACATAGCGCTCAGATATCAATGGGCCTCACACAATCCAAAAGTGTCCAGTGTCCACAAGTGTCTGCAGAAATTCAAAATCTCCCTTATCCTCTCGTCACTTTTGTCACAGCTGTGCCATCGAGCCTGTGACATAGCGCTCAGATATCAGTGGCCCTCACACAATCCAAAAGTGTCCAGTGTCCACAAGTGTCTGCAGAAATTCAAAATCTCACTTATCCTCTAGTCACTTTGGTCACAGCTGTGCCATCGAGCCTGTCACATAGCGCTCAGATATTAATTGGGCCTCACACAATCCAAAAGTGTCCAGTGTCCACAAGTGTGTGCAGAAATTCAAAATCGCCCTTATCCTCTAGTCACTTTGGTCACAGCTGTGCCATCGAGCCTGTCACATAGCGCTCAGATATTCATTGGGCCTCACACAATCCAAAAGTGTCCAGTGTCCACAAGTGTGTGCAGAAATTCAAAATCTCCCTTATCCTCTAGTCACTTTGGTCACAGCTGTGCCATCGAGCCTGTCACATAGCGCTCAGATATTCACTGGGTCTCACACAATCCAAAAGTGTCCAGTGTCCACAAGTGTGTGCAGAAATTCAAAATCTCCCTTATCCTCTCGTCACTTTTGTCACAGCTGTGCCATCGAGCCTGTGACATAGCGCTCAGATATCAGTGGGCCTCACACAATCCAAAAGTGTCCAGTGTCCACAAGTGTCTGCAGAAATTCAAAATCTCCCTTATCCTCTAGTCACTTTGGTCACAGCTGTGCCATCAAGCCTGTCACATAGCGCTCAGATATTCATTGGGCCTCACACAATCCAAAAGTGTCCAGTGTCCACAAGTGTGTGCAGAAATTCAAAATCTCCCTTATCCTCTAGTCACTTTGGTCACAGCTGTGCCATCAAGCCTGTCACATAGCGCTCAGATATTCATTGGGCCTCACACAATCCAAAAGTGTCCAGTGTCCACAAGTGTGTGCAGAAATTCAAAATCTCCCTTATCCTCTAGTCACTTTGGTCACAGCTGTGCCATCGAGCCTGTCACATAGCGCTCAGATATTCATTGGGTCTCACACAATCCAAAAGTGTCCAGTGTCCACAAGTGTGTGCAGAAATTCAAAATCTCCCTTATCCTCTCGTCACTTTTGTCACAGCTGTGCCATCGAGCCTGTGACATAGCGCTCAGATATCAGTGGCCCTCACACAATCCAAAAGTGTCCAGTGTCCACAAGTGTCTGCAGAAATTCAAAATCTCCCTTATCCTCTCGTCACTTTTGTCACAGCTGTGCCATCGAGCCTGTGACATAGCGCTCAGATATCAGTGGGCCTCACACAATCCAAAAGTGTCCAGTGTCCACAAGTGTCTGCAGAAATTCAAAATCTCCCTTATTCTCTCGTCACTTTTGTCACAGCTGTGCCATCGAGCCTGTGACATAGCGCTCAGATATCAGTGGCCCTCACACAATCCAAAAGTGTCCAGTGTCCACAAGTGTCTGCAGAAATTCAAAATCTCCCTTATCCTCTCGTCACTTTTGTCACAGCTGTGCCATCGAGCCTGTGACATAGCGCTCAGATATTAGTGGGCCTCACACAATCCAAAAGTGTCCAGTGTCCACAAGTGTCTGCAGAAATTCAAAATCTCCCCTGTCCTATAGACACCTTGTACCTTGTTTTACATTACTATATAGTTTGTTGGATTTTGTCTACATTTCTACCAAAAATGAGGAAGGCTGGTGGAAGAGGCCGTGGAATTGGGCGGGGGTTGGCAGCTGGTAATGATGGTGTTGGTGGTGGATCTGATGGTAGTGGCAAGAGCAAAATAGGACCGAATGCAGGAGGTGTTGAGCCTGCGTCATCGTCTGGCTACATAAGGCCTCGAACGCTTAGTTTTCTAGGAGTTGGCAAACCGCTTTTAAAGCCAGAGCATCAGGAAAAAGTTTTGTCTTACATTGCTGACTCAGCCTCCAGCTCTATCGCCTCCTCTTCTTCAGATGTAAAAAGTAAACGCACTGAGTCGTCATTGGAGGCTCATGTTAATGAACCACACCTTTCCTTGTGTCCTTCACCCCAACCAAGATTGAAGGATGACGCAGGCCATACTACTGATTACTCCATGGAGCTGTTTTCACATACCATGCCTGGATTATCAAGTCAAATGGTGAATTACCCAGGCCAAGATGAATCTGACATGGAGTGCACTGATGCACAGCCGCTGATGGATGATTCTGCTGGTACATTCACTCAGAGCACTACATTGTCCTCGCAGTGTACAGAGCCAGATTCTGACCCTGATGAGACTCAGGTGCCCCTTCCCGCACACTATACCACCATACACGGTGACACAGAGGAAGGTGCACATGACATAGAAGAGGAGGTGATGGATGACCCAGTTGTTGACCCAGATTGGCATCCATTGGGGGAAGAGGGTGCTGCTTCCAATAGCTCAGATGAGGAGCATCCACAGCAGACATCGACATCGCAACAGTTGTTATCTGGCAGGCCCGGAGCACTCCAAAGACAGGTTCCAAACATCAAAAGAGTTGCTGGACAGCTTGTCCAGAGGGTCAAGAGATCACAGCGTGCTAGGCCGCAAATTGTCTGCCAAAGTAGGAAGAGTGCAGTGTGGCACTTTTTTGAACAAAATCCTCATGATCAGGCCAAGGTTATCTGTAAGAAGTGCGCAAAGACCTTTAGCCGAGGGAAAAATCTGAAAAATTTGAATACCAGTTGCATGCTTAGACATTTAACCAGCATGCACTTGCAAGCGTGGACACAACACCAAACCTCAAGTGGCACTTGTGTAACTGATCACAACGAAGGTAGTCAGCAATGCTACATTGTTTCCCCCACTGTAAGCCCACCGGTTAGCACAGCAGCAAATGTTGAGGTGTCATTGCAAGGCCACAGCAGTCAGGGAATCCCACTGTTATATCAACGAAAGACTGATTCTAGGCCATCAGAAAGAACACCAACTCCATCACCATCATCAACCCTCTCTCAGTCCGCCCTGTCCACCGCTACTTCCACCATATGCAGCTCTCAAGTCCAGCTCACCCTCCCAGACACTATGAGTAGGTCAAGAAAGTACTCAGTCTCTCATCCGCGTACACTGGGTTTGAACGCCCACATTGCCAAACTAATCTCGTTTGAGATGATGCCCTTTCGGTTGGTCGAAAGCACAGCTTTCCGCGAACTCATGGCCTATGCAGTACCACGCTATGACCTACCCAGTCACCACTTCTTCTCTCGCAAAGCCATCCCAGCCCTCCACCATCATGTGAAAGACCGCATTGTCCATGCACTCAAGCAGTCAGTGAGCGGAAAGGTGCACCTCACAACTGATGCATGGTCCAGTCGGCATGGCCAGGGCCGTTACGTGTCCATCACTGCGCACTGGGTTAATGTGGTGGATGCAGGGTCCACAGGGGACAGCGGTGGTGGGACAGTGCTGCCTAGCCCACGGTATAGGAAACAGTTGGCTGTAGGCGTTCGACCCTCCTCTTCCTCCTCCTCCAGAAGCGAAAGCTCGTCCACAGAGCGCAGTCGTACGAGCACTCCATCTGCAGCTGTCACTGTTGCACACGTTGTGTCCCCCTATCGAGCAGCTAGTGGAAAGCGTCAGCAGGCTGTGTTGCAGATGATGTGTTTGGGCAACAGACACACCGCCGAGGTGCTGGCCGAGTACTTGAAGCGACAAACTGAGTCATGGCTGGGCAGTGTACATCTTGAGGCAGGCAAGGTAGTTAGTGATAACGGCCGTAATTTTGTGGCAGCCATAGCCCTTTCAAAACTCAGCCATATACCTTGCTTGGCTCACACCTTGAACCTGGTGGTGCAGTGCTTCCTCAAAAATTATCCGGAGTTAACAGCCCTGCTCCAGAAGGTGCGAAGATTGTGCGCGCACATCCGCCGGTCGCCTGTACACTCCGTTCGTATGCAGAAGCTGCAGCGATTGCTCCACCTTCCCAACCACCACCTCATTATCGACATTGTAACAAGGTGGAACTCCACCCTGCACATGGTGGAGCGGCTGTGCGAGCATAGGCAGGCCATAATGCATTTGTGGGAGGATACACGGCCAGGCACTTTGAGAGCAGACATGGAGTTGACAGGTGTGCAGTGGTCAAAGCTGAAAGACCTCTGTAAAGTCCTTCAGTGTTTTGAGGAATGCACACGGCTGGTAAGCGCAGACGACGCCATCCTAAGCATGAGCATCCCACTTATGCGTCTGCTCATGCAAACTTTGACGCACCTTAAGGAGCAGGCGTCTGCAGCCAATGTTGATGAGGAGGAAGAGGAGGAGGGAATCCTTGATGACATTCAGCCATTGTCTGAAGAGGAGGAGGAGGAGGATGATGGGGATGATTACTTAGGGGAGGAGGATACATCTCGTGGGGCAAGTGAAAATGTTGGCGTGGCAAGGTCTGGTACAGGGTTTGTGCGTGACTGGAGGGATGTGGATTTGCCAGAAAGTGCTCCTCCAACCAGCACTCGAAGTGCATCATTGACACCGGGAACATTGGCCCACATGTCAGATTATGCCTTGCAGATCCTAAAAAGGGACCCACGCATTGCCAAAATGATGAACGATGATGACTACTGGTTGGCCAGCATCCTGGATCCACGCTATAAAGGCAAATTACAAAACATCATGCCACAGGAGATCCTTGACCTAATATTGGCTAATAAACAAGCAACTCTGGTAAATCGGTTGCTTGAGGCATTCCCAGCACACAGCAGCGGTGATGGTTCTCACACGAGCCGTACGGGCCGGAGGCAGCTTGGCAGAGGTGTTCGTGGTGCACACAGCAGAAGTGGCGTTGGAGACAGGGGTTTCATGACAATGTTGTGGACTGATTTTTCAAGTACCGCTCACACAACTGGTAATACTGCATCGATGGAAAGTGACAGGAGACAGCAGTTGTCAACTATGGTTACAAACTACTTTTCCTCCCATATCGATGTTCTCCCACACAGGTCATTCCCCTTTGACTATTGGGCCGCTAAACTGGACACCTGGCCTGAATTGGCACAATATGCCTTACAGGAGCTCGCTTGCCCAGCTGCAAGTGTGCTATCGGAAAGAGTCTTCAGTGCAGCTGGATCAATCCTGACAGAAAAAAGGACCCGTCTGTCAACCCAAAATGTGGATGATCTAACCTTCATTAAAATGAACCACGCATGGGTTTCCAAGGATTTTGTCCCACCTTCCCCTGATGACACATAGGGTGACAGAAAAATGGCTTGCTTTGGTCCACCTCTTCCTGGGACTTGACCTATTTCACCTTTTGCATCAGCTGAATGTCCAACATCAACATATGCCACTTTCTAAAACTACCTAACTGTGCTGCCTCCCCCCCCCATGGCCGGGGTCACCACCTAGCGCACGACACCGTGCGAATGCCGTTGCCCTGGACAGGTGGGTAGGCCGACTCTTGGGCGCGGGCACTGGCACAGGGTCCTTCATAGTGCAATCAAGTGTCTCTGACGGTGGTGGTGCACACCCGCCGTCAGACACACCGCCGTACTATGAGGGGCCCAGTGCCAGTACCGACGCCCACGAGTGGGCCCCCCTTGCTTGGGCAGGGCCCCAGCATTTGCAATCTTTACCTCTCCCTGCTCCTCCGCTGTGTAGTCTGGGCTGTCAAATCCATACTGTGACTGACACCGTCTGAGCCTGCCTCCTGATGTATAGACATATATTTTGAATGTGTACGCTATCCATACATGTTATCCGGGGAAACGGTACCCTTTCTAACCTTTGTGCAATCACGTGCAATCCATACTGGGCCTAACACCGTCTTCCTGCCTCCTGATGTATAGACATATATTTTGAATGTGTACGCTATCCATACATGTTATCTGGGGATACGGTACCCTTTCTAACCTTTGTGCAATCACGTGCAATCCATACTGGGCCTAACACCGTCTGAGCCTGCCTCCTGATGTATAGACATATATTTTGAATGTGTATGCTATCCATACATGTTATCTGGGGATACGGTACCCTTTTTCACCTTTGTGCAATCACGTGTAATCCATACTGGGCGTGAGAACGGCTGGCGAGCTGTTAAGCAAGCTACAGCACCTGTGGTTTGCACACGTAAGTTTTTCATTTTTTCAGGAATGACGGTTAGGCCTAATTCCGGAACTGCGGTTGACCTGCACTTACTGGGAAATCATTGTTCGCGGGTAATAATTGTAATCAGTGATCCCCATCACTAACGTTGTTCAGCGGGTTATCTGCACCTGTAAGCGACAAACGCTGGCCTTTTCAGTGTAGCGCACATGCAGCCACGGACATGTAAGGGCATGACACACCAGTTATTGGCCAATCTCATGTGCCAGAGCCTCACGTGTCCCTCTAGTAAGCCGGACTCGGACCGCGGGGCATGACGGAGTCTCGTTCGTTAACGGAATTAAGCTTGCAATGTGTGCATCTGTTCTGTAGCTGGCATGGTTGAGGTTTCCCAGGTGGAGTCGAATTTAACCATAGGCTCCACTCCTGGTGGTGCCCTTCTGGACATTCCTTTAAGGTTCAGCTTTGCAACCATACTGCCCACGTAAAACAAACACTTTGCCTTCATGAATGCTGTTTGGAGGGTCATGACTCGTGGGAATAACGCCGCCCAATCAGTTAACCTGCTAGAGAGATTGTTCGTTGCTCCCAAGCATGACATCACACTCCCTAGGAAGAAGGTAATGCCACTGTGGTGACCGTACTCCTGGGGGCGACACAAGTGCACTGATGCCCAGCCACTGCTCGATGAATCTGCTGGTACATTGACCCAGACCACTACATTCCCCTCGCACGCTAAACGACCTGAATCTGACCCTGATGAAACTCAGGTTACCCTTCCCATATACAGTTCCATCTTATACGGTGACAAAGAGGAAGCTGCAGATGAAAGTGCAGGTTCGGCCCACCCGCCATCAGACACACCACCGTACTATCAGGGGCCCTGTGCCAGTGCCGTCGCCAACGAGTGGGCCCCCCTGCTTGCTCAGGATCACAGCACTTGCAAAGTTGAAATACTGTGCAGTGAGATGGACGATGGGGACGACGAGGAGTCCAGACAAGTACAGGGATTCCCTAGCGAGGAGACTTATTTGATTGTTTTCAATGTTGGGAGAGCAATTTTTGGGGAGCACTATACTCTGGAGAATGATAGATGGGGCCCACCATACACTGGAACATTCCAAAGGTGGACATCAGACACTGGAGCAGCATTTACAGGGCCCATTATACACTAGAGCATTAGAAATGGGGCCCATTATGTTTGGAGCATTATTTGGGCCCATAAGACAGTGGAGCTTCATCCATGGGGACCAACATATACTGTAGCATTATGTGGAGCTCATCATATACTGTTTCAAACATTATATGGGACCAATGATTTTGTATGGAGAAAAAGATGGGCCTCGTCATGAGATGTAAAAAGTGAGGTATTTTTCATTGTACTATACCGCTATTTCTCTGCCGTATCGGAGCATGATGAGTTGTGGTATGTGTTAAAGGGGCGCTCTTTCGCCCAGGGCACATGAAAACTTGCAGCCAGCCCTCCCCCCCCACAACTTTAGCCAAATAACCCCCATTTTTCAGTGCGTAACTTGTATTATGAAGTTAATTAAGGTTGACAAGCTTAAGTAAGAAGAATTGATGCTTTTGGCATTCAAATGGGCACTGTAGGTGTGTTTCCTGTCCTCCTCTCACTGCCAACTTTTATTCCCCATTGACTTACATTGGGTTTCATGTTTCAGGACGACCCCGACTTTTCCCTTTAATCGGACGATCTTGCTCGACCCGACTTTTGGAAAAGTCGGGTTTCACGAAACGAAACGCGACCCTAAAAAACCAAAAGTCGCTCAACTCTATTAATAACCTTCTTCAATGTGGTTTTGTGCGCCTTGAGGGGTGCAGTTTTTAAAATGGTGTCTCTTTTGGGTATTTTCAAAGTCACTTCAAATGTGAGGTGGTCCCTAAAAAAATGGTTTCGTCAGTTTTGCTGGAAAAATGAGAAATCTCTGGTCAACTTTTAACCCTTTTAACGTCATAACAAAAAAATTAGGTTTCCAATATTGTACTGATGTAAAGTTGACATGTGGGAAATGCTATTTATTAACAATTTTTAACTATTGGAGACATTGGACACTATGCCTGAGAGTGTGCAATGTGGGGAAGACCGCTTACCCTGTAGCCGTTAAACTAGTGGGCTCCATGGTGGGGGGAACGATGCCCGGAGCCTGATCAGCCAAGGAGGAGCTAAGACAGTCCCTCAAGTTTGATTTCCGTGTGCCCTCTAATATTAGCCTATATGGATGGCCGATCTGTCCGCTGTCTTGTTGATACCAGTTCCCAATGTGACCACCATGCCAGATACTTACTTCAGACATCATTTTTCTGAGGTGATGATGCCCGAATGGGGCCTGGTGATTAGGTTAACAGCGGCAAACCAGTTGCCCATCCCGGTCGCAGGGGTGGTCTGGATGCAGATTTCCATGTGTGACAAGGATGTGGGCCAAAAAGGAATTGCATTTACCGCTGGAGACTCAGGCAAAGGCCCCACCATGACTTTGGAGATGAATGTATTAAAAGAACTTGGAACTCTCCTGATCAGCGAGTCACCAGATTCTTTTCTAGACCGATGGAGCCCCTGAACTCCCCAGAGGAAAATGTTTCAACCACTGATACGAGTTGCCCATGCTCAAGAAACATCAAGTGAAGGGAAAGTCTTGAGGAAGGTGGTAGTCCCTGCTGCCGCTAAACTCATTTTACCGCCTGGTCAGACCATGCTCACGCTGCCTGTATGAGCTTGCATGCCACTTGAAGGAGTGGAAGTCCAGATCGAGCCAACCATAATGGACCAAATACCCCCAGGCAGTGGCGTAACTACAAAGTTATGGGCACAGCACCCCCCATGGTATACAGCACCGCATGGTATACAGCACAGCACCCCTCCCCCATGGTATACAGCACAGCATGCCCCATGGTATACAGCACCCCCTTGGTATACAGCACCATGGTATACAGCCCCCCCTTAGAATGACCCCACAATCCTGACTGTACTGTTGCATAAATAAAAAAACACTCTCCTCACCTTCTCCTTGTGCCTGCACTGCTCCTGGCTCCTGCTCTGCCTGATACACTCTGTGAGTGTTCAATGACGTCATCACACACCCGATGTGTGTCAGAGGCAGAGAGGGGAATGATGGGAGAGGGAGCATCAGCTGATGCTCTCTCCTCCATCATTGCAGTTCAATGCAGTTGCGGGGGGAGTCGGCGCTGACATGGTGCCTCTCTGACCCTCAAACCCAGCCTGCCCCACCGCTGGGGCCTGATGCAGGTCCCCTCTGCTATTCGAGCATTAATGCCCTGACTGGTGGCCCTGGGGCCTGGGCCCCTAAGCGCTTAAGGGCCCCATCGCACCTGCAACCCCTGCGACCATGGGTGTCATGCCCCTGCCCCCGGGACTCCTCAGTGCATGAACCTTAGCCATCATACATGATGGCAATGTAGTGGTGTGGTGTGTCAACCTGGGGTTAGACAGTATTACCCTCTCGCCCAAGAGTGAAGTGGCACAGGTGCTGGGCATGCCCGAAGAACTGTTTCAACCAGAGGCTGTTCAGTTAGTAGTGAAACATGGAGATCCATGGACTGTAGCTGTTAACATGGCACCAGAGAACTTGCTTGGAAGCATGAAAGAGGGGTGTCGGATCCTGGAACAAATGCGAGCTGAACTGTTGGAACTCTCTCCACAACAGGTACAACAAATGGAATCTGTGTTAGAGCATTACCAGGATGTCTTCGCTCGTCATGAGGATGACTTTGCATACACTACAGTCATAACTCACAAGATACCCACAGGAAGTGCCACTCCGATCCAGGAGAGATACCACCAGAATCCACCTCAGATGTATCAAGAGGTGAAAGAAATGTTGTCACACATGCTGCAGAGTGGAGTCATTAGGGAGAGTCAAAGTCCAGAAGAAGTGCGGAAGAAGGACAGGACCCTGTGAATGCCTGTACAGTGCGTGACTCATCCCTTACCGAGAACTGAGTAGTCGCTGTCTGCCCTGGGAAAAGCTAAGTATTTCACATAGTTAGATCTGTCCAGTGGATATTGGCAAGTGCCAATGGCTGAGCAAGACTGGCTGAAAACAGCATTCATATTGCGCATGGGGTTTTTCAAATTCAACCAAATGCCCTTCAGTCTTACCAACGCACCTGGAACCTTTCAGCATCTGATGGAGCGGTGTTTAGGAGACATGAAATTTGAGTCTACCCTCATTTATCTGGACAACATCATTGTCTATGCAGCTACTTTTGAGGAGCATCTCCGACGGCTGGAGCAGGTGCTGAGTCGACTGCAGAAGCATGGCCTGAAGGTGAAGCCGGAAAAATGTCACCTTTTCCGCAAGCAGATCGAATATCTGGGGCATGTGGTATCCGCTGAAGTAAGTAAGGCCTGCCAGTAAGAAGATAACGGTGTTGTGGATTGATTTTTGATTTTTGTAGATTTACCCCTGTGCGTACTGTGGCCTGTCCTAATTAGACAGAGTCTTATTGAGCGCTCAAGGAAGGAAAGACGCCACACCTGGTTAGCAGCAATACCTTCCAGCAAAACTCTGCCAGCTTTATTCACATTCATGGTCTTTTATCTGTTCGTACAGAAAGGAGTGGTTATTCATTAACATAAAGGCTTTACTTCTTATCTAATTGGTTAGTTTAAATACATGAACATATATGGGAGTCCGACCTAAGGTGACTTAAGAATCAGATGATATACTGCCCCTTGTATTCCAATGTCAGCAAGTCTACAATATCGGCTGGACCATCTAGCCTAACTTCCTCTTCTGTGTGTCTGTGTGTCATGAGATCACATCAGCTCCCCAGACTCTCTCATGGGGGGTAGCAGGTTATTTCCACCAACTAGTTATAGAGTTCAAACTGTAAATATGTATCTGTGTGCAGTATGGCTATATAAGAATACATGAGTATATGGAGTATATAGCAATATATAGCCTATAGCAGGCAAGTGAGATCTAGATGAAATACATATACATATATATTTCCATAACAATCCCCCCTTAGATATCACTTGCCTTAAAATCCTGCTCCTGGCCCAAAGCGCTGCAACTCTTTTATGCTGCCAGTGGACTGACATATGCCTAGTGCATACATCCTCCTCTGTACAGACTTTTGCAAATGGGCGCTCAGGAGATCTGTCCCTAAAGGGGGTGTGGTGTAATGTAATCAAAGTCTCTTACTTAGCAGTCTATGCAGTCAGTGCACGTGTATTCTCTGTCAGGTAGGTCATCCACAGCATCATTCCAGCTCAGGTGTGTCCTCTGGTATGAAGGCTTTTTCCTGCAATGCGGTGCGTGGATCCAGGTGGGGGGTTTTCCTCCAGGTTGGTGGCGTCAGCACATGGAGAAGGGCCATCGCATCTGGGATTGAGTGCTTCTCTTTACAGACTTTTTTAACCAACACTCAGCAGTCTCCTGACTTCAGGGCGTGCATGTCATGCGAGTACCTGGAAGTTTTTGTTCTTCGCAATCTGGCAGGTCTTTCGTCAGCTCTATCAGCTCCGCTTTTGGGCTGACAACCTTCTGGACCATAGGATGTCTTGATTGCTGGTCACTGCACATCCCGTGTGGAACCTTCCTTCATCATCTGCAAAACTGGAGCCATCTACGGTATCTTGCAGATTTTTCATCTGAGGGTCCGTATCCGCATCCCCCCTTGGGAGTGGGAGTAGAGGCAGGTAACGGCTGAGAGCACTGAAGAGTGGTGGAGAGCAGCCTTGTCAGGAGGGCGTGTGCTGCAGATATTGTTTTCATGCAGGAGGGCCCACCCTTGCAACTGGATCCAGGCCAGCTGAGAGGTAGTCTAGAGGCCTCTGGTTTTCCTCGGCGGGTCTCTTTTAGGACTGGCCAGTAGCATGACCTTCTCCATCCTTGTCCTTCTTTTTCCGTTCGGTCAGGATGGGTTTGCTTCTCGTAGTCAGGGAGGCCTAGGGTTGGCGCAGAGACTATGAAGTCTTTCAGTTTCCTGTACAAGATGAATGCTTCAGTGTGTTGATGCAATTGTACAGAGGCTGCATTAAGCCTGGAGCACCAGGGATCCAAGTTCTGCAGTATGAGACTAGACTAAGGCCTGCATCTTCGGAGTTGTTGAGGGAGCCATCTTCTCCTCCGCGGTCCTCCGGTCATCTGTCAAGTGTTTCGTCTGTTGGGCGATTCGGTGTCTTCAGGAACTTGCTTTTGACACGACTGGACTCTGTTTTGCAGAACTTACGTTGCTGCTCCGTCAGGCGAGTAGAGGAGACATGGAAAGCGCTGTGCAGGTAGCGATGTCTCCTCTATTTCCATAACAGCGGCAGTCCAGGACTGGCCCACCCCAATGACGGTAAAGGATGTTCAAGCCTTTCTAGGGCTCACTGGATACTTACCGAAGGTTCATGAACAATTTCACTCTCATCGCCAATCCGTTGCTAGAGTTACTCAAAGGAGTGCTGTCTGGTGTGAAAAATCGGACCATTCAATGGGTAAGTAGCCAGAAGGAGGCCTTTCAGGCTTTGAAGATGACCCTGACTGAATCTTCAATACTGGCCTACGCAGATTTCTTCCAGCCCTTCATTCTGCACACTGACGGTTGACTACATGGGCTGGGGGCTGTGCTATCTCAAATGCAAGAGGGAAAAGAATGAGTGATTGCCTACAGAAGCCCATCCCTCCATGACTCCGAATGGAACCCTGATAACTACAGTTCCTTCAAACTGGAGTTGCTGACCCTGGTATGGGCGATGACCAAAATTTTTGCTGAATACCTGTCGGAGTCTGAAATCTTGGTGCAAACTGATATTAATTCCTTGGCTCACCTGGAAAATGCCAAACTGGGAGCCCTGGAGCAAATATGGGTGGCCAGTATGGCAAAGTATCTGTACAAGATTGCATATTGGAAGGGAGATGAAAATACACATGCCGATGCTCTGTCCCGAGTGATTCATGAGTGGCTGGGACAAGACTGGGATGAAGAGTTAGAGGCAGATCGTTGGTGGCCACGCAGGGACAGATCGGCGAGGCATCTGGAGAACAGGTGCTGGGATGACCTCAAGATGACTGGGTGAAGCTGCAGCAGGAAGATAAGGAACTGGCCCAACTGAGACAGTGTGTGGCATTGAAGTGGCTCCCCAGCCAGAATGAAAGAGGTGCTTTGTACCCAGGGGCTCTGCAGAGTCTCCGACAATGGGAGTGGCTTCAATTAAGCGATGGCTTCTTGTATCGAAAAGTACAGTTGGTGTGAGAACTGGGGATCACCTGGCAAATGTTGCTCTCCAAGAAGCTAATCGGCATAGTGGCTACGGAGGCCCATGAGACAGGGGCTCACTTTGGTCCGGAGAACATGTTCCAGTGGCTGCAGAAGCTGGTCTATCATCCTCGCTTGCAGACTGCAGTAGAGGAAGCCTGTCAGTGATGCTGAAGCTGTGAGCTGGCTTAAACTCCAGTGCAGAGGGCCCTCACACAGACCATCATGACCTCTGCCCCCTTAGAGTTGTTGATGATCGATTACTTGTCCATGGGTCCAGCTCATCTTGGGTATGAACATTGTCTGGTGATGACTGAACACTTTACCAAGTTTGCTGGTAAAGTCAGTTGCGAAGGCTATCTGTCATGACTTCATCCGGATGTATGGATGCCAGAAGCAAATTAATTCTGATCAAGGCGCTTGCTTTCAAGGCCAGGTGATGGAGGAGTTACATTGTCTGTATCGAATTGAGAAGTCAAGAACGACACCCTAACATCCACAAGGGATTGGAGCCTGTGAACGCTTCGACTGGATGCTGATCCAGATGTTGAGAACCTTGGAGGAAGATCGGAAAGCCTGTTGGCCTGATTATGTGGCTGAATTGGTCTGAGTGTACAAAAACCGGGTGCACCGTACAACCTGATACACCCCGAATATTCTACTATTTGTGAGGAGAGGACGAGAAATCATGAAGCTGGAGCTGAACCCAGAAGAAGATTACTCACGGATGGGGGTGTCTTTCTGGGTCTGAGAACATAGATACAGATTGCAGACTCTTCACCGGCTGGTACAGACTAAGTTCCGAGAGCTTGAGCAGCATTAAGCACCGCCCCTTTGAGGGACAGCTCTTATATTAGGAGATCGAGTGCTGGTCCGAGACAAGAGGCCATGAGGCAAGTTGGAATATCAATGGGAGAAAACTACGTATTGGATGAAATGCAGAGTTGACAATGCTGGTCCAGTGTATGAAATTCAACCCGAAGGGGAGGAAGAGGTGCCTACTCGAATAGTCCACCGCAACATGTTGTGTCCTTGCCTGTCATAGGACCCTGAAGAGGAGAGGAGAGAGCCAAGCCCCACCGAGGCGTCTATTCCCTCGACTCTCGATTATGATGAGGAAGAACCACTTGCATCATCCTCAGGCTTGGAAGGTTTGCCAGACGCTAGCCCAGGGGAAGTATGTTGGCTTGAAACTCCAGAGATGGCTGCTCTATTGGAAGCAGACTTGTCCCCATCTTCTACCATCCAACCTGACTCTACCACTCAACCTGAATTACGCCGCACTGAACGGATGACCGCTGGGATACCTTCCACTCGTTAAGAACAGGATCAGTTTATTTGGCAACGGATTGTCCAAGAAATGTAAGAGTGTCAACATCTACTGCAAGAACTCTCGCCAATGGAATGGCGAGCTAAAGGAGAGGCGGAATGTAAGGAGGAAGACTGGGCTGCAGGTAGCTGTACTGAGCCGGGTCCAGAAATGTTGAGGCTGTGGCCCATGTTTCCTGGGGGCATGAATAGGGGACCGGACAGGCCCCATGACCTGGGCAGTGGGGGCGTGTTTAGACTGAGAAACTGGCCAGAAGCTGAGTGAAAAAAAGCGCGAAACAGCAGTGGGCTTCCTGCCATCAGCGTGCGAGCAGCAAGGTGGGCAGCGCACTTGGCACCCGAAGCGCCAGCGCTGTGGCAGACGGCAGCAGACAGCTCCCGGTGCCACCAGCGAGACAGCTAGTGTACGAGGCACCACTCGCATAGTGACAGTAGAGTCAGTGCATGTGCAGAGAGTCCAGGGCCGACTACAGGACAGTACCCTGCAGACCTTACTGCCGGACAGTACCCCTACTTTAACCCCTGGATTTCTGCAGCTATTCCTGCATTGGCTGCACCAGCTTATGGACTAGGGCAGTGTTCCCCAACTCCAGTCCTCAAGAGCCACCAACAGGTCATGTTTTCAGGATTTCCTTAGTATTTCACAGGTGATGGAATTCCTGTCTGTGTGATGCAGTTATCACCTTGGCCACACTAAGGAAATCCTGAAAACATGACCTGTTAGTGGCTCTTGAGGACCGGAGTTGGGGAACACTGGACTAGGGTCTCAATGGAGGGTACTGGACACCAACCGCTGCCGCCAGAAGATGGATCGCTAACCTTAGATCCTTCCCCTTGGAAATCAGGAAATCTGCTCCCAACCACCAAGTGCTGTGACTCCCATCCCTTCCTGCATCTCCCCTGACTCACTTTCCTCATTTGATCCCATCACAGAAGAAGTCTCCAGACTCCTTTCTTCCTCTCGTCCAACCACATGCACTACTGACCCCATTTCCTCACATCTCCTCCAGTCTCTCTCTCCAGTCGTCATAACTCACCTAACTGCAATCTTTAATCTCTCCCTCTCCTTGGGCATTTTCCCATCCTCCTTCAAACACGTCATCGTTACTCCATTACTAAAGAAACTCACTCTCGACCCATCCTGCACAAACAACTACAGACCATTCTCCAATCTCCCCTTCATCTCCAAACTTTTGGAGCGCCTAGTTTACTCCCACCTTACCCGCTACCTCTCCACTTACTCCCTCCTAGACCCTTCACAGTCTGACTTCCGCCCCCTACATTCGACTGAAACTGCACTCATCAAAGTGACCAATGACCTTCTGACAGCAAAACGTAATGGTGACCACTCTCTGCTCATTCTTCTTGACCTATCTGCAGCTTTTGACACTGTTGACCACCATCTCCTACTCTCTAGGCTCCAGTCACAAGGCATTAAGGACACTGATCTCTCCTGGTTCACTTCCTATCTTTCTGACTGCTCCTTCAGTGTTTTGTTCTCTGGCTCCACGTCATCTTCTCTTCTTCTCGTTGTTGGGGTACCTCAGGGCTCAGTCCTTGGCCCCCTTCTCTTCTCTCTCTACACGGCCCCAATTGAACAGACTATAAGCAGATTTGTCTTTCAGTACCATCTTTATGCTGATGACACACAACTATATACGTCATTCCCCGACCTTACCCCCGCTGTACTACAGAACCCCAGTGACTGTCTGTCCGCAGTATCCAACATCATGTCTGCTCTCTATCTGAAACTCAACCTCTCCAAAACTGAGCTTCTTCTGCTCCTGCCGTCTACTAACCTCCCTAAATCTGACATTTCCCTCTTCGTGGGTGGCACTATAATAACACCCCGGCAGCAGGCGCACTGTCTGGGTGTTATGTTTGACACCAATCTCTCCTTCACATCCCATATACAATCTCGTGCCCGCTCTTGCCGCCTACACCTAAAGAACATCTCTAGAATCCACCCTTTTCTCACCATGAAAACAACAAAAACCCTCACTGTCGCATTGATCCACTCCCGCCTGGATTACTGCAACGCTCTATTAATTGGCCTCCCCGTTACTCGACTATCCCCTCTCCAGCCCATACTTAATGCAGCAGCCATGGTCACCTATCTGGCTAATCGGTACTCGGACGCATCTGCTCTTTGCCAGTGCTTACATTGGCTGCCCATTCATTATAGGATCCAATTCAAAGTACTTGTTCTCACCCACAAAGCTCTCCACAGTGCAGCACCCCCCTACATCTTCCTCATTTCTGTCTATCGGCCTAACCGACCACTGCGCTCTGCAAACAAATTTCGACTAACCTCTGCACTAATCCGTACCTCCCACTTCTGACTCCAAGACTTCTCCTGTGCTGCGCCAATCCTCTGGAATGCTCTACCCCAAGAAATTAGGACTATCCACAATTTACACAGTTTTAGGTGCTCCCTCAAAACACATTTGTTCAGAGCGGCCTATCAGGTTCACTAATCAAAATCATTCTATGTGTAAGTGTGCATGAGTAGCCCATTCACTATATCCATCCATCCCTCACTCCCTCAAGATGGCTGGACCATCATTGTAAATACATCACTGTAAATACACACCTGTCCTTTTGTATCTCCCTCACCTCATTGTAGATTGCAAGCTTTCACGAGCAGGGTTGTCTTATTTTGCTTTAATTATTGCATTGTTAACGTTTTTACTTATGACTTGTGTTTTGAAACTGTTAAACTGTAAAGCGCTGTGGAATATGTTGGCGCAATATAAATAAAGATTATTATTGAGGACATTTTGTCAACAGCTACAAGGACTGCTACCCTCATTGGAACATTTGTGGCTGAGGAAACCATCGACACGATAAGTTTACTGTGTCAACTGTTGCTATTTCTGCTATTCTCCGTTATTCTTTCCCAGTTTAACTGTTTATCTCACTGCAAGGAATACCTTTATTGTTAATTAAATTTGTAAACCCTTGCTCTGCATCCTGTTTGTCACTCCATCCTGCAACTTGCTTACACTAGCACTGATCGCAGTCATTGTTACAGGGTGTCAGCCCTGACATATAGCGCTGACACCTGAATTTGATCACACCAGTGCTCAGAGTAAGCCCGCGCGGTCGCACCTCCAGCAACCCTGTACATGTATGCTTTGTAGGGTTTATGCGATGTAACAGAAAAATGAGGTATTTTGCATATAAACAAATGAATTACACCCGCAATACTGGAACATATTGCATATATGTACTGTTTTCCATGTTCTTGATTATTGTGTTCATTATGTTTCATTTTATTCTTCTATAAAAAAAAACCCTTAGAAGCCTACGAGAGTCCTAAAAAGCGAAGGCTAAAAAATAAACGTATGAAAGTATAGCAGTTGCTATTCACCATTAGGAATATATTAGTAATCTTACTGTAGTTAACGTGACACCAGTCCATATAGCAGTCATGTACATGAGCCATTAGTCAAACAAAACAATCATTAGTAAAACAAAGGGCAAATATTTTTGTCCTTCAAAATATAAAAGGAAAGAATAATTCAAAGAAAAGAATTCACGTGTTTGGATCTGATCTTTTTTTGTTTAAATGCTGCATTTCTCTATGAAGGAATATGTTAATTAATTTATTATGTAGTCTAATTTTTTGATCCTGAGCAGCAGTTGGTAATTTTTTTTTGTCACCACCTGATATTCAAAGACATTATGGTAATCACGTTTTGGATAATTGACTAAAAATACGTGCTTGTTTTTGCATCCAATTTTTTTCTAATTTTCTTATCCAAACAAAAAGACTAAACTAGAGGATTATGAATAATAAATGCCACAGGAAATGCTACCTAAGAAGAGCAAACATTTATTTTTCATTATTTTGCTTGTCAAACACAAATGGATTGATTTACGTCCTAGACATTGCTGAAAGGATGCACTGACCTGCATTACCAATGAATAAGACAGCTCCAGCTGCCCCGTAAACATTGCTAAACAGCCAAATTAAATGATTGTGTTTAACCTCTCCTAATGCAGTTCCACAATCAATAATCCAAATAAAAAATGTCAGGCTTTAGAAATCTGTCTCTGATTTTTTTTTTTGCTTTACCAGCTTGGAAGCAAACTAGGAAGTAGTGCAGCCAGTAGTGTAGATTTTTTTAATATGCAAATCCTTTGTCATTCAGGGCTCATACCCATCATGGAAAAAAACAGTCTGATATCGGTCCAGAAAAGTAGGATGTGTCATGCAAGTGTCATGCAATTTTCTTGTACAATGCAATTTTTAGCACCTCGCACCCGAATGACATCCAATTTATAATCGAACATGATCAGATTGCAATGCGATTTTAGCATGAACTTTTGCATAGAATAATTATCTATGTCATTTACACATAGTTTTCAAAGGAAATATTCTTCTCTCTCTCTATCTTCCCTCTTCCCTGATGCGGTGGCAAGTGGGGTGATAGTATTGCGGTTGATGTTACCTTTGTCCTGTCAGGTGACATCAAGCACATAGTCAAATTATGAAGAAAACAACCCCAAGAATAAAGTCCTTTATTTGAGCAAATGACACAGAGTATTTTATTAACTCTAAAATAACAATAAACAGTTATACTCACCTTACGCCCAAACCACTGAAGCCAATGTCCCCTGTAAAAGAATTAAAATAATAAACAACAATATTCCTCACCTGTCCACCGAGAAAACAATAATCTAGATGGAAACGAGGTCAATGAATATGAACTCCATTAAACTTTAGCATGTCACTGTGAGGCGAGGATGGCAGACATTATAGTCACATCATGCAACAATGCAGCCTGCCATCTATATTTAGCAGAGCTAGACACAATGCTGGGCAGTTGGATTATGACAGGTGAGGAATATAGTTATCACTTTAATTCTTTTACAGGAGACATTGGCTTCAGCGGATTAGGTGTAAAGTGAGTATAACTATTTTTGGTTAATTTAAAGTTCAATAAAGGAGTCTGTATCATCTCTTCAACTAAAGTACTTTATTCTGAGTGTTTTTTTTTCACAATTATGGGGTTAGTAATGTAGACATCTTAGAGACGCCTCTCGTTACTAATTCCGGGGCTTGATGTCACCTGACAGTACAAAGATGACATCAACACCAATACAATCACACCACTTGCCACTTCACCAGGGCAAAGTACCAGCTCTTATGGATGTGCCATTTTTGGTGCGGCTGAGAGCTGATGTTTTCAGTCAAGGACGGGGTCAATATTCTTATCTATTGTGAGCTGATATTAATAGCCTGGGAAGCTCCATGGGTACTAGCTACTTCCTATGCCATATACATCTTGCCCCAACTGTCCTCTTTCCCTCTGCTGGGTAATAAAATTTGGGAGTATCCAACACCATTTTTTTCCAGAAAATAATTTATTCAGCAATAAAATTGTCATGCTCGTGCCCTGACTGGTGGACGTGAGCCAGGGGATTGTGGCCCCACTGTGCCACAAATCATACTACTCTGGGAGGGGTGTGACTAAGACAGCTGCCTTGGTTTTCGGTGGAGCCTCTGATGGTGAGGTTAGGCTTGTGCGGTAGGCAGCTGCCAGGTGCCACTCCAGGGTGGTGTCTGGCTGTGGCTGCTGATCCCACTGGGGAAAAGGAACACTAGGACAGGTGTGGGCAACAGGCATGACTGGCAGAAGAGCACGGCTGATACTTGGACGAGTAGGCAGGCACGGCTGAGACACAGGGCAGGCAGGCACGGCTTTATTTTTAGAAATGGCTCTCATATATACCACATATATACTGAAATTCCTTCTTTGTCTATTTAGAATTTACTCTGTTGCACTGATCTCTGTTTGTATTCTATTTTAGTTTTTGTATAAACATGAAATGTGTAATAAGACTACTGTTTTATGCTACCACAGCGTTGAACGATTACTCTTCCACCAGCAGCATTGTCAAACAGAAATATCCATCTCCTTTTACACATTAATACAAATTTTACTCCAGCAGAGGCTGGAGTAGGATGTATGGCTAGGCACAGAGATGTATGCCATTTGTTTGTCAATCCTGATTGATGAAGGTACATACATCTCTTCATGAAGCATGAGCATCTGATTCCATGACAGGGAGCTGATAGTTGTCATAACACCTGGAAGTCAAAAAATGACTTCTTGGTGGGCTAGGTATGATGGCCTGTTAGTCCGAGCCATAAACAGGGTGTAGCATGCATTCTGCCTGTGTAATCTCATAGGTCTCATGTATCTTTGCAATGCTCGCTGCATTGCAATATATGACACCATTGATCAGAGTAATAAAAGTTATAGTCTTATTAGGAGACTAAATAAAAAGGTAAAAAAAAAAAAGTTAAGCAAAAGATTGAAAATTTTTTCGAAAAAAAAAAGAAATAATACAACAAAATAAAGAACACAAAATATTACAACAAATAAATATACAAAATTTATGTAAAAACAAAAATAAGCAAAAAAGTACACATATTTGGTATTGCTGCTTCCAGAATGATTTGCTCTATAAAACTGTCACACTAGTTAACCTATAAAGTCACTTATGGAGGTCCTGGTCTGACACCTCAGACGCTCTGTCAATGTTACATGGTACCCTCAAACCATTTCAGGCTTATCTGCACTTTGATATAACCACATATGGGGTGTTGCTGTACTCCAGAGAAATTGCGTAACAAATTTTATTGTCCGTTTGCTCATTTTAGCTCTTTTGAAAATTACAAACTTGAGGCTAAAATAACATTTTAGTGAAAAAAAAATGCAGTTTTTCATTTTTACAGCCCAATGTTACACAATTCTGAAATATCTGTGTTTATAAAATGCTCACGTTAACCCTAGGAGAATTCTTTGAGAGTTGAAATTTCCAAAATGGGGTCACTTTTGGGTGGGTTCTGCTTGGCGTCTCTCTAAATGCAACATGGCAACCACAATCTATTCCAGATTGAATTCCAAAAATCAATAGCGCTCCTTCCTTTCCAACTTCTGCTATGTGCCCCAACAAAAGTTTCTGTTCACATATAGGGTATCGGTGTACTGAGGAGAAAGTGTACAACAAATTATATGGTCCATTTTCTCCTGTTACTTTTGTGAAAATGAAAAATTTAGGGCTAAATCAACATTTTAGTGGAAAAAAACATTTTTTTAATTTTCACGGTTCAATGCTCTAAAATTTTGTGAAATACCGCTGGGTTCAAGATGCTCACCACACATATAGATACATTTCTTGAGGAGTTTAATTTAAAAAATGAGGTCACTTGTGGGGGATTCAAGTTTATAGGCACATGAGGGGCTCTGAAAACACGACATGGTGTCCGCTATTTATTCCAGACTCTCTAAAAGTCAAATGATGCTCCTACTCTTCCGAGTGCTGCTATTCCCCCAAACAGTTGTTTTCTACCCCATATAGGGTATTTGTAAACTCAGGAGAAATTGCACAGCAAATTATATGGTCCATTTTCTGCTGTTAACTTGGTGAGAATGAAATATTTGGTGCTAAAGCAATACTTTTGTGGGAAAAAATAAAACTTAATTTTTTTCTTCCACAATTTTTTAATTCCTGTGATGGACCAAAAGGGTTAATAAATTTATTGACTGTGGTTTTCATCACTTTAAGGGGTCCAGTTCTTAAAATTGTGTCACTTTTGTGTATCTTCTGTCACATAGTTCTTCAAAGTTACTTAAAATGAGCTATAGTCTTAAAACAAAAGGTTTTATAAATTTAGTTTGAAAAATTGCTGATAAATTTTTAACCTTTCTAATTTCCTAACCAAAAAAATTTATGTTTTAAAAAGTGATGCTGATCCAAAATAGACATATGGTATATTTTATTTATTAATTATTTTTTGTGTGATAACTATCTGGTTTGAGGGGAAAAATAATTAAAAGTTTAAAAATTGGAAAATTTTCTATTTTTTTTGTAAAATGTTTGATATTTTTATAAATAAGAGCAAATCATATTGACCTAAATTTACCACTAACATGAATTACAATGTGTTACAAAATAATAGTCTCAGAATCACTGACATATGTTGAAGCATTCCGGAGTTATTATCTCATTAAGTGACGCTAGTCAGATTTTAAAAATGAGGCATAGTCATTAACATTCAAAATGGTTTTGTCCTTAAGAGGTTAAAGTATATAAATAAAAAAAATCATCATATAAGGGTAATGATGAAGGAAGTTTCTAGAAAACACCCAAAACATTCTCCTGCACATACAGTAAATTAGACCAGACTAGAGGAAGTCCTTTCCTTTGTCTTGCAAGAGACACAGAACCGTTCCTTTGAGTTTAAGACTCTGGAATCACAGCCATCTAAGTCCTTTTCTTATTTTGCGCCAATCCAGCACAAGATCTTTGTGTAAATTTGCTCCCTTTGAACAAGGACTCACGAGCCAACAACACAGTTCTATCTTTTAAGGGTAGCTCTTTCCATCGTGGGTACAGTCCATTGTCCCCCATCAATTCGGAACACAGTCCTTTAACTCCACTCCTGTCCACAAGACAGGCACACACAGTCCCTTAGGGAAGACATCCATGCTGGATCATATTCAGTTATTCAGCGAGGGTGTAGGACCCACCAACAGCTGCCTCTTAATACACAGTTTGTTCCACGGCTGGGGTAACGGTGCACCACCTGGTAAGCTTTTTCCATATGACTGTCACTGATATATTATGTAACGTATGATGAATGTTATGGATTCTGCTTGCCGTCATTAGCCCTATTGCCTGATCACATCGGCTGGTTGCCCTGAGGATATTTTGTCCAGCCTATATGGTGATTATTTGGCATTTGTAACGGCCCTTGTGTCGGCATATTTTACAAACTATCCTGGCTAATGTTGTATACAGGTGCAGTCATTTTTTTTTTCACCCCACCTGCCTTCTTAATATTGGTGTCTATTTGTCATCTGCAACTTTGCTGGTTATTTATGTATATTGTCTGTGTCCGCATTTAATAAAGGATTTTGATATTTTTATACTATTTGGATTCGTTTGCTCCCTTTTTTCCTCCTAAATTTGTGTGCCTCTTAATACAGTAGAAGAGTGTGGAATGAGTGCAACAAAACTAAGGGGAAACACACTTTTTCTCATTAGCCAGACTTCCCTTCACCAAAAAACTTCCACTCTGCCATCATCACTCTCATCTCTGTCACCATACCACATTGTACTCTATTTGACTTCCAACCAACAAATGGTGCCATCTCTCTCACCAACTAGTGTCCTTCATCATGACTCTTCCTCTCTCTGGGTGGTGTTCTCTTCGGCTCACCATCCTGTATCTCTCTCTCTTCTGCCCATTTTCTTGAGTCACACCTTACTAGGAGGGCCTTTTTCTTTCATTTCCTTTTACGGCACTTGCCATTCCTTGATGAATGTTAACACTTACAGTCCTGATACTCCCTCTCGTAGATATAACCTCTGGAGGGCTGGACCTTGCTTTGCTACAAACACAATGGGTTGGACATTGCTCTGTGCCACAAACCGCTATTATAATGTTCATGCTCGGCGTCATTGCAAACCACATCATGGTTGTTATCTTCCATGTAACTTTAATCTTCCCTGCATTTCTGCATTCTTTTGGTTGCATGACTCGATCCTGCCGACTACACCAAAGTGAAACATGTTCTTGTCACTTACACCCTAGCACATTACTTGAAGGTGGGGGTCCTGACTGGGAGTGTGGACTCGTGCTGTGGGGATGCTGCACCCTTGCATGCCACATGTAACAATTTGACAGTAAAAACATTTTACTCATTGATAACTTGGGGGAATTATATACATTAGATAGCAGGCACACAACTTGACTAATCTTTATTTTACAATATGGAACATTTTTCACACAATGGTTCCTTCATCTCTTTTTATTTGTCATATAGCTCCTCCTTTTCTCTTACTTAACCACAGCTCAATTCATCACTATTGTCAAGCTAACAAGAGTTGTATTCTCAAACTCTGTCTTCTTCCCCTGTAGGGAAATATATTCCCAGTATAGCAGGTACTTATACTCCCTGTCTCTGATACTCTGAAACTTCTGCCCAGGGTGCTCTCTGACTATAGGATGCACTCACAGCATGCTGTGATTATTTTCTCATGCAGAATTGTCATGATGAGAAAAAAATGCAGATCTGCACTGCCCATAGTATAATATTGGGCCAAGTGCTAGCTGATAAAATATTGGCTATCAGTCGGCCATATTATATTGTCGTGTGAGAAAGCCTTATTTGTCACTACTCCTTTCCTGGATCTCTTTGTAACATTTTATACTGTAGATTTCTTGGCTCTTCTCCTACCTCTCCGATAACTCATTCAGCACATGTTTTACTTTCTTTTCTTCGATTTCTCTTCCCCTTTCTATTGGGGTTCCTCAGGGTCCAGTTCTTTGCTTCCTCCTTTTTTTCTATACACTGCTCCTATTGGACAAATCATCTGCAGATTTGGTTTCAGTATCTATCATCTATATGCTAATGCCACCCAATAGTTCACATCTTCATCTGACATCACACCTGCATTACTTCTGTCTGCTACCTTTGAACATCATGTCCTCCCATTATCTGAAATTAAATCTGTCCCAAAGTAAACTTATTGTGTTTCCTCCTTCTACTAAACTACCTAAACACAATTTGGTCATTTCCTGGGTGGATTGATCTTAACTGCCAAGCAGCACACCTGATGTCTTGAAGTTACATTTGACTCATATGTTTCCTTCCCTCCCTATGATTAATTAGTCTTGTGCATCTCAAAAACATCTTGACAATTTGCCCCTTTCTTATATTTGACACTGCAAAAACGTTTACTGTAGTTCTTATTAATTTTTGCCTGTAATACTGCAACTCTCTATTAATTGGTTTTCCTCTTTCTAAACCTTCCACTCTCTGATATTTCCTGCATGCAGCAGCCAGGGTCATGATTCTGCCCAGCCGCTACCCCAATGCCTCCGCTATGTGTCAGCACTGTCACGGTCGATTTTTCGATTCATTGGAGCTCTGGTTCCACTACTGTATGTTTTAAATGTAGATTTTTCCTTTCAGTACCAGTGGGGGTTAATATCAGTTTTCCTTCAGTGGCAATCTGTTGCAACTGCAGTGTTTTTAGGTCAGCTGATGAGGGTGGTGACCACTTCCACTATCCTTTATATGGTCACCTGATGCATCAGCTGGCTGTTGGTGATAGAGTTATTCTATGGAGACCAGCTGTGCCATTGCAGCTCTCTGGTGTCAGCTATTTCTTGAGTTTAGAGTCCTGTTTCAGTGTCATCTGCAAGGTGGAGCTTGGCAGCAGAGTCTGGAAGCTAAGTGTGGTGTTTTTTCCTCATCTGCCTCATGTTTGTCACTGTCCCCTGTGTTTTTCCATCTGCAGTGGTGAGGCTAGTGCACTAAGAACAAGAAATACCATAAATCATAAACATGGAGGACTGTACTAATGCCAAAAATCTATGCAGAGTAAAAAAGACGTCCTCCAAACATACAGTAGTAATGCATAAAAAATAATTTTTATTGAAGCATACACTTAAAAATGTTAAAAAAGGAGGTGTTTGAGAGATGTATACAGATCATACAGAAAAAAAAGCAAGCAAAACACTGGACTTGGAAATAGATGGATAATACACCCAAAAAATAATTGAATTGCATCCTTAAATATAAACAAACAGCAACTGCTTACATAAAGCTTTCTAGTTATAAGATACACTTGTAAAGCAATGATGAACAATAATTATCTGTAGAGATAAATATAGTGCAAGGTGCAGAGAGTTAGAGTACAACAATGGGATGCAAAGTAAGTAAATCGAGTCATATGCCTGGACAATACTGGGGTTAAGGCCCCGTCACACTAAGCGATCTCGGTAGCGAGATCGCTGCTGAGTCACAACTTTTGTGACGTAACAGCGATCTCACCAGCGAGATCGCTGTGTGTGACAGCGATAAGTGACCGGCCCCCCTGCCAGTATCGCTGATCGCTGGAAGAAACCTCTGGACATTTCTTTGGTCGCTGGTCTCCCGCTGGCCAGCACGCATCGCTGTGTGTGATAGGCGGGAGACCAGCGATCAGGTGTAAAAAATAATAAAAAATAAAAAATATAGTTATTCTCACCTTCGGACGTCCCGTTCAGCCATCCTGCCTCTCTCCACGCTCCGGTCCCAGTGATCCTTTGCACGAATGACCGCGAGACTTTGTTATCCCTCGAGACCGTGACATCTCGCGGTCATTCTCGCAAAGGATCACTGGGACCGGAGCGTGGAGAGAGGCGGGATGGCTGAACGGGACGTCGGAAGGTGAGTATAACTATATTTTTTATTTTGATTCTATTTTTTACAGGGATGGCCAGCGATGCCAGGCGCTCGGCATCGCTGTGCTGATCGCTGGTGAAGCTGTCTGTGTGACAGCTCACCAGCGATCACATAGCAACTTACTAGCGATCCTGACACCTTGATATCGGTGTCGGGATCGCTGGTAAGTCGCTTAGTGTGACGGGGCCTTTACATCCCTGGCTTCGCCTAATGAGGCTTTAGACGGGTTATGTTGGCAGTGGAACTTTCAGGATACTCTCCAAGTGTGTGACAACAGAGCTTTTTTATTCAGGAACAAACAGGAACAATATACGATAAGCTTCATAGATCAGGAATAAATAATTTGTGTGTCTTTATCTGTGCATCCTCTACAGCAGGCTGCTTCTCTCATACACAGACACAGACAGGAAAAACAGGAAATACAGTTACATGCTCTCCCTGTGTGAGCCTCTGGGAGTATTTTTGTTCTAACTTTATTAACAGCATAAAATCTAGCAACTAAACACTCATAGACAGGAATGGAGTTGTTGCACCAAACAGATTCCAACACCCCTACTAAACAACTACTTATCCTATTAGTCCCATTGCAGTTCTGAAGTCCACAAACTTGGCTCTTGATAATGGCTTTGCCATACCATCAGCTATCATCTTGTCAGACTCGCAATAAACAAACTCGAGTACACCACATTCTACTAAGTCACATAAGTGGTGATACTTTACAACAATGCGCTTAGTCCTTGCACTAATCTTCTCACTGCTGGCAAGTTTAATGCATCCTTGGTTGTCCTCATAGATAACTGTTGGTTGAGCTAATGGTTTGTCGAAATCTTCCAAATTACTTCTTGACTTGCATAAGCAGCAGACATATATTCTGCTTCTGTAGAAGATAATGCGACTGAAACTTGTTTTCTGCTGGACCAAGAAATTGAATTTTCTCCTAACTTGAAAAAGTAACCACTTGTTGACTTCCAATCACTTGAATCTAAAGCCCAATCTGCATCCACATAACCTCTAAGAGTGAGATCTTCTAATGCAGATATCTTAACAGAAATGTAGAAATTTTTGCAAATTTATTTAAAAAGAAAAACTGAAATATCACATGGTCATAAGTATACAGACCCTTTGTTTAGTATTGAGTAGAAGCACCCTTTTGAGCTAGTACAGCCTTGAGTATTCTTGGGAATGATGCAGTAAGTTTTTCACACCTGGATTTGGGGATCCTCTGCCATTCTTCCTTGCAGATTCTCTCCAGTTCCATCAGGCTAGATGGTGAACATTGGTGGAGAGCCATTTTCAGATCTCTTCAGAGATGCTCAATTGGGTTCAGGTTAGGGCTCTGGCTGGGCCAGTCAAGAACGGTCACAGAGCACAGAGTTGTTCTGAAGCCACTCCTTTGTTATTTTAGCTGTGTGCTTAGGGTCATTGTCTTGTTGGAAGGTAAACCTTGGGCCAAGTCTTAAGGGCCTGTCACACTAAGCGATATCTCTAGCAATATCGCTATAACTTGTGACGTTATAGCGATATTTCTAGCGATATCGCTGTGTCTGATACTTACCTACGACCCGCTCCCCCGCTGGTTATCGCTGATCGCGAGAGAACGTCCAGGACTGTTTCTCGTCGTCAGCTTCCTGCGGTGCTTCCTGTGGAGAGACGAGCGACGAGCGTGGAGCCGGGCGGGAGGACGCAGGATCGCCTAGTGTGACAGGTAAGTAGCGACCCCCGTCCCCAGCGATGTCGCTGGTGAGATCTGTCTCTGTGGCAGCTCACTAGCGACCACTTAGCGATGCACCAGCGATCCTGACCGCGTCATATCGCTGGTCGGGATCGCTGGTGCATAGCTAAGTGTGACAGTACTTTTAGGTCCAGAGCACTCTCAAAGAGGTTTTAATCCAGGCTATCTCTGTACTTGGATGTATTCATGTTTCCTTCAATTGCAACCAGTTGTCCTGTCCCTACAACTGAAAAACCCCTCCATAGCATGATGCTGCCACCAGAATGTTCACTGTTGGGATTGTATTGGGCTGGTGATGAGCAGTGCCTGGTTTTCTCCAGACATACCGCTTAGAATTATCACCAAAAAGTTCTATCTTTGTCTCATCAGACCAGAGAATCTTATTTCTCATAGTTTGGGAGTCCTTCATGTGATTTTAACAAACTCTATGTGGGCTGTCATATGTGTTGCACTCTGCCATAAAGGCCCGACTGGTTTAGGGCTGCAGTGATAGTTGACTTTGTGGAACTTTCTCCAATCTCCCTACTTCATCTGTGGAGCTCAGCCACAGTGATCTTTGGTTCTTCTTATCTCGCTCACCAAGGCTCAGTTTGGTTGGACAGCGAGGTCTAGGAAGACTTCTGGTGGTCCCAACTTCTTCCATTTAAGGATTATGGAGGCCACTGTGCTCTTAGGAACCTTGAGTACAGCAGAAATTCTTTTGTAACCTTGGCCAGATCTGTGCCTTGCCACAATTCTGTCTCTGAGCTCCTTGGCCAGTTCTTTCGACCTCATGATTCTAATTTGGTCTGACATGCACATTAAGCTGTGAGGTCCTACATAGACAAGTGTGTGCTTTTACAAATCAAGTCCTATCAATTTAAATACAAATAGCTGGACTCCAATGAAGGAGTAGAACTATCTCAAGGAGGATCACAAGGAAATGGACAGCATGTGACTTAAATATGAGTGTCTGACCAAAGGGTCTGAATACTTATGACCATGTGACATTTCAGTTTTTTTAATACATTTGCAAAAAAAAATTTCTACATTTCTGTTTTTTTTGGTAATGATGGAGTGTGAGTGTACATTAATGATAAAAAAAATAACTTTTTAAATTCACCGAATGGCTGCAATGAAACAAAGAGTGAAAAATTTAAAGGGGTCTGAACACTTTCCGTACCCACTGTAACTGTATATTGTAAGATACTATAACGCTCTAGTGCTGCAGGTTATTTCCATGAAATGTCAAGCAGATTGTAATTGTAATATATATATATATATATATATATATATATATATATATATATATACAGTATATATATATATATATACAGTGTATATATGTATATATATATATATATATATACTAGCTGAAGAGCCCGGCGCTGCCCGGACATAGTAACTAACTGTGGTTAGTTATTGCGAATTATAATTATCCTCCATCTCATAGTCCCGTGCCCATATACCCATCATACATATCCCCCATCCCATAGGCCCGTGCCCATATACCCATCACACATCCTCCATCCCATAGTCCCGTGCCCATATACCCATCATACATATCCACGATCCCATAGGCCTGTGCCCATATACCCATCATACATATCCACGATCCCATAGGCCCGTGCCCATATAGCCATCATACATATCCTCCATCTGATAGTCGAGTGCCCATATACCCATCACACATCCTCCAAACCATAGTCCCATGCCCATATACCCACCATACATATTTGCCATCCCATAGTCGAGTGCCCATATACCCATGACACATCCTTTATCTCATAGTCCCATGCCCATATACCCATCATACATATCCTCCATCCCATAGTCCCGTGCCCATATACCCATCATACATATCCGCCATCCCATAGTCCCGTGCCCATATACCCATCATACATATCCTCCATCCCATAGTCCAGTGCCCATATACCCATCACACATCCTCCATCCCATAGTCAGCCATTATGACATCATAATGAGCGGCGTGGCTTGCAACCTATGATGACATCAGCGTCGCCATGGCAACCATTATGACATCATAATGAGGGGCGGGGCTTGATGCACACACACTTTTTCCACATTACGTAGATAGGGGTAAAATTGTTTGGTGAATTGGAACGCGCGGGGTTAAAATTTCACCTCACAACATAGCCTAGGACGCTCTCGTTGTCCAGACGTGTGACTGTGCCAAATTTTGTGGCTGTAGCTGCGACGGTGCGGATGCCAATCCCGGACATACATACATACATACACACACTTGAGCTATATATATTAGATTGTTGCCTAAATACAAAAGCAAAAGTGTCATCTTTAACTTTAGGCCTTTTAGAGATTATTTCATCTTCATCTTGATTAAAGCAAACCTGCTAGCAGGATTGTGCCCAGTAACCTACAGACAATGTCAGGTCGGCGCCGATATACTAATGAAAATGATACCTTAGTTGATGAAATGCATCTTGTGGTTGTTGTTTAATCTTTATTTGTAGTTTTGAGTTAATGATATGCTCGTGCTCTGGGGCGGCCTTTGGGGGGTGTCTTCATGTGATGCTCTGCTTAGGTATTCATGTGTATGGTTTCTGACAGCCTGATCGCATATGTACTGTGTATATAATTAAATTGTTTGCTATTCTCCTGATAGTCATAAAAAAATCCATTTGAAAATGGCGGCGCCTCCTCCAAGTTAGCGCCAATGGAGCCTGCACAGTGGCAGCTATCGGAGATCGCCAATAGCTGCTACTGTGCAGGCGCCGCCAGTATCATCTTGGAGGAGGAACATTTTTTTTCTCTAGCAAGATGGCGTCGCTTGCGCAGTAGCAGCTATCGGATTCAGGAGAACAACAACAAATTTAACCCCTTTCCTACATAAGACGTACTTTTCCGTCCATGTGACCTGGGACCTAAGTCTCAAAGACGGAATAGTACGTCTAATGCGATCAGCTGCGCTCACGAGCTGACACCCGGCACAATGTGTCAGGGGCGGTCACGGACCGCCCCCGACATGATAACCCCTGGCACACCGCGACCAAACATGATTGCAGTGTACCTGGGGTTAAAGGAAGTATCGGCAGGGAGGGGGCTCCCTCCGTGCTTCCCTGCAACCCCCACAGCAGCGCGATGTGCAGCGCCGCTGCGGGGTTGCCTTCCCTGCAGGTCATCGGATCCAATATGGCGACGGGGACCTTCAGGGGCCTGCAGGGAGCTGGCTTCCTCACTGCCCGCAGAGCGCAGGCATGAGGAAGCCTGCAGCAGTGCCTGTGATGTGACAGCTCAGCGATCTGTCACAGGACAGTGATGTCCCCCATGGGACATTATAATAAAGTAAAAAAAAGTGTAAAAATAATTTTAAAAAACTCGCTAAATAAATAAAAAAAAATATTCCCTATTAAATTCATTTTTTGAAAATAAAAAAACAAAAATACAATAAAAGTACACATATTTGGTATCGCCGCATCCGTAACGACCCTTCCTATAAAACTGTCCCATTAGTTGACCCCTTTAGCGAACCCCTTAAAAAATAAAAACAAAAAGCTAAGCAAAAAATAATGATTTATTATCATACCGCCGAACAAAAAGTGCAATAACACGCGATCAAAAAGACGCATATAAATATCCATGGTACCGCTGAAAACGTCATCTTGTTCCACAAAAAACGAGCTGCCAAACAGCATCATCAGAGAAAAAATAAAAAAGTCATAGCTCGCAGAATAAAGAGATGGAAAAATTATCGCACTCAAAATGTGGTGATGCATAAACTATTTTTACAATAAAAAGCGTCTTTTAGCGTATGACAGCTGCCAAAAATAAAAACCCGCCATATATAGTAAATCAAACCCCCGTTTATCATCCCCTTGGTTAGGGAAAAATAACAAAATAAAAAAATGTATTTATTTCCATTTTCCCATTAGGGTTAGGGTTAGGGCTAGGGTTAGGGTTGTAGTTAGAATTGGGGGGTTTCCACTGTTTTGGCACATCAGGGGCTTTCCAAACGCGACATGGCGTTCGATCTCAATTCCAGACAAAAAAGTTAAATTGCGCTGCTTCCCTTCCGAGCTCTGCCATGTGCCCAAATAGTGGTTTACCCACATATATGGGGTATCAGAGTACTCAGAACAAATTGCACAATAACTTTTGGGGTCCTGTTACTCTTGGGAAAATAAAAATTGGGGGTGAAAAGATAATTTTTGTGGAAAAAATATGATTTTTTACTTGTACGGCTGTATGTTATAAACTTCTGTGAAGCCCTTGGGGGTTCAAAGTGCTCACCACATATCTAGATAAGTTCCTTGGGGGGTCTAGTTTCCAAAATGGGGTCACTGGTGGGGGGTTTCCACTGTTTAGGCACATCAGGGGCTCTCCAAACGTGACATGTAGAGTTGAGCGAAACGGGTTAAAAAATTTCAAAAGTCGCCGACTTTTGGCAAAGTCGGGTTTCATGAAACAAAACCCGACCCTAGGATGAGGTCGGCCACGAGGTCGGCGACTTACGCGCCAAAGTCGCGTTTCAAAAGTTTGTTTTGCGCTCTTTTTCAGCCAATCAGGATCCACGGACACTGTGGGCAACGTAATGACATAGGCAGGGGTCACCACCATCTTTCAGAAGGGCATGCAAGTGATAGGCTTGCTTTGGTGGGCGTCAAAGGGATTATAAAAGGGCGTGCACGCCGACCGCCATCTTACTTCTGCCGATCTTAGCATAGGGAGAGGTTGCTGATTCTGTAGGGAGAGCGTTAGGCAGGGAAGAAGAAAAAAAAACTGCTTCTGCTGCTAGCGATTTTGCCTGTACAACACACCAGTCACTGTGTGTGCAGTGCAAGGGGAGGCTATATTGTGGTGGATCAGCGGTGTTGGTTGTTAGGCTGCCTTCTAAGGCTTCCTGACAGCTGCATTGCTGTTTACCCACTGCTCTGCAAACTGCTTTTTTAAAAGCAATCCCAATTTTTTTTTTTGTCCTGCTGAGGTACTGAGCGTGCATTTTTTCACACCATACAGCGGTGTATGCTCCTCACACAGTACCGTGTAACAGCTGTTATCACAGCCACAGTGAAGCTATCTGTGTGTCACTGTGGAAGGATAAGTGGAGGACTTGTTCCGTTCTTACAGACCTACACTCTAGGGAGATTCCTATTCTGCCCAATTCTACATACACCTTGTAGTTTGTGATACACTAGCCAATTTCTGCCTGTGAGATAGCGCTCTGATATTCAGTGGGCCTCACACAATCCAAAAGTGTCCAGTGTCCACTAGTGTGTGCAGAAATTCAAAATCTCTGTGATCCTGTAGTCACTTTTTTCACACCTGTGCCATCAAGCCTGTGACATAGCGCTCTGATATTCAGTGGGCCTCACACAATCCAAAAGTGTCCAGTGTCCACTAGTGTGTGCAGAAATTCAAAATCTCCCTTATCCTGTAGTCACTTTTTTCACATCTGTGCCATCGAGGCTGTGACATAGCGCTCTGATATTCAGTGGGCCTCACACAATCCAAAAGTGTCCAGTGTCCACTAGTGTGTGCAGAAATTCAAAATCTCCCTTATCCTGTAGTCACTTTTTTCACATCTGTGCCATCGAGCTTGTGACATAGCGCTCTGATATTCAGTGGGCCTCACACAATCCAAAAGTGTCCAGTGTCCACTAGTGTGTGCAGAAATTCAAAATCTCTGTGATCCTGTAGTCACTTTTTTCACACCTGTGCCATCGAGCCTGTGACATAACGCTCTGATATTCAGTGGGCCTCACACAATCCAAAAGTGTCCAGTGTCCACTAGTGTGTGCAGAAATTCAAAATCTCTGTGATTCTGTAGTCACTTTTTTCACACCTGTGCCATCGAGCCTGTGACATAGCGCTCTGATATTCAGTGGGCCTCACACAATCCAAAAGTGTCCAGTGTCCACTAGTGTGTGCAGAAATTCAAAATCTCCCTTATCCTGTAGTCACTTTTTTCACACCTGCGACATCGAGCCAGTGACATAGCGCTGTGATATTCAGTGGGCCTCACACAATCCAAAAGTGTCCAGTGTCCACAAGTGTCTGCAGAAACTCAAAATCTCCCCTGTCCTATAGACACCTTGTACCTTGTTTTACATTACTATATAGTTTGTTGGATTTTGTCTACATTTCTACCAAAAATGAGGAAGGCTGGTGGAAGAGGCCGTGGAATTGGGCGGGGGTTGGCAGCTGGTAATGATGGTGTTGGTGGTGGATCTGATGGTAGTGGCAAAAGCAAAATAGGACCAAATGCAGGAGGTGTTGAGCCTGCGTCATCCTCTGGCTCCACAAGGCCTCGAAGGCTAAGTTTTCTAGGAGTTGGCAAACTGCTTTTAAAGCCAGAGCTTCAGGAAAAAAGTTTTGTCTTACATTGCTGACTCCGCCTCCAGCTCTATCGCCTCCTCTTCTGAAGTTGTAAAAAATAAAAGCACTGAGTCGTCATTGGAGGCTCATGTTCATGAACCACACCTTTCCTTGTGTCCTTCACCCCATCCAAGATTGAAGGATGACGCAGGCCATACTACTGATTACTCCATGGAGCTGTTTTCACATACCATGCCTGGATTATCAAGTGAAATGGTGAATTACCCAGGCCAAGATGAATCTGACATGGAGTGCACTGATGCACAGCCGCTGATAGATGATTCTGCTGGTACATTCACTCAGAGCACTACATTGTCCTCGCACTGTACAGAGCCAGATTCTGACCCTGATGAGACTCAGTTGCCCCTTCCCGCACACTATACCACCATACACGGTGACACAGAGGAAGGTGCACATGACATTGAAGAGGAGGTGATGGATGACCCAGTTGTTGACCCAGATTGGCATCCATTGGGGGAAGAGGGTGCTGCTTCCAATAGCTCAGATGAGGAGGACCACAGCAGACATCGACATCGCAACAGCTGTTATCTGGCAGGCCCAGAGCACTCCAAAGACAGGTTCCAAAAATCAAAAGAGTTGCTGGACAGCTTGTCCAGAGGGTCAAAAGATCACAGCGTGCTAGGCCGCAAAATGTCTGCCAAAGTAGGAAGAGTGCAGTGTGGCACTTTTTTGAACAAAATCCTCATGATCAGGCCAAGGTTATCTGTAAGAAGTGCGCAAAGACCTTTATCCGAGGGAAAAATCTGAAAAATTTGAATACCAGTTGCATGCTTAGACATTTAACCAGCATGCACTTGCAAGCGTGGACACAACAACAAACCTCAAGTGCCACATATGCAACTGATCACAAAGAAGGTAGTCAACAACGCTACATTGTTTCCCCCACTGTAAGCCCACCGGTTAGCACAGCAGCAAATGTTGAGGTGTCGTTGCAAGGCCACAGCAGTCAGGGAATCCCACTGTTATATCAACGAAATACTGAATCTAGGCCATCAGAAAGAACACCAACTCCATCACCATCATCAACCCTCTCTCAGTCCGCCCTGTCCACCGCTACTTCCACCATATGCAGCTCTCAAGTCCAGCTCACCCTCCCAGACACTATGAGTAGGTCAAGAAAGTACTCAGTCTCTCATCCGCGTACACTGGGTTTGAACGCCCACATTGCCAAACTAATCTCGTTTGAGATGATGCCCTATCGGTTGGTGGAAAGCGCATCTTTCCGCGAACTCATGGCCTATGCAGTACCACGCTATGACCTACCCAGTCGCCACTTCTTCTCTCGCAAAGCCATCCCAGCCCTCCACCATCATGTAAAAGACCGCATTGTCCATGCACTCAAGCAGTCAGTGAGTGGAAAGGTGCACCTCACAACTGATGCATGGTCCAGTCGGCATGGCCAGGGCCGTTACGTGTCCATCACTGCACACTGGGTTAATGTGGTGGATGCAGGGTCCACAGGGGACAGCGGTGGTGGGACAGTGCTGCCTAGCCCACGGTATAGGAAACAGTTGGCTGTAGGCGTTCGACCCTCCTCCTCCTCCTCCTCCTCCAGAAGCGAAAGCTCGTCAACAGAGCGCAGTCGTACGAGCACTCCATCTGCAGCTGCCACTGTTGCACACGAGGTGTCCCCCTATCGAGCAGCTAGTGGAAAGCGTCAGCAGGCTGTGTTGCAGATGATGTGTTTGGGCGACAGACACACCGCCGAGGTGCTGGCCGAGTACTTGAAGCGACAAACTGAGTCATGGCTGGGCAGTGTACATCTTGAGGCCGGCAAGGTAGTTAGTGATAACGGCCGTAATTTTGTGGCAGCCATAGCCGTTTCAAAACTCAGCCACATACCTTGCTTGGCTCACATCTTGAACCTGGTGGTGCAGTGCTTCCTCAAAAATTATCTGGAGTTAACAGCCCTGCTCCAGAAGGTGCGAAGACTGTGCGCGCACATCCGCCGGTCGCCTGTACACTCCGTTCATATTCAGAAGCTGCAGCGATTGCTCCACCTTCCCAACCACCGCCTCATTATCGACATTGCAACAAGGTGGAACTCCACCCTGCACATGGTGGAGCGGCTGTGCGAGCAGAGGCAGGCCATAATGCATTTGTGGGAGGATACACGGCCAGGCACTTTGAGAGCAGACATGGAGTTGACAGGTGTGCAGTGGTCGAAGCTGAAAGACCTCTGTAAAGTCCTTCAGTGTTTTGAGGAATGCACACGGCTGGTAAGCGCAGACGACGCCATCCTAAGCATGAGCATCCCACTAATGCGTCTGCTCATGCAAACTTTGACGCACCTTAAGGAGCAGGCGTCTGCAGCCAATGTTGATGAGGAGGAAGAGGAGGAGGGAATCCTTGATGACATTCAGCCATTGTCTGCTCAGGGACCTCTCCTGGACGAGGTGGAGGAAGAAGAGGAGGAGGAGGAGGATGATGATGGGGATGATTACTTAGGGGAGGAGGATGCATCTCGTGGGGCAAGTGAAAATGTTGGCGTGGCAAGGTCTGGTACAGGGATTGTGCGTGACTGGAGGGATGTGGATTTGCCAGAAAGTGCTCCTCCACCCAGCACTTGCAGTGCATCATTGACACCGGGAACATTGGCCCACATGTCAGATTATGCCTTGCAGATCCTAAAAAGGGACCCCCGCATTGCCAAAATGATGAACGATGACGACTACTGGTTGGCCAGCATCCTGGATCCACGCTATAAAGGCAAATTACAAAACATCATGCCACAGGAGAACCTTGACCTAATATTGGCTAATAAACAAGCAACTCTGATAAATCGGTTGCTTGAGGCATTCCCAGCACACAGCAGCGGTGATGGTTCTCACACGAGCCGTACGGGCCGGGGGCAGCTTGGCAGAGGTGTTCATGGTGCACACAGCAGAAGTGGCGTTGGAGACAGGGGTTTCATGACAATGTTGTGGACTGATTTTTCAAGTACCGCTCACACAACTGGTAATACTGCCTCGATGGAAAGTGACAGGAGACAGCAGTTGTCAACTATGGTTACAAACTACTTTTCCTCCCATATCGATGTTCTCCCACACAGGTCATTCCCCTTTGACTATTGGGCCGCTAAACTGGACACCTGGCCTGAATTGGCACAATATGCCTTACAGGAGCTCGCTTGCCCAGCTGCAAGTGTGCTATCGGAAAGAGTCTTCAGTGCAGCTGGATCAATCCTGACAGAAAAAAGGACCCGTCTGTCAACCCAAAATGTGGATGATCTAACCTTCATTAAAATGAACCATGCATGGGTTTCCAAGGATTTTGTCCCACCTTCCCCTGATAACACATAGGGTGACAGAAAAATGGCTTGCTTTGGTCCACCTCTTCGTGGGACTTGACCTATTTCGCCTTTTGCATCAGCTGAATGTCCAGCATCAACATATGCCACTTTCTAAAACTCCCTAACTGTGCTGCCTCCCCCCATGGCCGGGGTCACCACCTAGCGCACGACACCGTGCGAGTGCCGTTGCCCTGGACAGGTGGGTAGGCCGACTCTTGGGCGCGGGCACTGGCACAGGGTCCCTCATAGTGCAATCAAGTGTCTCTGATGGTGGTGGTGCACACCCACCGTCAGACACACTGCCGTACTATGAGGGGCCCAGTGCCAGTGCCAACACCCAGGAGTGGGCCCCCCTTGCTTGGGCAGGGCCCCAGCATTTGCAATCTTTACCTCTCCCTGCTCCTCCGCTGTGTAGTCTGGGCCGTCAAATCCATACTGTGCCTGACACCGTCTGAGCCTGCCTCCTGATGTATAGACATATATTTTGAATGTGTACGCTATCCATACATGTTATCCGGGGATACGGTACCCTTTCTCACCTTTGTGCAATCACGTGCAATCCATACTGGGCCTAACACCGTCTGAGCCTGCCTCCTGATGTATAGACATATATTTTGAATGTGTACGCTATCCATACATGTTATCCTGGGATACGGTACCCTTTCTCACCTTTGTGCAATCACGTGCAATCCATACTGGGCCTAACACCGTCTGAGCCTGCCTCCTGATGTATAGACATATATTTTGAATGTGTACGCTATCCATACATGTTATCCGGAGATACGGTACCCTTTCTCACCTTTGTGCAATCACGTGTCATCCATACTGGGCCTAACACCGTCTGAGCCTGCCTCCTGATGTATAGACATATATTTTGAATGTGTACGCTATCCATACATGTTATCCAGGGATACGGTACCCTTTCTCACCTTTGTGCAATCACGTGCAATCCATACTCGGCCTAACACCGTCTGAGCCTGCCTCCTGATGTATAGACATATATTTTGAATGTGTACGCTATCCATACATGTTATCCGGGGATACGGTACCCTTTCTCACATTTGTGCAATCACGTGCAAGCCATACTGGGCCTAACACCGTCTGAGCCTGCCTCCTGATGTATAGACATATATTTTGAATGTGTACGCTATCCATACATGTTATCCGGGGATACGGTACCCTTTCTCACCTTTGTGCAATCACGTGTAATCCATACTGGGCGTGAGAACGGCTGGCGAGCTGTTAAGCAAGCTACAGCACCTGTGGTTTGCACACGTAAGTTTTTCATTTTTTCAGGAATGATGGTTAGGCCTAATTCCGGAACTGCGGTTGACCTGCACTTACTGGGAAATCATCGTTCGCGGGTAATAATTGTAATCAGTGATCCCCATCACTAACGTTGTTCAGCGGGTTATCTGCACCTGTAAGCGACAAATGCTGGCCTTTTCAGTGTATCGCACATGCAGCCATGGACATGTAAGGGCATGACACACCAGTTATTGGCCAATCTCATGTGCCAGAGCCTCACGTGTCCCTCTAGTAAGCCGGACTCGGACCGCGGGGCATGACGGAGTCTCGTTCGTTAACGGAATTAAGCTTGCAATGTGTGCATCTGTTCTGTAGCTGGCATGGTTGAGGTTTCCCAGGTGGAGTCGAATTTAACCGTAGGCTCCACTCCTGGTGGTGCCCTTCTGGACATTCCTTTAAGGTTCAGCTTTGCAACCATACTGCCCACGTAAAACAAACACTTTGCCTTCATGAACGCTGTTTGGAGGGTCATGACTCGTGGGAATAACGCCGCCCAATCAGTTAACCTGCTAGAGAGATCCTTCATTGCTCCCAAGCATGACATCACACTCCCTAGGAGGAAGGTAATGCCACTGTGGCGACCGTACTCCTCGGGGCGACACATGTGCACTGATGCCCAGCCACTGCTCGATGAATCTGCTGGTACATTGACCCAGACCACTACATTCCCCTCGCACGCTACATGGCCTGAATCTGACCCTGATGAAACTCAGGTTACCCTTCCCATATACAGTTCCATCTTACACGGTGACAAAGAGGAAGCTGCAGATGAAAGTGCAGGTTTGGCCCACCCGCCATCAGACACACCACCGTACTATCAGGGGCCCTGTGCCAGTGCCGTCGCCAACGAGTGGGCCCCCCGTGCTTGCTCAGGATCACAGCACTTGCAAGGTTGAAATACTGTGCAGTGAGATGGAAGATGGGGACGACGAGGAGTCCAGACTAGTACAGGGATTCCCTAGCGAGGAGACTTATTTGATTGTTTTCGATGTTGGGACAGCAATTTTTGGGGAGCACTATACTCTGGAGAATGATAGATGGGGCTCACCATACACTGGAACATTCTAAAGGTGGACATCAGACACTGGAGCAGCATTTACAGGGCCCATTATACACTAGAGCATTAGAAATGGGGCCCATTATGTTTGGAGCATTATTTGGGCCCATAAGACAGTGGAGCTTCATCCATGGGGACCAACATATACTGTAGCATTATGTGGAGCTCATCATATACTGTTTCAAACATTATATGGGACCAATGATTCTGTAAGGAGAAATAGATGGGCCTCGTCATGAGATGTAAAAAGTGAAGTATTTTTTATTGTACTATACCACTATTTCTCTGCCATATCGGAGCATGATGAGTTGTGGTATGTGTTAAAGGGGCGCTCTTTCACCCAGGGCACATGAAAACCTGAAGCCAGCCCTACGCCCCCACAACTTTAGCCAAATAACCCCCATTTTTCAGTGCGTAACTTGTATTATGAAGTTAATTAAGGTTGACAAGCTTAAGTAAGAAGAATTGATGCTTTTGGCATTCAAATGAGCACTGTAGGTGTGTTTCCTGTCCTCCTCTCACTGCCGACTTTTATTCCACATTGACTTACATTGGGTTCCGTGTTTCGGGACGACCCCGACTTTTCCCTATAATCGGCCGATCTTGCTCGACCCGACTTTTGGAAAAGTCGGGTTTCACGAAACGAAACTCGACCCTAAAAAAACAAAAGTCGCTCAACTCTAGTGACATGGCGTCCAATCTGAATTCCAGCCAATTTTGCAGTGAAAAAGTCAAACGGCGCTCCTTCCCTTCTGAGCTCTGTCATGCGCCCAAACAGTGGTTACCCCCACATATCAGGTATCAGCATACTCAGGACAAATTGCACAATAACTTTTCCAGTCCAATTTCTCTTGATACCCTTGGTAAAATAACAAAATTGTTCATTTTTTTTTAAACATTCAAAAAATTCCTGTGAAGCACCTGAAGGGTTAATAAACTTCTTGAATGTGGTTTTGAGCACCTTGAGGGGTGCAATTTTTAGAATGGTGTCACTTTTGGGTATTTTCTATCATATAAACCCCTCAAAGTGACTTAAAATGTGATGTGGTCCCTATAAATAAAATGGTGTTGTAAAAATGAGAAATCGCTGGTCAACTTTTAACCCTTATAACTTCCTAACAAAAAAAAATTTTGGTTCCCAAATTGTGCTGATGTAAAGTAAACATGTGGGAAATATTACTTATTAAGTTTTTTGTGTGCCATATCTCTGTGATTTAAGAGCATAAAAATTCAAATTTGGAAAATTGCAGAATTTTCAAATTTTTCGCCATATTTCCATTTTTGTCACAAATAAATGCAAGTTATATGAATGAAATTTTACCACTAACATGAAGGACAATATGTCACGAGAAAACAATGTCAGAATCACTGGGATCCATGGAAGCGTTTCAGAGTTATTACCTCATAAAGGGACAGTGGTCAGAATTGTAAAAATTGGCCCGGGAATTAACATGCAAACCACCCATGGGAGTAAAGGGGTTAATGTACTCGTATGCACAGTACATGCGCAATCAGGCTGCAGTGCAGGCGCCACCATTGGTACCTGTATGCAAAAAAATTTTTTTACCCTAAGATAAATATAATATTCATTACGTAAACTAGGGGGCAGGTCACTGAGGGGTCAGCATGTCTGAAGGCATACTGGTGAATACCTAATCAGAGCACCACATGAAGACCCCCTACAGGCTGCCCCAAAGCACGAGCATATCATTAACCGAAAACTGAAAATAAAGATTAAACAACAACCACAAGATGGATTTCATCAACAAAGGTATCATTTTAATCAGTATAACGGCGCCGACCTGACACTGTGTGTAGGTTACTGAGCACAATCATGCCAACAGTTTCCCTTTCCATATATATATATACATATATATATATATGTGTGTATATATATATATATATATATATATATACTGCACGTGTGTGTGTGTGGAGTAGGTATCCAAATGTATAGTTTATGCCTACTGAAGCGAACTTGGAGGGAAATATCATAAAATGATCACATCTACAGCAAGTATTGATTTTGTACAACTGTGCAGCATTGTCTAAAAGAGTCGAGTGGGAATGCATTCAGATCACTTTCAGCAAGATAACAGATAAATATTACTACAATAAAAGAATATAGTGGTTTCTCCAATATTCTGTATTGATAATTATGCTGAGTTCATTTATATCAAACACTTTCTCTATATTACTGGGGAATATACACTGTATGGGGCCAAAAAAAAAAAAATTCTTCAGAATATTCAAGTCCATATTGATACTTGTTTTGGAATATTTCAGTTCTACTTAAACTCTTAGTTGAATCTCAGCCTTACAGTATATTCTGGCAATGTCCTCCAGGGCACAGACAAACAGCTGTACATTCCTGCTTATTCGCTAGTGAACAGGATCTGTGACAGTCTAAAGTAAGCCCCATCGCAACATGCCAGTGGGATGCTGCCACTCACTGTACTATATCTAGTGTTGGAATAAATAGTAGAGTCATTCCGGCAACTATTGGCTGGAGCCAAAGCTAAATGTGTGTGTGTCTAAGACTACAAGGGTCTTCTTGGTCTCCATGTTTACAGAGCTATGAATTCTGAAGAATCCATGCAAAAATGCTGCTACATGTTCTAATCTTCTCATTCCTTCTTCCTTGTTTCATTTCTGGTCAACAACAAAGTTTTAGTCCAACGTGCCACTTGGACCCAATCCGTGGAGTAGTTTGTGATGCTTGTGCTCCTGGATACACAGGGCCGCGTTGTGAACGGTAAGTCCTTGACGCTATCATTTATACTGACCTCTTAGTATAGAGCATAATTTTTCATATGCTAAATTATGTTGTGCTTTTGTTTTCTGCCTTTAATATATTAATAATATTAGAAATACAAAATATAAAATAGCATTACCAAGAAACTATGCAGTATATAAGTATTCAAGTGACACTTTCCTTGCTGCTACTTATAATTTGACATAGGACTGCAAGTTGTGTAACAGGGTAATTATAATCTATCCATGATACAGTTCTGAATAGGTGATTATTAAATCCAGTTTCCTATTATCTATTACAAATACCATTTTCATCTGTTTTGTACTATTTGACACGTGGCATGACATAAAAGATTTATAGCTAAGTGACAATCTGCACTTTCTCCAAAAGGAAGGGCTCATTTCCTCCAGATCAGATAGGGTTGCACATATAATGGCCATTCATACTACACAATGTTTAAGTGTGTGTAATATTTTAAAATTCAAAAAATAAATGAATAACTGTTATAAAGAAAGCCTGCTGAGTATCAGCCTTGCCGGTATTTTCCTACTTAGGTGAATCTTGCGTTAAACCGGTATATTTTAAGCCCATTCTAACTTTAGAGCTATAATCACTCAAAAGCAACAGCTGAAATAAACAGCTCCGTGGATCGTATTTCATGTGCAAACTTCATTTAGTTCAGTGTTCTAAATGTGACTATTCGAGACAGTGGTAAAAATGGTAAAAAACACATTTGAAAAATGTTATTCTTTTATCTACCTGCTTAGTTACCGTTGCTTGGACAGTCTAGTGATTTATGTTTTTCAGTCTGATTTTTGAGAAACTACTAAGGTTTGCAGGATTAAAGGGACCTAATATTCCTTGCAAATGGGTTTTAGATAAAAGCTTTACATTGTCTTTAAGGTTTCAAGCATATGATAATATTTGGAATCTGTATTATATTACGCGTCAAAATGCAAATAGTTTAATACAATGGATCTGAGATGAGCAAATCAGGCAAAAAATGAATTTGCGGATTTCTCTGCAAGGAAAAATTCTTCTCCTCAAATTTCTCCAGACCCCAGCACATGATGCATGTAAAAATACTAATACTCACCCAGAGTTAATTATGCATGTGCAGTGACCTCCAAGGCCTGAAGTCTTGACATGGTGTTCACTCTAGGCTGGGACTTCCGGTGAGCAAGCCCGGAAGCTCTTTGCACATGCTTCGGACTTACTCACAGCCTTAAGTTGTGGCCTAGCGCGAACATTGGATCAGAGGTGCGATGAAGCAGGGAGAAAGAAGATTGGACAATGGGGAATTAGTGCAGGGGCAGCTGGAAACCTACATTTTATTAATTAATAAAAATATACTATTGACTTTTATTTTTGAAAACTTTCAGATTGTTTTTGCCACCGGCCTAAGAATTTTGCACAGTAATATATATTGTAGTGCAGTGGTAGCACACTTATGCAGTGAGGAGGCAGTGACCCACAGAGTTCAAACACAAAACTCCTTTAATGTGTTTCTTCACAGCATTAAATGTCCAAATTCACACAAGAGCATATAATCTCAGTGCATAGTATTAGTGTCCATTTCACCGCACAGGACTTCATTTCACCGCACTACATACTACACGTCATCCTTCCATTTACAGTCACTAAATACGCTGGACTTCCTTTTGACCAGTAGCTGTGGGTGACTGTACCGCCATGTCAATGTTTCTTACTCACAGCCGTACACAGTCCTTGACAGAGCTCTGCAGAGCCTCTGCTCTGCAATCTCACCTACACCAAACTAAAACTGGCCCTGACACACGCAAACCCTTTCCTGCAGGGCTTTTAACAAAGTAACCTGTGACCTTCAGGCACATGGAAAACCCATTCCTGGAATGAAACGAACTGCACAACTACCATCCTGCAGTCTGTTTCACAACACAACATCCCAGAGCAGGTTTCCCTACATCATAAGACTACACTTATTTTTGTTATTTCTAGTCTGCATTGCAGTCACCACTACCCCCGTGGCTGCCATGCACTCCTATGGCCTTCATACGCCTCCATGCACATCCTGGGGAGAACACACAGTGACCTCTACCTGTGACATCAGTCACTGCTTCACCATTGCAATCACAGCTACACCTGCGACTGCAATGCCTCGTCATGACCTCAATACACCTCCATGCGCATCCTGAGGAGAACAAACAGCGACCCCTACCTGTGACACTGTCCACTGTCTCACAATATACATACACATCGTGTATATATTTATATATACTGTGTGTATATATATATATATATATATATACTGTATATTACTGTTCAGAATTGCTAGACTTCTACACAGGTTTCAGCAGATGTGTGGCGGTTGTCGGCAGGTAAGAAGAGGTTCAAAGTACTCTTTTCATGGACTGCCAGTGTGCCCACTGGACCACTTTTCTGTAAATCTTTCTGAGAATCTCTATTAATTGGTCAGTCTTCAGAAACCAAGGAAATAATTATTCATGTGTAAGTCGAAAGTTTGCCATAATACAAATTGTCATAAAAATTTGCAAAACCACATCGGCAAACATTTGCTAGGCAGATGTCTGTGTAATAAGCTGATCAGACATTTAGTCTTCATATTTTTATTGTCAGGTATGATCAAAAGACATTTATAACAAGCCTCTGACCTGCTCAAGTAGGCATGTGCCATATGTTGTGACCATATCAACACTAAAGATTACACTGCAAATTGTTGGCAATATTTCCACATGTATGGATTTGTTATTAATAACAACAACCTATTTATACTAATAAAGTAAAATGATAACATTCTGACTCTCTGCACCCACCAGTTAGGGGGAACTCATTACAAGAGATCTTACACTCTTCCCATTAAAGAGATCAATACTGAAGCCTTCTTATAGCATCCATATAGCACTCTCCTAAAAGAGCTCTAATCGGATGACTTCATACTGTAGGGAGGGTACTTCTACTATACTCTCCATAGATTCTGCTCAGCATGCATCTTTCCTGGGGGAGAGGGTTGTAGTCAGATTCTTAAGCCTGTAAAAATGTAAAAGTATCTTCTATAAATTAATTCTCAATCTTTTCAGCTGTCATAAAACATCTCTCCTGGGTCTGGGCCTTCTGCATGATCACTACATGAAGTGTATATGTGGGGATTATAAATAAAAAATGAATAACTACAACATAAAAAAGACCAAAGACATTTTATTGTCTTTTTTGGAATAAAAATGAAAACATGAAAACTTGCTTTTCACTGGTTTTATATACAGTAACAACAGATTTATTTATTTCTTATAAAAAATACTACCTACCAACTGCTCAAAGCTAGTCAATTTTTGCTCTTGTTTGATTTCCTCTGCATTCTGTTTATTTTTTATAAAATCCACCATACTGTGTCAGAGATATGGAACTTTTGATTTAGTGCTAGTAAAATAGCTAGGGAACAGCACTAGTAAAATAAGATAAAAACCTGACCACTTTTGACCTAGTGACAGGTCCTTTGTATAAAAAATAATTCAGTTTTTAGTTTTCTCTTGCAGTTTAAAAGGAAAGTATCATTTAACTCTGGTTAAAGAGAATCGGGAGATTTGAGCATTTCCATCAGAATAAACTGAGCTTTGAGCCTTATACTAAGGTGTATTATGAAATTATTAATCTGCCCAGAATATGAGATGATGGCTTACCTCTAATCAGATACTGACCATAACCTTTTCTAAAGCCTGGTAATTATTACCTTTAGCAAAGGGATGCTAAAAAATTGGAGCAATAAAAAATAAAATCGTAGATATCATTTGTTAACCACTAAAAAGAGATTCTTGCAAATAATTATTTTTCCCTGAGGTCACTGTGTGGGGTATTGGCAAGCCATGTGAATGAATCTGCAGTCAGTCACCTGTCCTCATTCATCAGACCCATCGCTTCTCTTCCTGTTACTGTATTCTATTTTTGTCATTCCTTTCCTGTCTGCTTCAGCAGTCATCATACTCCAGCTAAGCGGCTGGCTGTGATGTTAATAACTTCAGAAATTGGTCACATCAGTGCTGCAAAGGATTTAGTTTCTTTAATTCAGAAAAACACAACTGGACATCAAGACTTGCTTACTGTTTTTTTGTGTAGTGTGTTTCTCCTAAAGCAGAGTGTGCATGTATGTATAGTATATGTATAAATAACCATCTCTAGCAGCGTCGGACAGGAGCACCTTGGGCCCACCAGAGAAAATCGTTCTTGAGGCCCACTATGTAGCCACATAGAAGTAAATACAAGACCACAAATTGTGCGGTAAAACACGCTAATATCAAGGTATAATATATGGTAGTACACATCTTAATTATGTAGCACGGTTTGGGGTAGCCCCCTCATAGAATATAAAGTAGCCCCCCTCATAGAATATAATGTAGCCTCCCTCATGGAATATAATGCAGCCCCCTCATAGAATATAATGCACCCCCCCTCATAGGATATAATACAGCACCCCACAAAATATAATGCAACCCCCTCATAAGTTATAATGCTGCCCCCCCCATAGAATATAATGTAGCACCCTCATATGGCATAATGCAGCCCCCACACAGAATATAATGCAGCCCCCCACAGAATATAATGCAGCCCCCCTCATAGGGTGTAATGCAGCCCCCCTCAAAGGGTATAATGCAGCACCACTCCACCATTGTCCTCATCACCACCTCCATCATTGCCTGCTCCCCCACTACCATTGTCCTGTCCACCACTACCATCATTGTCCTTTACACCACAACCATCATTGCTTTCTCCCCCAACACCCCCATCATTTCCCATTCCAACACCTCCATCATTGTCTCCCCCACCACCATTATCATTGCCTCCCCTCACAACCATCATCACCTCCTCACCACCAATATCATTGCCATCTCACCACCATCATCATTGTCTCCTCACCATCATTACTGCCTCCCCCACCATCATCGCCTCCCCCAACAACATCATTGCCTCCTCACCATCATCACTGCCTCCCCACACCACCATCATCATCGTCTCCTCACCACCATCATCATCATTGCCTTCCCCACCACCATCATCGCTTCCTCATCACCATTATCATTGCCTCCTCACCATCATCACTGCCTCCCCATCACCATCATCATCGCCTCCTCACCACCATTACCATTGCCTCCTCACCACCATCATCATCATTGCCTTTCTCCACCACCATCATCACCTCCTCATCACCATTATCATTGCCTCCTCACCATCATCACTGCCTCCCCCAACATCATCATCATCGCCTCCTCACCACCATCATTATTGCCTCCTCACCATCATCATTGCCTCCCCCACACCACACCATCACAAATACAGCACCTCACAGACAGCACTGCACCACTCTCACATACACAAAGCACCACACCACACACAGCACCGCACCACACATACACACAGCACCGCACACACACACACACCACACACACAGCACCGCACACACACACAGCACCGCACCACACACACACAGAACTGCACCACACACACAGCACTGCACCACACAGGGGCTTGTCTCCAGCTGCTGCTCCTGGCAGCAGGAGGGCCCCTCTTGACTCAGGGGCCTCATAGCAGCTGGGTGTGCTGCTATTAGTGACACACTACTGGCTGGGGGCCCCTGGAGCAATGGGGTCCCTAGGCAGCTGCTGGCCAATATGCCAGCAGGTGTCAGAGCCAGGGCCCACCAGAAATCTTCCGATTCTCCGGTGGGCCAGTCTGACCCTGATCTCTAGTACTTAGTAGATCATCCTTTTGACGTTATGACCTACTGAAAAAATAGCCAGACATCAGCTTCTGGCAATGATCCTAAGTAGGAATAAGCGGACCGCTAGACGTTTGGGTTCGGCCGAACAGTTAACAAACAGACTTCTTCAGGAGGCATTACGAAACATACGTTGGGGCAGCAGGGATACTGTGATTATTCTAACTAGTAAATTGCATTTCCTATATCTCCTACACACTTCACTGTATGTCTTAACCCATTGTGGGTTGTACACGTGTCACCAATCAGTGTATAGCACCTTTTGTGCAACCAGCATTTTTGCACTAGGCACTTTATTTTTGCTGATGTTTGCACACTTTAATGTGCATGTTGCTTACATAAGTCCATCTTTAATTGGTCAATGTGTTATTTTATTATTTATTTGATTATTTCAATGAAGCATTGCAGAATGAATTGTCTTTAATTGGATTTCTCTTGTAATATGCATTATCCCTGATGCATTTTTTTGCACTTTGCACTTTTTTCTACTTTTTGCTGCTAAGTTTGTATAATGTATTAATATATATGGCGGTGTACTTATCTGGCTTTGTTGGCATGTTTTGCATTTTTGCAGTTTATTAATAATTCAGACTGTCCAGCAGCCACAAATCATGCAGCTGTGTCGACGCAAATTAAATCTACGAGCACGTCAGAATACTCTGAGGACACCCGAGCATGCCCAGGAAAACGCGAGCAATAAGTTTACTCGCTCATCACTAGTGCCTTTGTTATCTTTTTGTATACCTTTACTTGTTTCTGCAAGATTGACCTCTTCTTTTAGTCTTTTGGACCAGTTTCTTGATAACAAAAGAATGAGTGAAACGATGACCGTTGTCAATTACTCAGGAACACGGTGTCCAACTATGCAACGCATTTGCTGCAGCCAATGATGCTTTACTAAGACCAAAATATATTTGTAATTAAAAGATTGGATAATATTTCTTGGAAATATTGATTAGACCAGTCTATATCTGCATATGACGCTTTAGCTTTACTATGGCACAAGGAGAAAATAGACAAAATGCAATATGCCTAATGCATGTACTGAGAGCAGCACTGCATATATGAGGCTGAACACATTCAGGCAGTTTTATACAACCTAAAGATTAGACTAGATAAAACTAGACTCAACACATAGAAAATGATCCTTATTTTGGTTTATGGCTTATTCTTTGGTGCGCCTCTTGACCCCTCTTTTGCCCCAGAAATTATTTAGAAACACAACACAAAACCATCAAAACCCAAGAGCTATTCATTATACGCTGCCACCCTTCAAACATTTGCCATTTGTAAAACTATTTTCTATTTAAAACATTATGTGGTATAGCATTTCTGTTATGTATATTGCTAAACAGTTATAGGTTTTGTAGACCTGCAAAGGACTATGGCCGTTGGCAAATAAAAAATTTGAACACCGAACCTTATTAAATATACATAGAGAGCTTGCTGCACTATATCTGTAACATGTTTCCACCATTCAGTATCTACAAAAGGAGGGTCATGTGATGTCTGGTGAATTGAGAAGCAATAAATCACTTTGTCTTGGTCAGAATATTTAAAAGGAATCTGTCACCTGAATTTGGCGGGCTATTTAAATGACTTCAGTGTGGTCCGATGGGCGGTGTTTCCTATTCATTCCTCCTCCCCATCCTTGGCCGCCGTCCGCAATATTTTCTGGAATTGGAGTAGGTGTCCACCATAGTCCGCGCGTGCGCAATGCAACCTTGCCACTCACAGTATGCTTTGCCCAACTGTGGGCAAAGCCTAAAAGCATTACTGCGCATGCGCCGGTTAACTATGCCCTGGAAGTATTTTGCTGTGTTCCGGGACATAGTTAACTGGTGCATGCGCAGTAATGCTCGCAGTTGGGCAAAGCATACTGCGCGTGCACGAGGCATGATTGCATTGCGCACGCACAGACTATGGAGGACACCTACTCCAATTCCAGAAAATATTGCGGACGGCAGCCAAGGATGAGGAGGAGGAATGGATAGGAAACACCGCCCATCAGACCGGACTGAAGTAATTTAAATAGCCCCGCCAAATTCAGGTGACAGATTCCCTTTAAGTATAGGTCTAGGGCAGCAAAATGAATCTTTCCCCATGTAATGAAAAATTTAGCCATGACTCTGCAATTTAAGTCATATATCAGTCCTTCCTTCAAAACACATGTCCACTTACAGTTGTGTGAAAAAGTGCTTGCCCCTTCCTGATTTCCTGTTCTTTTGCATGTTTGTCACAAGTAAATATTTCTGATCACCAAACAAATGTAAATGTAAGTCACTAAAAGAGGTCGCTGTTCCTCAGACTCTCTAGGTCACACGCACTTTGCATGACCCAGAAGTGGCTTTTACAATGTAAGGCTATGGTGCATCAGAATGAGGTGCCATAGGTGTACAATGAAACAGAGACTTCCAACTCACGCATGGAGCATAGAAAGAGCTAGATAGTCTGAGGAGCAGGATGTCACTTGATCCCAGAGAAGGCGTGCATAGATGAGTGTGTTAAGATACACACACTATACTACATATAAAAAAAATACATATACACAGATTTATAAAAAAATTCTTCATGGGAGTGCTTTTTTAATAAATGCTATATGGCAGCGTATATTACCAAATTGTAAAAAATATTAGAATTATAGATATACTTTGATTATAAATAATCCAATATAGAAATCTATTCAGTGTAGGGATGGGCGAATCTACTCGTTAGGACTCGTTACTCTGCGAGTAGTAGGGGACTCGCAGGAGTCGGTACTCTGCGAGTTTCCAAGCGATTACTCACACAGTAACGAGTCCAATGCAAATGAATGGCAATCCTAGTTTTTGCAGAGTTTCTTAGCGATTTTGTGTCAGCAGCTGGACACAAAATCGCTAAGAAACTAGGATTGCTTGTATTAAACTGTGAAAAAACTAGCTAGGAGTTCTCTCTCTCTGTTTTGCAGCGATTCCTGTGCTGGGGGATTCCTGTGCTGGGGAGGAGGAGAATGGGGATGCGAGTTTTGCAGCGATTCCTGTGCTGGAGGGGAGAGAGAGAGAAAACTCTTGCTAGTTTTGTGTGTCCTAGCTGGACACAAAATCGCTAAGAAACTAGGATTGCTTGTATTAAACTGTGAAAAAACTAGCTAGGAGTTCGGTCTCTCTCTCTCTCTCTCTCTCTCCTCGCATCCCCATTCTCCTCCTCCCCAGCACAGGAATCGCTGCAAAACAGAGAGAGAGAGAACTCCTAGCTAGTTTTTTAACAGCTTAATACAAGCAATCCTAGTTTCTTAGCGATTTTGTGTCCAGCTGCTGACACAAAATCGCTAAGAAACTCTGCAAAAAAAAAAATCTGCATCCCCATTCTCCTCCTCCCAAGCACAGGAATCGCTGCAAAACTCGCATCCCCATTCATTAACATTGGACTTGCTAGACTTGCAAAGAATAGCGAGTTTCCAAGTCGGACTCGTTACAGCCTAGCGATTCCGAATATTTCAGGATTCGCCCATCCCTAATTCAGTGCAGTTACCAGAATTCTGGAATTCCATCTAGGCTACATACTTCTAGGAATGAGTGGGCCCATAGATGTTTGGGTTTGTCGGGTTCGGACAGACTTTTCAAAAAGTTCTAGGACCCAAACTTGAAACCAGACCCAAAACCCCATATGTCATGAACACCGCACTGCACTTGTTCACTGAGCCAGTGCACATGTCCTGAGTAAGACAGACTGTACTCAAGATACCTGTGGAGCGGGGCAGCAGCGATGAAGATGCGTGCTTCAGACAAACAGGACCTGAAGCACGTGACTGCTGGGGGTGGAGCTGGCCACAGGTCTCTCAGAGGAAGCAGGAGCAGAGAGAGACTGCTTCAGGCCAGATAGGACCTGAATCACCTGACTGCTGGGGGCGTGGCCTAAACTCTGAGAGCTAGGAGCAGAAGGGAAACTCCTAGAAGGGTAATTACGGGACAAAGTACCAAGGGGCAATTACAGAGACGTAAACCAGATAAGGCCAGGGTCAAAACACGAGATAGCATGACAGTACCAAAGGATTAGACAGAACAGATAGTCAGGACATAGCAAGAGATCAGTAAACCAGAACGGACAAATACAGTACCCAGACAGTAGACAAACTCACTACGAAGTGACGGACCTGGTCAAAACCAAACAAACAACAAGATATCAGGCACAAGGCACGCAAGGGGTCAACTAACTCAGCCGAGGGCAGGAGTATAACTGACACCAGACCTAGATCATTTGGCAACTAAATAGCTGCCCTCTGCCAGAGAGAGGCAGAAATAATTAACCCCTGTCTGACCAGGATGGGACAAAGACAAAACCTCGTCCTGGATCATGACACATATAAGTCAAAGGCGACCCGAACTTCAGTGCTGTAAAATGGTCAGAGTAAGGGCTAGTTGGCTGAAAAAGAAAGATAAATGGGGGTATGATCAGGACAATTGCCTTGCAATCAAAATGTGGATAATGAAATGGCTTGAAGGGATTCTGTCACCATAGACATCAAGGTAAAATAGGAAGTAAATGAATAACATACAAAAAGACCTCAAAAAGACCTTTTTGAATCAGGGCTACCATCCAAGAACAATTGAAAACCAAATTACAAGAGCCACCAGAATGTCAAGGAATCACCTGCTACATTACAAAGCTAAAGAAGAAAATAACCGGGTGCCTCTATTAGTCACTTACAACCCAAATCTGGAAGTGCTAAGGGGAGCTGCATGGAAATTACAACCCTTACTACAAAAAGATGCCCGATTACAATCCATTTTTCCAGACCCCCCACTACTGTGCTTTAGGCAGCCCCCAAATCTAAGAAGCATCATTGTCAGAAGCTCCCTGTCCTCTCCTACAGCTGGAGGAACCTTTCCTTGCAACCAGAAAAAATGTAAAACCTGTCCATCTATATTGACCGCGGACAAGATAAAGATCCTCAACTCACATCAGAACCACAAGATGCCAGGTACTTTCAGCTGCATTACATCTAATGTGGTGTACTTAATTATTTGTACTAAATGTCCAACTGGGGGTCTGTATGTGGGGGAAACAGGGCAAAAGCTTAGAACAAGGATGAATGCTCATCGTCACACAATAAGAGAAAAAAGAATGGATCTACCTGTGGCAAAACATTTTTGTATGATGGACCACGACATCAGGGATATGAAATTACTGGTATTGAAAGGTAACTTCACATCTCAGAGAGAGAGAAGAGTCTGTGAGTATAAATTTATGACGACCTTTGACACTCTCAATGCTGGAATGAATGTGTCGCATGGATTTATGTCTTTTTACATCAATTAAGGAATTTGCTCCTAAGACCTCATGGGGGCATCACAACACATTAGGAGACCCCAATCAGAGGACAATAAAACATCCGGACTCCTTATCTATGAACTGGTCCAATATTTATGTTTCTCCCTCTCCCATAATCATAATTCTGCTTCACGTCACTTGTCTCATCTATTGCATTTTTTCTGTGCTGTATTGTGCATAAATATGTGACTCTTCAGATTTTGTATTAGTCTATATGCCTGATGAAGAGACCTAAGTAGTCTCGAAAGCTTGCAATGTGTTACCATCTTTTCAGTTAGCCATTAAAAGGTATCATCCACTAAGGACTCTCAATTCTGTGAATATTTTTCTAACATACAATAAACATTTTAACATTGCGCTCACAGATACTCGGGCTTGCTACTGCCAGTACAGTAAAAAAATCTCACCCACAGAGCATGGGCCACAGTACCCAAACACAAGCTGATAACAAATTTCACACACAGAGCATGTTTTCACATTTCTCACACAGAAGCTGGTAACAAATTTCACCCACAGAGCATGTTTTCACATTTCTTACACAGAAGCTGATAACAAATTTCACCTACAGAGCATGTTTTCACATTTTAGAGCATGCTTTCACATTTCATCCAGGAAAGCTGATAAAAATTGCACATCCAGACAATGGGGTACAGTCCACCCACAGGCAAGGATGCAGAGTACACAAAATGGCTTAAAGGTACAGTACCCCTACAGATATGGGTTAAATGATACACACAGCCGCTTTTCACACAGTACCCCAACAGATGTTGATAACAAATTTCACTCACAGAGCATGTTTTCACATTTCCCCTCTTTGCGGGGAGTAAGGTGGGCCTGTTATTGTGGGGGGAAGAAGCTGAGACTGCAATAGATGAGTGAGCAGGTAGAGGTTCAGATCTGCATGCTTGTTAAGGTGTGTATGCTACTGCACCTTGTGCTTGAAATTCAGATACCTTGTCATACAGGTGATGCTCAGGTTCAGAATATTTATACCTCACTTTAGAGTCTGATGGCACAGCATTAAAACCACCTGTTTCTTGGAAACACATTCCTTGATGAAATGCTACTCCGGGGAGCTCTTTTGAACTGCTTTTTTGTGTGCTAATTTCAGCAGCACGGTGGGCAATCGCAGTCGATGTACTGACAAGGGGCTGCCCACTGTGCCTTTTCACCCTTCTCTCTATTTTGCTCTACTGCTGTGACAGCGTGGCCATCTCCTCTTCCTGAAAAATTATTTATTTTGCCTAGAAATTGTTTCTATATGCATAGACCCCTGTTTAAAGTCATAGACTTTTGTTAACCAACTTTGTTAAAATAGGACTAACAACATTAAAGACACACTCGACAAATTAGTGCACATTAAATATAAATATAGATGATATTAGATGATATTAGACCCTATTAGCTTACCCTGAATTAAACCCTACACTAATGACCTAGCAGCAGAGGTTGGCACCATTTGGATTGTGAAAATGGTGGCCTCGCTCCTTAGCAGCTCTCCCTTATATCCATAGTATGCCCTCGTTGGCTCTGGCATAGATATAAACAGATTGTAACCAAATACCAAATAGACCTATTGTTTCAAGAGATACTTTATTTTATTAGTAAATTAAAGGAAGTGTGTACCCTAACACAAAGATAGACAAACAACAGCACAGTTGAAGGCTAGCAGAGTGGGTAAAGAATAAGAAATAGGTATATGGCTGAGATGTATAACTGGAAAGAACTGACTATTCCCTGACAATACCTTAAATCCTGGATCTCTGCCTGGCAGCCGAGGTTGGCAACACAATTATGGCACCCCTGCTCCACGATGACTGTCCCTCGTACACCCAAAACTTTACTAAGAAAGGGTTTACAGTGTATTAGGTGCCGGGATTCTCCCACAGCATGGGCTGGAGCTCAATTCTTGTATGGCGCTGTGGTCTCCCATTCAGGCTCGGCTGCTGGGATGACTGCTTAGCACAGACTTCGGTCCCAGCACCTTGCCCAGGCTCGTGTTGCATGTGTAGTTACTGCTGGCCCTCCAGCTAAGACTAGGGTCACTACTATTTTATACGTGCAGCACTGTGCTCTGGAGCCTAAGTCCAGATTTCACCCTACTGAGCATGTCAATGATATGGTGTCTTCCCATTGGTGCTCGGATGTCAGGTGCTCTGGAGTTGTGGCAGCTTCAGATTGGTCCACAGGCAAGGTCCTGTCTGTCTGGTCTTGAGCAAGGTATAAAAAGCTCTGAATGGTGCATGCCTGTGCGCTAGTATCATGTGTTTGGTGTGTTGATGGCTACTTTACCACCCTATGTGCACATGTGCCGCTAATAGCAGTGCGAGTGTTTGTCTAGACAGGCAGTGTAGGGTGGGAACTCCCGCTTGAACTTAGCATCTGCACCGGGCATCCTCAGGCACGCATGCTAAAGCACATTGTGTGTCAGAGCAGAGTCAACTACCAGCTTAGTCTTTCTTGGGGGGTAAAGTTATAGGGACCCAATTAGTATTTTTCTATATGCCTGTGCAGTCTAACAGGGTATAGTACTTTTTTCTTTGCTTCATAGTACAGCTCTGTGATGTAAAAGAGCTTGTTACTTTGCGCTCTGTACACACTAAGTGACATTTAGTTCAGTGTGTTTTAAGTGTTTTCTCGCAGCCTTGCTGCGCCATTTTGCTAGCTGCGGTTTCTCCATCACCGCACGATGGACCCCGGGTTGCTAACACACCTTATTATAATTTCTTATTTAGTGCGTTCCTCCATATCTGACACAGTGGACTCAATATGAACCCATATACTTAATACTATGTGTCCTTATTGTAGACAAAATCAGGCAAATGCCTGATAAAACAAATGCATAAAAAAAAATATGTTGATCAGGGTACTAAGTCAAAACTTATTCAGACATGTCTGAAATCATCTGCCTTGACAAGTTTCATCTTGTTAACTTAGTACAGTCATATGTAAAAGTTTGGGCACCCCTATTAATGTTAACCTTTTTTCTTTATAACAATTTTGGTTTTTGCAACAGGTATTTCAGTTTCATATGTCTAATAACTGATGGACTCAGTTATATTTCTGGATTCAAATGAGGTTTATTGTACTAACAGAAAATGTGCAATCTGCATTTAAACAAAATTTGACCGTGCAAAAGTATGGGCACCCTTATCATTTTCTTGATTTGAACACTCCTAACTACTTTTTACTGACTTCCTGAAGCACTAAATTGGTTTTGTAACCTCATTGAGCTTTGAACTTCATAGCCAGGTGTATCAAATCATGAGAAAAGGTATTTAAAGTGGCCACTTGCAAGTAGTTCTCCTATTTGATTCTCCTATGAAGAGTGGCATCATGGGCTCCTCAAAACAACTCTCAAATGATCTGAAAACAAAGATTATTCAACATAGCTTTTCAGGGGAAGGATACAAAAAGTTGTCTCAGAGATTTAACCAGTCAGTTTCCACTGTGAGGAACATAGTAAGGAAATGGAAGAACACAGGTACAGTTCTTGTTAAGCCCAGAAGTGGCAGGCCAAGAAAAATATCAGAAAGGCAGAGAAGAAGAATGGTGAGAACAGTCAAGGACAATCCACAGACCACCTCCAAAGACCTGCAGCATCATCTTGCTGCAGATGGTGTCACTGTGCATCGGTCAACAATACAGCGCATGCATAACGCCTTTTTGTATGACCAAACAACTCAATCTTTGTTTCATCAGTTCACAGGACCTTCTTCTAAAATGTAACTGGCTTGTCCAAATGTGCTTTTGCAGACCTCAGGCGACTCTGTTTGTGGCGTGCTTGCAGAAACGGCTTCTTTCGCATCACTCTCCCATACAGCTTCTCCTTGTGCAAAGTGCGCTGTATTGTTGACCGATGCACAGTGACACCATCTGCAGCAAGATGAGGCTGCAGGTCTTTGGAGGTGGTCTGTGGATTGTCCTTGACTGTTCTCACCATTCTTCTTCTCTGCCTTTCTGATATTTTTCTTGGCCTGCCACTTCTGGGCTTCACAAGAACTGTACCTGTGTTCTTCCATTTCCTTACTATATTCCTCACAGTGGAAACTGACAGGTTAAATCTCTGAGACAACTTTTTGTATCCTTCCCCCTGAAAAGCTATGTTGAATAATCTTGGTTTTCAGATCATTTGAAAGTTGTTTTGAGGAGCCCATGATGCCACTCTTCATAGGAGAATCAAATAGGAGAACTACTTGCAAGTGGCCACTTTAAATACCTTTTCTCATGATTTGATACACCTGGCTATGAAGTTCAAAGCTCAATGAGGTTACAAAACCAATTTAGTGCTTCAGAAAGTCAGTAAAAAGTAATTAGGAGTGTTCAAATCAAGAAAATGATAAGGGTGCCCATACTTTTGCACCGGTCAAATTTTGTTTAAATGCAGATTGCACATTTTCTGTTAGTACAATAAACCTCATTTGAATCCAGAAATATAACTGAGTCCATCAGTTATTAGATATATGAAACTGAAATACCTGTTGCAAAAACCAAAATTGTTATAAAGAAAAAAGGTTAACATTAATAGGGGTGCCCAAACTTTTACATATGACTGTATTAGATCATGATGTCCAGCATATTGTGTCTTATGATTAGATGCCCTTATTGAAAATAATCCACCTCAGTGAAGCGCCTTCCCAATCAAGCTTGTGGTTTCCATTTTAGGAAGGGAGTATATTTGTTTATAACGATATTACAATTTGTTCCAATGTCCCTAGTTTGTCTGCATCAAATTACCAAGAATAGAATGGTGTATGATGGGGTGCAAGGGCTCCCCATTGCCATACCCCTGAGCTGGTGGAAGTACTTTCTGTCAAAGATGAAGAAGTTATGGGTGAGAGTGAATTTCAAGAGATCAGCAACGAACAAAGTCATTGTGTCTACCACATTCAATTGATCTGGACTTTGGAAAGTGGCCTACCCAATTAGACAATGCTTTTGTAGGATGTTGCTATATAAGGCCTCCACATCTATTGAAGCCAAAAATTAATGTTAACCAACATGGATACACTCCTGCTAATGAGGAGATTGGACGTATCCCTGATGAATAAAGGGAGAGATGGAACAACGGGGTGAAGGATTTTGTCAATGTAAATGCCACCATTTTGAATCAATGAGTCAACTCCTGACACAATAGGTCAATCCCTAATTTGTACCAGGCCCTTGTGTACCTTCAGTAAAACATACAACGTCATTGTGGGATCAATATGCAGGACTTTATACGTGTCCTTATCTTTTAAGATTTAATAACACATTGTTAGATATTCTGAATTTTCCATAATGACCAAATTGTCCCCCTTGTCAGAAGAATTTATAGATAAACAATCATTCATAAAACCACTCAGGGCCAGTTTTTCATTCTTTCACAAGTTTTATTCTACAGTGCAAATGGTATTTTACGTAGGTCCCTTTCAACCAATTTAGGAAAAATGTCACTACTTATAACCTCCCTCTGTGGTGGCATTTCGGTGCTTTTTTTCCTAAGGTCCATGAATGGACCTAATCCCCTCATGACGTCATTTTCCTCTAATAGTCCCTTGAAGTTCATCCTCCAATTGGCATAATACGACATTGTTCACGGCAAAAAAAAAGTTTCCATTTAAGTTTTCTACAAAATAAATTTAGATCTCTTACCCATTCAAAATAGTTGAAGAAATTTGCAGCGACAAAATTGAGACCTCTTTTCAGGACATAGTACTCTTCTTTAGACAATGAATATCATGAGAGATTAATGATCTGGCCTTTATTTAATTGGTTTTCATCCTAAGATAGTATTCTGTTCTAGCATTCCACTCTAAAAAAGATGATGATTAAGACGCAGAAGATGAGGGAGCTCCTATATTGGGAGCTGTTGGGGACATATTTATGTTTGTATTTTAGTATGTTCCTCTCTGGCTATATATCCCTCTTTATTTATGCCATCCTTGCAAAGGTTGCCTTTCACCATAGACTTGAGCCCCCCTTACCACCAGGTCTGTCCTCTCAGTATCACAAATATCTATAACTGATGACGATATATCCAAAGGTTTCTCTTTGTGGGAGTTATAGGCCTGATTTTCTCCAAAGGTTTAAGGTCCCTCTGAAAATTTATTTGCTTTCTCTCCTTCAAAGTTGATTGATATTTGTCAACTGAAGTCTGTAGAAGACCTTCACGTCTAGTAAAGTCTGGTTCAGACTTATATTTCAATATATTATCAATTAATTTATTTAAATATGTTGAAGATTTCTATAACAGTTTTTTCTCCTCCTCTAGTAATAATTGCAGCCTTTCATCAAGCTTTAGTAGACTGGTGAACCTGAACAGGAAACTTGACATACAGTAAAAAGTCTGCCTTCAGGGCTCGTAACCGGACACTAGGTGTTCGGTACAGACTCCAAACTTTACCGTTCAGGTTTGCTCATCCCTCTGTATTGCAAATGCCATCATTATATTCTCATAGGAAAGGACCATAGTTGAATGTATTATTATACTTTTTGCCTAAATGTATCCATGTACTACACTTCCTTAGATAATGTAATATATTTTCATAAAATACAATTTATTCAGATGTTATAAATTATCTGGTTTGTCCGTTTTGTGAGTTTCATGGACATTATATGCATTTGCCTAATAAATATTGCAGTAATATATATGGTATCTGCCAGCTTTCTACTAAAAAGTTCTATGTTTCCAGTCAACTGTAACAAAACGAGAGATATTTCAGGGAGTTAATTAGGAATTTAGCTTCAGGCATTATGTTCCAGAATCTACTGCACTTTATCATCACGGAACATTAATATCATTACTGTCTGCAACTCAGTAGCTGCTACATTAGGATATTTTGCAATTGTCCGACATTCATTCAACACCTTCATTCAAAATATCTTGTTCTCAAAGAACATTATACTTTGTATAAGAGAATATATCATTGTAGAGACAATAAGGAACTTTGGTGGGTAGTGGTAATCTGCAGCAACATTTTTTATTCTTTTTAGTCAATCAAATTATTAAACGGTTAAGTGTACTTACCTTTGTAAACCCATTTGGAATATTATCAAAACAGCAAAACACATCTTACATTTTTTTTTTGCTGACATCATTTTCAGCTGCATTTAACAGTTGAGTATAGCTTTGTATAAAGGGAGAATTAAAGAAGCTCTCCCAGCCCCTTAATATGATGCAATCATCATATTACATAGCGCTGTGTGCATACAATTGATCATTTTGAATTTCTAGGCAGTTAATTCTTCTCTTTTCCATTAGTTCTATGACATTTGATTAAAACAGATTAGCTTAATCCCTCTGTGTTCTATGTAGAAACAGGAAGTCCATTTTTCCTGCATGAGTCATCACTGCAAAAGCCCCTGTGTAACAGGGTTACCGCGACAGTGTGGAGCCAGAAGACAGCAGCATCTGATTGCTACTACTTTGGCGCTAAGAAGAATCACTTCTCCTTCATTTTAAATGTGTTTATTTCTTCAGGCAGAACAAGGGATAATTGGATAATTGGAAATCTCTGTTCTCACGGCTGAGCTCGGTTAGCCACTACCTTCCCCTTTAAAATCTGGGCTCTGCTACAAATCCTTGTCAGGGCAAGCATTTGCTGCATGGCTAACAGTGGGAGAGGAGTAAATATGAGAAGGAGAGTTGGAGGAGTTATCTGCAACTGTTGTTTGGTTTGTAAGTGTTAATTCCGTATCCTTCTCTATTTTGGTTTCTTCCCTTACCTCCACACCCCGTGCACTCCTCTGTTATATGTGAGTGAATATTTTGTATGCCTGGAGTTTTCTGTTAACCTTTGTCTGTGTTGCCTTGTTTGTCAGGTTGGTGTACTACAGTGCACAGTAGCACCCCCTCTTCCCTGGGTGTTGGGAAGAGAACAGATGGAGTGTTAACTCAGGAGATAAGGCAAGTGTGGAGGCTCCAGCATCTTTGCCATCTAAAGTATCCCAGAGAGCAGGGTGAGCTAGGGCGCCCCCAGTGTTAGGGACAGGGAAGGAGCCCCCTGGTCCTGGGTCACCTGACAGTTGTATCGTGACACCATGTCAGGGGTAAAGAGCAGAGCAACTGGGTCAGGAGTTGAAGAGGGTGTGGAGCTGGGCTGCCAGAGACTTTGCAGTGATATACAATTGTAGTTCTAATGATGACTCATGTAAGATAAAGAAACGTCCTGTTTATTCATAGAGCTTAGAAGGATTAAGCTAGTCTTTTTATAATCATGTGAAGTCACAAACCTAAAAAGAAAAGAAATAACAGGGTAGAAAGGCAAAAGGACAATTGTAAGTACAGTGACATATAATATGATTATTGCAATATATTAAAAGGATAAAAAAAACTTTGATGGGAGTGTATTTTAAATAGAATGGTGGCAAAAAAAAAATATTTAAAAGGGGTTGCATTTTTAAAGATTAACAAACGAAACACTTGATCTAATTAACAATAAAGTCATCATTTAATCCTTGTCACTCTAGTTTTACCTTTCTGCTGCACAAGTTGAACAAAGGGGAAAAAAAACTGTTTGCCTATTATTCTAAAACTTCATTTGTTTTGTGCTATACTAAAACTGAAACCTTTCCAACAAAGTTAAAGATTAAAATAATTAAGTGCCCCCCACCCCTGAACCATATATTAGGATAAATAATTCTATATTAAATAATTAGAAAGGCATCATATAATACTTAATAGAACACAATTTACTACAGTGCACCATAAATATAGTATGTTACTTCTAATAGTTAGAAAGCTCAGTGAATTCAATAAATAAACTAGTTATACTTCAAAATTGCAACATTTATATCACAGTAATGTGCTCTACAATATAGCTGACCCTTGTTTTTAATTAAATCATCTGCTGTTGTCCCAACTAAATAGCTGCAGAGGTAGCAAAGGTCACATCAAAGAAGGCATAAAGCACACTATATCAACTAATAACCACATGTAGTTATTTGTATTTTCTCAAGACCGCTCTTTCAGTCAGAAATATAAATATGGATCACAAAACTAGGCATATTTAGCAGTGATGAGCGAACATGCTCGGATAGGGTGCTACCTGAGCATTCTCATGTGCTATCCGAGTGTCTTCGGCGTTCTTGAAAAATATGTTTGAGTCCCCACTTCTGCATGTCTCGCAGCAGTTCGACAGCCACAATACATTCATGGATTGCTGTTTGTTAGACAATCCCTGCATGTGTTGCGGCAGTCAAACAGCCACGAGACATGCAGCCGCGGGGACTTGTACATATTATTCGACCATGCCAAAGACACTTGGTTAGCACACGAGCATGCTTGGATTACACCTTAGGCCTCTTTCACACTTCCATTTTTTACAATCAGTCAAAATCCGCCAGGTTTTGAAAAAAACGGATCCGCAATTTTTTTTTGCGGATCCGTTTTTTTCCCCATTGACTTCCATTATTTGCGGATTTTGACGGATTGCCGTCCGTTGCATCCGTTTTTGTGAGGATCCGCCATAATGCTGCTGTCCGTTAACATCCTCAAAGATTTGCAAACGGAGCTTGCAACGTTTTTTTGGCCGGCGGATCCTCCAGACACTGATTTAACCCGAAATTCTGTCTGGGTGCCGGACAAAAAAAAAATTCTCTCTCTCTCTCTCCTTCCCGGCCTGCGGTTCCTTTAAATTTCCTCATTTTGTGGATCCGTCAGAAAACGGATCCTGTGGCATCCATTCACATCAGTTAATAACGGATCCGCTTCTCCGCCTTTTTGGCGGATTGTAACTGACACAAAAAACTGAAGAGTGAAAGAGGCCTTAGTCGAGCACGTTCACTCATCATTACTATTTAGTAATTTCCCAGAGAAACTAGATATACTGCAAAGTTACACACTTTTGGATTACACACTATTGTATTGCCACTAATCTGAGCAAGAAATATAATTTGCCAGTACAATATTATAAAGCTGTCTAACACATAATGAATTTCCTGACTGAATTTTTGCGCCCTTAGGTGCACTGATGGATATTTTGGTCAACCATTACTACCAGGAGGATCATGCAAGCCATGTCAATGCAATGACAACCTCGACCTTTCAGCCCCAGGTTGTTGCGACAGTGAAACAGGGGCATGTCGTATATGTAAACCAGGAATAACTGGTGAATATTGCAATAAATGTGCAGAAGGATATTTTGGAGATGCTCTTGGACCAAGAAGTTGCCAGCGTGAGTATCTTCTCTCTGCTTCTTTTGCTTTTTTATAATAACATATTAAGCAAAATACATGGTCATAATTATAAAAGGGGTAATTTTCTTTAGAAAAAGGGTAATACGTCTGACATTGCAGTTCAGCCACATTCAGTAGAATAGGAATGACCTGTAACATCAGTCAAAGTCAAAACTACTTTTTGAACACACTGTCGAGCTCTGAAAGCAATGAGTGATGTTTTTGAGTGCAGTCTCTGATGGAATGATCTCTGAGCTCCATATTGTGTTTGCACAGCCCCTGATGTGCCCAAACAGCAGAAACCCCCCAAAAGTGACCCCATTTTGGAAACTATACCACTCAGGGAATTATTTAGAGGTGTGGTGAGCACCTTGAACCTGCAGGTGCCTCACAGAATGTTATAATATTGAGCCTTGAAAATGAAAAAAATTTCCTAGAACAGTTTCTGGACTCCATATACAAAGCCCTTAAGTGCCAGAAAAGCAGAATCACCCCTCAAATGGCCTAATTTTGGAAAATACACCTCTCTGGGAATTTATCTACAGGTGTAGTGATGAATTTCACTCCATGGGTGTTTTCCAGAAACAAACAGCAATAGATGCAGTAGTAAATATATGCACTAACACCCTATGAATAGTAGAGAGGAGTAGCTAGTGGATACAGATAGAGAACAGATCCTGAATGAAAGCCCATTTAGGGAGATAGCGAAGTATACAAATAATACTGTCACTCAGATAGTAGATATGAACCTTCCCTTCTTCATATCTAATGGCCCAACAGTATTACTTGTGAACTAAGCAGCAATAGAGGTTGCTGAGTGAAAATTACTAACCTGCCATTGTAGTGACCGAGTACGTTGTAGTACACGAACATTGTCGTGCCCTTACATTATGCCCAGCCTGTGCTTCTGGAGACGTGAACCCCAAACCTTAAGCAGGCTCTCATTGCTACAGTACTTACAAACATTCCGGTGCTAAATGTGGTTTACGCACAGAAAGGATAAGAAGGGATAGGGACATTAGCATATGGTAGGGCAGAATTTACTGGTTTCCTTTTGGGGGATAATGAGCTATTTCACTTTTCCAAAGTCTTTATGTTATCAGTAACATGGATGCCTTCTATATTTCTATTAACAGATGACAGACCTGAGTAGGGACTGCTTTGTTTGTGGATTGAGCTGAAGATTTTGTTGAAAACATTTTACTTAACATTTTGGATTACATTTATCCTGTGCTCTGCGTGATTCAGATAAAACCCCTGAAGGATCTATTCACTATAATGAGGCCGCAGAGCTACTCTGGACACCATTTGGCCTCTATTTAGCGGTGCTCTTCTTTTCAGATGTGCACAAAACTGTGTCAGACTGCACTTTTATACATGCCTAAAACAACAGACACTGCCAAATCATAGGCCAGACAGTGCCTCCATGTGCACCATTCTAGGGACTCTTCCACCTGGGGTTCCAGCTGAATCAGGTATTTCAGAAATGTACATGGAGACCCCGATGTAAACGTTCAGAGTAGATCACAAGAAAAATGTGAGATGAGACTTAGGCCTCTTTCACACATCAGTTTTTTGCCTTCAGGCGCGATCCGGCTTTTTTTTGTAAAACCGGATCCGGCAAAATGCAATGCCGGATCCAGTTTTTCCCCATTGACTTGCATTAGCGCCGGATCGTGCCGGATGACATTGCGTTTCATCCGTTTTTTGCCGGATCCGGCAACTTGTCTCATTCCGGCGTCTGGAAAAAACGGCTACTGTAACGTTTTTTGTCTCCGGCGAAAAAGCCGGAAGCGCCGGATCCGGCGCTTCCAGCTTTTTGCTACAATGAAAGTCTATGGGCGCCGGAATGCGCCGGATCCAGAAAAAGACGGATCCAGCCACCGGATCCGGTTTTTTTAAGTCTGCGCATGCTCAGATCCAATTGGCCAGCCCCCAGGAACAGATATAACCTGCTAGACGGATCCAGCAAAAAAACGGATCCGTTTCTACAGTTCTCCAAAATTTATGCCGGATCCGTTTTTTCTAAAAATAGCCGGATCCTGCCTGACGGCAAAAAACTGATGTGTGAAAGTAGCCTTACTGAGATCTTTGGGAGGCAAAATGAATAAATTAACAGTGGGTCAACATTAGTGTTGAGCATTCCGATACCGCAAGTATCGGGTATCGGCCGATACTTGCTGTATCGGAATTCCGATACCGACATCCGATATTTTTTCAATATCGGATGTCGGTATTGGAATCGGAAGTTCAAAGTTGATTGACAGCCTGACGTCATCATGATGCGCGGTGTGTGCGCATCATGACGCGCCGTCATTTCGGGCCTTCCGGGGGTCTCTGCCGGCCTGCCGGGGGGCTGTGCAGGCTCCGGTGGTCTGTGCCGGCCTGCCGGGGGGCTGTGCCGGCCTGCCGGTGGTCTGTGCAGGCTCCGGGGGGCTGTGCCGGCCTGCCGGGGGGCTGTGCCGGCCTGCCGGTGGTCTGTGCAGGCTTCGGGGGTCTGTGCAGGCATCGTCCGATGGGACTACAAGTCCCATCGGGCGATGCCTGCTACCATGACAGTGATTGACACATTAGCCAATGATGGGACAGTAGTAGTCCCATCATCCGGCTAATGTGTTGAATGTAAAAAAAAAAAAAAAAAATTACATGCTACATACATGCTACATACATACGACATGCATACTACATATATACTACATGTAACATACATACTACATATATACTACATGCATACTACATACATGCTACATACTACATGCATGCTACATGCATGCTACATGCATGCTACATACATACTACATGCATGCTACATACATACTACATACATGCTACATACTACATGCATGCTACATACATACTACATGCATGCTACATGCATGCTACATACATACTACATGCATGCTACATACATACTACATGCATGCTACATACATACTACATGCTACATACATACTACATACATACTACATATATACTACATGCATGCTACATACATACTACATGCTACATACATACTACATATATACTACATGCATGCTACATACATACTACATATATACTACATACATACTATATGCATGCTACATACATACTACATGCATGCTACATACATACTACATGCTACATACATACTACATATATACTACATGCATGCTACATACATACTACATACATGCTACATACTACATGCATGCTACATACATACTACATGCATGCTACATGCATGCTACATACATACTACATGCATGCTACATACATACTACATGTATGCTACATACATACTACATGCTACATACATACTACATACATACTACATATATACTACATGCATGCTACATACTACATGCTACATACATACTACATATATACTACATGCATGCTACATACATACTACATATATACTACATACATACTACATGCATGCTACATACATACTACATGCATGCTACATACATACTACATGATTTTACACAATAAAAAAAATGTTTTTGCATTGCAATATTCCGAAAGCTACAAATTTTTTAGTTCTCCTCTGATGGAGCTGTATGGCAACTTCTTTATTGCAGGACAGGATGACGGTTTCAGCTAAACCACTTTTATTTATATTCAACATTGTAATTGCCTTTTATTCCACTTTTGCTCAACGTCAAAATGAAAAAGTATTGTTTTTAGCCACTTTTTTCTTATAGAGTTAACTGAAGGGATTAACTAGTATGACAGTTCTATAGAATGGGTTTTTTTTTTACATTGCTATATTCCAAGAGCTATAGCTTTTTTTATTTTCTGCTAACAAAACTGTATGGTGGCTTGCTTTTTAAGGTACAAGATGACATTTTCATTGATACTATTTTTTTTTACATTCATCTGTTTTATCGCTTTTTATTTAACTTTTTGTTCGGCAGTTGGATAAAAAAGCATGTTTTTTTACTGTTTTTTATTTTTATATTTTTTCTGTGCTCACTAAAGGGGTTAACTAGCAGGACAAAATTATAGATCTAGCCACTCCAGACTTGGTGATACCAAACATGAGTACTTTTTTTTGTTTGTTTTTCCATTAAATGTATTTATTTTTGGTATAGCAGTATAATATTTTTTTCAAATTTTGTGTTCTTTATTTTGTGGTATGGCAGATGTACATGTAAAAGTTAAAGGTTATTTCCCCTTCAAGCGGTTGCAGGGTACATAGTAAAAACTTGAGGATTCTTCATCAGTGTTCCTCCTTGTAAAAGTCAAAAGGGTCACAACAACCTTTAGGCCGGGATCACACATGCGAGAAACATGACTGAATCTCGCATGTTAATACCCGGCACTGCCGCCGGCACTCAGGAGCGGAGCGTTCGGCTGCATGTACTGGTATGTGGCCGCACGTACCGCTCCTGAGTTGCGGCAGCAGTGCTGATTATTATGATGTGAGACTCGGCCGTGTTTCTCGCATGTGTGATCCCGGCCTTACCAGTGTTCCTCTTTGTACTAGCACAAGGTGCCAGTAACAGTAAAAGATTGTCCTATGACCAATCACAGAATCCAGAGCTACTTTCTCTTTGGCGCACTCACACCAGCTAACTTAATGTGCACTGAAGTTTACAGTAGCTTTTAGGGCTTGAGTAGTGGTCCGCAACTGATCTGCCATATCTAATTGTCACTAATCCAACTGTTGAAACACTGCAATATTAACAATGACTATTCTGCATTCTGACTGCCAAACTTAGTATCTGGCTTAGTCATTCTGACCATAAGGTGTAGTAGTTGGCTTTACATACGCTCAAGCTTCACCTATAGCATAGCCTATGCTGCACAACGCAGTGGGGTCTGCACATGTGACCTGCGATCTTGGCCACCTTGCATACCCGCTGCTCACAAAGCACAGTATCTTCATGAATCACAATTGCTTGTTTAAAGGAATTGTTTTGTTTAACTTTATGCTATATGCTACAATAGTTATAAAAGAAAGAAGCAAACTGAGTACAACTTACTCTTCAAGGGTCCAGCCTCAGCTCTCTGCTGCTGTCCCAAGTCTCTATTGTTTGGCAGTAGTGATGAGTGAGTATACTCATTGGTCGGGTTTTCCTGGGCATGCTCAGGTGATCTCCGAGTATTTTGGAGTGCTCGGAGATTTAGTTTTCGTCGTCTCAGCTGCATAATTTGTGACTTGTAGACAGGCTGAATACATGTGGGAATTCCCTAACAACGGGTATTCTACACATGTATTCAGCCTGTCTACAAGTCACAAATCTTGCAGATAAGACAACGAAAATCTGCGAGCATGCCAAAATACTCGGAGGACACCCGAGCATGCTCGTAAAAACCCGAGCAACGAGTATACTCGCTCATCACTATTTGGCAGCCAATCACTAAGCTCAGTGGCTAAATTTACTTACCCTAAATTTAAATAGGATAAAAGTAGACCAGACAGATAGAAATGAGCCAGTTTGATGGCTTTGGCCTCCTTTCTCACTGAAAGATAGTGATGGCGTGATCAATTAAGCTCAATGATGGGCTGCAGTGCTGTCAACATGACATGAGTGCTAAAGACCAAAAAACAGAATCTTGGACAGCATAACACAAATATAAACATTTTTGCAACGTCACAGAGATACATAATATAAAGAAGTTACAATCACTTTTGTCAGCAATTATTTTACTGGCTAGGCGTTGTACAAGAGCATCATCTTTTGTAGGGGATTGGATGAAGTGCTCAGTCAGTTTTCCTCCAAGCATCCTCACATAACAAGCCAAATCACAGGCATCAATCTGTACATAGCACTATTTCAGAAGGGATAATGCTGATAGCTGGGTAAAAATGATCTATGAGTAATACTCAAATATTTTCAGCTGGGTAGTTAATTGAAAAATGAAAGCATTCAAAGTGTTCAGGGAATGTTGAGGATGCTGACCTGACCATCATTTTGTTTTCCAGCATGCAACTGTAACATCAATGGATCTGTATCTACTGTTTGCAATCTACAGAATGGACAGTGTGAGTGCAGAAGTAATGTGAAAGGTCGACAGTGTGATGAGTGCTTGGTAAGTTCCTGGATATTTCTCCAGTATAATGGTCCTGAGCTCTATATACAGTATATAAAACATAATATCAACTATTATTATAAAAAATTAAATTAAGTTCTCCCGGATATTTTTTCATCTATAATTGCACAATTTATCTTATTGGTCACAGTCTGCACTTTTTCATATATACAGGGTGGGACATTTTTATCGATACACCTAAATAAAATGGGAATGGTTGGTGATATCAACTTCCTGTTTGTGGCACATTAGTATATGGGAGGGGGAACTTTTCAAGATGGGTGGTGACCATGGCAGCCATTTTAGTCATTTTGGTGCAGATACGATCTTTTGATCGCCCATTATTGCATTTTAATGCAATGTCGCCACGACCAAAAAAACGTAATTCTCGCGTTTTGACTTTTTTTCTTGTTAAGCTGTTAAGCAATCAGGTTAATCTTTTTTTGAGAGATTGGGCAATTTGGAAAAGAACGATACCAAATATGTATATGTTTGATTTTTTTATTGTTTTATTTTGAATGGGGCGAAAGAGGGTGATTTGAACTTTTGTTTTTTTATTTTTTTATATTTTTAAAAACTTTTTTTAACTTTTGGCATGCTTCAATAGTTTCCATGGGACATTAGAGGCTGCCACAACCCGATCGGCTCTACTACATAGAGGTGATGATCAGATCACCTCTATATAGCAGATTTACTCACTTGCTATGAGCGCCGACCACCGAGTGGCGCTCACAGCAATCCAACACTGACAGCCATAGAGGTTTCCAAGAGACCTCTGGTTGTCATGCCAAAGTACCGGTGACCCGTGATCACATGACGGGGGTCACCGGTGGGCGGGTTTCTGGCCAGATGTCCCGAAGCAATAGATAAATGCCACTGTCAGCATTTGACAGTAGCATTTAACAGTTTAATAGCCACAGGTGGATCGCGATTCCACCCGCGGCAATTCCGGGCAAATGTCAGCTGTTCAAAACAGCTGATATGTTCCATGAAAGATGTGGGCTCACTGCCGGAGCCCACATCAAAGGGAGGTAGTCTGACATTAGCGTACTATTAGGCCTGACATCGGAAAGGGGTTGAAGTATATTTTTCTCTGAAAAACTCACAGCCTTTCAGAGTCAAACATAAATGGCTGAAATCATGCATCTAATGTCTGATACATGCTGGTTGTTGATCAAGCAATATGTATCAGCTTTCAGGTTCCCTTTAAGGATACCATGTGATGCTACAAACACCTGATTGGCTGCAGCTTAATCAAAAAAATACGTGGTGGCTTTGGGATGCTAGAACAGGGTTGTCAACGTCCAGAAATTCTAGGACAGTCCATAAAAATTGGTCACTTTTTTGCCCTGCCTGTAAATGTTTTTTAGGCATCCATGATTTTTTTTAAGCTGGAAAAACTTACACACATTATTTTGACAGTAATAATGATCATTTTAGAGTTTATATTGAATAATGCTGATGTTTTCATATCGGAATTATGGGCTGTAGACCTGTATCACATATAATAATGGTGAATTATTATGGTTTTCCAATGTGTCTATAAAAATATAACAAAAAAAAAGAAAAAATAGGGCCCCTAAACCATTAGAATTAAATTATTGCACAGGAGCACAAATACCCTTTGTGGCCAATAGAGGAACACAGACATACATGATGCGTCAGCACACTGCGTTTAATGAATATATAACGTTTGCATCAAATTTGGAGTTCACGTATTCATTAGTCGTGGTGTGCTGACGCAGCATGTATGTACTGTATACGTATAAAATATTGTCTGTCCGTGATATTTGTTTAAAAGCTAGCCAGAAAAATTTTTTAAAAAATAGTTGGAAGAAGATCCAAATGTGATCTGAATTATGAAAGGGATTGTCTGTGATCCAACAATCACTTGAAATAGTCTGCTGTATTTAAATTCAATGATAATCATTTTATAATGATTCCATCTCACCACTGAGAATAGGGACAGTATCAGTAAGCAACTATTTTCCTTTTTTCTGAAAAGGTTACACCGGTTTCTGTTAAAGAAACAATTAAAAAGAAGGGATTGTTATCATATAAACTTATTTGTTAAAAAGAAGCAAGACAGACCTGATATTTTCATAAATTACCGTACGTAGGTAGAAGCAAAACTTGTAGTCAATGATAGTCTATCAAAAATACGTCAGCCTCCATCTCGGAAATACCTTTCCTGTATTTTGATCCAAATCTGGCTCAGAACATATGATTTATGCATTGATTTTTGCTTTACTATGGTGCCAAAATGGTTTTCTTATCATAATACATTTCAGAGGCACTTCAACTTCCTCTGGCATAAACTGCATGCTTTCATTTCTAACATTTTACTTCCACAGATTAATATAAGGTAGAAGCTGTCATACAAATCCTGTTGATTTTCTGTTGATTTGCTTTGCCATTCACTTGTGCTGAAAGCATTTGAAGAGTCTATTCATCATCTTAAGCCAGGGCCTTTTCGACTAAAGTATGCTTTTATTAATTCAAGAATACCGTGCCTTGGCGCACCGTCCTAGTGTAAGGAACTGAAGTGCTTCAATTCAATTTATTCACTCGAAAACAAAGTTTTAATGAGCTATGTACACGTGTGGAGATACTTCAAGGGTTTATAGAAGTGGTTATAAACCTTTAAAAGGAATCTATCAGCAAGTATTTGCTACCTTATCTGAGAGCAGCCTGATGTAGGCAAACAGAAGCTGCATCCAATGATGTATCAGCTAGATTACTGAGTGCAGCCAAACAGAGGTTTTAGATTTAGCAGAGCTGAGGAAGCTAACACTGCCCACACCAGGCTCTGTATATACAAAGTCCATGGACAGTGAGGTGCTCATCAAGGCAGGAGGAGTTGCCAGACTAGGAGGCATGTGCTGCTGTTTTTAATAGCAAAGCCACAAAATACAAGAATTAATACAGCAGAAAAGGGGTAGCAGTGCTTACCTGCCAAGGTTTCCAAACAGGATGCAGCAAACCCATGTAGTAAAGATGGAAGCAACACAGGCACAAAATACTGATAAGACAACCACTCACAGCCTACCAATCCATGTAGGGGAACTGCTTAGTATATGATTGTACAAAAGAGGCTTGTATAGGGTGCTGTTCACATGCAGGTAATGCACATTGTCTAGTTTACAGCCTATTAGTAGTGCCCATACTATTTGATCAGGTGGGCTGCCCAGTACTATCTAAATGCATCCCATGTAAGCAGAGACACCAGTTTACAAGACCAACATGGCCTGCTTGCACCCTGTAAAATAAACTGCTAAAATACTTGGCCAAGATATGCAAGCTCGCAACCCATGTCAAGGGTCCCCACACTTGCGAGTCCTAACACTGAACTTAATAGCAAAGCAACAAAAGGAGGACTAAAAATCCTCCAAAAACTCAAGAATTAATACAGCATAAAAGGGGCAGCAGTGATTACCTGCCCAGGTCTCCTAACAAATGCACAGGATGCAACAAACCCATGTAGTAAAGATGGTGGCAACACAGGTGTCCAGCAATGATAACCTCCTGTTGCTAAAACAATAATTGCAAGCAAACAATACCACATAGCTTGATATGAGAGGCATCACTGAAATCTGTGTTTAACCCCTACAGATTGCAGTCTTCAGATTACATAGCAAAAACCTGCTGACAGATTCCCTTTAAGGGAAAAAAATCAATAGATATTTTAATGCAGCAGGTAGTTTTGTATTATTATTGAAAAAGCTTATAAGGGAAATGATGAATGGAATTTTCTATATACAACTGAAATATTTTACAATATTGTCTGTAAAACTTTCTGATTATCGTTCAGAAAAGTATTCTTTTAAAGAATCTGTAGAGCACTTAACATTTAAATATAAGCTGTTGGCATTTGCTTTGTTAAATATCCTGGTCTACCATCATGACATAAGAATTACACAAAGTATCTCACGCAATGCAAATAACAGTTTTGCAAACTATAGTGTTCTATATTCCTAAAAGAAAAAATAAAAGAACATAAAAATGTTTCCATTTTAGCAAATTTAAAACTTAATACACTGACATTTATGCATTTTATTTTCTAAAACAAATAGAGAGGAATAATGGCAGGCATTTCATCTCTTGATAACATCTAAAGGCAAGCTTACGCAATGCAGTTTGGAAGACATACAATTTGAACAAAGAAAGGAATAGGTTGGAGGAGGAGTTTTAGATAATATATGGTTAGGATGGACAACAGATTTTTTAACATGTGGTCTTAAGCCCCCGTCACACATAGCGATCTCGCTAGCGAGATCGCTACTGAGTCACAAGTTTTGTGACGCAACAGCGATCTCACCAGCGAGATCGCTGTGTGTGACACTTACCAGTGACTGGCCCCCCTGCCGGTTATCGCTGATCATCCTGGAATGGCCAGGACATTTTTTTGATCGCTGGTCTCCAGCTGGCCAGCATGCATCGCTGCATGTGACAAGCGGGAGACAAGGGATCAGCAGCAGGAGCTGGTAACTAAGGTAAACAGGGTTTCTAAGCGGCGCTCAGCACTTAGAAACCCGATGTGTATCTTAGTTACCAGCGCGCTGGTGCAGGGAGCTGGTAACCAAGGTAAACATCGGGTTTCTAAGTGCCATGCACCACTTAGAAACCCGATGTGTACCTTGGTTACCAGCTCCCTGCACCAGCGCCCTGGTAACTAAGGTACACAGTGGGTAACTAAGCAACGTGCGTCGCTTGTTACCCCTGTGTTGCTGATGCTGATCGCTGGTGAAGCTGCCTGTTTGGCAGCTCAGCAGCGATCATGTAGCGACACACCAGCGATCCTGACAAGGTCATATCGTTGTCAGGATCGCTGGTACATCGTTATGTGTCACGGGTCCCTTAGAGCTAGAAAATATAAAGTAGAAACTATAAAGGGAGATGAATATTGAAATATAAGAAACTGACAATAGCAAAATCCTACCAGTAAACAAAGTTTGCATTCCAGGAAAAAAATACTAAAGCTTTATTTTTGGATAGAAGAACACCTATATTCTAGAATTTCCATCTCCACTGTAGGTTGTCCTCTTTCCCCAATTTCAGAGATTATATAAAAGCTACCTAAATATGTTTGTAAATACTATGCATTTTTACACCTTCTACAATAATCCAGAATTGTATTTACAATACCCAATGTCTTGTAGCAGATGAGCTGATATCCTAATTTTTCTTATGCCAAAATGTTCTTTCATAAAAGATGAAGGGACCCAAGATCTTTGTTAGGATTTCTTCACCCATCATTGTTTTCAATCAGTATTTCAGTATTTGTATACTAATACCAGGAGTGTCTCTAAAACACAGAACAGTTGTCAAACTTTCAATTGTATAGTTTTATATCTAGTTTTTCCCTGTAGTTCCACTCCTGGTTTTGGCATACAAACATTGACACATAATACTGAACAAATACTGATGTGGGACTAAGCCTTTACATGCAGATGAAGCCATAAATGTGCTTGTTAGGGTATCGCCACATGTAGCGATGCACCAGCAATCCCGACAACGATACAACCCAGTAATGATCTCTGGTGCATTGCTAAGTGGTTGCTAGTGAGCTGCCAAACAGGCAGATCTCACCAGCGACATAGCAGCAGTCGGCGGTCGTTACTTACTTGTCAGACGCAGCGATGAAGACATCCTCCCGCCCGCGTCCACGCATCGCTCTTCGGCGCCAGCAGGAAGCCCAGCAGGAAGTCGCTGATGAGAAATGGCCCAGGACGTTCTCGCGCGATCAACGATAATCAGCGGGGGAGCCGGTCCGAGGTAAGTATTACACATAGTGATATAGCTAGCAATATCGCTGCTACGTCACAAAATCAGTGACGCTTAAGCAATATCGCTAGCGACCTCGCTTAGTGTGACGGGCCGTTTATACAAGCAGTCACATGTGTCCCAATGTGTCAGGCACAATTGCTATATAGGTGGAAGCCACAGATAACCTAGAGCATTCAAGAATGTAATTTCAAGTTTTATGCTGGTGGGGACAATTTTTCTGAATTTCAATGTGGCGTTTTAGAAATGTTGACTCTGATAATCTACTGCATAAAGTAGAGATGTTAGACAACCTGGGAAACATACTTCAAAATCCTGAGTCCTGAGAAGCTTCAATGTTTGGGTCATTTTCCAAGTCACCCGATGTAAATCTAATTAGAAGTACCTGTCAGGCTTATGTCAAGACTAGAAAATAGGGGGGGAAGCCAGCACTGCTTAAGGTTAGAACGCATAAATTGGAGTGCATATGCACATAATGTCTAGCTGGGCGGGGTGACTCAATTGAATTGCTAAATTCAATTTTTTTGCTAAATATCTCATTTTTGAATACAGCTAGACATTATGTGCATATGCACTCCAATTTATGCGTCCTAACCTTAAGCAGTGCTGGCTTCCCCCTCTATTTTCTTTATGTCAAGACTACACTGAAAAAAATATAAAGAAAAAAACAAGTCATTCTGATAGATTTCAGGTCAATGGGCTGCAGAATTGTGAATATAGCATGCTGTAATTGGTTTAAAAAATCAATATACTCAACAATATTCTGTGTTTGGATACAACATAGCTTTTACAAAGGCATAAATAGATAATAAAGTGCTACAGTATATACGGTAGCAAGTGTCAATTCACGGAGTTATAATCTGCAGGGATTCCACATGCTCACACATTTGAGGCATAGAAAAAGCCGTAGCATCACAGTAATGATCTCAAAGTCAGCCAACAAATGTGTATATTTGGAAAAATATGATTTTACTGAATTTGAGAGCAATTAATGACCACCATGCAACCTTAAATCGATTGCTGACATTTATAAAGCAGCTGTATCTTTTTTGGATTTATATTGGTAACTCTAATATGACATTCGTAAAGTGAATCTATCAGCAGGCTTTACTACCACAAACCAAACATATCTATTTTAGGTCACTGTAATCCAGAATCAATCCATACTTTATCCATACTTTTTGTAATCCTTCTTTACGTTACAAAATAATCCTATTTACATTTTTTTTGCTAATGAGCTACCAGTGCAAGCTGCTTGAACCTGGAATTACAGCTCTCTGTCTTCCTCCCAATTTTCCCTGCCCTCTGCCGTCCATTTGCTCTTTCATTGAAAGGTCATTCTTGTCAGTGACCTTCCTTCCTTGATGGAAATCTTACACAAGAACCATCATTCACTGTGCTGATCATCTTCTAAGAGGTGATGGTGTATGTACAGGTCCATATTCCTGAACTTGCGTAGTCATCAAGACTTTACTGTGCATGCACTTGAAGTGATGCAAGAATTTAAGGCTGAGAGGCAGGTCACTCAGATAAAAGTGACCTGTGAATTAAGGAGCAAAGGACAGAGGTGAGCAGGAAAATTTGAAAAGAGAATGGAGAACTGTAAATGCAGAACTAAGCCCCATGCACTTGGAACTCATTACCATAATTAATAGAGGAATTCTTTGGAATGCAAAGAAGAATTAGAAAATACAAAGGTATATTCTGGATTACCTAACATAACTTTGTTTGGTTAGTAATCACAAAACCAGCTGAAAGGTTCCTTTTAACTGTAGAAGCTGTTGGAATCCAGAATGTTATTGACCTCGAACACATCTGAAGGCCCTTCAGTAATGGAAGTAGAAGCAGGAGTATGGACTTTGGAGAAGTGATTCAGGATTCAAGAGTGATACATGGATTTAGCAGAAGTAGAGAATGTTGGTCACAGGATTGAGTTGCCTGATGATTTTGAATGGAACAAGATACTGAGGAGGTCACTTTTTGGAACATTCTCAAAAGACAACTACATCTTATCAACAGGTTTGTTGTTAAGAGATGAACCTCTCTTCTTGTCTGTATGAGTCTTCATCTTAGACATGGCCTGACGGTAGGAGACCCGAGCTTGCTGCCAAATCTGGAGAAAGTGAAGAAGAGTGCCCATTTGGCTGGACTAGGATTTAACCATTGGGTGAACTGCAGAAAGGTTGTGTTCTTATGATCACTTTATATTATTACTGGAGAGCTGGGGCAGAGGGACGAGATTCAACTACAGTCTATTGCATTAAATTTACCTAGGTAAATGCTAATTAAGCTTTATGGTTTGTATTATAGTCTAGCTTTACCTCAGAGCTTTCTACCTCAGTGTTGTAGAAAAGTCATGACAATGTAATTACGGCCAGTGGTTATTTCATGCATTAGCATTTATTCAGTCAACCTTTGAATAACCAGCTAAAGAATTAATAATTTGGTGTAGTGCTCACCTTGCTTGGGATGTAAGTTGAGGTGGTTGGTAATGTCTTGGTAGGATTGCAGTTGTGCTATACTCCTTCCATTTTTGGATGATGGATTGAACAGTGCTCCGTGAGATGTTCAGAAAATGGGCTACTTTTTTTATAGCCTAACCCTGCTTTACTCTTCTCCACAACTTTATCCCTGACATATCTGGTGTGTAACTTGGTTTTCAAGATGCTGTTTGATACTCAATTTTCTCAAATAAACACCTGAAGCTTTTGCGGAAAAGCTGTAGTTATACTGATAATAGGTTACACACAGGTGGACTCAATATACTAATTAGGCGACTTCTGGAGGCAATTGGTCACTCAGCATTTTATTTATGAATATCAGACTATAGGGGACTGAATACAAATGAAAATTACAATTTTCAGATTTATATTTTAAAAATAATTAGAAAACTATGCTTCAGTTCCTTTATACTTCATAATTACCTGCTACTTTGTGTTGGTATATCAGATTAAATGCCAATAAAATATATTTAAATTTCAGAGTGTAAAGTAAAAAAAAGTGGTAACATTCATGGGACATGAATATTTTTTCAAGGCACTGTATTAGCTAAATTAATCTTGAAATTATTAAATATCAGGTTCATCTAATTAAAAATGAAATTATTTCTTATGATATCTATTACAATGCAGCCACGTCTGCCAAATGATATGAGCACTCAGCTAAGGAACATTTTTCTATTTTATGCAATATATTATTCTTAGCTGCTGTTGAACAAATAATAATTTTTGTACCATTTAGGCCAATATCCCAATAATATCCTGCAATATTAAATATTGTCTAAAAGTGCACATAAATATATTGCTACAGTCCAGTCACATGAACTTGATTATAAGATGTCAAATGTTTCACTAAAAATTCAGTTTCCTTAAAAGGGTTGTCTAAGACTTTAGATTGCTTCGAATAGGTGGTAGATGTACAGTGTCCAGCCATGACATTATACAGTTGATGGAGCTGTGCTGGGCAGCTCCACAAATGAGCACATCCGGACACCGCCAGCACCACCAACAACTAATCAGTGGGGTGCCGGGTGTCACACCCTCACTGATCAGATATTGATGACTTATCCTCTGGATATGCTAACACTATAAAAGTCTTGGACAACTCCCTAAATTTATATAAGCACATACACATGCAAAACTAATATTAAACTTATATTTTTAGAAAGGATATGGGGATTGCCAATTCTTTTTTTTTTTAATGTTGTTTAGCCTGTTTTATGTATTATATTCTTTTTCTTATTTTCCACTGATAAGAGAACAAACTGAGCAAAGCTCCAAAAAAGCGACTATAAGTCCAAAGTAAAATCAATAATTTTTATTATTTTTATTGAGATAAATCCAGATACAAATGGGGAGAAGTGGACATTAAAGTGCGAAAACCGCACACCGCATGGATAAAAAGTGGTTGCTGTACAAACAGAACCTATGCAGTAACAAGAAAAACATACATAAAGTTACTAAATTATCGCAAAGTGCATGGCACTGTATGGCAATTAAAAATGCACCACCAAAAGGTATATATATATCTTATATGAGCTCCATCCATCAAGTAAACAGCTAAATACACAGGTCATTATCAAATAGCATCATGGTTAGACAGGTATATGACGCCTAAGAAGCATAGTAGTAAGAGAGGAAGCATAAATTACCTAATGAAATGGCGGGCAGAGGTTCCAGCAGTCAGCCAATTCTTTTTTTAATGTTGTTTAGCCTGTTTTATGTATTATATTCTTTTTCTTATTTTCCACTGATGCAGCGATTTGTAACTGCAATTGTATAAATGATGGAGCAACATTTGTCCAGAATCATCAATCATTTAATTACAATTACTGCATAATCTTCTGTGTGATGTGCTTTAGGAAAAGCATGAAATATTCATTGGATATTATCATTTGTTATATTCTTCAAGACGACATTGTATTCCATCTTGTAATATCATCATGTTGCATGAATGTCAGAGCTCAGCTGCATAAACAATCTCTTTTCCTTTCATTTCTTTTCCATTATTTTGGCTTCTCTTACACTTTCCTTTTGTTCTTCTGCTTTCAAAGCCAAACTGTTGGTGGGATTCTGACAAGCAGATATGTCTACCTTGTAACTGCAGCGTCAGCGCCTCAATGTCCCAGCGCTGTGACATTACAGGGAGATGTATTTGTAAACCTGAGTACTTTGGGAAACGATGTGAATTTAGAAGACAAGTATATGAAAGGAAAAATCCCTCAAGGAAATCCCAAAATATCCAAGCTTTACCTAGTAGGCGATGGAACTATCCTACATCAAGAGGCTGTCCTCGGGGGGCTTACAAACCAGCCACTCCGGTAATTGGCTGTGCACTCCTTTATGCATGGAGTGGAGAAGATGAAATTTAATTTGTAGTGGAGATTTAACATTTTTCTTTTTTTAATAGTGACTTCATTAATTGTATTCATTTAATTTAATGGTTGATGGGTAACAAATGTGTGTAGTGCTGTGTGAGCATGCGTTTTCTCATTTAAAATTTCACTGTGTTAGCACAATATCTATTAACATTGATAAAAAGTGTTGAGAATAGTGAAATATAATGGTCAAATAAAATTTCAATACAGTGTCAGGTGTAGAAATGCTGCAGAAAATCTGCAACATCAAAAACTCACCAAATACTCATTGGTGGAGCATAGCCCTACTAGGCCACTGGTGAATTCCCTATAAGCAAGGACAACTGATGTACAGGTTGCGCACATTCCATGGCCATGTACACATGTTAAGTATTTCTTGAGTTTTCTACCTCAGTATTTGTAAGCCAAAACCAAGAGTGGATGATAAGTACAGTAGTGGTGATCTGTTTCTATTATGCTTTCCCTCTTACCGTTCCACTCCTGGTTCCGGGTTCCAAATACTGAGGTAAAAAACTCACCAAATACTCAATGTGCGCATGTGGCCTAAAGGTGATTTCAAATGTAGCTTTTTTTGTGAGAATATCAACTTTTTTTGCTGTGTTTTTACTATTATTTTTAGCAGAACCTGCTGCAGCAGATTTTAGCTCATAGTTTATTTAGAAATTGTAAACAGGTATAGTTTTAAGGCTTTTTGGGTGCACATTATTTGTATTTTGGCAATGTGCTCTAGTCATGACATTTTTTTCTGTAAGGCCTTTAGGCCTTTCTGTAAGAATAAAAAAGGCAAAAAATTATATTTTGAAAATCGAATTTTGCCAGATCCACTCAATATCTAGTTAAGAACCATTCCATATCCAAGACAATTTGTGCATGTGAACAATGGACCGCCATGGAGTACTTATTTAGCACTCAAAGGACAAATTTTATTAGGACTTTTATTAAAATTCTAGCAATTTTTTATTTTGATGTCCCCATTTACCTAAATATATAGAAATAACATAAAACATTGGCCTGATTTATGCAGAATGATTAAATGACAATGATATCTCTCAGGGATTGCCCTAATTACTAAATTTGTCTTCAATGCATGTTTGTTTAGAGTGACTTTTATGCTTTGTTTGATTTTTTTTTATGTGTCATTTCTTCTGTTTTTGAAGATGTTATGCTGCCTATTTTATCCCACTCAATTACTTAGCATCTCCCAGTAATAACAGTTAATACACCTTCCCTTAGGGACCCCTTATAATTAGCTGTTTTGTGGAATATCTGAAAACCTGATGTACTGTACAATTTAAAACATGGTTGTTTCCTATAACAGACAAGGCATAACATGGTTGCAAAAGGTGATTTATGAATTTGTATTCCATTTGCTATCTATATTGTGACACCTTTGGTTCTTTTGCACTAAAAGTTTGAGTTAACTGTAAGTAAATATGCTCTAAAACTATATTCAAGTAAAGTGCCCCAAGTTACCAAATTTCTGATACTTATACAAATTGAAGTCATTAATATGTTGTAATATTGTATAATAATTCCACAATTTTTCCCCAATTTCAGCCACAGACATATGGTCCTGTATTCGCACAGGGATGTGTCGCTTGTAACTGCAATTCTTTTGGATCAAAGTCATTTGACTGTGATGAGAATGGTCAATGTCGTTGCCAGCCAGGAGTAACAGGAGAAAAATGTGACCGATGTGACCGTGGATTTTTTGATTTCCAGGAAGGAGGTTGCACCCGTAAGTACCAAAGTCCATATCTGCCCTGTCTGTGAAACATTTTTGTTGACCTTACTTATCTTACTTTTAGATCTGCTAATTGGTTAAAGGAAAAATCTTATTACTGTCACTAAATTGCTAAAGAAATACTATGTGATATAACACTGAGCCACATAGGGCTAGGGTTAACTAACTTAAGGGCCGTTTACATTTAGCGATGCACCAGCGATCCGACCAGTGATCCGACCAGGTCAGGATCACTGGTGCATCGCTAAATGATCACTAGTGAGCTGTCACACAGGCAGACCTCACAGCGATGCAGCAGCGACGCAGCGCACGATACTCACCTTTCACACACAGCGATCTTGACGTCCTGCCTCCCGCCTCCACGCGTCGCTCGTCGTCACAGCAGGAAGCCTCAGCAGGAAGCTGACGACGAGAAATAAAGCCGGACATTCTCTCGCGATCAGCGATGGACAGCGGGGGAGCTGGTCGGAGGTAAGTATCACACATAGCGATATCGCTAGCGATATCGCTATAACGTCACAAAATCGGTGACGTAATAGCGATATCGCTAGCGATATCTCTATGTGTAAAACCCCCTTTACCTTCTGAGTATCTAAAATTTGGGTTAAAACTGACATTTTCTATTTAGACCATTCACTTTACTTGCTTTGCATTGCAGAAAGCAATAATATGAAAAGTTTAGGTATGAGTGAAGTTAAAACCAAAGACTTTTGTAGGTCATTTCTGAATATTGTAGGTGATGTTATGCTCTTACAAAGTGTTAATAGTTTCCTTTCTGAGTGTAATAGCCAAACTGATTAGTATTCTATCTATTGTATCAATCAAAATTTAACTTAATATTTTACACTAAGGAATTTTACACTTCCTTGCTGAAAAGTAACAATTCAGACCACCGCACTATATAATCTAAGGTATAAATTTATTTATAAAATTAATGGAGCAATGCCTACAAATTAACAATAACATAGCTTATAGAGGCCAATTATCTAACTTGTGAATACAATATATATACAGTATATATATAAATATCTGTTACATATAATAGTTTTTAATAACTATAAATTTGCTTTGCTATTCTGAAATATCATTTTTTTCTTTTATAAAGCTTGTGATTGCCCTCATGTTGGGAATAATTGCGATGAAGAAACTGGTCAGTGTGTATGTCCTCCCAACACTATCGGAGACCGGTGTGACAAGTGTACACCAAACCACTGGGGATACAGCATTATTTCTGGATGCAAGGTTAGCCAATCAGTATTTTCTCAGTGTTGTAAATAACTGGTAGCCAATGCTCTTATGGGGTCACAAAACAATGAGATGTGCTGATTATTCTCCTTTCCATTGGGAGATTGAAGTTGCATATGGTACCCTTTCACATAATTATTAATCCTGAAACTTTATGGATAGCATTACTGCATAATCTTCTTATTTTGTATAGAAAAAGCATAACATATTATTCTTTTGCTAATTACATATTTATTGTAATAAAACAACGATAGTTTTATAAGCCTTTAAATCTCTAAACTTACAGTAATACTGATTGGACTGCTTCTCTTATTTTTCAATTTCACACAGTTCCTAACGAGTTGTAGTATTCCACCCAGGCATATAACTGTCTCAATGGGTGTGAGAAAAAAATCACACTGCACAAGGACCATTGGTTGTGCCATCCTATTTTTGTGCTCCCATCTCATAGGAAACCCAACATTTCATAAGCAAAGTACCGTCAATTCAGTGTGAACTGTCATAGTAGAATAGATTGAATAGAATTGAGATATATAATTAGTGCAGTGTGTGTAGCTTACTATACATGCACTTTGCTAAAAAATAAATAAATAAAAGAAAAAAAATGGTGTTTAGTTCCCCTCATTTTTCTTAACCAGCTGAGGGAAAGCAGACAACTGGGGGGCTGATGTTATTGTTGTGGGAAGGGGCCACTATACATGGATCTTCCCAGCTTATTAATAATAACAACTCACAGCTGTCTCAGAAGCCTTTACTGGTCATTAAAAATTGGGTACATCTCAAAAAAATGAAGTGGGGCCCCCCTAATTTTAATAACCAGCAAACAGACAGCTGTTAGCTGATATTAATTGAGTGGGAAGGGGCCATGAATATTGTCCCCCTCCCAGACTAATAGCATCAGCCCTCGGTCACCCCAGAAATGGCACCTCCTTTAGATGTGCCAGTTCTGGCTCTTAACCTCAGCTCTTCCCACTTGCCTTGCTGCGTTGGCAAGTGGGTTAATGATTTGAGGGGTTTGTCATCTGTTTTATGTTCTCTGACATCAAGCCCAGGGTTTAGTAATGGAGAGGCATTGGTAAGACACCCCCATTACTAACCCCATAGGTTTAAGTTAAAAAACACACAGAACAATGTCCTTTATTTGATAGAAACACTCCTTGAACCTTTTACACATTTATTAAAATCCAAATAAAAATGCAAAATATGTGATGGTCAATGTGTGACTTGACACCGCCTCCAGCAGGGCGAATTTCTATGGCACATGTGACCCTGGATACACCGCCTCCAGCAGGGCAAATTTAAATAATATAACGTGCAGCCGGATACACCACCTCCAGCAGGCGAATTTCAGAATTACATGTATAACTGGATACACCGCCTCCAGCAGGGCAAATTTAAATAATAAAGGGAAACACCAGGGAAACTGATACAATGGAGGGCCCTGCGATAGGGAACGGGGACGTGGAGACCTCCTGCACTCCCCTGAGTCAGTGTCTCTACACTCCTAACGATCCCTAGGCAAGTTCAGCACCAGGCGCCGATCAGGAACCTAAAAATCCTAGCTCTCCCTGCACCTAGCCCTTTCTAGTGAAATTGACGGTGCAGAAACTAAACCACAACTGCACTGAAACACACAAAAGGAAAGTTACAAAACAGGGGTAACACCACTTAGCTTTGCTCTTTTGCTCTTGCTCCCAGCAACAGAGTCCACCATCAGAATTCAGCTTCCAACTGAAGCTACTACACCAGAGCTCTGCCTGAGCTGCAAGGAACTCCTCTTTGTGGTACCTTCCTCCACCAGACTTGGTTGGAATGAGCAATATCACCAACCATGATTGCAACACCTGACACTCTTTTATAGCAGAGCCAGAGCAATCACACCTGTTGGTGATTCCCGTGTAATAATGCTAACCACCACCGGTGGCAAACTGGAAGAAAAGACACCACTGTGTAATGACCCTAATGCCCACCGGGGGCAAAACTACTTTAAGCAACCAGCTTAAAGAAAAAAAAAGGTTACTAGTGCTTTTATCTGTCATAATCCAATCCTCACCTGTCTGCAGATAATCCATACAATTGATGTCCCACGACGATCCACACCTCTGCTACATCTATTAGTATGGGACTGCTCAGCACACCAGCTGTATTTCACTGACTATAGCATGAGGGTGTGCCAGCAGTGATGAGCGGTGATGTCAATAAGGTGGCCTGAGTTCATCGTCAATGAACTGCCGTAATTTTATTTACATCACCGCTCATAATTTGCTAGATTCACAAAATTTTTCCAGGAAATTTGATTTGCATTAAATTAACTCACAGTGAATCATCAGTCCTACAAAACCTCCAGTTGCCCTAAAAAAAGTGATATTTTTTTCATTGCCTCACACACTAATTTTATTAACTGATGTACTTTCACACATTATCTTTACAGTTCCCTCACTCTTTTATAGCTTTCACTACCTATCTCAGTAGCAAATGTCTGAACTGTAATGTTATTATTATTATTTATTATTATTATATATTATTATAGCACCATTTATTCCATGGAGCTTTACGTGTGAGGAGGGGTTTACATAACACAAAACAAGTACAATAATCTTAGCAATACAAATCATGACTGGTACAAAAGGAGAGAGGACCCTGACCGCGAGGGCTCACAGTCTACAAGGGATGGGTGAGGATACAATAGGTGAGGGCAGAGCTGGTCGTGCAGCGGTTTGGTGGATCGGTGGTTACTGCAGATTGTAGGCTTGTCAGAAAAGGTAGGTCTTCAGGTTCCTTTTGAAGGTTTCCACAGTAGGCGGGAGACTGATATGTTGGGGTGGAGAGTTCAAGAGGAGGGGGATGCATGGGAGAAATCTTGTATGCGATTGTAGTGAGATGAGATGTGGTAAGAGTCGAGAAGGAGATCTTGTGAGGAACAAATGTTGCGTGCTGCTTTGTACCGGGTGTCGAGGTCACAGATGTATGGATTGTAGGGGCATGGGAGTGTTAGAGGGGAGGTCACACAGCAAGAGGTTGCAGTAGTCAAGACAGGAGATGATGATGGCATTCACTAGAGTTTTCGCAGATTCTAGGTTGAGGAATGTACAGATCCGGTTGATGTTTTTGAGTTGAAGTCAGCAGGAGATGGTAAGAGCTTGGATATGTGGTTTGAAAAAGAGATCCGAGTCAAGGATTACATCAAGGCAGTGAGCTTGTGGGACTGGAGAAAGTGAGCAGCCATTAACTTTAATTGATAGGTTTGTTGGGAGAGTCCAGTGAGATGGGGGAAATATGATGTGTTCTGTTTTTTCCATGTTAAGTTTTAGAAATCTGGCAGAGAAGAAGGATGAAATAGTGGACAGACAACGTGAGATTTTAGTTAGTAGGGAGGTGATGTCTGGTCCCGAAAGGTAGATCTGTGTGTCATCAGCATAGAGGTGATACTGCAAGCCATGAGATTCTATTAGCTGTCTCAGTCCGAAGGTGGAAATGAAGAAGAGCAGGGGCCCTAGGGCTGAACCTTGTGGGACTCTGAAAGATAGGGAATGAGGTGAGGTGGTGGTGTGTGGGTGGGAGACACTAAATGTCCAGTCTTTTAGGTATGATGCAATCCAAGATAATGCCAAGTCTGTGATGCCAAGAGATGAGACGGTCTGTAATAATAGGGAGTGGTCCACTGTGTCGTTGGCAGAGGAGAGGTCCAGGAGAAGGAGGACAGAGTAGTGTCGCTTGGCTTTGGCTGTCAGCAGGTCATTTGTGATGTTAGTTAAGGCAGTTTCAGTAGAGTGATGTGGCTGGAAGCCAGATTGTAAGTGGACGTTATGGGTGTTCAAGGTGCTCAATACACATCTAGATAAGGTCCCAAAGGGGTCTAGGTTCCAAAATGTTGTCATTTGTAGGGGTTTCCACAGTTTAGGCACATCAGGGGCTCTTCAAAACCTGACATGGCATCAGCTAAGTATTCCAGCAAATTTTTCATTCCAAAAATCAAATGGCGCTCCTTCCCTTCCAAGCCCTGCCATGCGCCCAAACAGTTGTTTTCCTCCACATATTGGATATCGGCGTACTCAGGAGAAATTGCACAACAAATTGTGTGGAGAAATTTCTCCTGCTATGTTCTCTCACTTTTCAGATTTGCCACAAAATGGATTCAGGATTTCCTGCTTCTGCTTTTATACATGCTATATAGTGTCTCTTGACTGGTTGTGCGATACCATGTGATGTAATAGGGGAAAAGCATTCTAGGGAAGCCCTTCTGAGATCGTATGATAATTTTCTGGCTGCTGCAGTCTTCTACAATATGCAAAATGGCACAGCTATTTTAGACAATTTGCGAGAAGCAAATCGCAAAGTGTTCAAATTCACAAGGTTCAGCAAATTCCTAAAATTTCAGCATGAATTTGATCGACATCAAATTGATTTGCTCTTCTTTATTTTGCATGTAATTTGTCACTGTTCAAACAATATGTTATACTACATGTTATATGCATGCAGTCATGAAACAAAATTTTAGGAGTAAAAATGTTTTTAGAATCAATGGGAAAAATGGCACAGGTGTAGATCTCTAAATTCTGGAAATTCTGGACAGCTGAGAATTGAGTTTCATTTCCCTGAGTTAAAACTAATGTTAGGTTAAGTTCACACAATGAGTTTTTTGAATGTGTGTATTTTCTCTACACAAAAGCGCAACATGTTTTGGATCCAGTAAAATCAATATGATTTATAGAAATTTGATGCTGACTGTCATTTTTTTTGCAGAAAATTAACAGACATGCATTGCATGTTTGACATTAGTAACATGCAAATCTCTCTTATGACTCTACTGAGTTCATAAGAGAGATTCAGTTTCTAATTCAGTTTTAGAATTGCATTAGATGCGGAAAATCCACACTTTTAGTGCAGTTCTGTTGTAAAAACCAAATATACCAAGATGTATCAAAAGCAATTGTCACGATTCCACCACTCATTGTGTCTTTGAAGCAGTAAGTGACAGTTCACCTGTCCCATCTGAGGCTGGGGCATGTTGAGCTGCCAATGTTGTGAGTCACAGTCCAGCTGACCAATCAGGGCCAGGGCATGCTGGATGTCCTCCAGATATCTCCAGTCTTGGGTAATTACCTGTCCATTTAGCTGTCTGCCTGTATCTGATTACTGCCAGTTGTAGACTTAGTTTAGTGGTGTTTTTGTCAGTTTTGTAAGTGTGCTTTGTTTCTCATCTACTGATGTCTAACCTTGGACCGTGCTTATGATCATACTTGCTGAGCCCTATCTTTCTGGAATTCTGACCTCAGACCGTTACTTGACTACGCCTTTATCTTTCCCTGTAGTTTAGGATGAACCCTCTTGGCTTTTGACCCCAGACCTCTTGACTACCCTGCCTCACGGCTTGTTCATGACTAGTGACTACAATTGTCACAGAAAGTTTAGTTTAAACATGACAGACCAAAAAGAAACAAAAACTGCTGCAACAAAAAAGTTATCTAAATTAGATTAATTGTGATTTTTCATTGCATTTTTGAGTGCATTTTCTTTTCATTTTTATCAAATTTTTGACACTACTTTTTTGTCTTTTGCTGTTATGTCATTTTTTAAGCAATGCTGCTTTGATACTTCCAGGTTTTTATCTTTGATAAAATTTCATTGATATGGTCATGCGCAGATTCCATGCGTTTGTTGTGCTTTTCCTCCATGAAAACGCATTAAAAACGCTTGTGCATTTTTTACCTGCATATTTTCCGCATCTTATGCATGTCTTTATCAACGATTTAGATGAAGGAATTGAGGGTAAACTGATTAAATTTGCTGATGACACAAAGCTAGGAGGGATAGCTAATACTAGAGAAGAGAGAGAGGATTCAAAAAGATATAAATAAACTGGAGAAGTGGGCAGCAACTAACAGAATGGTTTTTAACAGGGAAAAATGCAAAGTACTACATCTGGGCAATAAAAATGAAAAGAGCATATACAGAATGGGAGGAATAGGCCTAAGCAACAGCACATATGAAAAAGACTTGGGTATACTAATAGATCACAGACTGAATATGAGTCAACAGTGTGATGCAGCAGCAAAAAAGGCAAATGCAATTCTAGGATGTATTAACAGAAGCATACAGTCTAGATCACGTGAAGTCATTATTTCCCTCTACTCCTCTTTGGTCAGACCTCATCTGGAATATTGTGTCCAGTTTTGGGCACCACATTTTAAAAAAGACATCAACAAACTGGAGCAAGTTCAGAAAAGGGCAACCAGAATGGTGACCGGTCTGCAAAACCTGTCTTATGAGGAAAGGTTGCAGTATTTGGGAATGTTTAGTTTGCAAAAGAGAAGACTGAGAGGAGACTTAACAGCTGTCTACAAATATCTAAAGGGCTGTCACATTGTAGAAGGATCAACTTTATTCTCATTTGCACAAGGAAAGACTAGAAGCAATGGGATGAAACTGAATGGGAGGAGACACAGATTACATATTAGAAAAAACTTTTTGACAGTTAGAGTGATCAATGATTGGAACAAGCTGCCACGAGAAGTGGTGAGTTCTCCTTCAATGTAAGTCTTCAAACAGAGGCTGGACAGACATCTGTCTGGGATGATTTAGCGAATCCTGCTTTGAGCAGGGGGTTGGACCAGATGGCCCAGGAGGTCCCGTCCAACTCTACAATTCTATGATTCTATGGCAAAAATCTGCACATAAAACTCAGCAAATCTGCAAGAGAAAATGATATGATGCAGATTAGAAACACACACCACAGGTCATATTATACTACCTAAAAAAAAACCACAGTTGGCATGAGATTTCTATTAATCACATCCACTTTGCTGGAACTGTAAGACACTTCAATTTTGACACAGCAAAAGTAAGCAGTGCCAAAAACTCACCGAAAACTCATTGTGGGCACACAGCCTAAAGGTTCTGAAATGCTATAGAAATTCTAGAACATTAAGTACTCACAAAATTCTCACTATGGTAACGAGCTATATTTTGGTTTCCGGTTAGGGAGCTGGTATTTGATTATATGAAATTTCCTCCCGAGAAATGCTTCAGATTGCAGCTTCATTCAGCACAGTGCAGCTTGTTAACACCTATCAATTAGCTGATTCCACCCATAGTTAGAATTACAATGGTCTCTGTAGGATTTGTTATGAAATTACAAAATTATGCCCTCATATATATGTAAATGGCCAACCAAATCCCAACTGCAGAGCTTGATTTTATTCTTCATCTGCTATTGTTACACAGCATCTCTATTTTGCTCATAGAAGTGAATGCACGACAAATGTTTTATGCTAAATCGGTAAAAATATATATCACATCAACGCAATTATAAAGTTTAATTGCAGTATAACAAAGAGACACCTTGATATTTAGGAAATAAGATGAGTCTTCTGCATGGTGGGAAAGGCTTGGTGTTTTGAACGAGTAAACAAATTAAACAATTATGCTAGTTTATTCCAAGAGCTAATTTTAATTATGTATAAGATCTGCTATTTAATATTCCTCTGTACTCTCACACATTATGCAGAATTTTGTTTTCAATTTACAAAATATCATATCTGTATGACAGTAAAATCCCAGAGAAGCACTTCCTTTAAATTACTAATGATGTATAGGCTTCAGCTCACAGTTTGTGATGTTTGCAAGTCATTTTTCGACTTGGTTCTTACCGGAACATGAAGGCTGGTAATAACTCATAAAGTTACATTCTTAAAGCAGGTGTTTCAGCTGTTCTTGATGTACAACTTGCCAGGCCTTCATATTTGCAGTGTATTAGTCTCATTTTTTACATATTTATGAGTTTGTAGATATAAAAATGTCCTCTTACATCCATTTATCTAAAACCTGGTAATGTATTGCATTGTTTTTTTTTCTGTCATATTGGCATAGCTTTAAATCTTCAATTTGATATACCCGTTCTTTGTATTTTAAATTTTGCTTTTGAAAGATTCTATGGTCTTCTGCACTTGCCCTTAAAATGATACATATTTTTGAGAATTTTTGTGCAGTTTATTTATGGCTTGCATCTTAACTATAAAATATGATGTAAGCATCTGAGACATTTCCACAACAGATAGGGCATGATGAAGATTTTACTATCTATAATCAGACTTTGGAAGTTGTTAAAACTCCAATCTTTTAGACTATATTTTATTTTGATGCAAAATTTTGGAGTAGATTCAGCAACTGAAAAACTGCAACAAATACGCAATGGTCGCAGAATTATGTTGTAAAATGCTTTAAAAAATCACAAAACTTTTGCAGGGTTGCGAAAAAATCTTGTGGCTTTTGGAATTTTTCCATTAATTTCTGCCATCTCTGCCAAAATGGGGGACAGGAGTATGACGGGGGCATGATGAAGTGTGGTGACACCTACTCCTCAAATTCATGAGGTGCACACCACTTTATAGAGGCATGGGCCTCTTAATGAATCAGGCGACTCCAGAAAGCTTCCTTATCAAGGCCACTGTGCTAGCCTTGCAGCTAGATACAGGATAATGAGGAAGAAGAGAGAAAAATGGCTGATCTCCTTGTATATGAGAAGAAGACTTTATTTTCCATAATATTTCTAAGTTCTAATTCCAATATGATACATAAGATGAAAAAGAAATAGGGTTTATATGAAAGTAAATATTTTAATTTTACATTTTTTGTGAATCTCAGCATTTCATTTAAATATATATCTAATACTGGTTTACCCTTTAACCCCTTTTTGACGTTGGGCATAATAGTACACCCACATCGGAATGCCTCACTTTGATGTGGGTTCTGGCACTGAGCCCACATCTTTCCTGGCACATGTCAGCTGTTTTGAGCAGCTGACATATGCCTCTAACAGCCGCGAGTGGATCGCGATTTGACCTGCGGCTGCTAACCTGTTAAATGCCGCTTTTTACAACAAATTCCCCAGGTATTAGTATACCATAGGGGACAAAAGAAGTGTTATAAAACCCATCTGTGCATTAAAAATTATTTTACTAAATTATTTAAAATAGTATTGCTTGATATAAAATTTTTGAAATAAAGAGAAAAGTGCCAGAAAAGACAGAGAAAGAGGGGCCGGATTATGTAAGATAAATTTAGCCTTAAAGTAAATTTATCTGCCAACATAATGTGATGGCTGAACATCCCCCGCCCACCTGGGATGTTCTGCCATCACATTATGTCCGCAGCAACTCATGATAACGGCTCATACCCAACAGCGAGAAAAATAACGGTCCGATTTCCGGGCTGGAAAAACAGACGAGTACTATGCGAGTGTCATGCGAGTGTAATGCGATTTCTGTGCAATTTTTCCACAAAACATGCATATAACATGCGTATACAATATGTATGCAATGAGATTTTAACATGAGCTTTTACATACAACAGTTTTCTCTTTGTTAAATCTCATGTTAAAATAGCATTGTAAAAAAACTGTACACATCGTTTTAAGACAAAATAACTTCAAAACATACATATACATGTGTATGTGCATGTATAGAAAGATATATAGATAGATATAGTAAAAGCCGGCAGATGGCGCATACAGTAAGAATAGAACAGGTTTGAATAGGATAGACAAGATATATACACATAATATAGGTGTATATATATAAGTCACACACACATATAGATACTGCTGAAAATAATAAGGGGAACACCATTCCATTTGCAACAGGCTGATTGTGTTCCCTTTATTTCTTTTAGCAATATATATATATATATATATATATATTTGAGAAAGAGATAGATGGCAGAATAGCTGTTAATTCATTTGTCGGCTTCTGTAAAATAATTGCAGAAGCCGACACAATAGGAGACATGGTTTTACATATAGTAAATCATTGCATATCAGGCGGATTTATATACGTCAGTGACTACTAATTTTATTAGTGTGTATAAAATTTTGGATCTGTAGGTGTTAAATAAAAGAATATAAACAAGGAAAAAAATTGCGTGGGCTCCCAAGCAATTTTCTCTGCCAGAGAGGGAAAGACAGTGATTAAGGGCAAATATTAATAGCTTAGAAAGGGACTATTGTTTTTGCCCCCCCCGGCTAAAAACATCTGCCCCCAGCCACCCCAGAAAAGGTGCATCTGTAAGATGCGCCAATTCTGTCACTTAGCCTTTCTCTTCCCATTGCCCTATAGTGGTGGCACATGGAGTAATAAGGGGTTATTGTCACCTTGCTATTGTAAGGTGACATTAAGCCAGGTTAAAGGGAATCTGTCACCTATTTTTTTTGCATATAAGATGCGGCCACCGCCATCAGGGACTTATCTACAGCATTACAGAAAACAACACCAAACCAATTTTTTCAAAAAGAAAACACCACTTTATTATTGGGTAATGAATTCCAAAATCACCAACTCTTTAACACCCACATTTGGAGTGTTATGGTCGCAGCTTATCATGTTAATCATTCAGTAAAACCTTGTGGGGATATGTCACCAGACTCCCGGCACATGTTACCCATCCTTGTTTTCTTCCGCCATGGAGAAGCGACCTTAGCTACGACCCCTACTCAAAGAAAAAATTGCCTCTTCAATACCCTCCTGGATACCTGCAAAGAAAATGTCCAAACCCAAACTCCGTCAAATGTACCCCATCCGGATGCAAAAGCCTCCCAACACTAATATCCAGTTTTCTATGCCTCACTATAATGCCTCCTCTAAAGTGTATAAACCGCGAAATGCATTGATTTATAACTCTGCGTGCCCTTTCTATCACTGCCCCATCCCACGCACCGTACCAAACCAACCTGGGAATTATTTCCGACCAAACCACTATCAACTGATTGAATAAACCAGGAAACTTATCCAAATCTGCACACATTAAAGTGATAAGTTCCGAAAGTTGAATAGACCCTAAATCATTTCCCCCGGCATGTACTACCAGTATGACTGGAGATGTAGCTGTTCTGGAAATCTGTACCACTTCAATTAATACCTGTGCCCACCTCAAACCACGAATACCTCTCCAATTTACATCCACATTATAAAGACCCAATGACCTCCCACCAGGGCGCATCTCAGCCCTCTGCTCGGCCCAAAAAACATATGAATGGCTTAGAATCCAGACACTGGGTCTTGAACAACCTAAAAGAGAAAAGAAAGAAAAAAACAACACTCGTATTAATTATATAGTTAATAACTCCGGCCTGAAATAACAGAAAAAACAATCAGAACGCCACCTGCCTAACCTCATTATTTCTTTGTCGCTGAGACCCGCCCAAGCTGCCTCCGTCACTGCGCCAATCCTAAATGAATGAGTGCCAAATTCCTCAAGAGAGAGACCCAAATTAAAAATAATTCTTTGCAGCAAAGAAATTTACTGAAATCTCATTAAAAAATAACCATCGGCATGCGCAAAAAATGCCGAGGTAATAGATCTAATCTCAGCATACTGTGCTAACAATGAAATAGGACAAACTGGGCCATGTATGGCAACTAAAGAAAACCATAACCCACTGCCTGTAGTGTCAGTTTTTGACCTCCGAATACGAACACGAAAACCTCCCTTACACGGAACTACATCATTATACTGCAAACCCCCGCTACCCGGTGCCGAAGCTGGAACTATTTCACTAATGTGCATGGCCCCAAAAAACGCAATACTAAAAGCCGCTGAAAACAATTTTGCCTCAAAAGCTGAGCTGCATACTGAATTTGTACGTTCTATGATTTTTTTCTAGGAGTGAAAAAGAGGCCATTGAATATTCTTGACGGCCCTGACTTTGCCCCAACCTTTTAACGCTTGCCTAAGAATAAAATGTTTCGTAACATCCTCCCAATCCCGTAATTTAAATTGAAATGCCAACCCCGCTAATCTGTCCCTAGCCAGTGCTGAAGAGAAACCCTTTTCGTGTAAATAACGCACATAAGAAAAAGTCACCTCCAACCTCGCATACTTACAAGAATCCACAGGTAATCCTCCCACAAATCCCCACCATTTCTTCTATGCCTTACCATATGCATTCCATGTTTCCAGAGTTACCGACGCCTGAACCAATGGCATTAGTGAATTTCCAGGATTCTCCAAATATAACCTGGACACCTCATTCTTTCCGAAATGGCGGCTGGAGCAAGCTCTCCAAATTTCTGAAAATCAAAACGTGACAAGGAATCAGCTATGTTATTTTTTATGCCTGGCACATGCTTGGCACGGAACCAAATTTTCTGCTTCAAACACTCCAATACCAGGAAGCGAATCAACTTTATGACAGGAATGGAAGATGAAGACAAATAATTCACTACGTGAACCACGCTTTCATTATCTGTCCAAAAACAGATGCAAGAATTCCGCAATTGTTCTCCCCATAAATCCATGGCCACCACCAATGGAAACAACTCCAAAAGAGTCAAATTTTTTGTCCATCCATATTCAAACCATTTAGCTGGCCATCTTTCTGAACACCACTTGTTATGAAACATCACCCCGAATCCAATTGATCCAGACGCATCCGAGAATAACGACAACTCTTGACTAGACTTCTCCAAATCCTGAAAAAAGGCAATTCCATTTTACTTACACAAAAAACTCCTCCATACACTTAAATCCTCCAGTAGCGGAAGTCCTAAACGAATCCTGTGATGCGCCTGCTTCACTCCTCTTGTAGCCATAGTCAGATGCCTGGAAAAAATCCTGCCCATCGGCATGACACAACATGCAAAGGCCAGTAAAACCAGCAATGATTGCATTTGAACCAAAGCGACTTTTTTACCGAAATAAAACTGTCAATTAACCCTATCATCTTAGATATCTTATCTAGCGGTAAACGAAAAACTATACCGACTGTATCGATTTCAATGCCCAAAAAAGAAAGACAAGTAACCGGGCCAACAGTTTTCTCCTCATTCAACGGGACTCCAAAAACCGACTTCAGTTCCCGAAACTTACGCAAGATAATGCCACAGCTGTCTGTGTCTGCTGAACCTACAAACAAAAAATCATCCAAATAATGTGTAACCATTTGTGAACCAGTTTCCAATTTGACCACCCATTCCAAAAAACTGCTGAATAACTCAAAGTACCTACAAGAAATGGAGTAGCCCATTGGAAGGCACGTATCATAATAATACGCACCATCCATTAAACATCCCAATAAGTGATGACAATCGGTATGTACTGGAAGAAGTTGAAAAGCAGACACAATATCTGACTTGGCCAAAAGCGCACCACTCCATACCTGACGAACAAGAAAAACCACCTGATCAAAGGATGCATATACCACCGAAGACTCTTCCGAGCTGATGCCATCATTAACAGACGACCCTTTTGGGTACGATAAATGATGGATAAACCTGAACTCTCTCGGTTCCTTTTTTGGAACAATGCCTAGGGGGGAACCCTAAGATTTGAAAACGGGGGGGAAACAAAAGGGTCTAACATACGCCCCAAAGAAACTTCTTTCTCTATTTTACTACGCAAAATTAAAGGAAGCTCCTTAGCCGATTTCAAGTTCTCCGAGAACGATGAACCTTTTGAAAACTTGAAAGGTATAAAGAAACCATACTTGAAACCACTTCTCTACTGCTCTGCTGCCGTTCTATTAGGATACCTGCTTAACCACGGTTCCATCTCGATGACTTTCACTGGAGTCCTTATTTTCTTGCTGTGCTGCAGCTCTAGGTTCACCTCCTTTTGCACTACTGCGCAAACTTTGTAGCTGCGTGAGAACCCCCGCATGATGAACACTCGTGTTTATACTTGCATAGCCCATAGAACCTGCAGTGACTTTCATTGAATAACCAGCAGGTTCCTGGCCTCTGTACTGGCATTGGCCCCAAGCCAGGTTGTTGACCTGGGGCCCCCGAATGAAAGGGAGGTTAATCCTCTGTTACATCATGAGCCGTAACCAAGAATCCATGGCTTTTACCCCCCAACCCAAACCAGGATTAATGGCTAAACATCGCCGAAAATCCTCATCATACATCCACCGTGCCACCCCTCCATGAGTCTTGTATGAATTATAAATGGTGTCCATGTATAAAAACAATTCTGAGCAACGCTCAGGATGCTTCTTCCCCATAACACAACCTATAACAAAAAAGGCTTGAAGCCAATTATTAATAGTTTTCACAACCTTGGGCTGCCGATCAAAAGGCCTGTCATTCTGACGCCTCTCCCTGTCAATAGTGCTCTGATCCACAGACACCAGAGACCAATTGTCCACATAATCATTCACCCAAATTTTTTCCATAACCTCTGGTTCTAAATGAGAACCCAAGGGGGCTACCCCGCAATAAAAAACATCCCTATGCACATCAGCTCTCGCCAGTGGAGGAACATTGGACCCTTTTTCCAAAGTCAACAATTTTGGATTAATTAAAATTTTTCTCCACCCAATATCCTCCTCAAGTTATCCATAGTCACCAATCTATTATCTAGACTCCCCCAAGCTCCCGCATAGTTAAACTCACCACTTGATGCTTCATCTGCCGCATTTTTTGCCGTAAACTCCACCGCTTCCGCACCGCTCACTTTCAGCTGCTGTCTCTGCCTATGAGCTGATTTTCTAGAAGATGTTCTGCTATGGCCTCGAGATCCAGATGATGATGATGACTGATAATGCTCAGACCTAGAGCGACGACTACCTCTAGACACAGATCCCCTACTTCTTCTATGTCCATGACGACTATGTCGTCTGCTCGATCTACCACTCGAATCAGATGATGAAGACAGCTCCCTAATACGTCTTTTACTTGAAACGCTGCTATGCCTCAGCGAAACTGAAGGACCTCCGGTCTGCACATGAGGGGGCTGGAGTGCATGGCTGCTGAGGTTGCAGCCACAAATTAACCGCAGAAGATGAATTAGCCACAACATCCATTGCTGGAAAAACCAAGTGATTTTGGGATGGGGGCACCCCCACCCCAACTACCTGTGATGTAATGTTGGGGCCTGCTAACACCGGCGGTGACCCTATTGCAGGTGGTACATTAAAAGCCTGTGACGCAATAGACATATGGGGAAACAAATTCAACTGCCTATTAATAAGCCATTGCCAAACTCCAGGCTGCGATATCATTGTATCCATTACCTGAGGCGTAGTAAACAATTGCTGGCTATTCACTGCCTGACTACTTTTTTCAGCCTCATCCTTTAACTCTTGTCTTTCCCCTTGCTGCTGCTCCTCACCCTGCTGCTCCTTTTCCACCCTCCTATTTAAATTCTCCTCACTTGCTGAGGACCTGACACTTTGTCCTCCCCCCATCCCGTTACTTCTAATATCGCCTCCTATACTGTGGCTTGCGCTGCTGCTACACACTCTTTTTCTCCCTGAACAGCAGCAGCTCTATTCCTATCTCTACCCTGAATTCTCCTCAGCAAGGAGAGCCTAGGCGCAGCCCCTCCCCTCCTGTGCTCCTTCCCGCCCTTTTTTGCAATTACCTGTCTGAGGGGAGCTGCAGCTCCAGCTTCCTCAGTGATCTCCCTTCCCCCTCCCTTCACAGACACCTCGAACCACCTCACACCCGGCCCCTCTTCATAGCCCCAGGATTCCAGCATTCAGGAAGGCGAGGGCTTTGACCAGACCTCCGTTCTCCCCCCGCTACCTCCACTCCCCCCACACCTGCCTCTCCCCCCTGCAAAGTGGGCGGACTCTGCAATAGAGCATTCAACCAGCCCGCCCCCTCCCTGCTAATCCTTTCATTTATCGTGGCTTCCAGCTCCTCCATCTTCCTGCACACGCTGGCTCCACTCTCGACACCTTGTCAAAGAGGGCAGGATCAAACAGCGCTCACCATTAAATACCCCTATCAAGGGGAGGATCCATCTCCATGGCAACCCCGCTCTCCTCCAATGGCACATAGCCTCACCGTTAAGATACCAGCTGAAATTTAACCCATTCCTTTGTGCCCTCCGGGGAAGAGGAAGGTTGTATAAAATTAACCCTAACAAAAACTTGATGGCCAGTCAGGAGTACCCGACAAATAAAGCCGGGCCCTATCAGCTTGGTCATCTTATGAGCCTTCACATTGACATCTGTTATAAACTTTAGAGGCTTTTCAGAAAACACTAGAATAATGGGCAGCCCACTCTTTTAAAAATATTTGTCTACTTTGGAAATTGTAATCAATTAAAAGATGCTCAAAAAGCACATATGAAAAGAAAGTTATTTTTACATAGAAATACATATGTTCATCTTTTTGAGCACTAAGCGCTTTTTCAGGCAGTTTTGGGAGTGGAACCCAACTGAAAAAGACATAGTAAGCAGGTACCCAAAGCTGCATAAGAAGTTATACCAGGGCAAAACATTATCCCATGTAGTTGTGTTGTGACTCTTTGTCACATTAGAACAAAGATTGCAATAAGAGGTATGGCCATTTCTAGAAACAAAATGATTTCTTTTATTATTGTTGTAAAGCCTATTTAAGCATTTTTACGCTTTGCTGCATGTGAACTGATACAGTTGTGGCCAAAAGTATTGACACCCCTGCACCCCTATCTATATATATATATATATATATATATATATATATAATATGCAGTTTTTGCGCCAAAACCAGAAAAAGATCTAAAAATAAACCAGATGTATAAGATGGGTTTACATAGTTTTTTTTACCAAGGTTTTAATATGGAATTTCTGACAAAATATGAATAAGAGCTCCACACAATAACAGCGCCATTTATTTGAATGGGAAGAAACAAATAATTTATATGGTTAGCATTCTTTATGTAAAGTTTTTATTAAAGAAATGACCCATTTTTGGCACATTTTAAAAGTGAAAAAATACTAAACTTAGTATTTAAATAAAAAGGGAGCTGAAAATGTCTCATACACAAAAAGAATCCCACTTCAAACAATACTTTATACAGTGAGGCTTGTTAAAATATTCAACCCCTTGGCAACAACAAGTACCTCCACCGCAAATAAAGATCCCAGTTACACGCAAGGTTTCTATTAGTGTTGTGCCTATCTTGCACAACCAGCTCAAGTGAGCATATATAATTCACATAATCATTAATTATACCATACTTGCTTTGCTCAGGTAGTGCTCTCTTTCCCTTTCCCCTTGTTTTTTCTGCCCAGTATTTGCATACTACCTCACAACCTGAAATTCCACTTTTTTGAGGATTTACATCAATTCAGGTAAAAACTGGCCTACAACTGTAAACATTTGGTTTTATTTTTATTATGAAGCAAACAACAAATAGGACAAAATATCTGAAAACTTCAGTGTGCATAATTATTCATGTCCCTAAAGTTAGTACTTTGTAGAGCCTCCTTTTGCAGCAATTATATCTCCAAGCCGCTTTTGATAAGTCTCTATGAGCTTTTCACCCGAACCTGAACTTTTTGTAACTGTTCGGCCGAACCCACCGGACTCGAACATCCAGGTGTCCGCCCTTGTCTAATTAGAACACAACGAAAAAAATCAGTACATCCTCTGTGTATAGTTTACCTGTAGCCCAATTAAAGTGGCCAGTTTTTATTCCCACAGCTTCTTCTGAGTATTATGTTTGTTTTTAATCCTATATATGATTCCATAGAAATGGTCCCTTTTATTTAAGGACATTTTTATAGTCTTTTCCACAGTCTTTTGCTTATAGGAATCTCTGGGGGCTTGTCTTCATTATTATCCTGAAAGCCACGCCCCCTTGGTAGGATCATAAAAATTATTACTAGAATAGCTATATCTCTGGAGCTGTAAGGCAGATTTGAAAGCAAAATGGAATGCTCAGAGGAGCAGCTGGAAACTGGACAATTTTGATATTAAGAGAGGTCCTGTTTAAAGTACAACTTCCACCTTGTTACTGGTACAGTTTTGTTTAACTGACGAAATAAAGATGTGTTTGGCTATGGATCCATGTAGTGCTAGATATTTCCACTTGCTGCTTGTGCTTTTAACAACTTACTGCTGTTATCTATAAAAGCCCAAACTTTGACAATATTTCTTCTAAAGATAAAAGCAGAAATGCCCAAAACATTGACCCAAGGTGAAACAACTGAAAACATCTAATCTGGGGTCTATCGAGGCGTTTATCTGGTTTTCCTTCTTAGGTCTCGTGCTCATTACCATATTTTCTGTCCGAGTGCGATCCAACAAAACATCGGATCATACTTAGGCCAATGTTAGTAAGTTGAGCCATGCACATATTTGATTTTTCCTTTGGACCGACATGGTTCAAGGAAAAAATGGCAGCCTGAGTTAGATCCGATTATCGTGCCGTACTCGGCCAAGCAAGTCAATGAATCTTTGTAAAAAATTGAACTGTATCACAGATTAACACAATGGAGAAGATGGAGAAACTTTTTTTTCCATCTTCTGATCTGAGAGAAACCGGGCACACTGATAAGGCTCGTTTCACATTTGCGTTTTTTTTCGCGGTAATTTAGCGCTAAATAGCGCATGCGGTTTTTTTTCCTATACTTTGCATGGGATGCGCTTATGTGCGCATACACATGCGTTTGTACGCGTTTTACCGCGCATGCTTTTTTTGCGGTATGCGCTCGGGCGCACAAAATGCAACTTGTTGCATTTTTTGTGCGTCCGATTTGCCTCAAAAAAACGCATGCGCGCGCAATGCGTTTTTTTACAGCAAGACACCCATTATAAGTCTATGGTGAGCATATGTGCGCATTGGCATGCTTATGTATGCGTTTTTTTGCACATGCGTTTTTTTTTTACCATTAGTTTAGACAATGGAATTTAGGGGTTTGGGTAAAGTTAGGGTTAGTTAAGGGGGTTTAGGGTTAGGGTTAGGGTCAGGGTTAGGGTTAGGGTTAGGGTCAGGGTTAGGGTTAAGTATGGTTTGGTTAAGGGTTAGGGTCAGGGTTAGGGTTAGGGTCAGGGTTAGGGTTAAGTATGGTTTGGTTAAGGGTTAGGGTCAGGGTTAGGGTTAGGGTTAGGGTTAGGGTTAGGGTCAGGTTTAGGGTCAGGGTTATGGTTAAGTATGGTTTGGTTAAGGGTTAGGGTCAGGGTTAGGGTTAGGGTTAGGGTTAGGGTCAGGGTTAGGGTTAGGGTTAAGTATGGTTTGGTTAAGGGTTAGGGTCAGGGTTAGGGTTAAGTATGGTTTGGTTAAGGGTTAGGGTCAGGGTTAGGGTTAAGTATGGTTTGGTTAAGGGTTAGGGTCAGGGTTAGGGTTAGGGTTAGGGTCAGGGTTAGGGTTAGTAAAGTCATGGTTTGGGTTAGTGTGAGGGGCCACCTAATGTTGGAAAAAACCGCAAACGTGGTAAAAACGCACTAAAAACGCATACAAACGCATAAAAACGCTGCGTTTTTTTCATGCATGCTCATAAAAATGCTTGAAAAAAACGCAGCAGTTGTATGCTTTTGTATGCGTTTTTCAATGCGTTTTTTTGCAGGAAAAACGCACTGCAAAAAAAAGCAAGTGTGAAACAGGCCTAAGGCTAGTTTCACACTTGCTTTTTTTTGCAGCGCGTTTTCCCGCAAAAAAACGCATTGAAAAAACGCATACAAAAGCATACAACTGCTGCGTTTTTTTCAAGCATTTTTATGAGCATGCATGAAAAAAACGCAGCGTTTTTATGCGTTTGTATGCGTTTTTAGTGCGTTTTTACCGCGTTTGTGTTTTTTTCCAACATTAGGTGGCCCCTCACACTAACCCAAGCCATGACTTTACTAACCCTAACCCTGACCCTAACCCTTAACCCTAACCCTGACCCTAACCCTAACCCTGACCCTAACCCTTAATCAAACCATACTTAACCCTAACCCAAACCCTAAACCCTAACTAACCCTAACCCTGACCTTAACCCTGACCCTAACCCTAACCCTAACCCTGACCCTAACCCTAACCCTGACCCTAACCCTTAACCAAACCATACTTAACCCTAACCCAAACCCTAACTAACCTTAACCCTAACCCTAACCCTAACCCTGACCCTAACCCTTAACCAAACCATACTTAACCCTAACCCAAACCCTAAACCCTAACTAACCCTAACCCTGACCTTAACCCTGACCCTAACCCTAACCCTAACCCTGACCCTAACCCTAACCCTAACCCTGACCCTAACCCTAACCCTAACCCTGACCCTAACCCTTAACCAAACCATACTTAACCCTAACCCAAACCCTAACTAACCTTAACCCTAACCCTAACCCTAACCCTGACCCTAACCCTTAACCAAACCATACTTAACCCTAACCCAAACCCTAAACCCTAACTAACCCTAACCCTGACCTTAACCCTGACCCTATCCCTAACCCTAACCATGACCCTAACCCTAACCCTAACCCTGACCCTAACCCTAACCCTGACCCTAACCCTAACCCTGACCCTAACCCTTAACCAAACCATACTTAACCCTAACCCAAACCCTAACTAACCTTAACCCTAACCCTAACCCTAACCCTGACCCTAACCCTTAACCAAACCATACTTAACCCTAACCCAAACCCTAAACCCTAACTAACCCTAACCCTGACCTTAACCCTGACCCTAACCCTAACCCTAACCCTGACCCTAACCCTAACCCTAACCCTGACCCTAACCCTAACCCTGACCCTAACCCTAACCCTGACCCTAACCCTTAACCAAACCATACTTAACCCTAACCCAAACCCTAACTAACCTTAACCCTGACCCTAACCCTAACCCTGACCCTAACCCTTAACCAAACCATACTTAACCCTAACCCAAACCCTAACTAACCTTAACCCTGACCCTAACCCTGACCCTAACCCTTAACCAAACCATACTTAACCCTAACCCAAACCCTAACTAACCTTAACCCTGACCCTAACCCTAACCCTGACCCTAACCCTTAACCAAACCATACTTAACCCTAACCCAAACCCTAACTAACCTTAACCCTGACCCTAACCCTAACCCTGACCCTAACCCTTAACCAAACCATACTTAACCCTAACCCAAACCCTAACTAACCTTAACCCTGACCCTAACCCCAACCCTAACCCTGACCCTGACCCTAACCCTAACCCTAAACCCCCTTAACTAACCCTAACTCTAACCCAAACCCCTAAATTCCATGGTTAACAAAAAAACGCATGTGCAAAAAAACGCATACATGAGCATGCCAGTGCGCACGTATGCGCATCCATAGGCTATAATGGCCATTTTTAGCGCAAAACGTGCGCATACGTGCGCATGCGCTTTTTTGCAGGGCCAAAAAATGCAACATGCTGCGTCTGGAAAATACAAACGCACACCCCAAAAAAACGCAGCGCATGAAAATCGCATACGTGCGCTTACCAGCGCGCAGGTATGCGCACCCATGTTAAATATAGGGGAAAAAATGCATGCGCACGTATGCGGTTTTTTCCAGCGCAAAAAAACGCAAATGTGAAACCAGCCTTAGACTGTGATAACCACAATCGGCCTAATTATGTTGGATGAGAGAATGTGCAGCCATGTGACCCTTGCCTCATATGCAGAAGGTTCCCGGATCTCCTCGAAACACAATCTATTTATGTACAGTATAGATGATATATTGCTAGATTCACAGATTTAATTATTCACTTACTCCTCTCTACGACCGCTAACCTATATAAAATGTAGATATTTTTGTATATCTATAAAATGATAGCAACAGGATCATCCTCCCTAAATTTTTTACTGGATAGGCAGAATGGCAAGGTCACTTCCAACCATCTTGGTTTTCCTAAAAGTCCCAAAATCTCAAATTCACTGAGCAGACATACACTCCTTTTAGCTTTTGCTGCTGTATGTTCACAAGTTCTCTGAATATTGGATCCATAAAGGCTATACCACAGAACAGCATGAGTGAAGGGCGAATTAACCTTCATGTTTGTCTGTCACCTGTCCTTTAATGACATGACTGCAGTTATTAGCTTTCTGTAAGTGATTGCGTTTCATTAGATGCCTCATACAGAGAGTGGAATTTACAGTATAACGTGAGTACACACACGTGACGCGAAAAGTCCATTATCATTCCTGTACAAATGTCACTACATATGTTCACAATATTAAACATAATGTCAAGAAGCCTCAAAAGCTTCCCTGAGTCATGCTCTACACTGACAAACATGCTTTATAAGAAGGAAATTGAATCATTTAAAGGGCACCATTGAAGTGGTTAATAGACATTCACAAATGTTTAATACGCAATACCTTTGTAATTGTCAATTATACTCGTAGTAGAAGAAATGCATGTCTTAGCATCAGCATTTTTTCTCAATTAAAGTCATTTCTTTGGGTGGTCACACATGAGAAGATATGTAGCCCTTACTATGATAGAGATTTAACATATTTAATAGATTTTTTTAGAAAAACACTGAATATTCAAACTTTTATACAATTGGAAGTTTACATTTTTCTCATTTATAAATTTGAAGATTTTTACATTTTTTTCCCAACACAATATCCTGATCTACAACTGGTGTGCAATTGTATGAAACAGAAGGCACTGTTATTAACCCCTTAAAGACGTAAACAATTTTCATTTTTGCTTTTTAATTTCTTCCTTCTTTTTTTCAAATGGCTACAGATTTTTTTCTTACTTTTCCACCAACCTAAACATATTTAGGTTTTGTGCAGGATGAGTTGTAACTTTGTATTATTCTATTCATTTTACCATATAGAGAAAGGGAAAATTGCAAAAAAGAATTCAGAGTGAAGTTAAAGAAATAAAATGCAGTTTCTCCTTAACTTTGGGGTTTTATTTTTATGATATTAATTATGCGTTAAAAATGATCTGACAACATACCGTATATACTCGAGTATAAGCCGACCCGAGTATAAGCCAAGGCACCTAATTTTGCCACAAAAACTAGGAAAACTTATTTACTTGAGTACAAGTTGGATAAACATTGTCCCCTTATCTTCATCCTGGTATGCATGGCCTCCTCATCCCTATCCTGGTATGCATGGTTCCTCATCCCTATCCTGGTATGCATGGTTCCTCATCCCTATCTTGGTATACATGATTCCTCATCCCTATCCTGGTATGGATGGTTCCTCATCCCTATCCAGGTATGCATGGCCCCCTCATCCCCATCTGGGTATGCATGGCCTCCTCATCCCTATCTTGGTATGCATAGTTCCTCATCCCTAACTTGGTATGCATGGTTTCTCATCCCTAGCCTGGTATGCATGGCCCCATCATCCCCATCCGGGTATGCCTGGCCTCCTCATACCTATCCTGATATGCATGGTTCCTCATCTCTTTCCTGGAATGAATGGTTCCTCATCCCTACCCAGGTATGCATGGTTTCTCATCCCTATTCTGGTATGCATAGCCCCCTCATCCCCACCCTGGTATGCATGGCCTCCTCATACATATCCTGGTATGCATGGTTCCTCATCCCTGTCCTGGTATCCATGGTCCCTCATCCTTACCCTGGTATTATTATTATTATTATTATTATTAATTGTTATAGCGCCATTTATTCCATGGTGCTTTACATGTAAGGAGGGGTGTACATATGGATGCATAGCCCCCTCATCCCCACCCTGGTATGCATGGCCTCCTCATATCTATCCTGGTATGCATGATTCCTCATCCCTATCCTGGTGTGCATGGTTCCTCTTCCCTATTCTGGTGTGCATGGTCCCTCATCCTTATCCTGGTATGCATGGTTCCTCATCCCTATCCTGGTATGCATGGCCCCTTCATCCCCATCCTGGTATGCATGGTTCCCCATCCCTATCCAGGTATGCATGGATTCCCATCCCTATCCTATGCAAATTGCCTCTTCAGAAAGAAAGAGGACTTTTACTCTACAGCGCCACCTATTGGTAGTAGCGATCCTACAAGTCACAATCAACCCTTTAACGAGTCTTGTAGTATGACTTAGGATACAAGCCAAATCAGAATCTCAATTTGCAGACACGGTGTTTCGAGCTGTTGGCTCTCGTCAGTGCAAAGTATGAGATCTGATTTGGCAAGGTGAGAGGCTCTGGACTAGGGTCTAAGAAGTAAGGTTTCTCCTTGCGGAGAGTGACATGCCAGCTGTGGCTTGTCAAGGTAAGGAGACTTATTCGCCGTGCAATGCTCCTCTGGGAAAATAATATGCAAATTGCCTCTTCAGAAAGAAAGAGGACTTTTACTCTACAGCGCCACCTATTGGTAGTAGCGATCCTACAAGTCACAATCAACCCTTTAACGAGTCTTGTAGTATGACTTAGGATACAAGCCAAATCAGAATCTCAATTTGCAGACACGGTGTTTCGAGCTGTTGGCTCTCGTCAGTGCAAAGTATGAGATCTGATTTGGCAAGGTGAGAGGCTCTGGACTAGGGTCTAAGAAGTAAGGTTTCTCCTTGCGGAGAGTGACATGCCAGCTGTGGCTTGTCAAGGTAAGGAGACTTATTCGCCGTGCAATGCTCCTCTGGGAAAATAATATGCAAATTGCCTCTTCAGAAAGAAAGAGGACTTTTACTCTACAGCGCCACCTATTGGTAGTAGCGATCCTACAAGTCACAATCAACCCTTTAACGAGTCTTGTAGTATGACTTAGGATACAAGCCAAATCAGAATCTCAATTTGCAGACACGGTGTTTCGAGCTGTTGGCTCTCGTCAGTGCAAAGTATGAGATCTGATTTGGCAAGGTGAGAGGCTCTGGACTAGGGTCTAAGAAGTAAGGTTTCTCCTTGCGGAGAGTGACATGCCAGCTGTGGCTTGTCAAGGTAAGGAGACTTATTCGCCGTGCAATGCTCCTCTGGGAAAATAATATGCAAATTGCCTCTTCAGAAAGAAAGAGGACTTTTACTCTACAGCGCCACCTATTGGTAGTAGCGATCCTACAAGTCACAATCAACCCTTTAACGAGTCTTGTAGTATGACTTAGGATACAAGCCAAATCAGAATCTCAATTTGCAGACACGGTGTTTCGAGCTGTTGGCTCTCGTCAGTGCAAAGTATGAGATCTGATTTGGCAAGGTGAGAGGCTCTGGACTAGGGTCTAAGAAGTAAGGTTTCTCCTTGCGGAGAGTGACATGCCAGCTGTGGCTTGTCAAGGTAAGGAGACTTATTCGCCGTGCAATGCTCCTCTGGGAAAATAATATGCAAATTGCCTCTTCAGAAAGAAAGAGGACTTTTACTCTACAGCGCCACCTATTGGTAGTAGCGATCCTACAAGTCACAATCAACCCTTTAACGAGTCTTGTAGTATGACTTAGGATACAAGCCAAATCAGAATCTCAATTTGCAGACACGGTGTTTCGAGCTGTTGGCTCTCGTCAGTGCAAAGTATGAGATCTGATTTGGCAAGGTGAGAGGCTCTGGACTAGGGTCTAAGAAGTAAGGTTTCTCCTTGCGGAGAGTGACATGCCAGCTGTGGCTTGTCAAGGTAAGGAGACTTATTCGCCGTGCAATGCTCCTCTGGGAAAATAATATGCAAATTGCCTCTTCAGAAAGAAAGAGGACTTTTACTCTACAGCGCCACCTATTGGTAGTAGCGATCCTACAAGTCACAATCAACCCTTTAACGAGTCTTGTAGTATGACTTAGGATACAAGCCAAATCAGAATCTCAATTTGCAGACACGGTGTTTCGAGCTGTTGGCTCTCGTCAGTGCAAAGTATGAGATCTGATTTGGCAAGGTGAGAGGCTCTGGACTAGGGTCTAAGAAGTAAGGTTTCTCCTTGCGGAGAGTGACATGCCAGCTGTGGCTTGTCAAGGTAAGGAGACTTATTCGCCGTGCAATGCTCCTCTGAGAAAATAATATGCAAATTGCCTCTTCAGAAAGAAAGAGGACTTTTACTCTACAGCGCCACCTATTGGTAGTAGCGATCCTACAAGTCACAATCAACCCTTTAACGAGTCTTGTAGTATGACTTAGGATACAAGCCAAATCAGAATCTCAATTTGCAGACACGGTGTTTCGAGCTGTTGGCTCTCGTCAGTGCAAAGTATGAGATCTGATTTGGCAAGGTGAGAGGCTCTGGACTAGGGTCTAAGAAGTAAGGTTTCTCCTTGCGGAGAGTGACATGCCAGCTGTGGCTTGTCAAGGTAAGGAGACTTATTCGCCGTGCAATGCTCCTCTGGGAAAATAATATGCAAATTGCCTCTTCAGAAAGAAAGAGGACTTTTACTCTACAGCGCCACCTATTGGTAGTAGCGATCCTACAAGTCACAATCAACCCTTTAACGAGTCTTGTAGTATGACTTAGGATACAAGCCAAATCAGAATCTCAATTTGCAGACACGGTGTTTCGAGCTGTTGGCTCTCGTCAGTGCAAAGTATGAGATCTGATTTGGCAAGGTGAGAGGCTCTGGACTAGGGTCTAAGAAGTAAGGTTTCTCCTTGCGGAGAGTGACATGCCAGCTGTGGCTTGTCAAGGTAAGGAGACTTATTCGCCGTGCAATGCTCCTCTGGGAAAATAATATGCAAATTGCCTCTTCAGAAAGAAAGAGGACTTTTACTCTACAGCGCCACCTATTGGTAGTAGCGATCCTACAAGTCACAATCAACCCTTTAACGAGTCTTGTAGTATGACTTAGGATACAAGCCAAATCAGAATCTCAATTTGCAGACACGGTGTTTCGAGCTGTTGGCTCTCGTCAGTGCAAAGTATGAGATCTGATTTGGCAAGGTGAGAGGCTCTGGACTAGGGTCTAAGAAGTAAGGTTTCTCCTTGCGGAGAGTGACATGCCAGCTGTGGCTTGTCAAGGTAAGGAGACTTATTCGCCGTGCAATGCTCCTCTGGGAAAATAATATGCAAATTGCCTCTTCAGAAAGAAAGAGGACTTTTACTCTTTTACTTTTACTTCTTAGACCCTAGTCCAGAGCCTCTCACCTTGCCAAATCAGATCTCATACTTTGCACTGACGAGAGCCAACAGCTCGAAACACCGTGTCTGCAAATTGAGATTCTGATTTGGCTTGTATCCTAAGTCATACTACAAGACTCGTTAAAGGGTTGATTGTGACTTGTAGGATCGCTACTACCAATAGGTGGCGCTGTAGAGTAAAAGTCCTCTTTCTTTCTGAAGAGGCAATTTGCATATTATTTTCCCAGAGGAGCATTGCACGGCGAATAAGTCTCCTTACCTTGACAAGCCACAGCTGGCATGTCACTCTCCGCAAGGAGAAACCTTACTTCTTAGACCCTAGTCCAGAGCCTCTCACCTTGCCAAATCAGATCTCATACTTTGCACTGACGAGAGCCAACAGCTCGAAACACCGTGTCTGCAAATTGAGATTCTGATTTGGCTTGTATCCTAAGTCATACTACTAGACTCGTTAAAGGGTTGATTGTGACTTGTAGGATTGCTACTACCAATAGGTGGCGCTGTAGAGTAAAAGTCCTCTTTCTTTCTGAAGAGGCAATTTGCATATTATTTTCCCAGAGGAGCATTGCACGGCGAATACATCCCTATCCTGGAATGCATGGTTCCTCATCCTTATCATTGTACGCATGGCACCCTCATCCTTATCGTTGTATGTATGGTCCCGATCGTAAAGGTAGAAAAAAAATAAACCATCCTACTTATGGTCACTGCGCTCCCTTGTAAGGAGGTGGAAGGTCCCCTCAGTTGCACCCTCTTCTCTCCCTATGTGACACCCCGTGACCTCCTGGATAATAAGTCATGCATCACCATATGTTGTCTATTGTGTAATGTAGTGTAATGTCTGTGCTTGTTATGCCATGTAATGTAGTGTATGTTAAAATGTTCCCTTTAATGTGCTGTGCCTATCATGTCTGTAATGTACCGAGTAGAGGCAGCGGCAGAAACAGTTAACTGGTGGGTTGGACCAGCAGCAGTAAGGCCACAGGAAGCTGCTGTTTCCCTTCAGAACTGCCTTGGACTTGGACAGGACAGATGTGCATGATACAGGGTACTGCCAGGCCTCCGGATAGGAGGGAACTGTTGACCTGGATTCTACAGAACTGGGGAACAAGAACTAACTGCTTGCATTACAGGTCTCAGGACTATAGGAGGGACCCACACTGAAGGCGTTATAAGTACCCAGATCCCAGCGTGTGGATTGTTGTGACTTTCGGCTTCTGTGGCCTTTGTGGTGTGGCCGCAACCAGCATCAGGGAGAATATAGTAATCCAGTTGTGCACTTTTCTTTGACATCTAATTTCTACCATCCAGTTCACTTACAAATCTGGTGATTGTGGATTGTTGTCTGCCACAGAAGAAGTAAAGGTGACAGCTGACTGTGACTGTAAATCTGGACTATGTCAGGTGCTGCCTGAACTGGAAGAAATGGAGCTGTCAGCTGACAGCGATTCTGAATTTTATGACTGTGAATTTGGGACTTGTGCTTTATTGTCCGTGATTACAGTATTGCAGGTGGATGATAGAGACTTTGAGCAGTGGACCACCACAAAAGAAGTAAAGATGGCGGATACTGCTGATTTACAAATGATGCCGAACGCTGTGGAGAAGATGGCAGTCATTGGTAAGAAAATGGAGAAACTGATAACTTTTGGGGGTGCCATGCAGACAATTTTGTGCCGTTGTGATGGATGCCCACCCTAACTAGGTGCAGGCGAAGACAGAGCTCCCGCTCTCACAGTTGAGCTTAGAGAAATAGATGGAGCCGCAGGAAGTGACCCCACCCATGAATGATTGGGACACAGGAAAGACAGACTACATTGCGTTGGACGAGGCGCCATTATCTGCTGACGGAGAGAGACACAACATGTCACACTTCGGCAGTATGGCAGGTGGAGTCGAGCCTGCAGTACATGGCCTGGTGGACAGAAGGTTTAGAGGAGCAGCGTTCATCCCAATGACTGCCTTTGCTACCCATGGAGGCCGAGGACTATGGAGAGGAAGGACCAGCAGTGCTCCAACAGAAGCATACATGTGAAAAGGAGATGCTGGAGGCGGTCCTGCAAGGCATCGAGTCGGCCGCAATTGTTGAACCCAGCTGCTGTGCCAGTCAGCTAACATCAGGGGCGGTGAGCAAAAACTCCCCATTGGACTGTCCTGTCATCTCGTTGGCTGCTTACCTGCTTCCTGTTGTCCTGCCGTCCTCGCCGGAGCTGTCCCTTGGGTCCTCGTCATCGGCTACGGCCCCAGCGCTTCTTGAGGCCATGCCCATTCCGGCCAAAACCCGTTGCAAAGGTGTGGAGGAGCCCCAAGCAGCTGCAGAGGAGCCCTATGTGCCTACAGAAGCCAAGTGGAAACACAAAGTGATCTGGGAGAAAACGAAGAGGGAGCACAGCATCCGTGAGGAACTACAGCATCCAGGAGGAGGATCAGCAGCAGGCCGGATGAATCGCAGCCTCATCAGGTACCTTGATCTATGCAGGGGCTATGGCTTCCTGCAGGACTTAAAAACTGGGGCCAATGTCTATTTGAATGCAAGGTCTCTGATGTTCCGCTTTTGATGTGTTTTTCCATACGTTTTGTGCATGCGTTTTTGTATAACAGTAAAAGCTTTTTTGAGCTAAATAAAGATATTTGGAAAAAAATAAAATAAATGTTTTGTCTTGTGATTTCCTGGTTCAGCCCCTTCTTTTTCATTCTGATACAGTGGTATCAGGGTAATGGAATTAGAGCTTGGTGTCAACAGCTGTCATTAACACCAAGCCCGAGGTTTAGTAGTGAAGAGCCTATGTTGGAGTGTTAACAGAATGAACCTACATAGGCTGTAACCAAACAGAAACTGGCAGAAATCAGCATGCACCACGATACCTGTTAATTTTTACAAAAAATGAAGAAAAAATGTGTGGGCTTCTGCCTAATTTTTCGAACCAGCAAAGGGAAAGCCGATGGCTGAGGGCTGATGTTAATATTCTGGGAAGGAGCCAGTAGCCATAAAGGTTCCAAGGATAATAATATCAGCTCACAGCTGTTTGGTTAGCCTTTACATGCTATTTTATAGGGGGACCCCAGAAAAAAATTATTATTCAGAAATTAGGGTCCATGTGACTGTAGCCAGACTCCTTGGACGTGGCTGCAGGAGGAAAATTGATGACAAATCAAAGTGACGAATAATACGAATGGTAACAAAAGTGCCAAGAAAAACTTCTAAACAGATTAAAGGTGAACTTCAGGCTCAAGGAACATCAGCGTCAGATTGCACCATCCGTCATTGTATGAGCCAAAGTGGACTTCATGGGAGACTGCCAAGGAGGAAACCATTGTTGAAATAAAATCATAAAAAAGCCAGACTGTTATTTGCTGGACTACATGCACTACAAGCCGCAAAGCTTCTGGGAGATTTTCCTATGGACAGATGAAACAAAAATAACTTTTTGGCAAGGCACATCAGCTCTATGTTCACAGATGGAAAAATGAAGAATATCAAGACAAGAACCCTCCCTACTGTGAAACATAAAGGAGGCTCTGTCATGTCTGGGGCTGCTTTGCTGCATCTGGCACAGGATGTCTAAAATCTGTGCAGGGTACAATGACATCTCAAAACTATCAAAGGATTCTATAGAGAAATGTGCTGCCCAGTGTCAGAAAGCTTGGTCTCAGTCGCAGGTCATGGGACTTGCAACAGGATAATGACCCAAAACACACAGGTAAAAACACCCAAGAATGGCTAAGAGGAAAACATTGGACCATTATGAAGTGGCCTTCTATGAGCCCTGACCGAATTCCTATGGAGCATCATTGGATAGAGCTGAAACATGCCATCTGGAAAAGGTAACCTTCAAGCACAAGACAACTGGAGCAGTTTGTTCTTGAGGAGTGGGCCAAAATACCTGTTGAGAGGTGCAGAAGTCTCATTGACAGTTACAGGAATCGTCTGATTGCAGTGATTGCCTCAAAAGGTTTTGCAACAAAATATTAAGTTAAGGGTACCATCATTTCTGTCCAGTCCTATTTCATGAGTTTTATTTCTTTAAAAATTCTGTGGAAGCATATCTGAAAAGCAATGTCTGACTTTCATTTGTTCATGTTCATATATTTTTTATTTATTATTACTTTTGTCAGATTCAAGTTATTTCTGTGACCATGGTGGGTTTTTCTGTTATCAGTGAGAGCAGACGTCGGCTGATCTAGTAGTAGTCTCTCATCAGCAGACGCCTGCTGACCTGTGGTTAGCTATTTACTGCGGGTCACAGTCACATCTGCTGGGTCATGCTTATATCTAACAGCGATGCCCCGCAGCGCTCTGATGGCGGTAACGGTCTTACTGGCGGTAACGTTACCACCAATCAGAACCGCCGCCCCGTTGTTTCTCTTACTGTCTCACATATGACAGCATGGGAAACACCATAGAAAATCAGTAAAAATGCAAGCAAAAACTCAGCAAATCTACAGCAAATCTGCAAACATTTTTAGACCTGCGTTTTTGCTGCGGATTTGACTGACTCAATTGATGTCAATGGGTGAAAAATGCTCTAGGAAAATAAATTACTGATCATGTGCACAGCATTTCAGGATTCTCATTGAATTAGATGAGATAAGGAAACCCTAGTGTTTTTGGCCCAATTCCGTGCTGAAAAACCGTCTCAAAAATGCACCGTGACTTATAGAAGTTACATAGTCATGGTCAACACTACCTAATGATTCAAAAAATCCAGGACTTTCTTAAAGCGAACCTGTCAGTAGGATTTAGCTCAGTAGACTACAGACCCTGTCAGGTTGGCACTGTTATACTGATTAAAATGATACGTTGGTTGATTAAATCAGTCTTGTGGTAGTTGTTTAATTTGCATTTACAGTATTAGATGCTACTGATGCTAGTTTGCTTGGGAAAAATAATTTGACTCCATCAAAATGGCTCTGACGGTGGTGCTTGCGCAGTAGCATCTATCAGAATGCAACAGATGCTACTGCACAGTCACTGGCACCATTTTGATTAAATTAATTTTTTTCTAATTGCATAATAGTATATGCAGTATGTAAAATAGTTGGCAGGTCACTGAAGAATCAGTGAAAATGTAAGCAGAGCACAACATAAAGCTCTGCCCGTAGGCCACCCCCAAGCCTCGAGAATCTCAATAGCTGAAAACTACAAATACAGATTAAACAACAACCAAAAGATGGTTTTCATCAACCAAGGTATCATTTTAATCAGTAAAACAGCACCAACCTGACAGCATCTGTAGTTTGCTTACCAAAATCCTGCTGACCAGTTTGTTTTAAGAGATGAGAAAGTGTCACTCTTTATCATCTTCAAAGCCAGTTCTAAAAATGTCAGGACAGTGTGAGGACCCCATAAGTGACATGTTGTGCAATAGGTCGAATACATTACTTAATAAAACACTAAAAAGTTTCTAAAATAGTACCAACAAATAGCAAAATGCAAAGCTCTTGGTATATATTGAACTGTCAGCTATAGAGTGCTTTTCATTTAAATGCCATCTAAGAAACTATATCAAATAACTTGTTACTGTAGACATGATCCACAAGTTGTACTGTGTTGTGTACATATTGCATCTTTCATAACTCTCATCCTTTGATGTTCTATATATTCTTCTGAATACCTTGTACAATACATATTCAATTCTACAGACTTTGCATTATGCAGTGCTCACCTTCATCATTTTATCATCTTGTCACTATTTTATACAGAATGCTTGTAATATAAATTGCTATAGAATATGTAGCACCCACATCAAACAAATTACAGTACTGACCTTGAATTTACCCTATAGGCATATAAAATGCTTAAAATGATTACTATAGAAAATATATGAACAATCATTTGTAGAGAGAAGCGTTTTTATTGTCAAAAGCTTCTTTTTATCTGCATGCCAAGCTGGAAGCTATACACATAGCAGAAGGAGGTCTGGCAGCAGTACTCCGAAGAACTGTGAGATCCATTGTTTGGAACTGGTCCCAGCTGTTATTGTCACAAGTCAAATTAGTAATGATGCCTTTATTTCTTACAAGTATGCACTACTCCGGAATGATCTTGCTTTATAGATTTCAGATGAAAGTGCAAAATACCATTGCTCGAGAACTGAAATTGGATTTTATTCATTTTGTTTAAATAAAAATACTGCCTAAGACAGGACTGCGAAGTATATTATCCTGAGTAAATACTAAGGGGCCTCATACAAAACAGATGGTTCAGCTGATTGTTTTTCAACAGCTTTCTCTCCAGACTCATCCATAGACAGAGAACACTGTCTGCTGAATGCTCCTGTGTTCCTTTCTAGACAGCCATTGCCAGACTCTTCTGATGACAATTTATCTCCAAGAGAACAAAGGAATTGGCAATCCAAAATCAGACATCATCTGTAGGAGGCAATTGGAAGGGTCTCGTACACATAAAACTGTTGGCCGACATTAGTCTAATGTGTATGGGCTCCTTTAAAAGGAATCTGTTAACAGGTTTTTGTTTTGGAATCTGAGAAAGTAATCCATCTATTCAACCTATCATTAACTTCTGGTACCTTCCCTTCTGCTTTCAAACATGCCACAAGCACACCAATTCTGATGAAACCATCCCTCGACACGACTTATACGTCCAGCTATTGTCCATTATCGCTGCTCCCATTCACTTCCAATCTCCTTGAACAGCATGTCCATTATGAACTTTCCTCCTAATTCTAATCTAACTCACTCTTTGACAACCTTCAATCCAGCTTCGTCCCCTACCACTCCACCAAAACTGCCCTGAACAAACTTACTACCAACTTACTGCAAAAGCTAATAGACAATTCTCTATACTTTTCCTTCTAAAACTGTCCTCTTCCTTCGACACATTGAACACACCCTCCTACTACAAATCCTCTCTTCCCTTGGAGTGAAAGGCATTGCTTTCCCCCGGATCTCCTCATGGCTTTCTAAACACATATTTAGTGTCTCCCACTCATATACTACCTTCTCATTTTGTTCTTTCACTGTTGGTGTCGTTCAAGGTTTTGTCCTGGAACCCTTGCACTTCTCAATTTACAGTGGCTTGTTAAAGTATTCACTCCCTTGGCTTTTTACCTATTTTGTTGGATTACAATCTGTTTTTAAATATTTTTGTAATCCGATTTCTGTGTGATGCATTAACACTAAATAGTCTAAGTTGCTGAAGTGAGAAAAATAAAGGCATACATTAAAATTATGGGATCAAACAACTAACATTTGGCATTTGCATATGTATTCACCCTTTTTGCTATGAAGCCCCTAACATTTTCTAGTGCAAGCAATTAACTTCATAAGTCAAATGTTTAGTGAAATGAAGTCCACCTGTGCATATTCTAAGTCTGTCAGTATATACACACCTTTTGTGAAAGGGCATCAAGGCTGCAACACCATTAAGCAAGAGGTACCACTAGCCAATAAACACCATGAAGAACAAGGACATATCCAAACGAGTCAGAGATAAAGTTGTTGAGCAGCAGAAGTCAGGATTGGGTTGTAAAAAATTATCCCTAAAATTAAATCTAATAATCCCCCAGAGCACAATCAAATCCATTATCATGAAATGGAAAGAACATGGTACCACAGCAAATTTGCCAAAAGAGGGCTGCCTACCAAAAATCTCAGCCGGAATAAAGAGGACATTCATCAGAAAGGTATCACAGAGACCAAAGGTAACCCTGAAGAAGCTGCAGAGTTCCTAAGCAGAGACTGAAGTATCTGTCTATACAAGCACAATAAAGTTGTGCACTCCATGGAGGTGACCTTTATGAAAGAGTGAGCAAAAAAAGCCTTTAATTATCACATGTTCACAGTTGTAGGCATGTTCTTTACTGATGCAAACCCTAAAAAAGTGAAATTCCTGGTTGTGAGGTAGCTAAACTTGAGAAATGCAAAGGGAGTGAATACACTGGAGTTCATAGCTGAGAAACCCTGGTCACCTTTTGACGTCACAGCTACCAATGTGAGAAGGTTCTCACGCAGTGAGCAGTGACATGAGTGAGGTGACCGGGGTTCATCAGCTATGAACTCCGTTGACTTTTCTCACATCAGCACTACACACTGGAGGATTGTAATTAAGCTCCTGTCTCAGTGTGTCCAGGCTGGCTTGCTGAGCAGTTGTATCATGCCAGTGGTCAACAAAAAACCCAGATGAAGCAGAGCTGGAATGTTTCATGGGCATATATAGATTATCTTCTCGTCGGACAGATGAGGAATTTGGTTTTTTTTTTAGTTTTAATTTTTTAAATAAATGGGTAAAAGAGGGTGGGGAGTTCTATTTTAAATAAAGGAGTTTATTCTTGCTATGTCTTTATAACAATCTAATTGATAAAGCAAGGGAGACATAAAGTGCAATAGGGTCTTATCCAATAATAAGATAGCGCTTTTTATGTAGGAAGCTGCTCACCTGGTATTAGGTGGTCTAAGCATATGTAGGAGAGGCTGCCGCAGATCCACAGGTCGGTCAACGACCCGACAAAACAGTACACTGCAGAAAGGATGTGGATTCCAGTCCGTGCTGCCCAAATAATAGATTTCCAAGACATAGTAACAGTTTAGGAGTGGTTCAATCAGCGCATTTCAGGGTGCCTACCACCCCTTCCTCAGGAAAATACCACATATAGCTTGCCGTATGGTTGTGTCTCATACGGTTATTAAATTCAACTACTAAAACAATTGTACTACCTTAACTTTGTTTTAAATTATTTTTTAAATTACCTCCAACTTGAGCAAAAATGCAACCTTACCCAAAATGATACATTGCAAAGCAATGTAGGTTCATGCCTGGAAATGAAAATATGGCTAAAGCGTGCAATTTGGTAATTGTGCGCATTGTCGATAAATTGGACTTTTGAAACAGGAATTTTAAAAATTACCATAAATATGTCCATTTTCTAAAATATTTTATTTTAATTACTGCCATTGTTCCATATCAAAAATAAGAGGGCAAGAAAACCTTGTTTGCATCTGACGGGCAAGCACCTGCAACAGGCTCGTGTGTTCAGGTGGCATTCACAGGCCTAATATTGATCTGCTACAATAAAAAAGTGTGCAAAAAATGTAACTATTTAACATCATGCACACTTTGTGAGGTAGAGAGTTGATTTTAAATTTTGTTGTTCTGTTGATTTGTGATTTATTTAATAATTATAAAAAAGATGGCTTCCTTGCTTAGGACACAAGCTTAGGTTTCAGAGTACTTGTTTATTAAAAAGATAAGGACATAAGGTATTAAACTGCTCTCTTGGCTTTCAAGTTCAGTGTATGAAGATTTAAAAAAAATAAAATGCTGATATTAAAGTGCTGTTTCATCAGTATATCACAGATCTACAAATTCACAGTCACATTAGCTATGTAGCTGCAGAACCTCCCCATCACTTGAATCTTTGGGTTATTATTACTCCCAATTTCAATGTTTATTAAGAATAGTTTCTTAGCTAATTTTGGTAATATCAGTAAATTTGACTCAGAGTCAATACTCTGCTGCTCAATTTGATTACACTGGTATACAGTGATTTTGGTCTCAACAATGTCTGAACAGCTTTATATTAAGTTTATGGTGCTGATTAGGAATATGACAATTTTTTCCAGATTGGCTATAGTTTCAGAAATACTTAATAGTTAATTACAGTAGAATTCTGACTTCAAAAAGTTGCTTTTATAGCATTTTAAGCCTATATTGCTAGAAATGAGCAAACCCGAACTTAAAAATTCTGGATTTGTACCAGACAGTTACAACTGGGGGTCTGTATGTGGGGGAGACAGGGCAAAAGCTTAGAACAAGGATGAATGCTCATCGTCACACAATAAGAGAAAAAGAATGGATCTACCTGTGGCAAAACATTTCTGTATCCCTGATCACAGCAACGTGGATATGAAATTACTGGTATTGAAAGGTAACTTCAATTCTCAGAGAGAGAGACGAGTTTGGGAGTACAAATTTATGACGACTTTTGACACTCTCAGTGCTGGAATGAATGTGTCGCATGGATTTATGTCTTTTTACATCAATTAAGGAATTTCCTTTTAGAACCTTGTGGGGGCATCACAACACAGAACTAAAACATCCGGACTCCTTATCTATGAACTGGTCCAATGTTTATATTTATGTTTCTCCCTCTCCCATATTGATAGTTCTGCTTCACGTCACTTGTCTTATCTATTGCATTTTGTCTAGGCTGTATTGTGCATAAATATGTGACTTCAGATTTTGTATTAGTCTAGCCTGATGAAGAGACCTGAGTAGTCTCGAAAGCTTGCAATGTGTTACCATCTTTTCTGTTAGCCATTAAAAGGTATCAACTACTGAGGACTCTCAATCCTGAATATTTTTCTATCTACTGGCTAACACGGTACAAAGATATACATCTTTCCTGTACCAGACAGTTAGTGTCCAGTGCTAAACTCCTAACACAGACTTCTCCCGCAAGTCTGCTACAATGTTCGGAGTTCCGGGGGAGAGAGATTTTTTTTCCAGCTCACAAGTTTGGGATACCATTGCTTTCAATGGGGTGCAGGTTCTGTTTCAAGTTTGGGTACAGTTCTGGTACCCGATGAAAACTTTGAGATAAAGTACCAGAACCTGAACTTCGATGGGTCAGCTCATTCATATTACTTAAGACATTGTTTAAGAGTTGAAAGACAGACCAAAAGATTTATCATTTGTTATCACATACAAGTTTCATTGGTGGAATGCATTACTTTCATGGATGAATTATCTAAAAACCACCAATTCAGCAAAAGTAATGGTATTTTGGAATTCAGCAACCTCAAAGTACCCTAAATCCTTTCAAAAAACCTTGTCACCTGCAAAAAAATGTTGTTATACCTAGTTGTGAAATATTTAATGGAGAGTTTACTGTCTGCACACCAGGCTTGATAAAACACTGTTTTTTCAAAACATATTGCCAATTATGGGAATGAAGGTGATTATAAATTTTTATTTTTTTTGTACTGATTAAATAAAGGAAGATTTGTTTATCAATGTATCTGGTAATTCAGGACTATTTATACATCATATTGTCAGCTATGTAGTTACACAGTACTTAGTGTAAGGTGGACGCTGGACAGGTTCTCGAGGAGAGATAAGTATTTTCAAGTCTGGTAGTCTCAATTATGTAAACCCAAAAAAGTAGACTCAAGTCCATATGGTGCTGAGAGAGTTAATAGGGCATGTCCAGGGCCAGGTTTATGAGCAGTCAAAGAGAGGTGTGAGATTGGCTGCTCACATATGCTCAATCCAGGGCATGATAAGGCAGATATAAGGAAGTCAAGTTGTATCATAAGGGTACATGCCCACGATCAGGAATTGTTGCGGTTTTGACACTGCGCAATTATGCAACATCAAAACCACGGTGGCCAGATGTTACAGCATAGTGGATGGGATTTCTAAAAATCCCATGTGCACTATGCATGCTTGTGCACCTGCGGATCACCGACGAAAACTGACATGCGGTGCATCTTTCAGGACCGCAGGTAGTCAATTTTTCTCATAGAGATGCTGGTCTCTGCAACACAAACTTAATCAATAGAATTTTTTGAATGCGATAAATCTGCTTGAACACATTGGATTTACCTGTGTCCAAAGCGCTGCTACTTTTCGATTGTGAGCACATAGCCATAGTAACGTGTGTGCAAGGTGAAAAGACCTTGCTTGCATGGCTCAGTGTCTGCTAGAGGCTGAGTGAAGGTCTTACATTTAAACAGGTGAGCCCATGCAATATATGGAGTGTTCATTTTCTGTTTTGGTTCTGTTATACCTATTGTATCCAGAACAGGTGGTTTTGTTTTATAAAGCTGGACGGTTTATGGACATTTGATAAACCGCAGATTTGTTTTGAACCAACGAGCTGGATCCTTGTGTGTAGAACAGTGTCTACCAGAGAGCAGATCTTTTTACAATGGGAGTGATGAGCTAAAATCATATACCTTCGTAAATAGTACTTTTACTTCCGGGTTTCAAATTACTGATGATAACCAGGTGAAATTGGATACAAAACACATTGCAAAAGAAAATGCCAAAATCAGATGTGGTTGGCTATAAAAAAACATTGTAGTGGGGCAAGTACCCCTGGTGCTAAGTGTCAGTGAGGGTGCCATTCAAAATTTTTAAAAAATTCAAATGTATTGTATTGTTGAAACATAATTGTATATTCACTATTTAATATTTATTCAACTGCTCTCCAAATCTACTGCCAAAGTACATTAACGGTGACATTTTTATTATTTTTTCCTACAGGCATGTGATTGTGGTGGTGCAGGATCTCTGAGCACACAGTGTAATTCAGACACAGGTTGCTGTTTCTGCCGTCCAAATTTCTCAGGAGACAAGTGCACAAGTTGTAGAGTAGGATACCGAAATTATCCTCATTGTGTCAGTTGTGACTGTTCTTTAGCTGGAAGTAAACCTGAGAACTGTGACCGTGAAACTGAAAAATGTCCTTGTGCTGAAGAGACAGGACAGTGCAGCTGTAAGGTAAGTAATCAAAAGTATCCATATCTATCTATCTGTCTATTCTCCAGAAAAGAAGCACTACAGTAAGTGTTTGTGAACCAAAACAGAGCTTTAACTTGCCCATTGTGCTCAGTAATATTTTGCTTAAAGCTTTTTGAAGCTTGACACAATGGGCAGATTACAAACATCAATTGAAGTTCTGCCAGCTATTTTTTTCCTGGGAAGGTTATACACTCACTGGCCACTTTATTAGGTACACCTGTCCAACTGTGTGTTAAGACTTAATTTCTAATCAGCCAATCACATGGCGGCAACTCAGTGCATTTAGGCATGTAGACATGGTCAAGACAATCTCCTGCAGTTCAAACCGAGCATCAGTATGGGGAAGAAAGGTGATTTGAGTGCCTTTGAACGTGGCATGATTGTTGGTGCCAGAAGGGCTGGTCTGAGTATTTCAGAAACTGCTGATCTACTGGGATTTTCACGCACAACCATCTCTAGGGTTTACAGAGAATGGTCCGAAAAAGAAAAAAAATCCAGTGAGCGGCAGTTCTGTGGCCGGAAATGCCTTGTTGATGCCAGAGGTCAGAGGAGAATGGGCAGACTGGTTCGAGCTGATAGAAAGGCAACAGTGACTCAAATTGCCACCCGTTACAACCAAGGTAGGCAGAAGAGCATCTCTGAACGCACAGTGCGTCGAACTTTGAGACAGATGGGCTACAGCAGCAGAAGACCACACTGGGTACCACTCCTCTCAGCTAAGAACAGGCATCTGATGGCTACTTTCAGCAGGATAATGCGCCATGTCATAAAGCTCGAATCATCTCAGATTGGTTTCTTGAACATGACAATGAGTTCACTGTACTGAAATGGCCTCCTCAGTCACCAGATCTCAATCCAATAGAGCATCTTTGGGATGTGGTGGAACGGGAGATTCGCATCAGGGATGTGCAGCCGACAAATCTGCACCAACTGTGTGATGCCATCATGTCAATATGGTCCAAAATCTCTGAGGAATGCTTCCAGCACCTTGTTGAATCTCTGCCACGAAGAATTGAGGCAGTTCTGAAGGCAAAAGGGGGTCCAACCCGTTACTAGCATGGTGTACCTAATAAAGTGGCCAGTGAGTGTATAAGAAAATAACTGGATTAATATCAGGAGGCCTACACCCACTATTGCTGGAACTGGAGCTGCTTAAAGTTCAATATCTATCTATCTATCTATCTATCTACTGTTGTATGATAAAGTGTTTGCCTCTTCATGATTTCCTTTCCTATTCTTTTTGCATGTTTGTCACAATTAAATGTTTCAGATCACCAAACAAATTTAAATATTAGACAAAGGTAACACAAGTAAACACAGAATGTAGTTTTTAAATTAAGGTCTTTTTTATTAAATGAAAAAGAAATCCAAACCTACAGGGCCCTGTGTGACAAAAGTGGTTGCCCCCCTTAAAATATAAATTAACTATGGCTTATCACATCTTTGGAAACCTGAGCTCAAATTTGATAGCCACACGCAGTTCTGTTTACTGTCACCCCTGTTCTCAATCAAGAAATCACTTAAATTGGACCTACCTGACAAAGTGAAGTAGACCAAAAGTTCGTCACATCATGCTGCGATCCAAAGAACATCAGGAACATATGATATGCAAAGTAATTGTGATCTATCAGTCTGAAAAATGTTAGAAAGCCATTTCTAAACCTTTGGGACTCCAGCAAACCACGCTGAGAGGCATTATCCACAAATTACGAAAACCAGGAACAGTGGAGTGGCCAATCGACCCAACTTACCGCAAGAGCGCAGCAATGACTAATCCAACAGGGCACAAAAGACCTCACAATGACATCCAAGAAATGCAGGCCTCACTTGCCTCAGTTAAAGTTCGTGACGCCACTATAAGAAAGAGACTGTGTAAAAATGGCCTACATGGCCGAGTTCCAAGATGAAAACCACTACTGAGCCATATGAACATAAAAGCTTGTCTCAATTTTGTCAGAAAATTAATATCTTGATGATTCCCCAAACTTTTGGGAGAATTCTCTGTAGACTGACATGACAAAAGTTTAACTTTTTGGGAGGTGTATATCCCAGTACAACTAGCATAGAAGTAACACAGCATTTCAGAAAAGGAACATCATAGCAACAGTAAAATATGGTGTTTGTAGTGTGATGGTTTGGGGCAGTTTTGCTGCTTCAGGACCTAGAAGACTTACTGTAGTAAATGGAACCATGAATTCTGCTCTCTAACAAAAAATCCTGAAGGAGAATGTCCGGCAAGCTGAAGCGCACTTGGGTTATGTAGCAGGACAATGTTCCAAAACACACCAAATCTGAATGGCTTAAGAAAATCAAAATCAAGACTTTGCAATGGACTAGTCAAAGTCCTGACCTTAATCTGATTGAAATGCTGTGCCATGACCCTAACTCCTTCCTTACCAATGACGGAATAGTACGTCATCGGTAAGGATCCCCTGCTTTGAGATGGGCTCTGGTGGTGAGCCGACCTCAAAGCCGCGACGTGTCAGCTGTTATGAACAGCTGACATGTGCCCGCAATAGGTGCGAGCGGAATTGCCATCCACCCGCGCCTATTAACTAGTTAAATCCCGCTGTCAAAGCTGACAGCGGGCATTTAAATAGCACTTCCGGCTGCCGGGCCAGAAATGAGCTCATCGCCGACCCCCGTCATGTGATCGGGGGTCGGAGTCACGTTGCCTGGACAACCACAGTTCTCATAGAGACCTCTGTGGTTGTTCCAGGCAGATGGCTTTGAGCGCTGCCCGGTGGTCGGTGCTCAAAGCACAGCAGTAAAATTGCTACATATGGGCTATCTGCTCATCACCCATACGTAGCAGAGCCGATCGGGTTGTGCATGTTTCTAGCCTCCTATGGAGGCTTTTGAAGCATGCCAAAAGTAAAAAAAAGTTTAAAAATAAAACAAACCTAAAAGTTCAAATCACCCCCTTTTGCCCCAATCAAAATAAAACAATAAAAAAATCCCACATTCACATAATTCACATTCACATTCACGCGTTCAGAATCGCCTGATCTACCAATAAAAAAAGGATTAACCCAATCGCTAAATGAAGTAGCGAGAAAAAAATTCTAAACGCCACAATTACATTTTTTTGTACCCCGCGACATTGCATTAAAATGCAATAACGGGCGATCAAAGAACGTATTTGCACAAACGTTGTATCCTTGAAAATGTCAGCCTGGCACGCAAAAAATAAGCCCTCATCCAACCCTAGATCATGAAAAATAGAGACGCTACGGGTCAGAAAATTTTGCAATTTTTTTTTTTTTTTAGCAATCTTTGGATTTTTTTTCACCACTTAGATAAAAGAGAGCGTAGACATTGTTTGGTGTCTATTAACTCATAATGACCTAGAGAATCATAATGGCAGGTTAGATTTAGCATCTAGTGAATCTAGCAAAAAAGCCAAGCAAACAACAAGTGTGGGATTGCACTTTTTTTTGCAATTTCACCGCACTTGGAATTTATTTCCCGCTTTTAATTACACGGCATGGTAAAACCAATGGTGTCGTTAAAAGTACAACTCGTCCCGCAAAAAATAAGCCCTCACATGGCCATATTAACGAAAAATAAAAAAAAGTAATGGCTCTGGAAAAAAAGGGAGCGAAAAACAAAAACGAAAAATCGAAAAAAGCTCTGGGAGTGAAGGGGTTAAAAAGGTGGCTCATGCTCGGAAACACTCCAATTAGGCTACAACAATTCTGCAAAGATGAGAGAGCCGAAATTCCACCAGAGCAATGTAAAAGACTCATTAACAATTATAACAAATGCTGATTGCAGTTGTTGCTACTAAGGGTGCCCCAACTAGTTATTAGTTTTAATGGGCAATCACTTTTTCACACAGTTTAAAGCTTTGAAAGAATGGAGGGCACCACTAATGAATATTGGCAAGAGTGCTCATCATGGGCAGGCTAAGACATAATTGGACAAGAGAGGGAAAGATCATGCCCATATATATGGGAGACACCTCAATTGCATACAAAAACATTTTATTAAACATATATCAGACTGACAGACAGTGCATGAGAACAAAGAACTTTTTCACACAGGGCACTGTAGGTTTGGCTTTTTTCTTCCCTTAATAATAAAGACCTTCATTTAAAAACTGCATTTTGCATCTACTTGTGTTATCTTAGTCTAATATTTAAATTTGCTTAGTGATCTGAAATAGTGATGAGCGAGCATAGTTGTTGCTCGGGTTTCCCCGAGCATGTTCTGGTGTCCTCCGAGTATTTTGGCATGCTCGGAGATTTAGTGTTTGTCGAAGCAGCTGCATGATTTGTGGCTGCTAGACAGCCTGAATACATGTAGGAATTCCCTAACAAACAGGCAACCCCCACATGTATTCAGCCCGCAACTCAATTTACTCTGGATAACATAGTCCTGCTATAATACACTGGGCTTTTTATTACTAACATATGACACTGATTTCATTTATGTAATTGCTGCTAGCACTTATATAATGTTTACTTACTCGGTCACATTGTCAGTGCACTTCATCTGTCCGTCTTGCTCGAATTTTTAAATATTTTTTAATACTTGATTAATTAAAAATTCAATTCTTAAGTACTTCGGCAATTGGAACTTCCTTTTTAAACCCAACTTCTACACTTGAGATTGTGATTATATCTAATAACATGGTGGGGTATTGCCTTTACCTCTTATAGACCGTGTTAAATCATATAGAAATAAGTAATAAGAAATTTGTATGAGGTAGGAATACGTGAAATGGCTCTAGCAATGTGAAATAATTATCATTAAACAGCTTTGAGGGACTCTAGCGATGAATGTAATATGCTAAGTATATTACATTGCCCAAAAAAAGATATTTGCATGCAGATTTTCCTAGTCTGTCAGAAAAAAATGGACAAGTTAATGCTTTTTTATAATCATTTAGCCACACAGCTATACTTTGGATGCAAGCCAGACAGATGAATTATTGTATACTTGTTTTCATACTGAACACTACTTGTATTTTCCATTAGGATCACTGAATGTTAGCTTTATTTTAGCCTCAATTTGCCACAAATTACTATTTTAGTTTTGAGACATGTAGGAAAAGCATTGTTCTTGTTTTACATTTTTGCTAGCTTTTATCATTTTCTAGCTCAAATCTCCTCTAAACTTCTTTAACTGTGTAAAAACAATACATTCTCACATTGCCGTTCCTTTATGTCAGGCATATGGTACATCAAATAACACTCTGCTTAGGGAATTCTTATTTTCGAATAGTATTTTTACTTAGTTCATTCTTAACACTAATCTTGTATTGCCCCTACTCAAGTGTAAATAGGCAAAAATTATTTACACTAGGCAAGTATTAATTTACCAAAAGAGTGCTTAAACTATATATTCGTTAACGGAAAGGCAGCAACACAGGCAATCTGAGAACGGGGATGCAGGCCTCTAAGGACTTGATCAAATATGGAGAGGGAGGCAGCAGAAGAAGCGAAATAAACCTTTAATTCACTCATGCATAGGTGAAGAAATGGTTCATTTCACTGGATGTGGGCCTCATTCTCCATATTTTTTAAACTATATATTACAGCTTCAAAAAATATCTTGTTTACCAATTTTTAGTTAGGGTTTTATGTATATAGACGTTCAGTCACAGGGGCAATCAATTTTCTTCATCGTTAGACTTCATTTATATCTTATAATATTATGTAACCAACCGGCAGTCAGTTGATGGGCACATTTCTTCCTTTCCTTTCAGGAGTAGGTTATAACACTGACTTAGTGCAATCTTACAATGTAGCTCTAGTGAAATCCTTTTAGATATTTCCCGTTACTTCCATATTGCAGTTGAGTTTCATGGAAGCCAAATTAAGTTCATAAAACACCATAAATTGACAAAGAATGTACAAAGATTATCTTTCCAAAGAAAAGTGGTTATAGTGCAGGCCATTGCAGTATAATCATTTTTCTGAATCACTCTATTAGAGGATTTTGCAGTTAACCCACTGCACAGACCTCCCTAAGTCTGTTCTGTGAGCTGGGCTAAACTAGGCAGCGTCATATTTCGGCATGGAAGCTGTTGTTCACAGTGTGGGAGCGACAGTTATAGGATTTTGCAGTGCTCAACATAGTAGCTGAGAGCAACAAGCACTGTTTAGGGCAGTGGTTCCCAAACTCCAGTCCTCACGGACCTCAACAGGTCATGTTTTCAGGATTTCTTTAGTATTTCACAGGTGATGGAAGTATCATCAAGGCATCAGGAATTCTCTCACATGTGTAACACTATGGAAATCCTGAAAACATGACCTGTTGGGGTCCGCGAGGACTGGAGTTTGGGAACCACTGGTTTAGTGTAATGTAACCTTCAGAAGAGACTTTCGATAGTCTGTGCTGCTAGTTAAAAAACAAATCCTTTAATAGAGTGGTTTATAAAAGTTATTATGCTGCAAAGTCTTCAACTATAATTGTTTTTATGTTGAAAGTGGAAGTACTTTTTTTTAATCAGATTCATTTTTATTAAACAATTATTTCAACTTTTAAAACACACATAACTACAGAAAAGTAGATAAAATAAATTACATTTGGCCTACATTAAGTATCAGCATGTTGTTACAAGGCATTAATTGGGAATTTACTGTAAAACATTCCCATTAAACGTTATAGTGAAAACCAGGACCAAGAAAGTAAAATGCATTGGAATGTAGTCAGACTCTAGTACCAAAAAGTGTACTTTTTAAATGCATAAGTGGTCAGAATCTTGCAGGGGATAACATGGTCAATAATTTAGCGTACACAAGGTTCTAATGGCTTTTCAATACCTCATAACTTATGTCTCTATAATTAATACATACCAATAGTAAGCATATTGCATAATTTACTAACATGGGTGAACACAAACTGAAAAATACCTTCTTTTTTTACTTAGATGGCTGAACTGGGGGTAAATAAAAAAAGCCAAAATAAAATGAGAAGAAAGATTATCTGGATATCACGATCATAAGTGATGCTTTAACAGGACCTCTAATATTTTTTTTTCATGTAGAACTAGACACATGATGTTACAGTGGCTGTAGACCAGAGTACTTTTTTTAATTTCAACTCTCCGTTGAGGAGAAATTAGCAGTCAAAGTATTTGACACCTAATTGAGTAAATTGTGTTCAAGTCTAAGGGCCCCGTCACACATAGCGACTAACCAGCGATCCCGACAATGATATGAACGTGTCAGGATCGCTGGTGAGTCGCTACATGATCGGTGGTGAGCTGTCAAACAGACAGCTTCACCAGCGATCAGCACCCAGCGACGCCGAGCGGGCGGGTCGCTGTGTGCTTTAGTTACCAGCGCGCTGATGCAGGGAGCTGGTAGCCAAGGTACACATCGGGTTTCTAAGCAGTGCGCGCTCCTTAGAAACCCGATGTGTACCTTAGTTACCAGCTCCCTGCATCAGCGCGCTGGTAACGAAGGTACACATCGGGTTTCTAGGTGCCGGGCGGGGCCTAGAAACCTGACATGTACCTTAGTTACCAGGCTCCTGCTCACTGGTCGTTGCTCTCCCGCCTGTCACACGCAGCGATGTGTGCTGGGTAGCGGGAGAGCAATGACCCCAAAAAAGTCCAGACATTTCCTCAGCGATCAGCGATACCCGGCAGGGTTCTGCAGGTTCGCAGGATGCAGTGACGAGACACTAGACGGATGGTGGTTGATGAAATAACTTTTTATCAAACTAGCCGCTGGGGCTTAACTGAACAAACAAGATATACTGGGACAAACAGTCCACGCAGGGACTCAACAATCTTAACAACACTATTGCGGTACTTAGCCTTCCAGGGGCTGACAGGTTCGTGAACGTGGCCGCTTAGAGGTCGCTGAGGCGGCTGTCCTGACGCCTCGTTACTCCTGGGAGGAATGGGGCTCAACAGGCCCTGAAGAAAGTGATGACGGAGGGGCGCAACAGGCCCTGAAGAAAGCAATACCGTTGGGGCGCAACAGGCCCTGAAGAAAACGAGGCCGTTGGGGCGCAACAGGCCCTGAAGAAAGCACTGCCGCTGGGGCGCAACAGGCCCTGAAGAAAACGCTGCCGCTGGGGCGCAACAGGCCCTGAAGAATGCGCTGCCACTGGGGTGCAACAGGCCCTGAAGGAAACGCTGCCGCTGGGGCGCAACAGGCCCTGAAGAAAGCGATGCCATTGGGGCGCAACAGGCCCTGAAGAAAGCGATGACGGTGGGGCGCAACAGGCCCTGAAGAAAATGATGGAGGTGGCGCGCGGTGATGACGCAGTTCCCCAGATGACCTGTAACCGTCCTTTATCAAGAAGTCTCTCCCAAAGCCAGGGTAGCGAGCCTTTTATCTCGCCTGTGACGAGGTGGCGTATCTTCAGGCCGGTGACGGCCGGGTCGGCGTGATGGGGGAAGGCTGGGGGGAAGTGCCCAGGCCTCTGTGGCCTGGTTACGAGTACTCACGGCCACAACCTGAGGTAAAGTTCCTCTCACGCCAAGGCGGGGGAAAGCGGGGACGATTCTCTGAGAACGGGGGTGAGTAGCAGTCTCCGGTAACAGTCTCTCTCGTCGATAAATGTGCAGTTTTCTCCTCACAGGCTCTTGTCGGTGCCCCTGCAAGTCACTCTCCTCCCTGCCTTCACTCTGGCTCCTCTCCAACTGCCACTTCAGCGCATCCCCTGCTCCTTTTACCCTAGCCCCGCCCCCTGTTGCCCTGACAACCTTAGTCGCATGTCTCCCTTTGTAATCCTCCTGATGTGATTCCTTCAATAACTCTGATGGCGGTCCCCTTGGTTCCGGCCCAATCACTATATGGGGGTCCTCCTCCCCACATTCCCCCACCCTGTAAGCTCGCCAGTCCTCGGGCGAGGGAGTTAGTCTATTGAGATTGGCATGTAAAGGTGTTAATATTCGTTGCCATGCGAACTGGTCTTGTTCATACCGTTCGGGGGGTTTGCCGGCTGTTGACCGCTCGGAGCGTCTAAGTTCGACTGGGGTGGAATCTTCTGGGGTGGTGGACGTCGGTGGGCTGCAAGATGCCGGTGGGTTAATTGTGTCAACTGGCTCATTATTGGGTGGAGGGCCCTTGGGAACTGGAGGGAAATCCTCGTCATCCGAGTCCCAGCATATGGACTCCGGTTCGGATGTCTTCGGGACGGGTTCCAGTTGCTTCGGGTCGGTGGAAATACACGGGCGTAACATATTACGATGCACAATGCAGGTGGGCAGTGTTTCATCCTGCTCGGGCCGTATTTCGTACACAGGTCCTTCTGGATGGATACAGCGTAGTACCCGGTAAAGACTCTCTTCCCAACGTGACTCCAGTTTATTCTGGGGGCGTTGATCTAGTACAAGCACACGGTCCCCGCTTTGGAGATGGGGAGGGGAGGTTGTATTCTTCCCTGGGTGTTCCCAGTCTTGAAGTTTGGTATGTACAATTCGGTGAAGAGTTTGCAACCTGTGGTGATGATTTCGGACCCAAGACGACACTCCGGTCCAGGGCCGAGGCTCTTCGGGGTCCAACTCTACCTCCGTGATCCCTTTCGGATAATCAGTCTCTCCCATTGTCGCAGCATCAGCGACAGGTCTTGGGTCAAAGCTTGTCGTTGAGTATCAGTGGGTAATTGACCAGCGGCGACCCATGTCCGGAGAAGTCCAACTTCTTCATCTTCTTGTTGCTGTTGTATCCACTTATCCCAAGATTGTTCCAGGATGCCCCTGTGGGCCTCTGGGGAAGATACTTTTGCATCAACATTGGTGAGCACGGCAGCGGTAAGAGCGAACGGTATTTCCTCTCCTTCTAATTCTTCATCTCGATTCTGTCCAGGAGTTTTATGTCGAATCCTAGAGAGAGCATCTGCCTGAACATTCTCGGCCCCTCTTTTGTAAATAATCTTGTAATTGTACTTCGCCATTCGGGCCACCCATCGCTGCTCCAAAGCCCCCAACTTGGCGTTTTCCAAATGAGCCAGTGGGTTGTTGTCAGTTCGCACTACCACCTCGGAGCCCGCTAGGTACTCTGCGAATCTCTCCGTCATAGTCCACACCACTGCGAGGAGCTTGAGCTTAAAAGAGCTGTAATTGTCAGGGTTACGCTCGGAGTCATGGAGTCAACGGCTTCCATATGCGATCACCCTCTCCCGGCCATCCTGAACCTGTGACAACACAGCCCCTAGCCCGTGAAGACTCCCGTCAGTGTGCAGGATGAATGGCTGAGAGAAATCCGCATAAGCCAACACTGGGGCATCCAAGAGTGCAGCCTTGAGATCTCGGAAGGTCTCTTCCTGAGGGTGTTGCCACTGGATTTTTCGCCCATTGGCCCCAGCGGGAGCCCCCTTCAGCAGGTCATGCAGGGCTCGAGCTCGACATGCAAAATTCTTTACGAAACGACGGTAATATCCAGCTAACCCCAGAAAAGCCCGCACGTCTTTCACCGTCTCGGGGGTAGGCCATTCCTGGATAGCAGCAATCTTCTCCCGGGATGGCCTCACACCCTCTGCCGAAATGACATGACCCAGATACTCAATCTGAGAGCGAAATAGGTGGCATTTCTGAGGCTTCACCTTCAACCCGTACTTTTGCAGCCGGCTGAGTACCTGTCCCAACCGCTTCAGGTGGTCCTCGAAGGAGGCGGCATAGACAATGATGTCGTCCAGGTAGATCAACGTGGCCTCAAAATTGAGATTCCCTAGATATCGCTCCATCAATCTCTGAAATGTCCTGGGGGCGTTGGCCAGCCCGAATGGCATTCGATTAAACTCAAACAGTCCCATGGGCATTATGAACGCCGTCTTAGCTCTGTCCTCTTCTGACATGGGCACCTGCCAGTACCCACTGGCCAAGTCCAGGGTCAAAAAATATGTTGCTTTGCCCAATGCAGACAGATTCTTCTATGCGGGGCAGTGGGTATGAGTCTTTAATAGTGCAAGCATTCAATTTACGATAATCCACACAGAATCGTAGTGTACCATCTTTCTTCCGGACCAACACGATGGGGGCCGCCCAAGGGCTTTGACTTTCCCATATCACCGCTTTTTGTAGCATCTGAGCCAGCAAAGTTTTCACCTCTTGATAGAGTTGTGGCTGAATCTGTTGATATCGTTCTCGGATAGGGGCCGCTCCTGCTGTGGGGATCTCATGAGTGATGGCGGTGGTACACCCAAAGTCGTCCTCATGACTAGCAAATACTTCATGGTACTGTCCCAGCAATGCTTTTACTTGTGAAAGTTGGGCCGCAGTTAGTCCAGAAAGCTCGGCCCGCATCTGCTCCAAAATATTTCGGCCCTTCTCTTGTGTCGAGACTTCGTGGGCCTGTAAGGTTCGTATTGTTGCCTCCCAAGGATCCTCGGGGTGTACTCGTAATTGAACCGCAGGAGCGGGCGGCACTTCTTCTAAAGGCTTTACTAGCTTGGCCAGTACAGTCCGTGCTTTCAGAATGGTATCTCGGTCTTCAAGGTTAACGCAGCGGACCAGGACGGTTCCTTTATGCACCGTAGCGAGTGAACGGGCCACCAGTATGCCAGGAGGTAAGTGCTCTGAGTGACATGGCTCCACCTGCACCTCTACGCCTTCCAAAGGTATCGGGGCCCGAATTGGCAGGGCCACCACTGTCTGTCCAGGAGGCAGCACAAGCAGGGGTGCCGCTGACGCGATGACCTTGCCCAGAGCCTCACCCTCCTGGCAGTCCCGATGCACCCGCGCACCTCGCACCAGCTGCTGGAATACCTGTCCCTGAGCTGTGCGAGAACCCCACTGCTTCTGTGTCCTTTGTGTGGATCATTAAGCAACAGGTTACCAAACTCATTTAAAATATTCATGCCTAGGGTGACGGGGTGTCGTTGATCAGCTTCTCCTTGAGTCAGCACCACCCCTCTGCAGCCGAGGGGTTTACCGCACAACGTCACCTGCACCCACACTACCCCGGCAACCGGGACCGGCAGTTGGTTGGCGGCTACTAGTCTAATCATGGGCCCCCACTGAGGCCTTGCTGCCTCCGGAAAGTTTAGTTGAAAGTACGCTGCGGGCATAGTGGTTACTTGTGACCCTGTGTCCACCAGACACTGGACGGCCCGGCCCTCTACTTCTGCCCAAACTACCGGACACTTTGCTACCAAATCTTCGGGACTTCCACCACCCCTAGTTGTGGTTTTCGGCTCCGAGCGGCGTCCCCCCAGCCCTGAGCCCTTTAGTTTAATGGCCGCCGGGGTGGGTATCTCCCACGCCGCAGACACTCTCGGGCGAAGTGGCCTGGTTCTCCACACTCATAACACCGGGCCGGTAGAGATTGACCACCCAGCGGAGAGCGTGACCCCCAGGGACCGGGATTAACACTGGGTCGCCCAGTCTCCGGTTCGGTTCTTCTCTTTACTTCAGCCAACTCACTCTTAATATTTTTCAATTCTCGCTTCATCTCCTCCACCCACTGAGGTTCCTCAACTGTGTTCGAGGAGGCCTCCACACCTCGGACCTTCCCCACGGGGACCGCCATCCCCTGCTCTTGCTCCCGAACCCATGCCTGACTTCCCACTTCTGAAAAGTCTATTTGGGGATTAATTCTGATCTGTTCCCGTAATGCCTGCTTTATCAGTGGATCTCGCAGTCCAGTCACCAGTAGGTCACGTAGGGTAATGTCAACAGGTCCTACCCCTACCCCGTCTTTTCTTTCAATAGCCGTATGCAACTCTTGGAGTACATTCATATACTGAGTAATCGTCTCACCCTCTGCCTGCATCCGGCTAAACAGACGGGTCCTTAACTCTCCCACATTAGTGGGATCCCCGTGGGTCTGTTCCACTATCTGCAACACCTTTTCAAAAGTGTTGCGGTGCCCCGGAGGTTTTAACATCACTGACCTCCGCACCTCCCCGTCTAGGGCCATGAGTGCCACTTCAGCTTCCAGGTCAGGGGTCATTGGGTGCATCCGAAAGAGCCCCCGCATTCGCTCTGTCCAGCTCCATAGCATAGTATTGGAGCCAGAGAATCTAGGCAGGTTGTTCAGCATGGCCCCCAATGAAATGCTAGTACGGGGGTCCTCATTATTTACAGAGTGTACAGCTTCCCCCTGACCTGCGCCACCACTGTCTACACTCGGAGACTGCATCCTGCCGACTACGCCAATTGTAGGGTTCTGCAGGTTCGCATGATTCAGTGATGAGACACTAGACGGATGGTGGTTGATGAAATAACTTTTTATCAAACTAGCCACTGGGGCTTAACTGAACAAACAAGATATACTGGGACAAACAGTCCACGCAGGGACTCAACAATCTTAACAACACTATTGCGGTACTTAGCCTTCCAGGGGCTGACAGGTTCGTGAACGTGGCTGCGTAGAGGTCACTGAGGCGGCTGTCCTGACGCCTCGTTACTCCTGGGAGGAATGGGGCTCAACAGGCCCTGAAGAAAGTGATGACAGTGGGGCGCAACAGGCCCTGGAGAAAGCAATACCGTTGGGGCGCAACAGGCCCTGAAGAAAACGAGGCCGTTGGGGCGCAACAGGCCCTGAAGAAAGCACTGCCGCTGGGGCGCAACAGGCCCTGAAGGAAATGCTGCCGCTGGGGCGCAACAGGCCCTGAAGAAAGCGCTGCCGCCGGGGCGCAACAGGCCCTGAAGGAAACGCTGCCGCTGGGGCGCAACAGGCCCTGAAGAAAGCGCTGCCGCTGGAGCGCAACAGGCCCTGAAGGAAACGCTGCCGCTGGGGCGCAACAGGCCCTGAAGAAAGCGATGCCGTTGGGGTGCAACAGGCCCTGAAGAAAGCGATGACGGTGGGGCGCAACAGGCCCTGAAGAAAATGATGGAGGTGGCACGCGGTGATGACGCAGTTCCCCAGATGACCTGTAACCGTCCTTTATCAAGGAGTCTCTCCCAAAGCCAGGGTAGCGAGCCTTTTATCTCGCCTGTGATGAGGTGGCGTATCTTCAGGCCGGTGACGGCCGGGTCGGCGTGATGGGGGAAGGCTGGGGGGAAGTGCCCATGCCTCTGTGGCCTGGTTACGGGTACTCACGGCCACAACCTGAGGTAAAGTTCCTCTCTCGCAAGGCGGGGGAAAGCAGGGACGATTCTCTGAGAACGGGGGTGAGTAGCAGTCTCCGGTAACAGTCTCTCTCGTCGATAAATGCGCAGTTTTCTCCTCACAGGCTCTTGTTGGTGCCCCTGCAAGTCACTCTCCTCCCTGCCTACACTCTGGCTCCTCTCCAACTGCCACTTCAGCGCGTCCCCTGCTCCTTTTACCCTAGCCCCGCCCCCTGTTGCCCTGACAACCTCAGTCGCATGTCTCCCTTTGTAATGCTCCTGATGTGATTCCTTCAATAACTCTGATGGCGGTCCCCTTGGTTCCGGCCCAATCACTATATGGGGGTCCTCCTCCCCACACAGGGAGCTGGTAACCAAGGTACACATCGGGTTTCTAAGGAGTGCGCGCCCCTTAGAAACCCGATGTGTACCTTAGTTACCAGCTCCCTGCATCAGCGCGCTGGTAACTAAGGTACACATCGGGTTTCTAGGTGCCGGGCGGGGCCTAGAAACCCTACATTTACCATAGTTACCAGGCTCCTGCTCGCTGGTCGTTGCTCTCCTGCCTGTCACACGCAGCGATGTGTGCTGGGTAGCGGGAGAGCAATGACCCCAAAAAAGTCCAGACATTTCCTCAGCGATCAGCGATCAGGGGGGCCGGTCCCTGATCGCTGTCACACACAGCGATCTCGCTCGTGAGATCGCTGTGGCGTCACAAAACTTGTGACTCAGCAGTAGAGTTGAGCGATACCGTCCGATACTTCAAAATATCGGATCGGAATGGATCGGCCGATCTTTAAAAAAAGTATTGGTATCGCCGATGCCGATACCGGAAGTCCCATTCAAGTCTATTCAAGTAAATCCCACACAGCTTTTACCATAAAGTGAGACTAGGGACTTTTTTTTTTTTAAGTGGCGGAGGAATACAGTGCGGAAGGATACCTACCTTCCGTCATTGGATTCCTGCAGCCCGTAGAGAGCGGCAGCATCAGCTGATGCTGCAGTTCTCTACCCAAGATCGTCGTGGGACACACTCATGGACTGCTTCGGATCATGGGTGAGTATTTTTGTGGTTTGTTATGTTAATATTTATTCCGTAAAAGACAATGGCTTCGGGGAACAATGTGACAAGTATTGGTAAGTATGTTACTCTATGTTATATGTACTGTATGTCTATGTATGTATTGTATGAATGTATTGTAGGTAGCATGCATGTAGTATGTATGTAGCATGTATGTAGCATGTAGTATGTATGTAGCATGCATGTAGTATGTATGTAGTATGTATGTAGCATGTAGTATGTATGTAGCATGCATGTAGTATATATGTAGAATATATGTGGTATGTATGTAGCATGTATGTATGTAGCATGCATGTAGTATGTATGTAGTATGTATGTAGCATGTAGTATGTATGTAGCATGCATGTAGCATGTAGTATGTATGTAGCATGCATGTAGTATATATGTAGTATGTATGTAGCATGTAGTATGTATGTAGCATGCATGTCGTATGTATGTAGCATGCATGTAGTATATATGTAGTATGTATGTAGCATGCATGTAGTATGTATGTAGTATGTATGTAGTATGTATGTAGCATGCATGTAGCATGTAGTATGTATGTAGCATGCATGTAGTATATATGTGGTATGTATGTAGCATGTAGTATGTACAGTGGGGAAAAAAAGTATTTAGTCAGTCAGCAATAGTGCAAGTTCCACCACTTATAAAGATGAGAGGCGTCTGTAATTTACATCATAGGTAGACCTCAACTATGGGAGACAAACTGAGAAAAAAAAATCCAGAAAATCACATTGTCTGTTTTTTTTTCATTTTATTTGCATATTATGGTGGAAAATAAGTATTTGGTCAGAAACAAGCAATCAAGATTTCTGGCTCTCACAGACCTGTAACTTCTTCTTTAAGAGTCTCCTCTTTCCTCCACTCATTACCTGTAGTAATGGCACCTGTTTAAACTTGTTATCAGTATAAAAAGACACCTGTGCACACCCTCAAACAGTCTGACTCCAAACTCCACTATGGTGAAGACCAAAGAGCTGTCAAAGGACACCAGAAACAAAATTGTACCCCTGCACCAGGCTGGGAAGACTGAATCTGCAATAGGCAAGCAGCTTGGAGTGAAGAAATCAACTGTGGGAGCAATAATTAGAAAATGGAAGACATACAAGACCACTGATAATCTCCCTCGATCTGGTGCTCCACGCAAAATCCCACCCCGTGGGGTCAGAATGATCACAAGAACAGTGAGCAAAAATCCCAGAACCACGCTGGGGGACCTAGTGAATGAACTGCAGAGAGCTGGGACCAATGTAACAAGGCCTACCATAAGTAACACACTACGCCACCATGGACTCAGATCCTGCAGTGCCAGACGTGTCCCACTGCTTAAGCCTGTACATGTCCGGGCCCGTCTGAAGTTTGCTAGAGAGCATTTGGATGATCCAGAGGAGTTTTGGGAGAATGTCCTATGGTCTGATGAAACCAAACTGGAACTGTTTGGTAGAAACACAACTTGTCGTGTTTGGAGGAAAAAGAATACTGAGTTGCATCCATCAAACACCATACCTACTGTAAAGCATGGTGGTGGAAACATCATGCTTTGGGGCTGTTTCTCTGCAAAGGGGCCAGGACGACTGATCCGGGTACATGAAAGAATGAATTGGGCCATGTATCGTGAGATTTTGAGTGCAAACCTCCTTCCATCAGCAAGGGCATTGAAGATGAAACGTGGCTGGGTCTTTCAACATGACAATGATCCAAAGCACACCGCCAGGGCAATGAAGGAGTGGCTTCGTAAGAAGCATTTCAAGGTCCTGGAGTGGCCTAGCCAGTCTCCAGATCTCAACCCTATAGAAAACCTTTGGAGGGAGTTGAAAGTCCGTGTTGCCAAGCGAAAAGCCAAAAACATCACTGCTCTAGAGGAGATCTGCATGGAGGAATGGGCCAAAATACCAACAACAGTGTGTGGCAACCTTGTGAAGACTTACAGAAAACGTTTGACCTCTGTCATTGCCAACAAAGGATATATCACAAAGTACTGAGATGAAATTTTGATTCTGACCAAATACTTATTTTCCACCATAATATGCAAATAAAATGAAAAAAAAAACAGACAATGTGATTTTCTGGATTTTTTTTTCTCAGTTTGTCTCCCATAGTTGAGGTCTACCTATGATGTAAATTACAGACGCCTCTCATCTTTTTAAGTGGTGGAACTTGCACTATTGCTGACTGACTAAATACTTTTTTTCCCCACTGTATGTGGCATGCATGTAGCATGTAGTATGTATGTAACATGCATGTAGTATGTATGTAGTATGTATGTAGCATGTAGTATGTATGTAGCATGCATGTAGTATATATGTGGTATGTATGTAGCATGTATGTGGCATGCATGTAGCATCTAGTATGTATGTAGCATGCATGTAGTATGTATGTAGTATGTATGTAGCATGTAGTATGTATGTAGCATGCATGTAGTATATATGTAGTATGTATGTAGCATGTAGTATGTATGTATCATGCATGTAGTATATATGTGGTATGTATGTAGCATGCATGTAGCATGTAGTATGTATGTAGCATGCATGTAGTATATATGTGGTATGTATGTAGCATGCATGTAGCATGCATGTAGTATGTATGTATGTATGTAGTATTTTTTTTTTTTTTTTTTTTAACATTTAACACATTAGCCGGATGATGGGACTACTACTGTCCCATCATTGGCTAATGTGTCAATCACTGTCATGGTAGCAGGCATCGCCGATGGGACTTGTAGTCCCATCGGACGATGCCTGCACAGACCCCCGGACATCAGCACAGCCCCCCGGCAGGCCGGTACAGACCCCCACAGGGTGCACAGCCCCCCGGCAGGCCGGCACAGCCCCCCGGCAGGCCGGTACAGACCCCCACAGGGTGCACAGACCACCGGCAGGCCGGCACAGCCCCCCGGCAGGCCGGTACAGACCCCGGGCAGTCCACACAGCCCCCCGGCAGGCCGGCAGAGACCCCCAGAAGGCCCGAAATGATGGCGCATCAATCAACTTTGAACTTCCGATTCCGATGCCTGTGCCCGATATTGAAAAGATATCGGATGTCGGTATCGGAATTCCGATACAGCAAGTATCGGCCGATACCCGATACTTGCGGTATCGGAATGCTCAACTCTACTTAGCAGCGATCTCGCTAGCAAGATCGCTATGTGCGACGGGGCCCTAAGTAGGTGTTATCAGACAGTTTTCACTGGGGGAATGTATTTCTTCTCCTTCTATGATGTTGACCAATTATTAGCAGTCAGCAACATTGAAAGAAGACCACACCCCACGACTGACCACAGCTTAGAGAAGATTTATCAGTGATTGAGCTGTAAACAGATAGCTCTGACCAACTGGCCTAGCCTCCTGTTTGAGTCAGTGTGGGTGGAAGGTAAGTACAGCTCTGCTTAGCTTTGTAAATCCAAAATCAGGTCTCCGGTTTGCTGAGTGTCACACTACTGAATAAATTTTTAAACACTTTGCAGTGAAATCATTATTACTCATATCATTCTTTGTTGTGCTGCCCACTCTGTTTCATTGTGCTAGACAATACTACTTATACTGAGAAGCGTACTTTCGTGATTTTGTACCATCAAGAAACAGCTATGACAACAGGGATATTTTTAAAAGGCTTGGTGACAACCATAATTTGTTCAGAGCGACTATTTTGTTACCAGAAAAAAGGGGATAATTTTTGGATGGCTTGATAAAAAGTCTTGCAACAGTTTCTTTGGTTTACACCATCCATCCATAAATAACAGTAATGTATGCATCTGCCACCCCAAAGAGGATCATTTTTAGATTGTTTATACAATTTAGGTGACGAAAAAAGTTTCACTACAGTGTGTTGTTAAATGCACTGTTTGTTACCTTTTGTTACCATCTGTGTTCTGATAGCCAGAAGGATTGTAGTCATCTAGACATTAGAAAGGCTGTATTTGCATTGCATAGCTTAAAACATGTTCAAATGACCCCAATGACAACTCAAATTTTCCAGGCAATTAGAGGTTTTAATTGTGCTATTTGCATAAATTTATTAGCCACATATCAAATTTTGGGGGAAATTTTTCGAAGATGGCAAATTCCAATTTTTTGTGAGCCAAAAGCAAATGACCCCTAAAAATAACTTTTAATAATGCATTAAAAACTTGAATGACTCAAAAACACATACAGTACAAATACATTTAAAAGTTTATTTATACCAATAAGAATGCAGCCAATATCCCTCACTCAGGGTTAATCCAATATTATTCTACAGTATAAATGGGATTAGGTAGGAAAAGGGATCCATTTGCCTAGTATTTCCTGTAAATTACCCTATACCTAACCCCTGATATATAGGTTAACTGATATTCCCTGAATTGAATTTTCAGGGCCGCTATTAAGTTTATTTGTATCTTTTGAAACTTGTATCCATCAAATATAACTAATAGACATATATTTGTCTGTTTACCCATTTTTTCCTTTACTTGATTGTGCAATAATAAACTATAGAAGGAGTGTTAGTAGGGCATTCAGGGATATTGTCAGGGAGGCGGAATACCGTGTTGCTGTAAGCAGGTTGCGGGATGCAGTGATGTAAGGGAGGGAGAGCAAGGGTTAACAAATTAACAACTTAATTTGAAAAATAGAGAAACTCCTCTCAGGGAGAAAACAGTTAAATTGAAAAGGAGAAATTGCAATGTAACAGCAGTCCAGAAATCAAACTTATTGTGTCTTTAAGGTCCTCAGCCGCAGGTGATCCGATGGGGGTTGTAGTACCGGTAATGGCCAGTGGAGTGTCCTGAAGTGGGCTTTCACGGATAGCGGTCCAACTTCTGGTGGCAGCGGGCGGTCACCGGTTTTACCCACTAAGCCCCTAGTCCATAAGCCTGTGCACCTAAAGCAAATAGAGCTCCTGAAATCCCAGTGTCAATCATGGTCTGCTGTGCTCTGGTGGGCAGAGGTGATCGCAACTTAAGGGATCGGCTTGTGTAGGCAATCACTCATTCTTTCCCTTCCTGTATTTGCAATAACACAGCCCCCAGACCATAGAGGCTTCCATCAGTGTATAGAATGAAGGGCTGGGAGAAGTCTGCGTAGGCGAGTATTGGGGCCTCAGTCAAGGACATCTTCAAGGCTCAGAAGGCTTCCTCCTGGCTATCTCCCCACTGAATGGCCCGATTCTTTGCTCCAGATGGTACCCCTTTTAATAGTTCCAGCAGCAGATAAGTGATGCAAGTGAAATTCTTCTCAAACCTTCGGTAGAACCCTGTAAGCCCCAGAAAGGCCTGAACGTCCTTCACTGTCTTTAGGGTGGGCCAGTCCTTGACAGCTGCTTTCTTCTCATGTGCAGGTCTCACCCCTTCAGCGCATACAACAATTCCCAGGCACTCAATTTGATTACGGAAGAGGTGACATTTTTGGGGGTTGTAGTACCAGCAATGGCTGGTGGAGTATCCTGAAATAGAGTTCCACGGATAACTGTCCAACTTCTGGCAGCAGCGGGTGGTCACCGGTTTTACCCACTAAGCCCCTAGTCCATAAGCCTGTGCAGCTAAAGCAAAGAGAGCTGCTGAAATCCCGGTGTCAAGCGTGGGTTGCTGTGCTCTGGCCGGCAGAGGAGATTACAATTTAATGTCCTGCAGCCGTCCCTCATATCCCTGCGTGAGCATGGTCTCACTTTTAGCCGGGCACACGGTGCTCTCCAATCTCACCATCTCGCCCGAGTGTCCAAGAGAAGTCGTCCGCAGCACATCGCTGTACTGATTCTCGGGGTGCGGAGCGCGCTGTTCACCCTGCTGCACTCTCCCTGACTGCTGGAAACTGCCTGCAGCTTTGCACGCTTTCAGCTCTGTTACCGAGTTAACCAAGCCCCCTCATCCTGAGTCATGGGGCTTGTCCCTTATTTCTTCCCCCGGGCAACATGGGATGCAACCTCGACAGTTCTGGAACCGGCTCAATATAGGTACCCGCAGCCCAGTCCACCTCCTTACATCGCCAACATTGGGGTGCCAATCCCTGTAGCCAGGGAGGGTATTTTACTGGGAGTACTAGGCAAATGTCTCCCTTACCTTACCCGATACCATATATAATAATATTGGGTTAACCCCAAGTGAGGATTATTGACTGCACTCTTATTGGTCTGTATAAACTTTTAAATGTATTTGTATATGTTTTTAAGTCATTCAAGTTTTTAATGTATTATTAAAAGTTATATTTTAGGGGTTATTTGTTTTAATTCATTAGTTATCGAGACCCCCACTTTCTATCTCTAATCTGGGTTTGATTTGACAAATTCCAATTTCCAAGGACCTGCTCATCTCTAACATGTACTGCATATATGTATATCAATTAGCAAAATGTAACTGTTTTTTGTTATCATTTTTTAATCATTTGAATATCATGGACATGTCTATCCTGTGACTTCCATAATTCTATGACTTTTCTTTTAGTTTTGAAATTTCCATGTTGAAGAGTGTTTTTTACATGCCGTACATACTTGTGTATAAGCCGAGATTTTCAGCCCCTTTTTTGGGCTGAAAAAGTCCCTCTCGGCTTATACACGAGTCATACACTTGAAAGCCAGTGAGGGAGGGGGAGCAGGAGACATGATACTCAACCCTCCCCGGCTCTGCTACATCTCAGTCCTGGCATCTTTATCTCCCTTCCGGTCTTCCTCCTGTGCGGTCACATGGTACCGCTCATTAAAGTCATGAATATGGAAGCCTCTCCACTCTCATAGGGGTGGAGCCACATATTAATGACTTTAATGAGCAGTACCATGTGACAGCACATGAGGAAGACAGGAAGGGAGATACAGACACCAGGACTGAGATGTAGCAGAGCTGGGGATATGCAGACGCCAGAAGGGTGAGTAACACTGGGGAAGGGTGAGATATATATATAGCTATATATATATAGTGGGATCTTGTTTAGCGTTCCCCATGAGTGACGTGGTCTGTATCCACCTGTGATGTAACAATAAACAGGAAGCAGTCCAGGCCTCAGCCAGCGATTACCTGCCCATAATTGTATGACTTGTGGGCACAGACGGAAGGAGGGGGAGACCAAGCCAGGAATAAGTGATCAGAAGTCTATGGCCTGCCTGGAGCTCAATCTACTACATGGCAGGCAGGAGGAAATATTAAGAGGAGAGGTGAAAATCTATCAGTGCAGCACATATTGCCTGTCCTTTCCTTTACTCAGCTCCACAACATACCTGTTTATAATAATAATAATAATAATCTTAATTTTTATATAGCGCTAACATATTCCGCAGCGCTTTACAGTTTGCACACATCATATCATCACTGTCCCCGATGGGGTTCACAATCTAAATTCCCTATTAGTATGTCTTTAGAATGTGGGAGGAAACTGGAGTGCCCGGAGGAAACCCACGCAAACACGGGGAGAACATACAAACTCCTTGCAGATGTTGTCTGTTATGAATGAGTCACCGTAGGAGGCAAAAACAGAAATAATAGCTAAGTCCAGAAAACCAGAGAAGTTGGCAGCTATCGGATTGCAGACCCCCTGAACCTAACAACAACAACAACTAGCAATAGCCGAGGGGGGTTCCTACGGTGCCCTAGACCCCTCGATCACAGCCGGAGAACTACATAGCCTAAAGACAGAAAGGGAAATCTAAACTGCCCCAGAGCAGACCCCAAAGCAATAGGCAGCCCCCAACATATAATGACGGTGAAGCAAGATGAAAAAACACTCACACAGATAAAAAGATAGGCTGAGCAAATGATGGGGCCCAAGCTAACTAAATAGGACAGAATAGAAAAGCTGCTGTCTGCAATCCGCCAAAACCCTCTCAAAAAACAAGAGCCAACAGACTGATAGGGAAAAAAGCCCTGAAGACGCTAAGCTTCAAAAAGAATATATCAGTACTCAGGTATTATGTGAAGACAGAGCAAAAAGGAATTCAGCTCACCCAGCAGGGAAAGGCAGAAATCCAGAAAAACAAGGCAAAACAAAACCAAAACACAAATGCAAAAAGTAGAGCAGAAAACTTAGCTTTTGAGGAGCAGGAATCAGACTGGTCTCCAAGAATCCCTCAGAGTAATCACCCGCAAGGCAGAAGGGCGTCGGCTGCCTTATATCCAGTCAGCAATCCCAGTCATCATCATTCTGCTCAGGTGCTTTGTAATCAGCCTCACTACCTTCCTTCACCAGAAGAGGGAGTTCATCAGACCTCAATGGTGAAGGGGAAAATGAACTCACAACAGTACCTCTCCCTTGAGGAGGGGTCACCGAACCCTCATCCACGCCACCAGGGCGATTAGGGTGAGCCCGATGAAAGGCACGCACCAATCTTTTGGCATGAATATCAGAGGCAGAGACCCAGGAATTATCCTCCTGACCATAACCCTTCCACTTAACCAAATACTAGAGTCTCCGTCTAGCCAGACCGGAATCCAGTATCTTCTCTACCTCATATTCCATGTTACCTTCAACTAATACAGGGTCCGGAGGTGCCACCCCAGGAACAACTGGTTCAACAAACCTCTTCAACAAGGACTTATGAAACACATTATGAATTTTAAATGTGACAGGAAGAGCCAAACGAAAAGAGACCGGATTAATAATCTCCAAAATCTTGTAAGGTCCAATAAATCTAGGCTTAAACTTAGGAGAAGCCACCTTCATAGTGATATTTTTTGATGATAACCAAACCATATCACCAACCTTAAATTGGGGACCAATGGTCCTATGTCGGTTGGAAAACCGCTGGGCCATTTCCTGGGAGAGAGATAACTTATCCACCACTTGGTCCCAGATCTGGTGCATTCTCTCCACCACAGTGTCAACACCTGGGCAGGCAGAAGGCTCCACCTGCCCTGAAGAAAATCGAGGATGAAACCCAAAGTTAGAAAAAAAAGGTGACATCAAAGTGGCAGAACTAGCTCTATTATTCAAAGCAAACTCGGCCAAAGGCAAAAATGAAACCCAATCATCCTGATCAGCGGAAATAAAACATCTTAAATACGACTCCAAGGTCTGGTTTGTTCTCTCCGTCTGCCCATTGGTCTGAGGGTGAAAAGCAGAGGAGAAGGACAACTGAATTCCCAGCTTGGAACAGAAAGTCCTCCAAAATCTAGACACAAATTGAACTCCTCTGTCAGATACAATGTTCTCAGGAATCCCGTGCAAGCGAACCACCTGTTGCAAAAACAGGGGCACCAACTCAGAGGAAGATGGCAACTTAGGGAGTGGTACAAGATGAACCATCTTAGAGAACCTATCACAAATCACCCAAATAACAGCCATTCTCTGAGAGACAGGCATATCAGAGATGAAATCCATTGAAATATGGGTCCATGGCCTCCTGGGGACTGGCAAAGGCATCAACAACCAACTAGAGCGAGAACAAGGTTTAGACTGGGAGCAAGTCCCACAGGACTGCACAAAATTCCTGACATCATGAGACAAGGTGGGCCACCAAAAAGACCGACTCACCAGATCTCTAGTACCAAAAATAAATGGATGACCAGCCAATGCAGAGCAATGAACATCAGAAATCACTCTCTTCTTCCACTGGTCAGGAACATACAACTTTCCACTCGGACAACGCTCAGGTTTGTCCTCCTGGAACTCTTCCAGAGCACGTCTCAAATCGGGCGAGATGGCAGAAAGAACTACCCCTTCGCCTAAGATGGTAGCAGGCTTGGTCACCACAGGAGAATCAGCAAAGAAGCTCATAGAGAGGGCGTCTGCCTTGACATTCTTAGTGCCAGGAAGAAAAGAGACCACAAAATCAAAACATGTAAAAAACAAGGCCCACCTAACCTGTCTAGGGTTCAAGCGTTTGGCCGACTCCAGGTAAATCAAATTCTTGTGGTCAGTGAGGACCACGACTTGGTGTTTAGCTCCCTCCAACCAATGTCTCCACTCCTCAAATGCCCATTTCATGGCTAACAGTTCCCGATTCCCCACATCATAGTTACGTTCAGATGGAGAGAACTTTCGGGAAAAGAAAGCACAGGGATTCATTTTATGTTACAGGATCCTTTTGGGACAAAACAGCTCCTGCACCAATCTCAGAAGTGTCCACCTCTACCTGGAACGGGAGTGAGACATCAGGTTGCCGCAAAACCGGGGCAGAAGTGAATCTTCGCTTCCGCTCCTGAAAGGAAGAAACAGCCTCCGGAGACCAATTCAACACATCAGCATCCTTTTTAGTCAGATCAGTCAATGGCTTGGCAATACTAGAAAATTTTGCTATAAATTTCCGATAAAAATTAGCAAAACCCAAAAAATTCTGGAGGGCCTTCAAAGAAGTGGGCTGAACCCAATCATAAATGGCCTGTATCTTGGCCGGGTCCATTTCAATAGTTGACGGAGACAAAATAAATCCCAAAAATGAAATCCTCTGTACCCCAAAAACGCATTTTGATCCTTTGACATACAGGGAATTCTCCCTCAAGATCCGAAACACAGTCCGAACATGTTCCACATGAGAATCCCAATCCTTGGAGAAGATCAAAATATCATCCAGAAAGATAATCAAAAATTTATCCACAAAGTCTCGGAAAATGTCGTTCATGAAGCACTGGAAGACAGAAGGGGCATTAGTGAGCTCAAAAGGCATCACCAGGTACTCAAAATGTCCCTCCGGAGTATTAAATGCCGTCTTCCATTCATCCCCATGCTTATTGCGGATAAGATTATACGCCCTCTGAGGTCAAGCTTGGTAAACCAGCAAGCACCTTTAACTCTGGAGAATAGATCCAAAATCAGGGGTAACGGATACTGATACAGTGGGGAAAAAAAGTATTTAGTCAGTCAGCAATAGTGCAAGTTCCACCACTTAAAAAGATGAGAGGCGTCTGTAATTTACATCATAGGTAGACCTCAACTATGGGAGACAAACTGAGAAACAAAAATCCAGAAAATCACATTGTCTGTTTTTTTTTTCATTTTATTTGCATATTATGGTGGAAAATAAGTATTTGGTCAGAAACAAAATTTCATCTCAATACTTTGTGATATATCCTTTGTTGGCAATGACAGAGGTCAAACGTTTTCTGTAAGTCTTCACAAGGTTGCCACACACTGTTGTTGGTATGTTGGCCCATTCCTCCATGCAGATCTCCTCTAGAGCAGTGATGTTTTTGGCTTTTTGCTTGGCAACACGGACTTTCAACTCCCTCCAAAGGTTTTCTATAGGGTTGAGATCTGGAGACTGGCTAAGCCACTCCAGGACCTTGAAATGCTTCTTACGAAGCCACTCCTTCGTTGCCCTGGCGGTGTGCTTTGGATCATTGTCATGTTGAAAGACCCAGCCACGTTTCATCTTCAATGCCCTTGCTGATGGAAGGAGGTTTGCACTCAAAATCTCACGATACATGGCCCCATTCATTCTTTCATGTACCCGGATCAGTCGTCCTGGCCCCTTTGCAGAGAAACAGCCCCAAAGCATGATGTTTCCACCACCATGCTTTACAGTAGGTATGGTGTTTGATGGATGCAACTCAGTATTCTTTTTCCTCCAAACATGACAAGTTGTGTTTCTACCAAACAGTTCCAGTTTGGTTTCATCAGACCATAGGACATTCTCCCAAAACTCCTCTGGATCATCCAAATGCTCTCTAGCAAACTTCAGACGGGCCCGGACATGTACAGGCTTAAGCAGTGGGACACGTCTGGCACTGCAGGATCTGAGTCCATGGTGGCGTAGTGTGTTACTTATGGTAGGCCTTATTACATTGGTCCCAGCTCTCTGCAGTTCATTCACTAGGTCCCCCCGTGTGGTTCTGGGATTTTTGCTCACCGTTCTTGTGATCATTCTGACCCCACGGGGTGGGATTTTGCGTGGAGCACCAGATCGAGGGAGATTATCAGTGGTCTTGTATGTCTTCCATTTTCTAATTATTGCTCCCACAGTTGATTTCTTCACTCCAAGCTGGTTGGCTATTGCAGATTCAGTCTTCCCAGCCTGGTGCAGGGCTACAATTTTGTTTCTGGTGTCCTTTGACAGCTCTTTGGTCTTCACCATAGTGGAGTTTGGAGTCAGACTGTTTGAGGGTGTGCACAGGTGTCTTTTTATACTGATAACAAGTTTAAACAGGTGCCATTACTACAGGTAATGAGTGGAGGAAAGAGGAGACTCTTAAAGAAGAAGTTACAGGTCTGTGAGAGCCAGAAATCTTGATTGCTTGTTTCTGACCAAATACTTATTTTCCACCATAATATGCAAATAAAATAAAAAAAAACCAGACAATGTGATTTTCTGGATTTTTTTTTCTCAGTTTGTCTCCCATAGTTGAGGTCTACCTATGATGTAAATTACAGACGCCTCTCATCTTTTTAAGTGGTGGAACTTGCACTATTGCTGACTGACTAAATACTTTTTTGCCCCACTGTATTTAATAGTAATTTTGTTGAGGGCACGATAATCAATACAAGGCCTTAATGAACCATCCTTTTTGGCCACGAAAAAAAAGCCAGCACCTAAGGGTGAAGAGGATGGTCTAATATGACCCTTCTCCAACGCCTCCTTAATATAGGATCGCATAGCCTCGTGCTCGGGTACAGATAAATTGAAGAGCCAACCCTTAGGAAATTTACACCCCGGGCTCAGTTCAATTGCACAGTCATAACTCCTATGAGGAGGCAAAGACACAGATTCATTCTCACTAAATACATCATAAAAGTCCGCCAAATAGTCAGGAACATCATGCGACTGAGGAGAGGTGGAAAAAACTGGAGCCTCACTAAGGGCACACCGACAACCCCAACTCACCACAGACACAGATTTCCAATCCAATACTGGATTATGAATTTGCAACCAGGGAAACCCCAGAACAAGGGTATCATGCAAATTATGCAACACCGAAAATCTGCAATTTTCTTGATGGTCTGGGGCGAGACCCGCATTACCACCTGGGTCCAAAACTGAGGTTTATTCTTCGCCAAAGGAGTAGCATCAATCCCCCTCAAAGGGATAGGCGTCTGCAGAGGTGTCATCGGAAATCCACAACGTTTAGCAAAATCCAAGTCCATTAGATTCAGGGCTGCTCCAGAATCCACAAAAGCCTTGGCGGAAAATGTGGACAGGGAGCAGATCAAAGTAATTGCCAGAAGAAACTTAGGTTGAACACCACCCACAGAAAATGTGTGTGCAAAACGTTTCTCTCGTTTAGGACAGACAGAAATAATATGCGAGGCATCTCCACAAAAAAACACAGCTTATTACGCCTTCTGAACTCCTGACGTTGCTCCCTGGACAAAACTCTATCACATTGCATAGGTTCAGACACTTGTTCAACAGGTGGCAACACCTCTCGTGCAGCCCTGCGTTCATGTAAACGCCGATCAACCTGAATGGCTAATGACATAGAATCGTCAAGACCAGAGGGAACAGGAAATCCCTCCATAGTATCTTTTACGGCTTCTGACAAACCTTTCCGAAAGAGAGCTGCCAAGGCATTATCATTCCAGGTAGTAAGGACCGCCCACTTTCGGAATTTTCGACAGTACAATTCTGCAGAATCTCGACCCTGGCTCAATGCCAACAGGGTCTTTTCAGCCTGATCAATAGCATTAGGTTCGTCAAACAACAACCCCAAGGCTGGAAAAAATGCGTTCACATTAGTCAGAATAGGATCATCTGGTTTCAAAGAAAATGCCCAATCCTGGGGGTCGCCACGCAGCAAAGAGATGACAATTTTAACCTGCTGCACGGAGCTTCCTGACGAGTTAGGCTTCAAGGCAAAAAATAATTTACAATTATTTTTGAAATTCAAAAATTTAGACCGATCCCCAAAAAACACATCAGGAGTAGGGATCTTTGGTTCAGCAGCATGTGAATGAGCAAGGTAGGCGGAAATTCCCTGCACTTCCGCAGCGAGCTGCTCCACACGATCAGACAATTGCTTTATCTCCATTGAGAGAAAAAAAAAATTCCCCCTACGGCCTCAGAGATATAGAGGAAAAAATATACACACTTTTTTTTTTTATATATAATTCTTTCCTGCTATTGAGTACCCTAGGATCTGCGGTATGGCGGGTGATTCTGTTATGAATGAGTCACCGTAGGAGGCAAAAACAGAAATACTAGCTAAGTCCAGAAAATCAGAGAAGTTGGCAGCTATCGGATTGCAGACCCCTGAACCTAACAACAACAACTAGCAATAGCCGTGGGGGGGTTCCTACGGTGCCCTAGACCCCTCGATCACAGCCGGAGAACTACATAGCCTAAAGACAGAAAGGGAAATCTAAACTGCCCCAGAGCAGACCCCAAAGCAATAGGCAGCCCCCAACATATAATGATGGTGAAGCAAGATGAAAAAACACTCACACAGATAGAAAGATAGGTTGAGCAAATGATGGGGCCCAAGCTAACTAAATAGGACAGAATAGAAAAGCTGCTGTCTGCAATCCGCCAAAACCCTCTCAAAAATAAGAGCCAACAGACTGATAGGGAAAAAAGCCCTGAAGACGCTAGGCTTCAAAAATACTATATCAGTACTCAGGTATTATCTGAAGACAGAGCAAAAAGGAATTCAGCTCACCCAGCAGGGAAAGGCAGAAATCCAGAAAAACAAGGCAAAACAAAACCAAAACACAAAAAGTAGAGCAGAAAGCTTTTGAGGAGTAGGAATCAGACTGGTCTCCAAGAATCCCTCACAGTAATCACCCGCAAGGCAGAAGGGCGTCGGCTGCCTTATATCCAGTCAACAATCCCAGTCATCATCATTCTGCTCAGGTGCTTTGTAATCAGCCTCACTACCTTCCTTCACCAGAAGAGGGAGTTCATCAGACCTCAATGGTGAAGGGGAAAATGAACTCACAACAGTTGTCCTTGGTGGGATTCGAACCCAGGACCCCAGTGCTGCAAGGCTGCAGTGCTAACCACGGAGCCACGGTGCTGCCCTTTTGTTCCTGTTTGGCTGCATCTGTCACCATGAGCTGGCAGGCCTGGCACTACCCATCACAAGGTTTCCCTTAACCCTTTTTGTCATTTTAAAGGGTCACTCCACTACATTGATTCACAAGATGGAGCTCCACAGATCAAATATTGATGATCTAATGCTGCCATCAATCATCTGCCAGATTCTGCAGATGCTCTACTACACATTCTAATAGGGTCAGCTCCACGACATGCAGCAGATGCCACTACAAAAGTTGACACCAGGAGGGTGAATAGCACTGGGGGAGGGTGAGCCAGCCATGCCATAAGGATTCCATAAGGAGAGGAGAGTATGACATTTTTTTTTTAAATCGCAGCAGCATTATTATATGGGGCATATTTGGAGCATGCTATGGGCCACCAATAACCTTTGTGCAGCATTATATGGGGCATATATATTAACCTTTGTGCAGCATTATTATATGGGGCATATATTAATATGGAGCATGTTATGTGCCACCATTAACCTTTGTGCAGCATTATATGGGGCATGTATTAATATGGAGCATGTTGCATTTCCCACCCTCGACTTATACTCGATTCAATAAGTTTTCCCAGTTTTTTGTGGCAAAATTAGGAGGGTCGGCTTATACTCGGGACCGCTTATACACGAGTATATACGGTAGCTCTTTTTTCTTGCAGTATCTGTGTGTTTTACAACATAAATTACATTTTTTTTTTGCCTGTGCATCCAATATTATATAAAGAGAATCTTCTATGTCCTTGAAAGGAAACATTGATACGAAGAATTATCTTTAATATACAGAGTTGTCACAGGATTACCACAACAATTTGTGTCAAGTAATGGATGTCTTTGATGCATTCGCTTCTGTGCAACACCATTGAAATTCATGTATTATCATCTATTTTACTGCACATTGCATTCATGACTCACCAAGCATGTTGATATTCTTGGACTATGATAAGCCTGTAGTATAAGGGGAAACACATACACTACAGGGTATGGATAAAAGAATGAATAGAGGATTTTGACAGGTTTTGAAGTGCAGAGTGACAGAGACTGGAGAGATTCCATCACATAACTGTCACATTGTGATAAGTCAGCTTACTTTTCTCTGAATATGATGTTCAATCTAAATCTTAGAACATACACTATTGCTCATGACATTCTACTGAACTTTCAGTTCTTAGCAGAATCCTTCTAAAGTATATTAATAAGGTGAAAAGCGCACTAAACTTCACATTGCTTATATTTTCTTTAATATACTACTTTTCTATGTCCCAATGTTTGGCTTCATGGTTTTAAAGCCCTTAGTAGACCTTAGCAATCTTTATAAATATTAGCAATGAGCCATATTAGCGATGAGCCATAATAGCGATGAGCCAAACTATTTGCTCTACCCTTGTCCAGCGTCCATGTCAGTATTCCATTTCATTCAAAACAGGGCAGTGTGAACTTCTTTAGTTTGCAATAAAGTTCTATCAATGGTTCCTCATTAGAATATTAGGCACCTACCCAGTTGACTTGATGATATTGTTGGAGCTTGGTCATTGCAAGAAGTGCCACCAATTCTGGCATTCAAAAAATGGCTGATGAATTATGCAATGCCATTTTCCGATTGCCATGGAGTGCTTTAGTGAACACCAGAGAAAGATACTATGAATAGTTTTGATCATTGATTTTAAATATAGTAATGTAAGACAATCAATCTACTTTACAAAGTTGTTTGGTAATAGCCACAAACGTATTTGCCCCTGTTCCAACTCTAATTGTCTCTTTTCGGTGGGAATGCTTCTTTCCTGTTAGCTGAGGTGACAGAGACAATGGGCAGCACAAGTCACACCAAGCTAGGTTGATTGAAAACTGTCTAAGGTTTAATGAGTGTTTTAATTGATCTGTTAATCACAAGAGCTGGTCAACAGTCTAAACTGGCTTGGCAGAAACTGGCTTGGCAGCTTATCAACTTTTACACCACTCTATTTCAATTTGATGTGTCCTTATCCTCCATTGTGTCCCCAGTGTACCATTTGATTTGTTAGTGCTGGCATGACGTCATTTGTGACATCGCACTAATCCCATCCCAGGGATGCCAGGAAGAAATATTTGGAGGCCTCGTGTCTTGCATGTAGGTACCACTGACCTGGATGCTGAACCGGAGTCCCATAAATTGATCCACTCATCTCCACTTGTTACAGTAAAGCATTTCTTAAAAATATATCCCAGTAACGTTTAATATGTTACAGTAAGCACTACTTTTAAATTGCTATTATGATTTGCAAAAAAACATTTATCAGCTATTTGCTGTTGCCTCTATACAAATGTATGACTGTAGCATTTCCCAATCTGAGAGGAACCTTTTGTTCTGTTCATCCTGACATCTCCAGTTATGATTAAGAAAAAACCTGAGTGAAGGCTAGCACAAAAGCAAGAGTAAAAATTCAGAGTTCATGCCACTCATATTCTGTAGAGAGCTGAATAATAAAAGCCATGGCACTGTAATTTACACCTTTCTTAGTTCATGGCATTTTTTGGAAGTCTTACTATAGGTTTTATTGCTCAATTAATCAACAGATATTTTTCCTGCCTTTCCCAAACACATGCACATTCATCTCAGCCAAGGCATGCATTAGTTAAAAATATGTGAATAAGCCACTTCTAGTTACCTAAAGCAAAAACTTTACATAATTTTTACATAATTCTAGACATCTGCTCAAGTTCAAAAAGTTTGAGACTCCTCAATATATTTGAAAAGGTCTATCGTTCCAGCAAAAATTTCAAAAACTGCAAAAACTGATATATTTGACCAATTTTCTTTGTGTATAGGCTCTTTTAGGTTGCTAAGATATGGACTAGTAGAATCGTAAGAGACTAATATAATCAAGGAGTATTTGAGAAGAAACGTGTCTATAATGCTATTAAAACAAAAGTATTAACCCCTTTCCGACAACAGGCATAAATGTACGCTGATGTTGGACTCCCTCCCTTTGATGTGGGCTCCGACGGTGAGCCCACATCTTTCCCAGAACATATCTGCTGTTTTGAACAACTGACATGAGCACGGAACAGCAGCGAGTGGAATCAAAATTCACCCACGGCTATTCACCCATTAAATGATGCTGTTAAACTCTGACAGCGGCATTTAACATAAGCTTCCGGCAATTGCGCCGGAAATCCGTCCATCGGTGACCCCCGTCACGTGATCTCGTGATCACTGATGGGTTGGCATGACAACCAGAGGTCTCCTACAGACCTCTATTTTTGTCACTGCTGGATTGCTATGAACACCGCCCAGCGGTCAGCGCTCATAGCAGGTCAGCAATTCTGATACATACAGGTGATTTGATCATCGTCTGTTTGTAGCAGAGCCAATCGGACAAGTGCAGCCTCTATTCTACCATTGAGACTATTGAAGCATGCAAAAGTAAAAAAAAGGTTTTAAAAAATATTGAAAAAAAAAAAGTTCAAATCACCCTCCATTCAAAATCAAACAATAAAAAAATCAAACATACACATATTTGGTATCACCGCGTTCATAATCACCCAATCTATCAATATAAAAAAGAATTAACCCAATCGCTAAACAGCGTAAGGAGAAAAAAGCTCAAAAGACCATAATTACATTTTTTTGGTCACTGCAACATTGCATTGTAATGTAAAAATGGGCCATCAAAAGATTGTATCTGCACCAAAATGATATGATTAAAAATGTAAGCTTGGCATGCAAAAATAAGCCCTCACCCAACCCGAGATCATGAAAGAGGAGACACTGCAGGTATCGGAAAATGGTGCTTTTTTCTTTTTAACAAATTTTAGAATTTTTTTCCACCACTTAAATAAAAAAGAACCTAGACATGTTTGGTGTCTATGAACTCGTAATGAACTGGAGAATCATAATGGCAGATCAGTTTTAGCATTTAGTGAACATGGTAAAAAAAAAACTGTGGGGTTGAACTTTTTTTGCAATTTCACCGCACTTGGAATTTTTTTTCCCATTTTCACGTACACAACATGGCAAAACCAATGGGGTCGTTCAAATGTACAACTTGTCCTGCAAAAAACAAGCCCTCACATGGCCATTTTGACCAAAAAATAAAAAGTTATGGCTTTGGGAAGAAGGGGAGCAAAAAATGAAAATGCAAAACCAAAAATACCTCCGATCGTTAAGGGGTTAATAAAGAGATGCATGTATTAAAGCTCTGACACAAAGCAGAATCAAAATGCAAATCCTTTCCTGCTTCACACAAATGCATATGCATTTGAAAAAGCCAAATACATGGAGACTAGAAAGTAAATACCTCTAAATGGAGCTCCGTGTTGTACAGTGTTAGGAAGTAATGAGAAGGGTAAGACACTATAGTAGTATGGCAACTGCTGGAAAATTATATCATGTTTTTTATCAGATTTATATTGATTTTACATGAAAACTATGCCTCTTATAAATCTTGGAGATAAGTTTATCACACACTACAATAGTTGTATATTATTAAAGGGATTCTTTCACCCTGTTGTACATATGTAACCTATTGATATGGGCATGCAGATTATAGAATGGTTAAAATAGTCATACCTGTATGCCCATATCTGTGGTCTTGTGGAAAAATCCTTTGTTATTCATTAAAGGTAATGAATTCTTCCAGGTTCTGGGGATGTGGTGTCTGGAAGAGAATTCTACCTCTGGTCTTCATAACCATACCAGCTCCCTCCCATCAATGTCACAGTACCCTGTGATGTGTAGTGATGGCCCCAACCCCTGCTCCCTGCAATAGCACAATTACACATGGCGTTTTCACCCTTTTATGGGCATTGGCTTCTCCTTTCTTCTGCGCAGGTGACAGATTCCCTTTAACCCCTTTCCCACCTGAGACATATCCATACATCCCTGTGACCTGGGACTTGTTGACCTGTGCCATATGGATATGTCTCAGCGATTTTGTGCGCATAATCATTGTTCACTCGCGATCACCACCAGGTGTCAGCTAATTCTGACAGCTGACACTTGGCACTCAGAACCAGCAATGGTCCCGCACTGCTCCTGGCACTTTAACCCCCTAAATTCTGCGATCAAACTTGATTGCAGCATTTTGGGAGGAGGCAGAGGGAAATTAGCCCCTCTGCCCTTTGATCAGAGATCCTGCGATGTCATCAGAGGTCCTGATCATTGCCACTGTGATCCGATATCGTCATGATGATATCCAGGTCACCATAGCTAGCAAACTTGCTTGATCATGCTCAGAGCATGAGTAGCAAATTTGCCTGTCAGTGCAGTGCTGACAGTTTGCATACCATAGGGATGCTCCTGTGTCTCTATGGTATACAAGAGATCAGCCTGCAAAAAATGAAAGTCCCATAGTGGGACAAAGTAAAAAAGTAATATAAAAGTTTTATAAAATTGTAAAAATATATATATAAAAAAAATCAAAATATATTGTACCCATAAATAAATATTTTAAAAAATATATATAAAAATAAAAGTAAACATATATGGCATTGCTGCGTCCAGAACAAACTGACCTATAAAGCTGTCCCACTAGTTAACCTCTTTAGTGAGCACCATAAAAAATAAATAAAAAACAAGGCAAAAAACTATGCTTTGTCATCATACTGCCAAACGAAAAGGGGAATGAAATGTGATCAAAGACAAATATAAATAAACATTGTACCACTGAAAACATAATCCTGTCTTGCAAAAAACAAGCCATTATACAACTCCATCAGTGGAAAGAAATGTTAAAGTTCTCAGAATAAAGCAATGCAAAAATAACTATTTTTTCTGTAAAATAATTCTTATTGTGTAAAAGCGCCAATACACAAAAAAGTATATAAATGGGGACTAACTGCCTTATCAATTTTACCACATGTGCAATGACATAAAAAACAAAACTTCCTGAATTGCTGGTTTTTATTAATTTCCTCTCCCAAAAATTGGAATAGAAAGCGATCAAAATATGTCATGTCTGAAAATGATGCCAATAAAGACGGCAATTCATCACGCAAAAAACAAGCCCTCACATAACTGTCAACAGAAATAAGGAAAAAATTATAGCTCTCAATAAATGGTGATGCAAAACCTAGTTTTTGCTATAGAAAGCATCTTTTAGTGTGTGACAGCTGCCAAACATAAAAACACAATATACATCTGGTATCGCTGTAATCACACCAACCCAAGGAATGAAGTTGTCTAAGCACTTATACCGCATGAGTAATGGCGTAAAAAATAAATAAAACCAATTCTTTCCCTGCTGTTTTGTTCATTCTGCCTCCCAAAAATTGCAGTAAGGCTTGGTGCACATTTCACCTGCACTCTGCACTGAGCGCTTACACCAGGGTTTCTGTGTAAGTCTCTGAAATACATGATTCAGATGGTACCCCCAGTACAAGATTCCTTACAATGAGGCAGATGGAGTAACTGTGGACCAGTCTGGCCTGTGAACCGGTGGTGTCTATCTTTTAGGTATGTGTAAAAGCGCCATTGGCAACAGTTTTGTGCACTTCTGAAAAGAAGGAAAACGCTGAACAGAAGCCAGACGGAGTCCAGAGTAACTCTGCCACCTCATTACAGTGAATGGATCCCTCTGGGGTTTTATCTGAATCATGTCACTTGAAGATTTAGATGGAAACAACAAAGTAAGTGCTCAGCATAGAGTGATGGATAAATGTGATCCTAAATGTTGTGTAACGTGTTCCCAATAAATGTTTAAAATCAGTCCACAAAAGAGCAAGTCCCCACTCAGGTCCATCACCTGTCAGTGGAAATTTATGGAGCTCCCATGTTACTGGTAGTACAAAGTCTCTGGACATGCAAAATGGCTCCTCAACCTTCAAAAGAAATTCAGCAAATTATGTGCTCCCAAATCCAAATGCCCACCCTCCCTTCTGAGCCACACATTGTCCCTAAACCACATATAGTGTACACATGTTTGGCATTTCTATTGCAATGAGAGCCTGCCTAACTTATGAGTGCATGTCTCCAAAAGCATGAGCTGGGCATAACATTCTGGTCACTACAGCATACTAGTCACTACAACGTTTGCAATTTTCACTTCACAGCATTCTTTGCTGCTTGTTTCTGAAAAACAGCAATGGGGTCAAAATCGTCACTACAGCTGTAGATAAATTCTTAAAGTGGCATAATTTCCAAAATGTGGTGTCTTGAGAGCGAGTTCTTTTCTTCTAGCAATTAAGGGCTCTGTATATGGAGTCCACAAACTATTTTAGGAAAATCTGTGCTCCAGGAGGCCATTAGCGCTTTGCCCCTTCCGAGTCTCTCTGTATGGCTAAGCAGTACTGTACAGTCACTTATGGGGTATTGCCACTTTCAGTTGAAATTGTGGGACAAATTATGGTGCCATTTTTATCCACTTCTTGTGAGCTAAAACAAAATGTTGGTGGTAAAAATGTAATTATTTTTTCTTCACTACCCAATGGCATAAAATTTTGTGACACACCTGTTTGGTCAGTATGATCACTGAACCCATAGATGAATTCATTGAGAGGTGTAGTTTGTAAAATGGGGTAACCTATGGAGGGTTCTGCTGTTCTAGCAACTAGGGGTCTCCAAGTTGGTCATGGCACCAGTAAACCATAACCGTAAAATTTGCACAATAGTATGGCATTCCTTTCCTTCTAAGCTTTGCATTGTGCTTGAAAAATATTTCCTGATTACATGTAGGTAATTGGCGCACACAGAAACAAATGGACCTCAGTTTTTTTGTAAATAAAATTCCTATTAACACTTAAAAAATTTAAAAACGTTGGGATAAAACAACATTTTACTGGTAAAAATACAAATTATTCTTTCTTCACCACTCTATGGTATAAAATTCTATGAGACACATGTGATGTCAATATGAGCACTGCATGCCTAGATGAATTCATTGCAGAGTGTAGTTTGTGAAATAAGTTCACATATGGGGTTTCTGTTGTTCTGGCACTTCAATGGCTCTGCCAATGTGACATAGCACCCTCAAACCATTCCAGCAAAATTTGAACTCCAATATGGCGCCTCTTCCCTTCTGAGCTTTGCGCTGTGCCTCAAAAGTAGTATTCCCCCACATATGGGGTATTGGCGTACTCAAGAGAAATTGCAAAACAAATTGCATTCGTAATTTTAAGTCTCTCTAAATGGGACATGGCGTCCACTAATGATTACAACAAATTTTACGTTCAAAAAGTCAATTGACGCTCCTTCCCGTCCAAGCTCTGCCGTGCACCCAAACAGTAGTTTCTCCAACATATGAGGTATCAGTATACTCAGAAAAAATTGTACAACAAATGTTAGAGAGCAATTTCTCCTATTACCCTTACAAAATGCAAAATTTGTGGCTAAAATAACATTTTTGTGGGGAAAATGTTTTTTTTTTAAATTTTTACTGCTTAATGTTATAAACTTCTGTGAAGCGACAGGGGGTTCAAGGTGCTCACCACACATCCAAATACATTCCATGAGGGCTCTAGTCTCCAAAATGGGGTCATATATGGGATTTTCCATTGTTTAGGAACATCAGAGGCTCTCCAAATGGGACATGGCATCCACTAACGATTCCAGCAAATTTTGAGTTCAAAAAGTCAAATGGCACTCCTTCTCTTTCGAGCTCTGCCATGCATCCAAACAGTGGTTTTCCACCATATATGGGGTATCGGCATGCTCAGGAGAAATTGCACAACAAATTTTGTGGTGCATTTTTCCTGTTACCCTTGTGAAAATAAATAAAATTGGGTCTAACATATTTTTTTGTGATAAAAAGTTTAATGTTCATTTTTTTCCACATTTCAAAAAATCCTGTGAAGCACCTGAAGGGTTAATAAACTTCTTGAATGTTGTTTTGAGCATCTTGAGCGGTGCAGTTACTAGAATGATGTCACTTTTGGGTGTTTTCTTTCATATAGACCCCTGAAAGTCACTTCAAATATGAGGTGGTCCATAAAAAATATGGTTTTGTAAATTTTGTTGGAAAAAAGAGAAATTGCTGGTCAGTTTTTAACCCTTATAACTTCCTAACAAATTTCAAATATTCTGCTGATGTAAATGTAAAATAGGCATGTGGGAAATGTTATTTAATAACTATTCTGTGTTACATATTTTGCTCATTTACGCGCGTAAGAATTCAAAGTTTGAAAATTGCAACATTTTCCTAATTTTTGCAAAATTTCTGTTTTTTTTCTCAAATAAATTAAAGAATATCAAAGAAATTTATCACTATCATACAGTATATCACGAAAAACCAGTCTCAGAATCAGTGTGATCCATTAAAGCATTCCAGAATTATTACCTCAAAAGTGACAGTGGTCAGAATTGTAAAATTTAGCTTGGTCATTAACGTGCAAACCACCTTGGGAGGGGTAAAGGGGTTAACTTGTAGTTTGCTACTTTGTCAAAGGTTGATGCTCTTATTGATTGTGAGCCTCATAGGTTTCCCATTGACCATTCATTTGTTCGTTCGTTGTGACTAAATTCTTTAAAATGTAGTGTCCACTCTCTATTTATAGACACCAGAAAATGGCTCATATTTGAATTAGATGCCTTTAAACTGCAGCTAAATTAACCTTATATTACATATCTAAGACTCTGCATGGTAGAAAATTAGGATATTGATGACCTCCATTAGTATATGACATCAGCCGCAGACAGCTTAATAACATGCTTTCAGTGCATTTCATTTTACTATATTCATCTTATTTGATCTTTACAATGTTCTCATCTAGATACATGTACAGATACAAACTAACTCTTAGACTTCAAAAAGGGTCTGATATAGCCCTTGTAAAACTATGTCACATCATTACTGTCAGGAATTTAATATATAACAACAGTATTCAACATCCTACTGAATTAATCAAATGTGATATTTTTAGTGATTCAATTCACAAGACTAAAAGTTGTTTATCACCAGGTATATATTCCCATGTACACTGAAAACTAAGTGCTGATCTAAATAATAGTCCTCACTAGAGTTGAGCGAAATGGGTCGGCCAAATTCAGAATCCACAGACTTTTGCTAAAGTAGGGTTTCGCCAATCGAAACCCGACCATAGCGTGAGGTCAGCCATGAGGTCGCCGACTTGAGCGCCAATGTCGTGTTTCAAATAATTCTTCCAGAGCCTTTTCTCTGCCAATCATAATCATCAAGGACGCCCACTGTGGGCAAAGCGATTACGTCGGCAGTGGCCCCCCTACGTTAGAGAAGGGCATGCAAGTGATTGGCTGGCTTTGTGTGGCATCACAGTGCCTATGAAAGGCCGTGACCGCCATCTTACTTCTGCCGATCTTAAAATAGGGAGAGGTGCTGCTGCTGATTCTGAATAGGGAGCACGTTAGGCAGGGAAGAAAAAAAATAGCTTCTGCTAATAGCGCTTTTCACTGTACAGTTAGTGTGCAGTGAAAGGGGAGGATTTTTATTGTGTGCAGCAGCTCTGGTGGTGATTAGGCTGCCATTTAAGGCTACCTGATAGCTGCATTGGTGTGTACACACTGCTGATCGAACTGCTTTTTTCAAAGCACTCCAACTTTTATTATTTTGTTCTGCTCAGCTACCGAGCGTTAATTTTTTCACACACCGTATAGCTGTGTACGCTCCTCACACACTATCGTGTACCGGCTGGTATCATGGACAAATACAAACTATCTGTGTGTGACTCTAGATAAACAAATAGAGGAGATTTTCCATTTTTCCAGACCTTCACCGTATAGAGCTGTCCACTTTTCAAACAGTGAAGCTATCTGTGTGTGCATCTGGAAAAACAAACAGAGCAGATTTTCCATTTTTCCAGACCTACACCGTATAGGGCTGTCCACTTTTCAAACAGTCTCATATATCTGCTGTTTGCTAACGGTCAAATCTATACAGAGACAGCGTGTGTCACTCCGTGTAAAAATAGATGGAGATTTACAACTGTCCATACAGACACTGTATAGAGCTGTCCGACTCTCAAACAGTATTGTATATCTGCCGTTCGCATTACGGTCTCATCTATACAGAGTCAGTGTGTGTGTGACACTCCGTAAATACATATACGTACATTTCCATTTCTCCATACACCATATTGAGCTGTCCGATTCTCAAACAATATTGTATATCTGCTGTTCACATTACAGTCACATCTATACAGAGTCAGCATGTGTGTGACACTCCGTAAATACATATACGGAGATTGTTAGTTTCACTAAAAATGTATACAGCTGTACACTTCTGATAAAGTACCGTATATCTGCTTGTTGGATTACGGTCAAATACATACTGATGGAGGGTCTGTGACTAACAAAATATATACAGAGATTTATTTTTTTAATACACCATACACATCTGTACGCTCCTCATACAGTACCATCTCTCTTCTGGTATTTTTGGTACATTTTCCCAAACATGAGGAAGTAGGGTGGAAGAGGCCATGGCCATGGGCAGGGGGGCGCAGCTGGTACTGATGGTGGCGGTGCATCGGCTTGCTCTGCCAAAAGCACAATAGCAGCTAAGGCAGGAGGTGTTGAGTGTTGTGAATTCGCTTTCTGGCCTACCTCTGGTTACTAGTGAAGTTAGTGGAGCTGGATATATTGACAGAGGGGTCGTGAGTTATTTTTCCGGGCTCCCTCTGGTGGTTACTGGAGGTAATGGAGCTGATCTAATTAACAGAGGCCTGCCACCTGATAATGAGGAGGATGACTGCAGATCTGGAGTTTCTGACTGGATTTAAGACAGCCGACTCCCACTATCCCTGCTGGTGATCTTTTTCCTGCCTCTGAGATCTTAGTTTCCAGCTCAGTCCCTGCATGCTCAGCTAAGTGTTCTTTTGCTATTGTTCACATTTGATCTGGTTTTGTCTATTTCCGTTTCCATTTCTGGCTGGGGCTGTGCTGAATTTCCGTCCTTATGTTACTGCTTGTGCCAGTTTGTTTTTGTCCCTTATTAGATTGGCCACTTTTTGCTCTGCTTTCAGAATATACCTGAGTGCTGATATAGTGGGTGAAGTCTATTGACTTCAGTGTTTTTTCTATCAGACATGTTGGGCATTTTTTTCAGGGTTTTTTGCATGATTGCAGACAGAGTCTTTCCTTTCCTGTCCTGTCTGGTTAGTGTGGGCCCCATCGTTTGCTCAGTCTATTTTCCTACCTGCGTTTGTGTTTTCATCTTGTCTCACCTACAATATATGTTTGGGGGCTATCTATTCCTTTGGGGTCTGCTCTGGGGCAGTTTAGATTTCCCCTATCTTGCTTTAGGCTTATTTTGCTCTCCGGCTGTGCCGAGGCATCTAGGATCATCGTAGGCATGATCCACGGCGACTGCTAGTTGTGTGGATAGGATAAGTGGTCTGCAATCCACTTTGTTACCAACCTCTCAGGTGTTCTGTGGCTTAGTTTGGTCTTGCTTTCCTCGGTGACCCTATCATAACGGTTGAGCCTGCATTATCGTCTGGCAAAAGAATGCCTTTAAGGTTCCCTTTTCTGGGAATAGGTAAACCACTTTTAAAGTTGGAGCATCAGGAACAGGTTTTGGCTTACATTGCCGAAACAGCCTCCAGCTCTATTGCCTCCTCTTCTGAGGTTACAAAAACTGCAAGCACAGAGTTGTCTGTAGGCGTTCGACTTTCCTCCTCCTCCTCCAAGAAGGGAAAGCTCATCGACAGAGCGCAGTCACATGAGCATTCCATCCACATCTGTCAGTGTTACACACAATGTGTCCCACTATCGAACAGCTAGTGTTAAGCGGCAGCAGGCTGTTTTAAAAATGATGTCTTTGGGCGACAGTAGACACACCGCAGAGGTACTGGCCGACTACTTGCATCGACAAACTGTCATGGCTGGGCAGTCTACATCTTGAGCCAGGCAAGGTAGTCAGTGATAATGGGCGGAATTTTGTGGCAGCCATAGCCCTTTCAAAACTCACACACATACCTTGCCTGGCTCACACCTTGAACCTGGTAGTGCAGTGCTTCCTAAATAATTATCCGGCATTAACAGCCCTGCTCCAAAAGGTGCGAAGACTGTGCTCGCACATCCATCACTTAAACGTCCAATCCAGTCGTATGTAGAAGATGCAGCGATCACTCAACCTTCCCAAGCACCGCCTAATCATAGACGTTGCGACAAGATGAAACTCCACCATGCACATGGTTGAGAGGCTGTGCGAACAGAGGCAGGCTGTAATGCATTTGTGGGAAGATACATGGGCAGGCAGTTTGAGGGCAGACATGGAATTGTTGGGTGTGCAGTGCTCAAAGCTGAAAGACCTCTGTAAAGTCCTTCAGTGTTTTGAGGAATGCACACGGCTGGTAAGCACAGACGACACCATCATAAGCATGAGCATACCACTTATGCGTCTGCTCATGCAAGCTTTGACGCACATCAAGGATCAGGTGTCTGCAGCTGAGGAGCAACAGGAGGAGGAGGAGGAGGCAAGCCTTGATGACAGTCAGCCATTGTCTGGTCAGGGAACTGTCCTGGATGAGGTGGAGGAAGAAGAGGAAGATGAGGAGGAGGATGAGGGGGATGATTATTTTGGGGAGGAGGATGCTTCTCAGGGGGCAAGAGAACATGTGGGCGTGCCCAGGTCAGGTACAGTGTTTGTGTGTGACTGGAGGGATGTGGATTTTCCAGAAAGTGCTCCTCCGCCCACCACTGGCAGTGCAGCATTGACACCTGGAACATTGGCCCACATGTGCGATTATGCCTTGCGGATCCTAGAAAGGGACCCCTGCATTACCAAAATGATGAGGGATGACGACTACTGGTTGGCCAGCATCCTCCATCCACGCTATAAAGGCAAATTACACAACATCATGTCACAGGAGAACCCAGAGATAATATTGGCTAACAAACAAGCAACTATGGTAAACAGGTTGTTTGAGGCATTTCCAGCACACAGCAGCGGAGCTGGTTCTCCCACGAGCCATAGTGGGAAAAATGGAAGAGGTGTTCATGGTGAACACAGCCGAACTGGCGTTGGAGACAGGGGTTTCCTGACCATGTCGTGGTCTGATTTCTCAAGTCCCGCGCACACGACAGCTAATACAGAATCGATTGCAAGTGACAGGAGACAGCAGTTGTCAACTATGGTTACAAACTACTTCGCCTCCCATATCGAGGTTCTTCCTCACAGGTCATTCCTCTTTGATTATTGGGCCTCAAAACTGGACACATGGCCTGAATTGGCACAATATGCCTTACGGGAGCTCGCTTGCCCTGCTGGTAGTGTTCTGTCTGAAAAAGTCTTCAGTGCTGCTGGATCAATCCTGACAGAAAAAAGGACCCGTCTGTCGACCCAAAATGTTGATGATCTAACCTTCATTAAAATGAACCATGCATGGGTTTCAAAAGATTTTGTCCCACCTTCCCCTGATAGCACATAGGTTGGCAGAAAAAAGGCTCGCTTTTGTCCTCCTCTTCCTCTGACTTCTCCAATTCCTCCATTTGCAGCAGCTGAAAGTCCAGCCTACACATCAACATATGCCATTTTTTAAAACACCTGAATTGGGCTGCCCTCCCACCCCAGGGCCAGGGTCAACACCTGCCGCACCCAGGCAAGTGCTGTTGCCCTGAACAGATGTGTGGCCCCACCCTTGGGCAACGGGACTGGCACAGGGCCACTCATAGTACAATAAAGTGTCTCTGACGTGAGGGGACCCACTCGCCATCAGACACACTGGCTTTCTATGAGGGGCCCTGTGCCAGTACTGGTGCCCACGAGTGGGTCTCCTCTGCTTGCTCAGGGACACAGCACTTGAAATACTTACCTCTCCATGCTCCACCGCTGTGTAGTCTGGCCAGTTAAATCCCTCACAGGGACGACCACTACAAATTTTGTGTACTGATCAATGATGGTTAAGATGTAGCTATGTCCTGTGTTGCTGGCCTCTACCTTCACATTACCAATGGCTACCATTTGTAATGGACGTCAACTCCCAATCGGATGCAGTGGTGCATTATGATCAACTTTCACATTTTTCATAGTCACAGATGTGTGACATTCCTGCCACCATTTTTCTATGTCTCCTCTCATGGCAATCCCATAGAATCCCCTACGACCTGTGGCTTGTGTGTTTTGCACTCCAAAGTGACCAGACAGATCATGATAGGCAATGAGGACCACGTCTACAGCTCTCCCTATGATCACAATTTGATGGAGACGAGTTACTGTGATGGGATTGATGCTACTGCGATACAGCAACCCTTTGTTCACTAATTTTCGTTTTAGCTGTATCCACAGTTAAAGTTATTGAGGGTCAGCATCGCCTTTGCGAATTCTCCCGAGAGGTTTTCCCGTGATTAATAATTCAAAAACATCTAAAATCACTCAACTTTACGTCTGTACTTTTATCCATCTACTTCCTCTAGCGGAGAGTCTGGACTGGCAAACTGACACTGAAATATAAACTAAGATTTCAAAGTACTCCAACACTGTATACTGGTGTACATTTCGAATACATTTCCCTTTTTCTCATTTTTATATTCTGGGGTAATCCATGCTGAGCCTGTGAGAGGCTGTGTCTTACTCTGGTAAAATAACAGGAGATTTAAAATGACACCAACTGTTGTGAGTTCATTTTTCCCTTCACCAGTGAGGTCTGATGAACTCCCTCTTCTGGCGAAGGAAGGTAGTGAGGCTGATTACCAAACAGCTGAGCAGGTAGAGGATGACTGGGTCACAGGAACTGATGACTGGATATAAGGCAGCTGACGCCCTGCTGCCTTGTCGGTGATTTTCCTGCTGGATTCTTGGAGTCCAGTCTGATTTCTGCTTCTCAAAGCTAAGTTTTGCTCTGCCTTTTGTACACTTTAGTTCTGGTTTTGTTTGCCTGTTTTTTGGAGTTCAGCCATCCCCGGCCAGGGGTGAGCTGAATTCCATTTTTGTCTCTGATCTGTTGATCTCTGTATCTGTCTTCAGAATATTCCTGAGTGCTGATATAGTCTTTTTGAAGCCTAGCGACTTCAGGGCCTGTTTTTCCTATCAGTCTGTTGGTTCATTTTTGGATAGGGTTTTTGCGGATTGCAGACAGCAGCTTTTCTATCCTGTCCTATTTAGTTAGCTTGGGCCCCATCATTTGCTCAACCTATCTTTCTATCTGTGTTAGTGTTTTTCATCTTGCTTCACAGTCATTATATGTTGGGGGCTGCCTATTGCTTTGGGGTCTGCTCTGGGGCAGTTTAGATTTCCCCTTTCTGTCTTTAGGCTAATTTAGTTCTCCAGCTGTGATCGAGGGGTCTAGGGCACCGTAGGAACCCCCCACGGCTACTGCTAGTTGTTGTGGATAGGTTCAGGGGTCTGCAATCCGATAGCTTCCAACTTCTCTGGTTTTCTGGAATTAGCTATTATTTTTGTTTTTTCCTCCTTTGGTGACTCATCCATAACAACCAACACTGTATGCAGCTGAATGATTGTAAAACATTTCCCTTTTTCAAGTTTTTATATTCTTGTGTAATCCATACTGAGCCTGTGAGAGGCTGTGTGTTACTCTTGAAATATATATGTAGATTGCCAAATGACCCCAACGCTGTATACAGCAGTACGCTTGGGATCCATTCCCCTTTTACTGCTTTTTATATTGTTGTGTAATGGACTGTATAACGGACTACATTAATTTCTGTGTAGACAACACGGTACCCACAAAAGTAGTGAGGTGCTTCTCTAACAACAAACCATGGATCAGTCCCGGAATAAAGGCTCTTCTCAAAGAGAAGAAGTTGGCCTTCAGATCAGGTGACAAGGGCAGGCTGAGAGAGGTTCAGAAGGATCTGAAGTATCTAATCAGGCAGGGAAAGGCTAATTATAAGAGAAGGATTGAACTGAAATTGTCACAGAAAAGGATCCATGAAGTCTGGGAGGGTCTAAAGTCTATATCTGGGCATAGACAGACTGTCTCCAGGATGGTTGTAGATAAAGAGGGGCTTAATGAACTTAATCTATTCTTTAACAGATTTAATCACACACTGGCTGCTCCTGCCCCTGCATACCATTCACACCTCTCTGCTACAATAACCTCACCCCCTGCTGCAACTTGTCAACTGAGCCAGGGTCTGTTCTTCACAAGTACCCAGGTTGAAAAAGAACTGAATAAGATCAAAGTTTTGAAGGCTGCAGGTCCTGACGGCATCAGTGCAAGGCTAATCAAAGCCTGCAGGCACCAGCTGAGTGAGATCATTACATATCTGTTCAATATGAGCATGAGAATGGGTATAGTACCACAACTGTGGAAATTATCGTGTGTGGTACCAGTTCCAAAGAAACCTTATCTGAAAGACCTTAATGACTATAGACCTGTAGCATTGACATCACACCTGATGAAGGTATTAGAGAGATTGGTTCTCACACGTCTCCGTCCTCTAGTGAGCTCGGATATGGACCCTCTCCAGTTTGCCTACAGGCCGGGCATTGGTGTGGATGATGCCATTATCCACCTTCTAGATAGGACTCTCTCTCACCTGGAGAAACCTGGGAACACTGTGAGAATAATGTTCTTTGATTTCTCTAGTGCTTTTAACACCATACAGCCAGGTCTACTGAGAGACAAGCTGGGCCTTGTTGGTGTGGACCTCCAACTCTCCACCTGGATCCTTAACTACCTCACGAACCGACCTCAGTTTGTAAAGGTTCGGGACAGTGTGTCAGACACAGTGATCTGCAATACAGGGGCACCTCAAGGTACAGTTGTTGCCCCTTTTCTCTTCACACTGTACACTGCGGATTTTAGGTGCAACTCATCTAGCTGCTACTTGCAGAAGTATTCTGATGACTCTGCAATAGTAGGCCTCATCACAGGAGGAGATGAAAGAGAGTACAGAGATACTAACCAAGCTTTTGTGGAGTGGTGTCAGAGGAACCACCTTAGGATTAATTCCGGGAAGACCAAGGAATTGGTGGTGGACTTTCGCAAGGGCAAAAATCCACCAGTAGTGGTGAACATTCAGGGAAATGACATTGAGATAGTCGACACCTATAAGTACCTTGGTGTGATCCTCAATAATAAGCTTGACTGGGCCCATCACTTGGATGCAGTGTACAGGAAGGGCCAAAGCAGACTTTATCTGCTCAGAAGGCTGAGAGCCTTCGGAGTTAGGGGGGCACTCCTTGCATCCTTCTTCAACTCTGTTGTGGCATCATTCATCTTCTTTGGTGTGGCGTGCTGGGGTAGTGGCATATCAACCAGGGACAGAAATAGACTGGACAAACTGATTAGAAGGGCCAGCTCTGTCCTGGGATGCCCCCTTGACCCAGTTCAGGAAGTAGGCGACAGGAGGATACTGGCCAAGGTGAGCTACATGGTGCTGAATGATTCCCATCCCATGCATGAGACCGTGACAAAGATGTGCAGTACTGTCAGTGACCGGCTACTTCATCCTAAATGTGAGAGGGAGCGCTATCGAAAGTCCTTCCTTCCTGCTGCAGTTAGGCTGTATAACCTGCACTGTCCAAAACGGAGAACGACCCAAACAGAGAACTAATAGATCCAAAGTTGTGACAGTTCGGTTACATTTTTTTTCCCCGTGTATGTACCTACCTACTGTCAATGTAATGCCTTTATGCATCTGTATCTGTACTTGTTCCTGCCTTGCTGCTGTAATGCTCTGAATTTCCCCATGGTGGGACGATTAAAGGATTAAAGGATTATCTTATCTTAATCCATACTGGGCCTCAGAGCATCTGTGTCTGCCTCCTGAAATAAATACAGAGATTTTGAATGTTGAAACTATACTATATATACCTTGGATCTGGTGATACCCTTTTTTGACTTTTTAGATTGTTGTCAAATCCATACTGGCCGTGACAGCGTCTGTGTCTGCCTCCTCAAATATCTACGTAGATTTATAATGATGAAACTATACAATATAGCCCTGTTATCTGGTGTTAAAATGAAACGCCACGCAGGGCCAGAGGTTACTCAGTACCGGGCCTTTCAGGCTCTTTTAAGGGGGAAGTATGTCACGGTGGTGATTGGGACCCAGTCCGTGGCCCAGGGTGTCCAATAAAGAAGATAACAGTTCAGATGAGGAGGAAGATGGTATGATAATTAATTTGGAAAAGGGGGATCATGACGCCACCCGTGGTAATCGACTAGGGTAGCCGACGCTGCAATGCAGATCCTCTGGGCCGGTGTTAAAGCAGCCAAGATGATGAAGCTCTCCACGGGCAGAGCTGTATCCCAGGGCAGTTGAGATGGTGTTTGTGAGCCATTGACGGTGATGGTGAGTGTAGCGTGTGTAGCAGGTGACTTTTAAAAGCCACCAAGGACACAGTTGGGTGCAGTTTCTGAGTTTTTCCTCTAAAGTTTTGTGCACAAGATGACCCAATTGGTACTGTGTCATCCGAGGGAGGTGTCCGGCAAACTCTAAGCTAGATCAGGAACACATGTTCAAGACTCCTCCTTGTGTATCCTTTCTAGGCTGTGTCTCTGCGCTGATCTCTCCCTTCCTTCCTGCTGTGCGCCTTCACAAACAGTGTCCCGTGCCGGCAGCCACGGATCACACCGGGCGACGTGGGTCAGGCCCTGGGTTCCTTTATTCCAATTGCTGCCTTTTTGAGTATTGAATGCGGCTGCGATTGAAGCACTTAAAGCTACCTCAGCCTCCGTTTTTCAAGCTGAGCCCTGTATTTCTCCACTACCTTCAGGAGCCACCTTCCCGAATGAGGCCTGGTCCTTCCTTCTCCAGAAACGGGCTTCACAGGTGGCTTATTGCACTTCCCGTACCCCAAGGACCCCTTCCTTCCAGTCTATGAGCTTGGACAAGATTTTTCTCTCTTCTCTGACCCTCAGCCCTCTCACAGCAATCCTGCTCTTACTCTGTCCTGTCACCGACTGACAACTCTCTAGAACGATCCATTTACCTCAGACTAGCTCCACCCATCAACTGTCAGCTTGCTCTCTCTGATTGGATGCCCACAATCACTCCACTACCTAAGCTCCTGCCACTGTACCTACCTTCCACACTAAAACCTAACACCCTTTCAGAGTCAGTCTGGGATGAGGCCATCCTCCCACCGGGTACACCCAGAAAGCCCTGACTAACTAGTGTTTGTGTTGAGTGCAGGGTTAGGAGTCCTGAGTGGTGATCCCTCC